>NC_083413.1:52790163-53415163 GCF_020745735.1 Hemiscyllium ocellatum
CACCTAAAATTCTGTATAAAAGATTTAGTAAGGAGAAAATAACAGTTAGATGGCTCTATACTGTTAGAACAAACTCAGAGAAGGTTCTAGAAATTAGTAAACAACTAAGCATTTGAGTCAAGATTCAAGAAGACGATTTGGGTGAGTTGAGAAAATGGAAAGTTCACTGGTTCTGTGATTAGGCAACCCATGACGGGCTCAGAAGATTCCAGTGGAACATTACATACCATTTTGAATATTTACTTTACTTCCACTCTCAGCACCACATCTTGAATAAAACAAAAACTGCATGCTAGAGACTTGAACTCAAAACAGAATTTGCTGGTGATGCTCAGCAGGTTTGGCAACATCTGTGTGAAGAAAGCAAAATTAACATTTTGATGATTCTTCATCAGAACTTACCTTGAAAATTATTCTGCCACCTCGTCCCACGACAAGATATTCTCTGACTTTATTTATTTGTCTATTATGGTGTCTGTTTTTGAAGGCTTTTCAAAAAAAAACCTCAAATACTGCAAGTCCAAATTCAACTCTTTCTGTCACTTCAGAAAATTCAGAGACTAGTGTTGGGGATAATCTGTTATCGGGGTACCCACACTGGGGCTAGGGAGGGGAGCATCATTACTAGAACAGACATTGTCAGGTAACAGCTAAACCACAGCCATGTGGGATAAACCCAGCAACTGCAGGATTGCCTGCCTGAGGCCACATTCCTCAGTGATTAGATCATGTCAGTCAGTTTCAGACCATCCTGATTAAGAACTCATTGCTAATAAAGGAAACCGGTAACTATCGGATAGTGTAAATTGCTCCAATACAACACTTAATCGATAAAGTACTTGTTAATGTCTTTTGCTGACGTAAAACTCCATCGGAACTTATGTTAAATGATAATACCTGTTGATTCAACTATGGAGAACTATTGAAAACGCCTAGACTGTCAGACGCATAGCAATGAGGAGACTCTTCCAAACAATGGACTATTGAATTGTAAGATCGGAAACTGCCGAGCCCAGGATGCCTGCCCATTGTCCAGCACAGCAGGAGCTGGACAGGTATCTCGGTGCAACCAATAGAGACACTGATCCCTTCACAGACAGGTGAACAGACCAATGGGAGAACCGAACGAGGGGAACCTGACCGGGAATCGAGGAAGCGCGAAGTATAACTGCACCAGATCCGAAGAGAAAGACAGAACGCCTTCTCCAACGAATTCATGCTGTACAATTCGTTGTATCATCTACCAGTCAAAATTCTGTAATAAACGTTTGCCTGAGCCGAATGGTAAAGTCTCTGTCTCTCCTTCTAAACGAATATGCAAAGACGGGACCCTCGAGATCCGTCTTAACAGCTGGTGAGCCTGAACGTGGGAAGGGAAAGAGACAGCAGCAAGTTGGCAACGTTGGCGGATCAGGGAGCAGACAACCTTCGGCCGAAATCTTCTAAGGTGAGGAAGCGCCTGTTACATCGAAGGCTTCCAGTAGTTAAACCTTACAGTTAGTTCTTGTCGGCTCTCTGACCCTCACCAACCCAAAATTCATTCAATTCAGCGTCAGCATTGCAGAGTTTTGGCTGGTAAGAGTGTTTCAACTTTTTCTTTTTCCACGTGGTGTTTTTGAAGTGTGTTTTTCCCGGGGGTAACAGGGTGCTCCGGCGGGCAGTTTTTGGAGGTAACAGGGTGCTCCGACGCGCAACTTTCGGAGGTAACAAGGTGCTCCGACGGCTTAACTTTCGGAGGTAACAAGGTGCTCCGACGGCCTGTGTTTTTTTTGAGTTAAACGTTTCACGTGGATTTCGGATCCTGGATGCGGGTTTTTTGAGTTAAGTTTTCGCGTGGCTTTCGGAGCCTGGACGCGCTTTTTGAATTGAGTTTTCGCGTGGATTTCGGATCCTGGACGCGGTTTTTTGAGTTAAGTTTTCGCGTGGCTTTCGGAGCCTGGACGCGCTTTTTGAATTGAGTTTTCGCGTGGATTTCGGATCCTGGACGCGGTTTTTTGAGTTAAGTTTTCGCGTGGCTTTCGGAGCCTGGACGCGCTTTTTGAATTGAGTTTTCGCGTGGCTTTCGGAGCCTGGACGCGCCCTTGAAATTGCCTTTTACAGCGCTGACCGCACTTGACTATTTGGATCCATTTTACGAAGCACTTTCACACTGACGACTATCGATAGACACACTTGCTGCTAGCATTCATCAAACCTAGAGGTGACAGAGGTCGGATCTCATCTTCTGAACAGGGTTATCCGCACAGGCGTCTGCCTTAGACTGGTTGTTAAGAGCAGAGGTCTGCCACGCGAAGGTCAGGCTTTGAAAGATGCTCTGTTTTTTAAAGCGGTACCCATCAGGGGGATCCGACATGGGGGACTTGATTTCGGACCGCCGAGGATGTAATGCCTCGAAACATGTAACTAAAACTGGGGATGACGGATTGCGACAGACTAAAACGAGGGTACGGACACACCGACAGTATGCGTGGCTTGGCATGTATGTGGGTGAAAACCAGTGTGGGGCCGGCCCAGTGAGAGAGGGAGTGAGTGAGTGAGTGCAGTGATTTTTAACGGACGTGGCGAACGGAGGTGTCGCAGCAAACGTTTCATCCCAGGTCTGGTCCTGCTGGACCGCTTCGACAGCGAGACCTCGGTATACAGCGGACCGGCACCGACAGCCTGAGCGACAGAGAGGGACCGTGGGAAGCCGCCCAGCAGCCAAAAAGCAGTTTTACTGGTGTCTGAGTACGTGAGTTTTGTTCTCTGCACTCAGCGGTTTGGGATTGTTAACTTAACGGTCTGGGATTTTTCTCCATAGTCTTGTCTTGGTCTTAGGGTTAATGACTTCTGTCCTCCCCAACGTTGTGTACTACCCCATTTTCACTTTTAATTACTCTTTCACTTGGAAAAAGAATAGCTAGATATAGGGAGGGGACGCAGGAAGGGATGGTGGAGCTTTTAATTTTCAGACCACTACGGTTGTGCCGTCCTAAGACGGTGAATCCCGGGGTGTCCCGGGGTCACCTTAGTTTTTGGCGAGTCTGCTTGGTTTTGGCGGGTTTTCTTACTTTTGGCGCGAAGGCTCAGTTTGGGCGGGGCCCGTTCACTTTTGGTGCGAAGGCTCACTCGTGGCAGGATTGCTCAGTCTGGGAGGGGCTGCTCGCCTTCGGGGGTTCTACGACCCTAACAGGTCAACTGCCGCGCCACCACTACACCGATGGGTCTCTCAAGCGTCATTGCCCTGGTCCATGGGATTGCCCGATGGAAAGGTCTTCTTCAATTATTGTGATGTTGATATGAATCATGCCTCTAACTACATCTTGTTTGACAGGTTGTACCTTTTTACTTTTAAATACAATATACCGAACAACAACATGCGCATTGCCGTATTGCCATACTGTGGCACACTGGCCACCACTACTCGCCCTTTTTACAATGTTTTGTATAACCAGTGTTTGGCCGTCTTAATGCCCAAATATCCCCCAGCTCACTTATTTTTGCCTCTCTCTCTTTTTCTCCCGCTGGTCACAGGTCTCAGGCCTCCGACCAGGACCTGCAACTCAGCACACAGTCGAGTGCTTCGCCCAGCTCATTCATCTCTCTTCCTCGCGACCACTCACTCATCTTTTTGTCCGCCGACATGGGTGCTTAGGCCATCTTTTTCCCCTCATGTTCACAGATTGTACAACACGAGAGGGGTCCACTTGTTCATTTTTCCGTCTATGCCCTCCAATTTTTAATGCCCCTTTTCACGCACCCATTCTTATCTTTTCTCCCAAGCCCACAGATTTTTCTTCCGCTAAAGTATTATGGGCGCTTATTTAATTTATCAAAGCCTTCTGCTAAAGCAGATGACGACTCTGTCTACCTACGGGAGCTCTTAGTAAGGTTTCTGGCCCATTTGCCAGCCCCGCCCGCCGAAACACCTACTAAGAGCACGCACGACCCCCTCCTGGAGTATAAGGCGGAGTGGGTTCTCAACCAGACCCCATTTTGCCCCCTTCCCCACCACACACCCTCTGTTCTACGAACAGCCCACACAGAGGGGCACAAACTCAGTCCGCCGCCCCTTGCAGTTGTCCCCAATCAGGGCCACCTGGTCCCCCTGTATCCCCCACGGCCCCGGCCACGACACACACTGCACCAATTGCCCAAATTACACCATCTTACGAAGGGCCGACCCTACAAGCCCCTGTGGTCAAGGTCATAGAAGGGAATATCACCTGCGAGGCCTTAGCCGCTGATCGTGTGACACAACGACTAGAAAATGTACTTTCATTACAATCACATGCGCAGCCTTTCATTTTTTACGAGTATATGCGCACTCATTTTGTACTATTACTTGTCCTCCTCCTAAAGTTTGAGGCTAGGGAGGGTTGAGCTATTGCTGCAACAGACACTGCCATTTCCAGTCCCTGAATGAGTATTGGCAGCCATGCGGGGTGAAGCTGCCAGCCAGTCTACCTGTCTGAAGCTACATTCTCTAATGATTTGAACATGCAGCCTGTAACTGCCAGTCAGTATCAAATCTTCCCATTGAAATCTCATACAGACTCCTCTTACCGTATGTACTGCCCTATCCTACACCCCCGCTCCCCATTCATCAAGCCATAGGCACGCCCCTTCATCGTTTCTCCCAAACCCACATACTTTATGTTCACCGCCGGATCTGAGGTCGTCTTAGTTCTGTCTTTCACTCAGCCTGCATTGAATTCACCTGGTTCTCACTGAATTGAGGATCCGCTGATCCCTACGCTCCATCTCTTTTTAAGGTTTTAAGCTCCCTGAGGTTTTCTACCAGGACACAGTAACTCATCTTCTGGCCTCATCTCTCCATTAGGGCATTTCACTCACTATGCTTCTACTGCCGTGCTCTGCGCCCCATCTTCTTTCCAAAGTCTCATGCTCCCTGAGGTTTGCTACCAGGACTTTCCCCAGTCTCATGCTCCCTGAGGTTTGCTACCAGGACTTTCCCCACTCTCATGCTCCCTGAGGTTTGCTACCAGGATTCGTCACGCCATCTCCAAATAATAAATGGGGCCACTGCCACTGCAAACTTGCAGGTTCCCGACCCCTCTGTTGCACTGTGGGCGCTCACGCCGGCCTAACATTTTCCTCTGTTACACTCCTGGCCAATACGCTCTTTTGCCCTCCACCGCACCTACAGTGTCGACAGCACTTTGCCGTCGCTTTTTGCTTGAAGGCATTACACATACAATCGCCTCCCACAGGGATCGCTGCCCAGCTCCTGCCCAGATCCTTCAGTCTCTTCAACTGCGAGTAGTCCTCTCCACTTCATCTGTTCATATCTTTTGCAAGGCGCACGTTCGCGCTGAGAACAGCAGGGTCACCAGGTTCCTTTATGATCCTTTTCCCGGGGTATCTTTTAAAGGCTGTTACTTCCCTCAAACTGATCAAATCCTCAAGTATTAAACGGAGGAAAGTGCTACACAGACAATTTCTGTCCTGACCTGTCTGACCAGCCTTTTGTAATTCTCTCTCTCTCTCTCCTTTCCAACATGCCTGCAGCACCTGCGCACACTCTTTCGGCTAGGGCACACGGCCCCTCACACAAGCAGGTTCTTGCATATACAAGGATTGTACTTGCACCTCTCGTTCTGTACCTCATTCAGGGAAACAAGCCCCCTCAGGCAAACAGTCCAACTTCGTTCCACCGCAAATCTCCTAATTGCCCAGAGTTTTGCTTTATTCATCAGGGTCCCGGTGAGAAAGGCCCCCTCTCCATAATCATCATCATCATATCTTATACTGAGCTGGCTGGAAACACATAGGCCACTACACGCACCACTTCTCTCATTGCTCCAGGTCAGCACAACCTAATATATCCCTAAAATCACTCGATGAGACGGGACCTCGCGGGGAGGTGCAGACTGAGATGGGAACATGCAGCCCCACCTTGACACGGCCCGACATGGGTCCATTTCACTGATATCTTTGCTCTTCTTGTACTTTATTTCGCTGTCTAATCTCTTCATTCAGCCTTATCTTAAGAGATCCACCTTGTTTATCATGGACTCCGCTGCGAGCGGGCAAATAGCCATCAGGATAGGATTGTGCCCTTTAGTTGGTGATTCAACCTCCTTTTTGTCTACATTTGTCTTTATCCCTTGTGTAGGCGCCTTTTTCTGATGTTACCCATACTTTCTGAATCACAGTCGTGGTTCGCTCCAATATCATACCCAAGTGTCTGGGGGCAACAATCCCCCCCCCCCCCCCCCGCCTGCTAGACAGGGTCCTGACCGCCTTGAGGCTTACGCTGCGCGCCCTGAGAGGTTAGGGGGATCTCCTGCGCTGTGTCTTCCCTAACCACACGGTGAAAATTAACCTGCTCTACTGTCCTGTTGCCACAGAGTTGATGGGGATCCTCATCATTTCCACATTAATGACCCTTATCCTAAACGGTCTCCATGGGTGACTCATCAAACGATTGTCCTATGACAACCCCATTGGTTGCGCGCCCCGAGCACGGGCAGTTCCCCAGGGTGCAAATCGAAATTACTTGCGCCCCTTACCACGCAGTATCAAAGCGTACCGTAGGCCTTCCCCTATGCAGTCTACTGTGGTTCCCTTCTCACTATTACCAATCCCACTTCCCTCTCGAGGGAGTTACCCTATTTTTTCGACAAAACTCTTGGCCGAATATTTTTACTCTTCAACATTGCGTATTTAACATGCATGCAGACGTTTGTACTCCTGCAGCTGCTAGTTCACATTCGTACTGAGTCATAACTGCAACTCGTACTATCTTGCATTTTTATCATTATCCCGACTTTAATCTGCCCCGTATAGTGCTGATGCTCAATTGGGCGCGGGTTATCCTGCTAAGTGTCTTTGGCAGTCTGCGCACGTTTGATTTTAACTTTTTCAGATTAAGGAATACTGCTACTTGGTATCTTTTGTGTGACTGCTCCCCCGCAATTACCTCTCCGACACTGAACCAGTGGCGTGGTTGCGTTTTTACATTTTTTCTTCTGACTCTTCGTAATTCGACAAACACGAAACACCTACAGTATAATCTGTTTACCCGTACCTCGATTGCCTTTTGTGGCAGCCCGTGGGCGGGGGCCTTTTTCTCTGATTGGAGATCACAAATTCCTCTGGCTTCCTTTGTGCAAGGTTGTACCTTTTCCCTTACATGAAACCACTCCTTCTAACTCACACAGAGTTCACTCTATTTTTATGTGACTCCTTTTGGTGGATATTTTTCATTGAAATACTGCCATGTACAGGTCCGCAACTCATAAGAAAGGTTAAGGGTCTCAGACTACCTTCATTATTTTCACCATTGTCTTTTTTATATCTGCTCTCTCCATTCCTCTCACACAAATGGTTGAGTGCACTCTTACTGGTTGCATTTGACATTCCACATGAGCACAGACCTCATGTCCAGAAGTATTGACTGGAGAATTTGAGGACTGACTCCCGTCCATTCCGGCCTCCCAGACTTACCGCCCCCAAAGACCCCTATCACCTCTCCTTATATTATGTTATTCAACACAATACTTTATTTCCCATAGTAGTCAGATGGTTCCTGACTGTCCCCGCCAGATATCACCCTGGTGATGCGGGGACTCCTTTTCACTGCATTCATACAGCCCAATCTCGCTGGCTTAAAGGTAATATGGTATCATTACTTTTCAACCGAACCCCCCATACGCTGAGCTTCACCAGAAGCCGGCGCCGCCACCAACTCTGCGTACACGACAGCCTGTGTGTGATCTCCTACGAACAGAAAAGGGCATGTGGAATACATGCTGTAAGCTCGCTCCCATTCATGAGCCGTCGGGGGGGGGGGTTTGCTTGCGGCCGGTTGCATTAAGGGCGGGCGACGGGGGACCTGCCAGTTAGTCTCTCCATTAGTCTACTACCGCCTTTGCATGAGCTCAGGGTTCGGGCGTAGTAGATGCTATCTCTCCGGTGCGTGTCAGCTCTCTCAATGGTTTTCTTTCGAATTCATCTGATCCTGTTGTACTCATGACTAACTTTTCATCTTCATGTACACTGAATGTAGCCTGCCTGTCCAAAGAGCCCCTACTTATCCATTTTGCCAGTTTAAATTGGGGATATGTGAATTGATCCTTTCATAACAGCGGGTGGGTGAGATGTACTGTGTGCCCTGGGAATCGAGACACTGCTGTTCTCGCAAGCGGCCTTTGCGGACTGTCCAGTATTCCTGACTGGCCTCAGCCACTCTCGGAGGCCACTGACCATGCTACTGAGCTGCCCACGTCTGTCCTTGGGGCGGTGAAATGGATGGCGGTATCTATTACTCAATGCAGCACGACTGGTTAGCCAATGACGGGTAAGATCCCTCGAGCGAGGGACAACCTAAGACAGGCACAGTCGCGCATTGACATCGGAACAGGTGGCCTACGTTCGTGACCATTCAATGAGATCTCTGGCCGCTTGCATCCCTGTCGGACGATTGGACAGCACTGCTGCTCTCTGGAGCATACTGATCTACAGGACCACCGGGGCACAGTACAGGTTCTCACTAGGTTTCTGATCACTAGCAGGTACCTAACTGCTGGTACCGGCCTATTCCTATTCCCTTTCCCAATTTACAACACATATTTACACTTGGCTGCTCTTTGGACTACAGACTTGCGTTCAGCGAACAGCTTACTCATTCTAATTCCTCCACTCCGAATCTCTCGCGTCCGTTACGTACTCGCGTACATTTCGCCAGCTCTGAATGTCTTGTTGCAATGCTTGATTAATTCTGTGTTTTCGTCATTTCTGCAGAAACTGCCTGAATTGCTTCATCTATTGCCTTCGATTAGCATGCAGTGTTGACTATCTGTTTGTTAATTGTGTAGCGGCGCGTTTTCCAGGGCACCCTTCATCACCACATTACTGTCTCCCTAGAACCGGTGAGTCTGGTCGAGACAACACCGGACACCGGTCGCCTTGTGGTGTTGCGTTCCTTACGGAATAGGGGGGTGTGTGGCCTCTTTCGAGGCCAAGGGAGGGAATGTTGGGGATAATCTGTTATCGGGGTACCCACACTGGGGCTAGTGAGGGGAGCATCATTACTAGAACAGACATTGTCAGGTAACAGCTAAACCACAGCCATGTGGGATAAACCCAGCAACTGCAAGACTGCCTGCCTGAGGCCACATTCCTCAGTGATTAGATCATGTCAGTCAGTTTCAGACCATCCTGATTAAGAACTCATTGCTAATAAAGGAAACCAGTAACTATCGGATAGTGTAAATTGCTCCAATACAACACTTAATCGATAAAGTACTTGTTAATGTCTTTTGCTGACGTAAAACTCCATTGGAACTTATGTTAAATGATAATACCTGTTGATTCAACTATGGAGAACTATTGAAAACGCCTAGACTGTCAGACGCATAGCAATGAGGAGACTCTTCCAAACAATGGACTATTGAATTGTAAGATCGGAAACTGCCGAGCCCAGGATGCCTGCCCATTGTCCAGCACAGCAGGAGCTGGACAGGTATCTCGGTGCAACCAATAGAGACACTGATCCCTTCACAGATAGGTGAACAGACCAATGGGAGAACCGAACGAGGGGAACCTGACCGGGAACTCGAGGAAGCGCGAAGTATAACTGCACCAGATCCGAAGAGAAAGACAGAACGCCTTCTCCAACGAATTCATGCTGTACAATTCGTTGTATCATCTACCAGTCAAAATTCTGTAATAAACGTTTGCCTGAGCCGAATGGTAAAGTCTCTGTCTCTCCTTCTAAATGAATACGCAAAGACGGGGCCCTCGAGATCCGTCTTAACACTAGTCAAGCAAGATTTTTTTTTCTTTGAAATCCATGGTAACTGATCAATTTATGATTTTGGCTTCAGCACGTTCTTCTATTCTCTAGCTTAGTAAATATTATATTATTTCTTCTAGTGCAGACCTTAAAATGACTGGTCTGTAATTCCTTAAATATGGCTTAAATATTGGTATTAGATTAGCTATCCATCAAAAATCTGACATTACACTTTTTTTTGAACAAATGATTACATATGTGCAATTTTACCTCTGCAGTTGCTTTCATAGCTCATGGATGATGTCTGGACCATGGATCTAATCCTGGTTGAGTTTGATTCATGTACTTAATAAATACCTTTTGAGTTAAATACACTTAACTCATTATTGCATACTGTTATATCTTTCACATGACAACTTTGTCAGTTCTCTGCCTGAAGGAGGGTTTGACACAAAAGACAATGATTTCCGCAATGGTTTGTGCAACGAGTCAGGTCTGAATAATTATGCATTGTGATGTTAACTTTTTTTAAAACTAATTCAGACATAAGATAAACATAGCACCTATAACTTCCCAACCTTAATTTAAACCAGTGGTTCTCAAGCATTTTAGTATCAAGATGCACTTCAATGTGACAAACAATTCCGTGGCATACAGTGGAATTGCAAACAGATCTCCCCTCACCTGCACATGTACAATAATAAATGTCAGCAGGTACTGCCTTCATTAATATGCCCTGAGACTCCAGAGAAGGTCAAAAGCGTAGACAATGCCTTGACACTCAGATAAATGGGGAGAAAGTGAGGACTGCAGATGCTGGACATAAGCAGACCTTATGCCCAAAACATCGATTCTCTTGCTCCTTGGATGCTGCCTGACCTGCTTTGTATTTCCAGCGTCACACTTTCAACTCAGATAAATGATGCTACACCTTGAAATTTTTGAAGCACACTTCTTACCCACATATCACATGGAAACCACTGTTCAGAATTAGAAACAGAAACTACCTGTCTGCTGCACCATGACATCATGACTTATTTCTTTTGAGAAAATATGGTATCATTAGTCGTGTCTTCATATTGCACCCCCCCCCCACCACTCTGTGGTTTATATTCCACTGTTTTTGTTGGTGCCTCTCATGAAACAAACCATGAAATATTTCAGTTTATTATTCTTTTACATTGGTTTTGAATTGTTAGGAATGAATTTAATAAAATGCAAATAGCAATATAAACAAAGGCTGTTGGATCTATAAATCCCATCTTGTACAATTGCACAACATCAATAGCTACCTCATAAGTCTTGAGATTCTTATTAGATGCCACTAGATTTATGCAGGCAGCTAAATTTAGACTTGGGAATGCCTACAGTCTGCTCTACTTTATGTGTGTGGTGTCAGCCCGGAATCAAAGGTCTTAGTCCTGTTTTTTAGTCAGAAGGTTGTGGATTTCTCTCACAGTATAGATTTGAGCACAATATTAAGGGTAACACTTCATGTCACTGTCCATCTCTACTTACAAAATAGACAATAATTCAGTCAGGAATGAATAGTATTTGGTTGGCAGTTCATCTTTGCATTTAAGAGGCAATCATCCAAATTCATTTCTCTTCATGACAGATTCAATTTATTTTCCATCTTGGTAAGCCAATGGGGTCAGTAGCAAAATAATTATTTCTTTAGTACATGGAGAACTTAAACTAAGTGTCCCATCAAGATCTGACAGAGATACTTGATTCATCTGGATTTGAGCAATAATAGACATTGAAGGTGGAAGGAGAAAGTTTTGTCCATTTTTGTCTTTGCTAAATATTTTCAGGTTTCAGTACGATTGAAACAGTACCAAGATTCACAGAAGGAAATACTCCACAATTGTCTGGATAAAAGCAGCTTCAACAACCTCCACAAAGTTCATAACTACTAAGGACAAAACAATCTACTTGAATGTGCTATATCATTCACATTCATCATTTACTCACTTAATCACTGATGTACAGAGACAGCAGTGTGCACCATTGACAATATGCGCTACAGTAACTCTCCCTCAACAGCCTATTTCAAACTTGCAATCTCTACAAGCTAGAAGGACAAGAGCAAGTGCATGAAAACACCACAAACTACAAATTCCCCTCCATGCTGCACAATATCCTAACCAAGAACTATATCATTATCTCTTCATTGCTACTAAAATCCTCGATTTTGTTCTCTTAGCATTTCTGTGAGTATCTCTACAGTCCATAAACTGCAGCTCAATGTCACCTTCTCAATTGACATTTGACTAGCTAGCAACAGCTACATCATAGGTATAAGTACAAAAGATTCACTGCACGAGAAGTCAACTCTACCCCAAATCTGACTTAGGCCTTAGATTGAATTAATCATTATTTGTGCTCATTTGCATATTTTTGATAAGTCTTCAAAAAGATACTCTTGTCCTTTTGTGTGGAAGGACACTAATACAAATCTAATAAAAACTTTTGAATGCAACTTTTAAAAAAAACATACTAAAAAACTGATCCACTGTGCTTCAATGTCACGAGCAAATGCTTTCAAGCAGTTTTCAGTAACAAATCAGGTTGCTTGTGACAGATTAACACTATGATTAAAATGTTTATTTTAATGCTTAATCTATTTTCAGTTGTATTAACCAAATATTCTTAACATATAACAAATGATATATTTATTTTGTTTAATATTACTTCATAATACATTGACCAATTGCATTGCCACATGGAAGATTTTGCATTTGGTGACATACAGGTGATTTTTAGCATAATCTCAAAACAAAACAATCAACTGCAAATGTTCTACTAAAATATCTTGTAATTAGCACAGTCTGGCCCAAGGGCCTTCACAAACTCTCAGATATTTCTGCTCAGAAAATAGCAATTCTATTTCTCTAGGCTTGCCAAATCTATAAAAGATGTAGTGCAGAAAAAATTATTTATATAAAAAGAACAATGAATTTCATTAGTACCTATTACTGATGCAGTGACGCACTTTATGCAGTTAAATAGTGAGAAGAGCATTTTATGACTGCCAGTGCAAGGACAGCAATCAATTCTGAAGCTCTAGAGTCTGTGAAATACTCAGCCAGGCATTTGTTGGAATTATGAACATCTACTATCTCAGCAAGGGAGAATGAGGCATGTTATGCCTTCTGCTATATTATAATAAACGTTACAACATGCACCATGGACTGGTGAAAACTAAACTGACAAGACACAGTGATGGATAATTCCAGTAAAACAATTTATGAATTATGAAAATACTTCATAATAATGCACAACGTAGGTTTCAATCAATTACAGAGGGGAAACAAAACCATTTGTGTCAATCAGGACAGCTTTCCCAAGCACAAGAGAAGGTCACAGAAGAACAGTTTCAATTTATTGACAAAGAACACAGCAACATACTAAAATAAATATTCCCAGATGTCAGATAATGAGGTTCATGCAAAACATGAAAAATTAAATGATTATGCAACTCCAGAGAAGATACCAGTAAAGAATGAAGATTTGAAAAGAGAGGGCTTAGACACTATACTAGAAAGCTGTATTTGATAATTTGTGTACATGTGAATAAAGCAGTGTCAAAGTATATAAGAAGTTGAAAAGCATCATTTTGTGATAAGGAGCAAGCAGCCTGAAGGACACTTTATGTGCAGGCAATCACAGTCTGAGATATCCCAGATCATTGTCCCGATGTAGAAAATTAGCTAACAGCATACATTAAATTATAGTTGAATCTATTGGGGAAAAAAAGCTCCCGAGCCAAAGTGTGAAGCTAAGGCAGGATACAAAGAACATAGTTGAAATAAGAAGATTCTAAAGGCAAGGAAAATACCTCAAAACACATCAATTATTCATCTAGAAAGCTGTTAGGCTCAAAAAAGCATGAAAAATAACCTAGAAGTCATGAATCAGCAATATCTGGAGTATCAAATCACAGGATCAAAATATATTGAGTAAGAATACTCTCACTCAGCCAGAATAATTCATTAGGATAGCAATCCAGGTACAGACCTTGCCATTGCCCAAACTATATGACAATGCCAGAAGTCACATGACACCGCTTCATACTCCAACAGATTTATTTGAAATCACAAGCTTTCGAAGTGCTGCTTCTTCATCAGATGCACTGAAAGCTTGTGATTTCAAATAAACCTGTTGGACTATAACCTAGTGTTGTGTGACTTCTAACTTTGTCCATCCCAGTGGACCTCCACATCATTTGACAACATACAAGGTTTTCAGTGAGGTTGGAATTGAGTGGTCTGGTAGTGGCAGTTTTATTGCTACAGAACAGAATTAGGCTTTCACAGTCATGAAACATACCTATCAATTTAGTATCTTTTTATCTGCTGTATGATACACTGAATGAAGATTCAAAGTATGCTGATAACCAATTTAAAATTGACAGCCAGGCTTGCAGTGTGTTGCACTCACATGTACTTGGAAGCTATATATATAGATATATATTAATACACAGCACCCTCCTCTTTGTGGACAGAGTTAAAATTGTTATGCACTGCACTTAGTTAAACTCAACCAAACAGGTGACAGCTATTCATTGGTACCTTTCTCAGCACAATGTCCCGAACAATTAGAGTCAACCTGACTGGATTCAAATCTAAACTGTCAATCATCATTAACTAATGCAATCACCATGGCAACAGCTCCACAAAACAGAGTTCACTTCTCGACCAATCATCACTCTCCTAGTCATTATAAATGTTGGTTCTCTCATTTGCTGGTGTTCATGTGAATTGTCTCAAAAAGTGCAAGATCGAAAACTCAGACAAAATGTGTCTTTTTCAACAATACTGAGGTCTCTCTAGAGTTGTTTTCTATTAACATTATATTCTTTTTATTATTCTTCCTACCAAACTAAATAACTTCACATTTCCCAACATTATACACCACCGAATGTTTCCCCATTCATTCAATCTATCTATGTTGGTCTGCATCCTCATATCATCTTCACAACATAGTTTCTTTGTATGATCTGCTAATGTAGCTACAATATCTTCACTTCCCTCATCTGAGTAATGTATTTGAATTGTAAAATGTTGAGACCCCAGCAAACACCTAATTTATAAATACTCTCTATTTCCTGCAAGCATGGCATTTTTCTCTCTAATATACCAGTAAGTTACCCCTTACACCACATTGTTTTACTTCCTGAACCAACTGTTTATGTATCTGGTGAAAACCCAAGTATGGTTAATGGCTGCCATTTGTCTACAGCTTAGATTACCCCTTCAAGGAACAACAATACATTGGTTTAATATGATTTTCCTTTCACAAATTAAGCTGAGGATCAAGGCAGACAACAGTTATCAATAAATTTCCAGCACCAATTTTCATAAATGGTATGAAATGCTTCTTAGACATATTGAATCAAATTAGAAAGTGTATTCCCAACTTATTCAATTCATAAGAGAGCACTTAAAAAGAAGGCCAGCAATTTTTTTGTGTAAAGAACACATGCAACTTTTCAAATGATTAAAGAGACGTTATTTCCAACTGATGCTGTGGAACCTTCAACATAACTATTCTAGCTGCCATCCACAGGACTTGGAGCAGTCCTCATTCAAGTGCAAATTGACAGCACATGAAAAGCAATCTATTTTACTTTGGGAACTTTGAGGGAGATTGATCAGAGGTACGCAACTATGGAGAAGGAAGAATTAGCATTTATATGGGAATATGAAAAGTTTGCTTTTATGAGAGAAAACATTAGGGATAGCATTACCAAGACAACATTTGATTGTGTATAGAATGATACAACTCCAGACAGTATAAGACTATTATCCTGTCATTAAACTCAAGGGAACCAGATTGGAATGTCCTGTGAGAATTTCAGATATACTCCAACTGATTTAGAGTTTAGCGAAGCAGAGATTGTGATAACAGTAACAACAATAATTGTGTCAATGATGTTGGTAAAACTGGGCAAAATAAAGTTACCATATAACCATCTCTCATTAGACAGAGAAGACTTAATTTTGGTGTCATCTGCAAATTTACTAACTGTATCTCTTGGGCTCGCATCCAAATCATTTATGTAAATGACAAAAAGTAGAGGACCCAGCACCGATCCTTGTGGCACTCCACTGGTCACAGGCCTCCAGTCTGAAAAACAACCCTCCACCACCACCCTCTGCCTTCTACCTTTGAGCCAGTTCTGTATCCAAATGGCTAGTTCTCTCTGTATTCCATGAGATCTAATATTGCTAATCAGTCTCCCATGGGGAACTTTGTCGAAAGCTTTACTGAAGTCCATATAGATCACATCTACTGCTCTGCCCTCATCCATCCTCTTTGTTACTTCTTCAAAAAACTCAATCAAATTTCTGAGACATGATAAATGTGAGGTGCTGCATTTTGGCAAAGCAAATCTTAGCAGGACTTATACACTTAATGGTAAGGTCTTAGGGAATGTTGCTGAACCTTGGAGTGTAGTTTCATAGCTCCTTGAAAGTGGAGTTGCAGGTAGATAGGATAGTGAAGAAGGCGTTTGGTATGCTTTATATTATTGATCAGAGTATTGAGTACAGGAGTTGGGAGGTCATGTTGCGGCTGTACAGGACATTGGTTAGGCCACTGTTGGAATATTGTGTGCAATTCTGGTCTCCTTCCTATTGGAAAGATGCTGTGAAACTTGAAAGGGTTCAGAAAAGATTTACAAGAATGTTGCCAGGGTTAGAGGATTTGAGCTATAGGGAGAGGCTGAACAGGCTAGGGCTGTTTTCCCTGCAGCATCGGAAGCTGAGGGGTGACTTTATAGAGGCTTACAAAATTATGAGGGACATGGAGAGGGTAAATAGTCAAAGTCTTTACCCTGGGGTGGGGGGTCCAGAACTAGAGGGCATAGGTTTAGGGTGAGAGGGGAAAGATATAAAAGAGACCTACGGGACAACTTTTTCACACAGAGGGTGGTACAAGTGTGGAATGAGCTGCCAGAGAAAGTGATGGAGGCTGGTACAATTGCAAGATTTAAGAGGCATTTGGATGGGTATATGAATAGGAAGGGTTTGGAGGGATTATGGCCGGGTGCTGGCAGGTGGGACGAAATTGGGTTGGGATATCTGGTCAGCATGGATGTGTTGGACCGAAGGGTCTGTTTCCATGCTGTACATCTCTATGACTCTATGACTAGTGTGGTTAAATCTGAGGATCACCATATCTCAGGTGAGGGGAGAGAATGAGAAGCAGAATGTTTCATGGTACCTCAGCTGGTACAGCAATTGAGTCACGCTGTTATCATTATTCTGCACTGCAATTCCAGCCATCCAGCTAATTGAGATAACTGATACTAATAGTCATATCAATAATTATAGAGGCTATCTAAGTAACTAAATTAAGTTACTGGAATAATATACTCCAAGTAAAAATAAACCGGGGCAAGTGTGGAATAACGAGATTCATGTGTACAATGGTGAAATAACTGATCACATGACACTGAAATCAGTGAGATTATAAACAACAATCTAGAATGAGAGTGTGAATGTGAAGACAGGGCTCATATACATGATAGTAGAGAGCTGTATTTGGTAACCTGTAAATGAAGGATTGTTAACGTTGCAGAAGTTGAAGAGCCTCACTT
Source organism: Hemiscyllium ocellatum (assembly GCF_020745735.1). Taxonomy (NCBI): domain Eukaryota; kingdom Metazoa; phylum Chordata; class Chondrichthyes; order Orectolobiformes; family Hemiscylliidae; genus Hemiscyllium; species Hemiscyllium ocellatum. The sequence goes on from NC_083413.1 coordinate 52,807,515, forward strand.
AGTGATAAAAAGCACACAGCCTCAAGGATAGTGTATTTGCAGACACTCAGAACCTGAAAAACTCTACACTAGTCAACATGCAGGTGGTAGGGTTAGCTAAATGAACAAGATAAATCACAGGCAGACACCATTGCATTGCAAAAAAGCTCTTTATTCTATACATTATGTCAACACTGCTGCATGCATAGTTAGATACTTCTTCTGAATATCCTTGGGCTGAGGATAGCTACACACAAGTTCTTAGAAGCTGTTAGCTCCTTATCCTAATATTAGTCTCTTCAACTCCAGAAGTACTGAAACACTCTTTTTTTCACTTCACTTAAATCTGTAAATTGTAGATTACTAATACTGCCCTCAAGTGTGTAAGACTTTGCTCATTACATGCTTTATCTGGAGTAGTACATTCACACAGCATGGAAACAGACATTCGGTCCAACCAGTCCATGCCAACCATGTTCCCAAACTAATTTAGCCCCACTTGCCTACACTTGGCCCATATCCCTCCAAAACTTTTGTATTCATGAATGTATCCAAATGTCTTTTAAATGTCATAACTGCACCTGCACCCCCCACTTTCTCTGCAGTTCATACCACACACGAATCACTCTTTGTGTAAAAAGGTAGCCCTTTGTGTCTTTTTTTAAATCTTTCTCCTCTCACATTAAAAATACGCCCACAACTTTTGAACTCCTACATCCTAGGGAAAAAAACCTATGTCATTCACTTTATCTATGCCCTTCATGATTTTATAAACCTCAATAGGATCACCTCTCAACCTCTTACACTCCAGTGAAAGAAGTCCCAGTCTTTCCAGTCTATTTTTATATATCAAACTGTCCATTCCTGGCAACATCCTGTTAAATCTGCTCCGAACCTTCTCCAGTTTAGCAATATCCTGACCAGAACCACCCACAGTATTTCAGAAAAGGACTCACCAATGTCCTGTACAACCCCAACATTATACTACCAATTTTGGTGTCATCCGTAAACTTACTAACCATGCCTCCTATACTCTCAACCACTGAAGAGAAGCATGCTAACAGCTTCATAACCACTCTTTCTACCTGCGAAGCAAGTTTCAAAGAATTATGTACCTGAGCCCCTAGGTCTCTCTGTTCTACAACTCTACCCAGGGCCCTACCATTAACTGTATAAGTCTTGCCCTTGTATTCCCAAAGTGCAATCCTTCACATTTAACCAATTTAAACATGATCTGTCACTCCTCAATCCATTGATCCAATTGATCAAGATCTCTGTAATCTTAGATAATCTTCTTCATTACCTATTATACTACCAATTTTGGTGTCATCCGTAAACTTACTAACCATGCCTCCTATACTCTCATCCAAAACATTTATATGAATGGCAAGCAAAAGTTTAATGTGTCCGCACAAACTCTTTCATTGATGTCATAATTACATCATTGTAATTTATATATGTCATTACACTACAAAATTATGCTAATAATTTACAAGAAGTTTGACTTTAAATATGGTCTTATATAATAAAAGGAAATGGCAAGGAGAATTTTATAGAAATAATTCTAGAGAGTGCAAAATGTAAAGATATGGCCATCAATATTGTGGATAGAGGAAGAAGATAAGAAAAGAAAAGGGAACTTTGAGATGCTCTATCTTAGGCAAAGAGTGTGACACTGAAAAAGCACAGCAGGAGATTGGTAAGGAAAACAATGTAGTAAGTTAGTCTGGAGGTGATGGAGATAGTGGGTTGCAATGAAAGAAGTGCTGAGCAAGGAATGAAATGTTGTATAAAAAGACAGTAGTTCTGTTTGTCATTTGGAAGCATTGTTCATTGTTCTATCTTTTTATCTCACCCCATTAGCAAAGTGCATGCAAGAGACTGTGAGTTAATATGAAAAATGCTAATCCAAAATCATAATAAAAATGTTTCCATTATTACAAGGCATTTTTGATATTCCTTAATATTGGAAATAGCAATGAGGATTAGTATGTTAAATTGGCACCATTCAAAGTTGAACTAAACAATAATTGGAGTAACATTCTTGTTAGTGTATACATGTTCATTAGGTAGTACAATAGGTTGTTTTAGGTCACTCAGAGAGCCTAAGTTGTTGTGGCAAACTATGCTTTTACATATATGTTGCACCCCAGAGCTTTGAATAATGCTAGTAGAGATTCCAACTTTCTTTTTATCCCACTCCTAGTCCTACTGATTGCAGCATATGTTGGAAAGATTTGCAGATGCACATTGTAAACGCACATTACTTGTCCATGAAGTCCATCAAGTTGGGACTCAAATGTGAAATGCTGTCACAGCACCACAAGACTTCCTGCTGTGTATGTGTATCAAAAGAAAATTACATCATTGCTCATGTAGCATGTCAAGGAAAGAAATGGAATATTTTTTCTCAATCTCCGTGCAAAATATTCTCTTGACTAGGTATAGTACTGGTTCGACTGAATGCAAAATGTTTGTTGCACAGCACAATAATGTACCTTGACATAACCATCAGAAGAGAAGCTGATGTTAGACAAGTGTGTCATTTCTTTTTTCTCCACAAAGTGTTTGTTTTGTTTCTGTGAGCAACATTGTAAATTCATATTGCATTAGGGGCCACTCTGGAAGTTTAATATGGAAAGGAATTTATTCTATCCAACCTAACAAGTTCATATTGATCAATTGCCAGGGCAATGCTGGAAAGTGACTTGAAAGATTAAGCACTTTATAGTGATATCACCATTGCTATATAACGTACAGCTTTTACAATGTAGTTGTCTTCTGGGTCATTACTCATGGACAAAATAAATAAGAGCATTGAAATTCTGTAGATCGTTGTCCCAGCAGCTGCATCACAACTGTTTCTGACAGAGTGTTCTACTGCCCGAAATTGCAGAATTAATAAGACAGAACCAACAACTGCAAAGTGAGAGATTTCCCTCTGAAGCAAAGGATTCAATTTTCAGAAATGCTCTTTAAGACAATTTCGCGGATTTCCAGAGTGGCTTATGCAACTTACATAGTTGAAAAGCCTTGGTGGAGCCATTAAGAACCTGAGATGCACTCATAATGACACTTGTTAACAACTGTGGGTCAGAAACTGAAGCATCTCAGTTTCAGCATTCTCAATTTGGCATCACAGCCTGTTATTACACTTCCAAGGGACAAACAGAAATCTTTTTACAGAGATGAACTCACCACCAATGACATTACAGTGCCTGTGAAATATCTCATAGTACAAACGAGGTAGCTACTTGCATTAAAGAATAGGACCAATACGATGATTTATTTTGTAATGAACAAAGTAGATAACAAGGGTCCTATTGATGAAATATATCTGGACTTCCTGAAAACATTTGATAAGGCATTGCACGAAAGGTTAATATTCAAGGTAATATCACATGGGTTTAGGGATAATATATTTGCTTGGAGTAGGGATTGGCTAACCAAGGCTCTGAGCAGAGAATTGGCAAGTTTTAACTAGTTGAATGCCACAGAGTTTTGTCCTTATCCCCCAACTATTTACAAGCTATATTAATGATTTGGATGCAGGGATAGAATGTGCTAGAGCTGAAAATGTGTTGCTGGAAAAGCGCAGCAGGTCAGGTAGCATCCAAGGAGCAGGAGAATCGACGTTTCGGGCATGAGCCCTTCTTCGGGCTCATCCCCAAAATGACAATTCTCCTGCTTCTTGGATGTTACCTGACCTGCTACGCTTTTCCAGCAACACATTTTCAGCTCTGATCTCCAGCATTTGCAGTCCTCACTTTCTCCGAGAATGTACTAGAGCCAACTTAGCAAGTTACAGTAAAAGAAAGTGGGAAATTAGTTGCAAAGAAGAAATTGACAGATGGATGTGGATATGTTAGGTGAATGGGACAAAATTTGCTAAATACAATTCAACGTGAATAAGTGTGAGATTCTCAATTTTGCTCGGAAGAATAAGAAGGGAATTTATCAAAATGGAGAGAAACTTCAAAATGTTTCATTCCAGACGGATCTGAGTATCCTTGTGCATGAGTCGCAGAAAATGAGTACGCAGGTACAGAAGGTAATAAGGAGGGCAAATGGAATTTTGGCATCTTTTGCTGAAGGAATGGAGTATAAAAACAGAGAGGTGTTGTTGCAATTGTATAAGGCTTTGGTGAGACCAAATCTGGTCTTGAGTACAGTGAATAGTTTGGCCCCCTTACTTGAGGAAAGGTGTAATTATGTTGGAAGCAGTTCAGAGAAAGTTCACAAGAATAATTACGGACATAACAGCCTTGTCTTATGAGGAAAGATTGAATATTTTAGATCTATACTTACTATAGTTCAGAAGGATGTGAGTAGATACTTAAGGTTTATAAGATGCTAAATGGGATTGACAAGATAGGTGTAGAGTGGACATTTCACCTTGTGGGACAATCTAGAATGAGAAGTCAGTTTTAGGATAAGGAGTAGAAGTTGTAAATCAGAGATGGGGAGAAAGTACTTTTATCAAAGGGTTGTAAACCTATGGCATTCACTACATGAGAGTGTGGTGGACACCAGGCCACTGAATAAATTTAAGGAGGAGATTGACAGATTGTTAATTAGTAATGAGTTAAAGGGCTATGGAGAGCGGGCAAGAGAGTGGAGTTGAGGATGTGCAGAGATCACCCATGTTCATACTAAATGGCGGAGGGGGGAAGGTAACAGAGAGGCGACTGGAAAAACACTGGGACAGTGAGTGAAGCAGTAACCGGAGCACCATGTGGAATAGCAAACCAGGTGGCATGTGTGGGTGATGGGAAGAAACCAGAACTATGCACAGAAACAGTGGCTGTAGTGCAATTGTTCCTCAGGCGTAATGTTGAATATCTATATCTTTTACCCACACTATCCACCAAATCAGTTTTTTTTATCATCAACAAACTTCTTAATTACGCTACCTTAGTTTAAATCTAATCCATTCAAATACATCATGAAAAATAAAGAGCATTGGTTGTTGCAGAGCCTCACTGGAAGTAGCCATCCAGTTACTGAAAATACATATCTACGTGGTTACAATTTTGAAAATATAAAATTAATTTCAATCAATCTACAAGAAATTTTTTACATAAGAAAGGTAAAAATAATAAGTTATGATATTGAAGTGCAACACATTGAAAATGATTAAAACTTACTTTAGGCATACCTGCTGTAATTACCACCCCTTAAAGGTAATTGACAGAAAGAAACAAGTTTGAGATCATACAAGTAGAAAGCCCTGATCAGCATATTCATTCATGAACACGAAGGAAGTTCTTTTTCCTCTCAGACAGTTGAGAGACATTGGAATTCCCTTCCTCAAAAGACAGTGGTTGCAGAACCTTTAAGCATGTTTAAGGCAGGGATAAATAGAATTTTGATTGCCAAGAGGATAAAAGATTATTGGGGTATGCAGCAATGTAGAGATGTGGTTACAATCAAATCAGCATGATTTTATTGAATGGTGGAGCAGTCTGCAAGAGCCGAATGTTTTACTCTTGTTCCTTGTTTGTACATTCATGAACAAATTGAAATCAGGATCAGACCATTCAGCCCCTTGAGCCTGTTCTTCCTTTCAATAAGGGGTGGGCTGATCTGACTGCATCATCAAACTCATGACCTTAATTATCCCAGGTAACTATTTGATCCCTTAGTCAACAAAAATCCATCTAGCTTTGCTTTAACAATATTCAAGGACACTGCTTCCAAAACATTTTCAGGAAGGAAGTCCCAAAGGTCCTCTGAGAGAACAAAAAAGCCTCATCTCTGCTTTAATTGAGTGACCCCTGATTTTTAAATAGTATTTCTTAGTTCTATATTCATTCATAATAGGTGACATTCTCTCCCCTTCTATCCGATCAAAATACTTCATGACTTTATTTTTCAATCAAATTGCTTCTTATACTTCTGGAAGTATACTATTCTTAATCCAATGTATACAAGCCCACCTTTCCTCATAAGATAGTCCATTCATTGCAGATATTAGTCCAGCAAACCTTCGCTGAACTGCTTCCAATGCATTCACATTCTGCCTTAAATAAGGTGATCAATGTTGTACATGGTACTCAAGATGTCGTTCCTCCAGAACTCTGCATATTTGAACTAAAGCCTCCTTTCAATTTATTTCACAATAAATGATAACATTCTATTTGCTTTACTAATTACTTGCTGTACTTACATAATAAATTTGGAGGTTCATGCACAACAACACCCAGATCCTTCTATATCTCGAGTTCTGAAATCTCTCACCACTGAAATAATACGTTTCCTTTTTCCTTCTTTGTGCCAAAAAAAACACCTGCACATTTTCTCCCATTATGCTTGAATTGCCAAACCTTTGCCCACTGACTTAACCTGTCTATATCTTTCAGTAACTACCATTGTCCTCTTCAAAACTTACTTTCAGAGCTACCTTTGCGTCATCCACAAAGTTGACGATTCTTTCAGGCACTTTACCTAGGTCACTTACATAAATTATAAATAGTGGAGTAATGTGAAAAAGACCCATTTACAGCCACTCTCCACTTCCTCTTAGTTGGCTAGTCTTCTATCCATTTCAGTATGTTAGCCCATTATACAATGAGCTTTTATTTTCAGCAATAAATTTTGATATGGTGCCTTGTTCAATGCTTTCTAGAAATCTATGTACATTATATCCACTTATTCTGCTTTATCCAGAGTACGTATTATCTCCTCAAAGAACTCAACTAGTTTAGTCAAATATGACGACCCTTTCACAAAACCATGTTGAGTCTGCCTGAGTACCTCAAATATGTCTGAGTGCCACTGAATCAGAGAGAGAAATTTGTTCTAATTGTTAAAGATGTGTGCCCTTCAAAGCACACTTTTCTATGCATGTGCTAGTAATCTTACAAATAGGCTTTTATTATCAACATTGGACTTTATAGGATGGATATGCTTTAAACTGTCACTTTTAATTCAAACTAAAATGTAATTTGTACAGGGGGGTTTAACCTCCTGTGAAATCTGCCTAGAGAGAAGCCCATATGATCTTGCTGTTATTGGGACAGATTTCAAGTCAAAACCCCATTGAAAGTAAAATGTAAGTTTTAACCAATGTTGCAAATGCTGAACTACGAATAAGTATTGGTACATTGCATCATTAAACACCAAAGTTTGTTGTACATACTGACACTTCTTTTTCCAAAGGTTCTAATTATGAAAAATGTGTATTAGGATAAAAAAATTCATTATCGTGTTCCTAACTGGGAAATATAGAATGCATGCTTCTAAGAATAGCATGAAGGGTTGCAGGTGTATTGAATGATAATAATGAGTTAGTGTTCCTTCTCTGAGGCAGGGTAATTTGGTAAATACGATAACAAAGGATAATTGAAATACATTATGATTAGGTAATTGTGTTAACTTGTTGAGCATCTTTTGTCAGCTGAAATGCAGTATCATTTTGTTCTTATGCTGCATTTTTTAATACTTACTAACCAATTTGGCTAAAAGAGTAATTTATCATGGTACCTTGGAATTCTACTTGACTACTTTATTAGGGCCATCTATTACATGTCATCTTGTTCCATACTATCTTTGCCTTAAGTTTTCAGTTAATAATGTAAGACACAGGTTTTGTTTCCTTTTGGCAATTTATAATCATATGTTCCAATTTGTGCACTTTGGGCTTCTTTAGTGTTTTAGTCATCTAACTAGTTCAGCAATATTGTAGGGTTTTAAATTGATTTAAACTTGATTAACATTCTTTTTAACCTTTAAGCATGGTCTCTAATCTTAGCAGTAGCAATTCATAAATGGGCTCACCGTTGAATTTTTCTGTTCATTATGAGACATGAGTACAAAGTAAGCATTATCTTTATTTAGCTCAGCTCATCAGCTTTTTCATCAGCAACACCACTGTAAAATTTAATATATTTTATCAACATCGAAAATTAGTTTATTCTGATCAAACAGTATGAATTATCTCCATTTGTGAGCAATGGCACTGTGAATGCCATATTGTTCCCATATTTCAAATATATTCCAGTCACACTATCAAACAACCTCCTATAAATATACAAACAAATATAGGTGAGGTGGGATGGGATGTGGAAGAGAGAGAGAGAGAGAGAGACAAAGAGTGCAAGAGAGAGAGCGAGAGAGCGAGAGAAAGAGAGAGAGAGATTGCATTGCTAAAGGCCAGGAATGAACTTCTTGATTATTTTTCTAATTAAGGCAACGAAAACTTATGCAGACATTAAATGCTTAACTACAAGACCACAAAACAAATTCTAAGCATTGGACTGTTCAATATGGAATTGAGTCCATGTGTCGTACTGACTTTAATCATGATTTCTTTAAATTCTTTATTTAATGTCATACCGTTAGGAACAGTTTCTACTGAAGGTTTGACATTCAATATTACCATATTAAAATGTTATTTCTTGTGTTGTTTTTGACTTCTAACAATCTCCAGGCAGATATTATTTACTGTGATGTTGAACAGATTCTGAAGAAAAAAAATTAATATGGACAAATGTAAGATAATGAGAAAAAGAAAACAAACAGTAGGAATATAAATTAAATGACTCTAAGCTACAGGACACAGCAGAGAAAAGGAATGTGAAGGTATTCATGAATAGCTCACTGTGCAGTGCACAGCAGGAAGAAGAAGAATCTATGAAGTATAGCCAGAAGGATGGAACATAAATCCCAGGAGGTAGTAATAAGTCTGTACTTCAGTAAGAATAACCAAGCATTAGAGACAGTACAGAATATAGTGAACTAAATTGATAACAAGTTTGAAGCAACTGAGGTATAAGAAGTTTAAAGTTTTGAGATTATTTGTTCTGGGGGAAAGAAATTGGGAAAGAGCTATTCGGGTGTTCAAAATAAGTCAGAAGATAAACAAATAGTAAACCCAATGTATATTAGTTCTAAATTGTTAAAACTGTTGTCAATCCAAGCAGAATGATGAAGTGCAAACAGCATTTTAATTTTAGAAGTAAAGAACTTTACATTGTCATTCAAGAATTCAGGTACAGAAATCTATGATCACTCAGGTATGATACCTGGCCTTTAAAGAAAGAGGAAGAAAGTATATGTAACAGAGATGAGGATGTTGAAGTGGATTTTTCTGTCGAGTCTTGAGAAAGAACCAGACCCAGGATGATACCAACCAGCAGAAAGTCCTGGTAACTGAAATATTCAAGAAGATTTGAGAGGAGATTTGGGGTGGCATTTATTGTATAAGCTAATGATTATGAAAGGGTTAATGTTAGAGATTGCATCAATCTCCATCCAATCTGATGATGTCCAACAGTGGGGAAATCAGGAAAAAACCTCTGTATTATGAAGAGGATGATTTGTCATCTGTCTACCAACAGTTGTACTAACAAAATCTAAATAACTGATGTCACTGGTACATAACAGCTATCATGCCATAAAATACATTGTGTTAAGTCTCACTAATGGCTATTCCTCTATCATTGTAAATGAAATAGGCCCTAAGATCTCTTCAAGGGAAGAGGAGTGGTGACATCATTCTTGTATCCATGAAAACCACTTTACAGACAAGTCCAATGAAAGCTGAAGGTCACATAGTAAGCAGGATATTGGAGCAGGTCATACAAGAAAGAGGACAAGAAGAACAAGGATGAGTCAGACAGATGTGATATGCAATGATCTGGATGAGAAACCCTCTAGAGAGAGGATGCACAGGTCTGGGAGAAGCAGAAGAGGGTCATTACGAATGTCGTGGGCAGGCAAGCCCATTTTACCAATCAGAAAGGCTACCATGTTTTTCTGCTGGAAACACTGTTATATGGGCCAGTGGTGTGTTGAGGCCTTGAAGTGGTAGTTAATAGATGAGTTCAGGACTTGGTACTGGGTTTTGAAAACCAACCATGGCATTTTCACTCAGAACCTAATTGTTGGGATGGCAAAAGGAAGTCATCTTCTGGGTGCTGACTCACTCAATTATTTGCTCTTGCTGCACCTTTACTGCCACTTCTAGGGAGAGGGATATTCCTCAGTGATTATAACTGACACAAATATTAGGACCTCTTCATATCCAATTAAGGGGAAATTGTGACTGTTTAATGATTTCATTACAGAGGCAGTGCACCTCCACCAATTACATTCAAGAAAATCATATTTACATGCAGGCTACTATGTGGACACCTACAGGTCATCACCAAGATACTTACTTATACACAGATAAAATTAAAATAATAATCTTACATCGGCCAATGCCCATATTCCATTCTTCCCAACAATATTGTTCCCCTTCATAACGATAATATTGGCTGTACTCTACACACTATCATTACGTTCCTTCCTTAAAATCCCTCTCTTAGCCTTAAATTATCCCTCTACACCCAGTTTAAAAATGAACCTCAGGGCCGGCATTGCTGTCACACAATGTTCAACCCTTCATCTCTGGCAAACTACCTGCAGACACCCTTTAGATGTTTGCAGTTCACCAGTTCAATCATAATGAGGAAAGGCTCAGTATCAGGAGTACTATGGAACTATCATTTCAAGCCTGTTACTGGGTGCAAACAAAAACAGGCACAAGTTTTTAATTATGTGTTGCAGAAAACCTGACACCGAAATGCATGTTTCGTATCTGCTGAGTTAGATGATGTTATATGGTGTTCTGAAACTGCAGGCTCATACAGCAGAGGAGTCTGGGAGCTCATAACATCAGTTGCATTCAGGTTGCAATGTTGATGCATCTGGAGTTGTCACATGCTCTACGATATTTCTCAATTCTGCTTAAAACCATCATGGAACACTGTAAGTATGTAGTTGCTATATTTGTTCAACTGAACCATCATTTGTTACCTAATGTTTCAGAGAGACCCCAATATCTGCACACTGTGTAACATTCAGAAGACACATTTTATTCAAAAGTAGCTTCTAAGAACCATACCCTCCTCCTCTTCTCCTATCATCAATTGATACTACTCCTTCTTTCTATGAATGCCATTTATTCCAATCTCTCTGGCTCACATTCTAAGATTCCTTATGGTGGAAACATCTAAGCAGATATAAAATAAAGTTTTCTATGAAATGCGAGAGTGACTTAACGTTCCAGGAGTCGTGTCTCCCTTGAGGAGAAGGAAAAGATAGATTCTAGAGGAATATTTTGAGTAGAAGTAGATATAATTTTCAGTAAAATGCAAGTGAAATGTCTCAATATATGCTTTGTTGCCTGTAAGTAATTAAGACAACAGAATGAGGAAAAAGAGCAGCAAATGATGAGTTATGACTAGTATTCCTCAATCCTGATTTTGATTGAGATCTTCTTCCTCACAAGGAGTTCAACAGTTCAGTGGTCATCCTCCTGTGGATGTTTTCTCTGTTATTACACATGCAATCAGAAAAGAACCAATTGCTAAGATCATAATCACAGCCGACCATGAATATGATGTTAGGATTCTTTTATGTTGAATGTATGGAAAGCTATGATTGAAGAAACATGGTTCAGCATCATTATGACATTATGCTTTGTTTCTTATGAGTAGATGAAAATCATCATCCAATAGAGCCTGGAAGCAGATCCTTTCTAGTTTGGTAATATATTTGGGGACTGAGAGAGAAAGAGAGTGAGAGAGAGAGAGAGAGAGAGAGAGAGAGAAAGAGCAAAAGAAAAGAGACACAAAAGGGAAAAAAGGGCACATTGAACAGTTAAGGTACAAACTTTCCCATGAATTATGAGGCAGACTGGAAGTGCAGTGGAGTATGCTTTGCATTATTCCAGCTATGAAAATACTGGTCCGATACTTATTACTACCAGGCCTATAGAACATAATAATTTAAAGAATATATTACAAGGAAGAGCCAAGGGTATGAAAATAAATGACAGGGCTCCAATTTTTAAAATTATAACACAAAAACAATCTCTACCATATTGACTTGAACCAAATGATCACAAGCAATAATGACAACGTAAGTAAACTGAACAGTAGAATTAAAGCTTAAAAAAAATGCTTCTATCTGATACTGAATCCAACGGACTAAACCCAACTTAATCTTTTTTCAACTGTAATTTTCATTCTGATAGGCTTTCAACCATACTCATCCTTTGAAAGGCAGTTACTTTTCATTTGGGATTTGGCTCCACTGGTCGCAACTCTCTCCTCACTTATTCATGTCTTTAAAATTAAAACTCACCAGTATTTGTTTACAGTGTGTCTTCATCCTCAGGAATTACCTTCATACCTGCCTCAGGGTTTAGAGTATTGCATATGTTGGATGCCAATGCCTGTGGATAAGGAATGCATGTTGTCAATGCACATGGATCATGTCCCATGATGGTGGTGCCTGGTGCCCAGCATGAATTCAATATAGTGGTTGAGATTTCTCAAAATTCAACATGGTTGGCATGTTTGGTACATTGGAAAGCTGAATATTAATGATGTAAAATGAAAAACAGAATCTTCTGGAGAAGGGCTTGAAACATTTACTCTGTTTAGGAAGCCTTGCAGTGTGGAGACAGGTCATTTACCACAACAAGTCCACACCTATCCTCTGATGAGTATCCCACCCAGAACCATTACCTTATCACGCTACATTTCCCCTGACTAACGCACCTCACTACGGGCAATTTTGGATAGCCAATTCACCTAACCTGCACATAATTGGACAGTGGGAGGAAACCCGAGCACCCAGAGGAAACCCACACAGCCTGAGAGTGGAATCAAACACAGGTCCCTGGCACTGAGAGGCAGCAGTGCTAACCACTGAACCACCATGCTGCCCATAGACGCAGCCAGACCTAAGTTTCTCTCGCAATTTATGTTTTTGTTTCAGATCCAAAATTCCTTGTTTCATATTATTAATGAGGTGAGTTATGCATAAGTTGTTCAACAAGCTATAATCCCCCTTAATGGGCAACGCACCACACTGCTCATAAAAGTTTGAGCAAGATATTCTTGACATCGCGATAGGCCTCGCTGGATTTCTCATTTGATTCTGTCACGAATCACACCACATCTCACATTGTTCAGACCCCTACAAGATTTCTCCTTAAATCTTCTCATCACTGCATCCCTTTTTACATGTTATTTTATGAAACAGATTTAAGCCATTTACCCAATATCTTTCCAGAAGGGAATATGTGAAAATGAAATTCACTGAAACGTTGTTCAGGAATCCACTATGCCAGAAGAGCAGTGATTAAGTTAAGATAATATTATAGGAAATTTGTGTAGGAAGCTACTGGACACAATCTTGCCAGCGGTTATTTATAGAAAACTGCAATAAAAAGTAATCAATAAATTCCTTACATTTTGCCTTTAGCAGTGGAAGTTTCACTTGCACAGTTTAAAGTGTAATATTTGTTTTCAGTTTTATAAAACTGTTATGATACACTAATTTTCAACTACCCTCCATTCAGTTCAACAATGATGTGTATATTCCTCCAACACCAAGTGCAAGATCTGAATTAAATATTTCTTCTACCTGTACTCTTTTCTAAATTTTGTTCTGGTATTGATGCAAAGCACTTCCTGATACACTTCAATACAAAAGCAACAGTGACTAACAGAAGTCAGGTCAACAACATGAATGTACCAAAACCAATAGGTGTCATACCATGTTGAGAAGGTTGTATCAGTAAGTTTGAGTTTCATGTTAGATATACCATCATTTCAACCTCATGCAAAGACTTCTTACAAAGGTGAGAAGACTACTCCATGTGAGGTTGTGCTGATGGTTGGTGGGGGGTAATGTGTATTACATTATTTCTGAATGCTTTTAATGTGAGGAACATTCACACTCCTCTACCAGCTCATTTGTACTATAAAAATTTAATCAGTTGGTGAGCACAGCATGTGCATGCTTTATTAGTAGAATGCTTTGTGAAGCAGAAAAAGCTGGGTCACCTAACTTAAATTTCTCAGTTACCCTTTTTTATTCATTCATTGGATGAGGGTGCTGCTGGCTCAACCGGCATTCATTGCCCATCCTTAATTGCTCAGAGGACAGTTAAGGGTCAACCACATTGTTGTGAATCTAGAGTCACATGTAGGCCAGACCAAATAAGGATGGCAATTTCCTTTCCTGAAGGAGATTAGTGGGTGTACACTGCCCAGATGTCAGTTGCACAGTAGTATCTATAGTACATTGGAATCATTAGTGTCTGTTATGTAATTACAAATGTAAATGAATGATGGTAAATCACAAATTATCATGTTATGTGTATTTTTGTTGATATTGAATATAGATTAAAAGCAATCAACAGAAAATAGAATAGATCATAACACCTAATACAAACAGTAATGACGAAGGTTTTTCTACAATTGCAGATCATGTATGGGCCCTCTCTCTGGATGCACTGATATATGGTGCGTGTATAGTAGATAATTACTTATGAAAAGGGTTTAATTTAACCACTTAATCTGATCAGGCTCATAGATTGTAGTCCTAAGGATAGTTGATGTTATTGTCAGAAATAAATTAGGAGAGAAAGAGTTTAATTTTAAATTATAAATTTAATTTTAAAGATACAATAAATGTGATGGGAATTTGTCTCAAGTCCGGAATTAATAAATGCAGATGTCCCAATGCTGATCTATCCTCTTAAGCCATCTGTCAAATGACCTTTGCCCAGATCGTACAGACCTTTCCCCCAAAGATTTCTGCACCCTCACCATGGTGTATTATTTCAATTGGGATCTCTGCTACTGCCTGCAGCAGTAATTGGTGAGGATAGTCTCTCCAAGGCAAGATTGGTGAGAGCTGGAGAAGACAAGTGAAGAGAGGATACATACCCCTTTTACGACATTAGTTGCAACATTCAAGCTGGTTTTAAAGATTTCAAAACCAACTCTTTCACTGAATGGGTGAATGGGTGAGTGGGTGAGTGATTGGATGGATGAGTGGATGATGGGAGCATGGCACATTAAGTGATGTGGAAATAGATTGGTGGAAATTTTATTAGCTCGTGGATGTGGATAGTTGGGTCAGGACAAAAACTTAGGTTGAGTTGAGGCAGTTATTTGGTTAATAGAGTGACCTGACCAGAGACTAGTTGGCTAATGTTGAAGTGGTGGAGAGATCACAGGTTATTCAGGTCAAAGATTAGTTGTGTTAGGGTGATGACAGTGAAAAAAAATCAGGTTGCACTGTGTTGAGTTGTGTCGGTGTCAGTGGTTGAAGGTATGTTTGTTGAGGTGCTCAATTCTGATCCATAAAGGGATCTAATTGAGATTAGCACTGCTGCCTCACAGTACCAAGATCCCAGGTTTGATTCATTGGGTAACTGATTCTATGATTCTAATTCAATCTCTGCCACATAAAAGTGATGGACAGTTGAAGGTGAAGAAAAGTGGCCAGACTGTTTCTGTCACCATCTGAAGGATTTCCTTCTGACAGGGACTGTGATTGCAGTGTAGGCCCAATGCTGTTTAGGCAAGTTGTTGAAATGAAATAACATTAGGCCTCCACAGAGAAACAACATAGGCTTCCCCAAGTTTTCCAATCGCTGAGCAGGATCACCATCATTCAAACTAATTCCATTTCAAGTAATTGAGAGAATGTAGCATTTGAATACAGAGGAACCTCGATTATCCGAACGAGATGGGCAGGCACTATTTCGTTCAGATAATTGATTATTCGGTTAATTGATTTCCTCTGGGGCTCAGAGTTTTCTGTGATGTCTGCTCCCTGCTCAAGAGACAAAGCAAAAGCACATTGCACATGAGACCCTGCCTTCCCAACTCCATCCACTCCCACTCCCCCCCCACCTGCCCCCAATCTCATTCAACCGCACCCTACACCCCTGCCCGCCCCCCCAACCTTGTCCTCACCCAACCCGTCCCCTGCCTGCACACCCCAACCCCACCTGTTTCTACCCTGCGCCCCCGCCCACTCCCACCCCACCCTCCCCCCCACCCTCTGTCCACCCCCAGGAGGTTTAGGGTACAACCCTGTGTAGAACTCCAGGGAAAGTGTGTGGGGAGAGAAAGGGTGGGAGGTCAGTCATTTACAGACCGTGCCTGGACTGTCCAGGATTGTTCTCAGCAGCATTTCAGTGAGCCAAATTTGTTTCTAATCATTATACCTGTAAACAAAACACACAATCAGGGTTGAAACACTCTTTGACGTAATGATTCTATCAGGACCTTGAGATCCCCTTTGGATAATCCGATATTCGGATAATTGATATTCGGATAATCAAGGTTGCTCTGTACAATCTTTTACACAGGGTATAAGTGAATGACTGATACTTGTACTTCTGCAAAATCAATATTTTCAGTTACTTGGTGTAATTTCTTGCCCCAAATGGCATTGTGAAAATAACTGTTTATAAACATTTTTATAACAGGATTAACTGAAGAACTAAATTATTAGTAATCAATTGATAGACATGATGGCCTGAATGCGTGTGCAGCAGCAATGCTGGATGCTGAGACACTGCAGGCAAAGATTCTCACGACCTGCTGCTACTGTGTATTTCTACCAGGTGAGCTAAATTTATTGAACATTCACTGTTAAAAGGGGAAATATTGATGCTTTTATTGATTTTCAGTACAGATTTGTAGAGAGCAGTGAATACAGCAGCTTAAAAGATTTAATCAGGAAGAAAATTGTTGTTGAAGTCTTAGGTGAGCATTGCCTCAGCGCTTGCAGTCAGGGATGACAGGACACATTCAAAAGCAATTCAACTGAGGAAACAGACTGAGTTCAGGAAATACATTTGATTTATGATTCAGAGTGATAAGGGGAAATTATACCCCTATAATTATTGATTCAGTGGAGCTTGGTAATTGTAAAAGCAGAGAGGTGACCCCACAGAAACATCAAAGGTAGGAACAATGTGCATTAACCATTGCTGTTATGGTATGGTAGGAAAAAACACAGATGCACAAATTGTCCCTCCAAAGAGATTGAATGCTATACTTATAAGGAAAGACTTACATCCAAGCTATGCATTGTGGTAAGAAACTTGCATGAAGTAGAGGATATCATTTATGTGGATTGCTGATGAAGATAAACAAAAGATGCTTTAAGTTAGACACAGGTACAACAGTCTTGGTGCTTTCCAAAACTGAACTGTGATTTGAAAACTGCTCTCTTTGATTTCACAGAAAAATGCAAGGAGGTGTAGAATTCAAAGTCATCAGACAATCGAATGGAACCCTACCATATCAAAACAGAAAAATCATTGAACCCTCATATGTGATTCCAGACATGGGACTTCCATTGGATCCTGACACACATCCTCTGTCATATATCTGATCCTTGAGGAGTCACATAGACTGGAAAAGCTGGACCAATATATAAAATTAATTAAAATGATTTGTCATGCTGCACCAATGTCTGAAAGATGGCTGGAATATTAAACTGGCATTATTAATAGTAATGGCTCATAACAGGGGATGTGTGATATCTTATTTATGAATAGAACTGAGAACTAACCAAATCAATGATAGTTGTGTTTGATGTTTAAACGTGTTTAGAAACAAATTAGCTCATGATGAACCTTGGTGATTGTAGAATGAAGAATTGGTTTATGTAATAACACACTACGGTATGCATTTATTAAAGGTTGGCTCATTAGCTGTTAAGTAGTTTTACAATCAAGACATCATTTTCCAGGAGCAATCTGACACTTCAGTAATTAGGAAAACACTAACCTTGAAATCTGAAGTGTTGTAAATGTTCACAACTATCTGATTGATAGTAATAAGCAATTTTTTTAAAAATGGATATTTGCATATGGAGAAGGAAGACAATGTAATGAAAACAGAAAAGACGATAAGCCCTAACAACACCCTGGCAGTAGTACAAACGACATCATTAGATTAGATTCGATTCCCTACAGTGTGGAAACAGGCCCTTTGGCCCAACACGTCCACACCGACCCTGCGAAGAGCAACCCACCCAGATCTATTCTCCTACAGTTCCCCCTGCACCTAGTAATATGGACAATTTAGCATGGTCAATTCACCTTACCTGCACAACTTTGGACTGTGGGAAGAAACTGGAGCACCCAGACGAAACCCACACAGACACGAGGAGAATGTGCAAATTCCACACAGACAGTTGTCCAAGGCTGGAATTGAACCCAGGTCCCTGGTGCTGTGAGGCAGCAGTGCTAACCACTGATCCACCGTGCCGCCCCCACCTGTATCCCAGAATCAGCTGTACTCCTCATCAAGCTATTACAGTACAGCTGCAATACTGACATCTATCTAACAATATGGAAAATTGTCTCGGCATGTCTTGTTCATAAAAAGCTGGACAAATCTTACTTGGCTAATTACTATCCATCAATTGACTCTCGATCAACAGCAAGTTGACAGAGGATATCATTGACCTGCTGTAAATTGGCATTTACCTACCAATAGTCTCCCGACAGATGATCAGTTCTGCTGGGGGCAGTCAAATTTACAACCTCATTTAAAGCATTACTCCAAACATGATAAGATAATTGAATTCCAAAGGTGACATGAGAGTGACAGTACGGTAGCATTTGACTGGGTGTGGTGTCTAAAAACCCTTGCAAAATTGCTAACAGGTATTAGATGGAACTCTCTCAATTATTTGTCATCATCCCAAGCACAAAGGAAGATGGTGTGGTTGTTGAAAGCCAATCATCTCAGCTGTAGGACAACACTGCAGGACTTCTTCAGGGAGGTGTCATCAGATAAAATATTTTCAGTTGCTGCATTAGTGAGCTTCTGCCATTATTAGTTCAGAAGAGCAAATGTTGATTGATGATTGCACAAGTGTCAACACCTTTGACAATTGCACAATTGTCACCTGGAAGCTTGTCTTCAGGCCACATTATCCTGATTTGGAGCTATATCACCCTTCCTTCACCGTGGCTGTGTCAAAAACCTGGATCACCTTTACTAACAACATTGTGAGTGTACCGGCATCATACAGACTTCAAGAAAGCAGCTCACCTACATCTTCTCAAGGACAACTAATGATGGAAAACAAATGCTGATTTTATCAGTGACCTACTCATCTCTCAGGAAAGAATTTTTAAAAAATTCTAACACAACTGACTTAACAATGTGTAATCTAACAGTGCAACATACTGAACCGTTGAATGTGTTCTCTAATTCTAATATACAAAATAATTTATTTTCATTATGTTAATTTATTTTCATTTGGCCGTTCCATGGTTAATAAAAGAGGTGCCAGTAAACAAATAATAAACACTTCAGATTATATCAGTTACAACAAAGAATGTAACACTTTTCCAAAAGGAAGCATCTTCTTTTGTATTCATACACAACTGATCAATTGATGCAGAATGACAGAAAAATCTTAGTGCATTCTATTGCTTTGTCAGCTTCAAGCTGCTATGAAATGGAAAAGCTCAAAAAATGTTTAAATATTAAATATGAAGATATTAATTTAGTTGCCCTTTGTATAATGGAAACAGTGAGCAACATTGAAACTACTACAATGAATGCATGGTCACAATATTTTTACCTCCATTTTGATATCCATATTTGATAAGGTCCATTTTTTGTGTGTGGGGATCATCCTGATGGAGGCAAGCTTTGAATTTTCTGACCAGTTCAGTAATTAGTCACATGCAATCCAAAATGAGATGCTGCTGTTTAGCTTTCAGAGACCGTTCATGACAGGCCACAGCAATATGTGTACTATGGACAGCTTGTCTGCACCACTTCATAAAAGCATGTCCTCTTAAAAAGGGAGGTGCACTCATGCATCAGGAGTGGCAGAAAATGATTGAAACGTAGGCGCAGACATTGGTATCAGATTTCCAGATATGTTTCTGGACACCTTAGAAAGAGATATAGAAAAGAAGGAAGACACTCTGTTTTCACAGAGAGACTCAGAAGGCACATCTTGAAGGTTGAATTGAAGTAGGTTGCCAGGAAGTCTGGCCATGAGGAACTGATGACAGTGCTTGAAGAAGAATTCACTTGGGTAAAAGGGTCAGTGAATGGATCTTCATGTGCCATCTTCTATCAAACACCAACTGCTCAATACACCACGTCCCCATCATTAAAACATTAGCTACAAGGATTCATGCCTGACATTTAGAGTGCCCACCTCACTTTCACATACGTATGAATGCTTCCAGTATTGCACTCACAAGACATGTGCAATTACCAAGACTCAGAGGAAGAGCCAGTGTCCCTCATCATGGGGCGAGTCTCATTGAGAACTTCAGGATGACAATATGAGTGTACCACCACTCTCCAATCTCTTCTCATCCTTCTTCCACATTTATGTCTTTAGATTCCAGAAATTCACTCTCTGCTAACCAATTCACTCTTATAATGAAGGATGTGAGCCATAATTGACTTCAGATCAAGGAGCACCATCACTTGACCAGAATCTCACAGCCATCATCTCAGATAGTGGCAGAATGTAAATTTAACTGTTGGTATAAAGTAGGGATCAGCACATGATGAGAAAATGAACTTGAGTGGGTTTCAACTAAACCAAGAAAAAAAGGAATATTTCTTGTGTCTGCGTAATGGTGAAAAAGATTGCAACTGAGTTCCCTAGTTAGTTCTCTCATTCGGAATTGGGAAATTTTAGCCCACTGTGATATTTGCTAACATGTACATTGCCAATGTACCAATTGTTATGTACATTGTCTTTCCTTCATTTTCTGCTTCATCCTCAGCTGTTTTCTTGATTACGTTTGCCATTGGTGGTTTGTCATTGCCTTCCACTCTCGCGGCAGCACGAGATAACAGATCCCAAGTCTCCCTCAGCTAGATGGGAAATCCCGCCTGCACTGTTGATGTCAACCTGAATCACACAGAGCTATGTAGTCAACTGAGAACAGTGGTCGGCACTCATAGAGATTTATGTTATGGGAAATTAGCAAACATACAAATGGATCAAGAGAAATTCTTCCAACACAGAGGCTGTTGGCATTGTTGGCAGAACTAGAGTTCACATTATTTAGTAGCTGTCTATATTATGACTGACACAAAGGTCTTTGAGTGCCTGATATGAGAAAATGTTTTATGCCTTAATGTTATGTTCTTTGATTTGATAAGGATATAAATTCATAAAAACCCAATGTAAAAACTTCAAATGAATAAATATTCAAAATAAAGCTGTAATAACAATCAATCATTTATGATTACACTCCCACAGCACTACTTTCATATCAATAGTCAATCTGACATTAATCAAGTTTGCAACAGTAACCATGTACAATTACAACAGTCATGTTAGGGTGCACTTTAAGCCTCATTGATTTTTGAGTTGCTTTTAGTGGCAATTGAATGCATTGACAAAAACATGATTGCTGTTTGTGATTTATGCCATCTAAAATAGAAAGCTGAAATATTTAATTCTATTTAGTTTGGTTAGAGAATTGAAACGCATTACCTTTAAGAATGTTGAAGAGTGAAAAGAACAGCAAGAATAAACACATTGTTGATACTTTTCACCATTGGAGCTATTCACACTCACAATTCAACTCGAAAATCGTAAACCTGGTGGAGATTGGCAAAATCTACCAATAACATGGACCTTCAAAGGCATAATAAGTCAATTTAGATGCAAAAGTGTACAGAACTTCAGAGGTCTGTTCCAAACGAAGATAAGATCTTAAAGGAATTGGACAATTTGAATTTCCCTACAGACTTTGAAAACTACTGATCAAAAGAGGTAGTGGATATCAAAGAAGTGTCTGATATAAGCAGAGAATATTATTACAACATTGTTCACTCAAAAAGGCAAGGATGAAACCAAAACTGCATCAAAACCTGTTGCTGAATCTATTGAAGAGTCTTATTTAATATAATGAAACCAAAATTTCACAGAAATTGTTATAAAACCATTAAATATTACAAAAATGATTTTAATGTCTTTGTGAATCATGAAATTATGTTTACTTTCCAAATTTGGTAAAGTTCCATCAGGTCCCTTTATAAGTAGGGCCTGGCAAGGAACAGTCAGACCATGCATGCAAGGTTCTCTTGACAGAGGCAGCACACAAACATCATGTTGTCTATTCACTTGCTATTCAGAACCTGCCAAGATGACCATTATGATTGTCCAAAGTAGATGGATTGTAAAGTGGAGAATGAAGGGCACCTATGCTTTGGGGGATGATATCTTAAAGGAAACAGTCAGATTTTCTGCTTGCCTGGAGAAGCAGTGTTGTCAATGTCTCCTGTCTCTTGCTTCCCTTTTTCCAAACCAGTTTCTCTTGCTCATCTTTCTAAGCAATGTTTCCCATTTCTTCTTCTTTTGCTCTTTGTCCAAATCTCACTGCAGATGAAGAAGCAGTGCAATTATCAGCATGTTACTGAAGCAGACATGGCAGGAGTTCCAACCCCTCTGACTTCCTTGCCAATAATCGGCTCCGTTTTATTGAAAATCCAAAATATTTGCAAATAACCTCCAATAATAAATACTGCACTGTAACTAAACTTGTACGAATGTAATTTGAAAAAAAAAATCAGTATCATCTCATCTGGAAGCTGAAGGGTTGGCACTTTACACAGGAACATAGGCCATTCAACCCAATTTGTCCTGTTCCACCACTCAATGAGAAAAAGGGGTACCTCTCATACTGGGACTGCTTAAGAGTGGGCATTAACTGGATCATTGCCATCCATCTTCAATTGCTACATTAATGACCACCTCTCCATTACAAGGTAGAAGTGGGGATGTTTGCTGATGATTTCACAATATTCAGCACCATTTATGACTCTATAGACACTGAAGTAGTCCATGGTCATAAGCTGCAAGAGCTGGACAGCATTCCGGCTTTGACTGATATGTTGCAAGAAGCCTTTGCATCACACAAGCGCCAGGCAATGATCATTTCCAGCAAAAGAAATCCAAGCATCTCCCCTTGACATTCAATGTTATGACTATTGCTGAATCCTCCACTCTCAATACCCTGTGGGATTACCGTTGATCAGGATTTATCTCAACCATATTAATACTGTTACTACAAATGGTGAATAGTTCACCACCTGACTCCTCAAAGTCTGCCCACCACCTACACAGTGCAAGGCAGAAGTGTGATGAAGTACTCGCAACTTGCCTAGATAAAAACAGCTCCAACAATACTCAAAAAGCATAACATGGTCCAGGAAAAAGCAGATTATTTAATTGGCTCTTAATTTTCCACCTTAAACGTTCACTCCCTGCAGCACCAATACACAACAGGCAACATTGTGTACCACTGATAAACTACATCGCAACAACTCACTTTCCAGACCAATGAGCTCTATGAGCCGGCACAATGACAACAGATGCATGAAAGCATTAGCACTGGTTCCCCTCCCATTTACTCATTGTCCTGAGTTGGAATTCTATCACTGTTTCTTCATTGGCAAAGGATCAAAATCATGGATGTCACTTCCTAATAGCAGTGAAGATATACCTACCCCCGAGCAGCTTTTAGAGTCTACTGATGCCATACTCTGCCCATTCTTATTGATGTTTTGAGGGACTTGCCTGTCAGTTGGAGAATGGTGAGGGACCTGGATTGACTCACTTCTAAAAGGCGTGCTGAGCCAAGCAGGCAGCAGTACAGCCTATAGTGGACCTTCTCCTGGAATCTAGACCATGCAAGCAAAAACTTCTAAAAAGCAGAAGTAATTGTGCTCTTTGGAGCCATAGGTAACTGTCAGAAGGACATTAATTCCTGGATCATGGTGACCCAGGCCACAGGTAAGCAATGTATGGATAGGACTTATAAGAAAAGCTACATTGCTGGGTCAGCAGCAAGGTGACTGATGCCACACCTCCCTACACACTCCCTTCCTCCTGATAATCAAGGTTTTAGCTGCTCTGCAAGTGTATGGTGACAGATCCACCTGCAGCTAGACTATTACCAGCAATGGCAGGTGAGGCCCTTAGGAGGTCATTAATTGCCCTAAATTGGTGATGGGGTGAGCAGGTCAACCATGCGTCTTCCATTAGTTAATTTGGCAGAAGTGAGGAGGCTGAGTGGTTCAGATATGCTATTATCTCATTTATATAAATGCACCTCCCATCTCCGAATTCACCACTAGGGACAGGAGAGGAACAATGTTTTCGAGCTATGTATGGCTCACTAGCATGAGCTAACTATCAGTTCAAAAACACAGCTGGAGCGAGTCACAAGTGGCTGGCAACTTTCTGGTGGGTATTTTGAGAGTTTGAGTCTTCCACAACATTTGCATAAGCTTTAAATTGTTACTGTCTGTTTTCCGTAACATTCTTAGTGTAAGTATGATGGAGAGAAAGATTCAACTCATTCAGATCAAGCAAATGTTGATATTTTTTACATTCTATGTTTTTATAGGAATTGAAAACTAACACAGGAGTTATAATAAATATATGTTTGTATTGTTACTTTGTACAGGTGATATTTAATGTGAGTTATAACTTTTTTTTGACAGACATCACTTAAATTCTCATGACACCTAATTTACATTTTAAGGAGTAAACTACATGATAAAACAAACAAAACATTCTTGAATTCAACAATGAAACTGCCTCAATATCAAATCCCCACACTTGCTCTGAACAGTTTAGAAAAGTACAGATTTGAAAATACAGAATGTATCAAATATCCCACACACATACATGCTGCTACAAAAAGACAATTCATATCGAGGTGACAATTGACTCACCATTGAGGTGCAAAATTAACTTTTATACTTTTGCAGGTTCTTTAGGGAAATTTGCTGGATGGAAGAGGTATGCTGTGAGGAGAATGCAGAGTTGTTCTGTATGATTTGGACAGGCTGAGTGAGTGGACAAATGCATGGCAGATATAGCGTAATGTAAGGTTATCCACTTCGCCAGTGAAAACAGGAAGGCAGATTACGATCTGAATGGCTGTAGAGAGGAGTTGTTCAACAACACCTGAGTGTCCTCACATATCAGTCACTGAATATGTATGTGAGTGCAGCAGGTAGTAAAGAAGGCATACTGTATATTGGCCATCATAAAAAGAGGATTTAAGGATAGGAACAAAGAAGTCTTGCTATAATTATAAGGATATTGGTGAGGCAATTCCTGTAATATGAAATATTGTGCACAGTTTTGGTCTCCTTATCTGAGGAAGGATGTCCTTTCTATTGAGAGAGTGGAATGAAAGTTTACTAAATTGTTTGCTGGGATGACAGGATTGAGGTATGTGGAGACAGTGGGCTAGTTATGATTGTATTCACTGTAGTTTAGAAGAAGGAGCTAGTAATCTCATAGAAACCTATGAAACTCTAACAGGATCAGACAGGTTTCTAATGGTTGGGGAGCCCAGATCCAGGGGGCATAGTTTAAGGATAAGGGGTAGAACTTTTCAGAGTAAGTTGAGGAGAAATCTCGTCATCCAGAGAGTGGTGAATCTGTGGGATTCACAACCATGGAAAGTGGCTGAAGGCAAATTGTTATGTTTTCAGGAAAGAGGTACATTTAGCTTGTGCAGTTCAGGGAAAAATAGAAAATGGGTGGTAAGTGAGATTATGGTATTGAGCTTAATATCACCCATAACCATATTGAATGGCAAAACAGGCTCAATGGGTCAATTGGCCTATTTCTGCTCCTAGCTTCTATGAGTCTCTGAGACATGTTTACACATCCTGTGGGATAGGAGGAACAAGAGTAGTACTCCGACTCTTCAAGGAATCCTCCAACCACATAGTTGCTCTCAGTTGTTGCTCTCTACTCCCACCTCAAGGCCACAGTTGAACTGCCTCATACTCTTGAGTGATTCTTGCTCCTTAATGATACAACCACCAGCCTCTCTTTTCACTCTCCCAGTCTCCATCACCTAGTCCTCCACCATCCTCTGATTACCTCACATGCTCCAACCATTCCACCTCTGATTACCAATCTTCCCTGTTACCAGGGACTGTCCCTAAGTGTTGCCACCTGCAAAAGTCTGCCATTGGTTTTCCACCCTTCTGGCAATTTGACTGGCTGCCAGATGTGAAGATGATGTGATAATAAGGTTTTAGAATGAGATTTTCTACAGTGTGAAAACAGACCCTTCAGCCCAATAAGTCCACACTGACCGTCCAAAGAGTAACCCACCCAGACTCATTCCCCCTGAATGATGTACCTGACCTACACAGCCCTGAACACTATAGAACAATTTTGCATGGCCAGTTCATCTAACTTGCGCATCTTTGGACTGTGGGACTAAACTGGAGCACCCGGAGACACAGGGATTATGTGCAAACTCCAAACAGACAGCCACTGAAGGCTGGAATTGAACCTGAGTCCCTGGTGCTGTGAGGCAGCAGTGAGCCACTGTGCTGCCCTCTGAGGCACCATGCTCATATAGGTTTATGGGAAATTTGCATTTGCAGAAATGCATTTGCAGATATTTTGTTCCACAAGGTAAATAAGAGTTCCTTCGGAAAGAATGTGACATTTTTTATAGCAAACATATTACCAGTATTTCATTTAGTGTAATATCAATTTTATTAATAGTACATTTTAAAAAATTCCTTAACTATTGACAAATCTGTGTGCATTCTTTGAATCCTGAGGTATTATGCAGGAGGATTTGTCCTTGAACTGGAACTCACAGAATACCATATATTTTGTCTGCTGCTCCTGCAACTATTGTTAAAAGAGAGAGAACATTGATTTTCAACTCCAGAAATTCATTCTTTTGCCCTATGATTGAAAAGGTGTAAGCACTCTGTATAAAGGAAGGGTCTCTTGACTCACTGTCTGCTGATGCTTTGTCCTGAGCTACTGTCCTTGGAAGCTTTTGTCAGCCTTGGTTTGCTATTGCCATCCACTTTCAAGAGCAAGACTTCATGTCTTAACTCAGCTAGAGTTGTAATTGAACCTTCACCTATAGCTGCAAAATGGTTGCAAAGGGTGGGCAATATTTCAAAAATTATGTGGACTGCAGGACTTACAGGCAGGAGGGTCTGTAAGGCTAAGTTCTAAAATAGATTGAGAGGATAAAAGAAATGTGGAAATGTAGGTATGTGAAGTTTCAAAAAAGGTTTCAAATTAAAGAAATAGATCAAGTAATACTCGAGGTTATTTATACAAATATGGAATACAATTGCAAAATGAGTTCTTATTGAGTTAGTATTAAACATGGATCTTTTCGAAGACATATTGTATACTTTTGGGCAAATTTTCACAAGAAATATCTGAGAATCATGAAGTAAATCATGAAGTGAGTATTTATTAAAATGGTATCAGGTTTGAGATGAAAACTAAAGTTACAAATGCCTGAGAAAGTGCATACTGTCCATTCAATATGATCATGGCTGGCCCCCCATTTCCATGCCACTTCCCTGCTCTTTTCCCTATATGCATTGATTGTTTTACGTATAAAAATTATACCACTCTCAGTCTTGAAAAAATATTACTGAACAAGCACCTACAACCTATAGTGTGAGGGAAAGAAGGATTTAGACCAGCTAATGAAAGATCACACCTGCTAGGAGCATACCAGTAATCAGTTAGGATAAACCTAGGATACATATGAGTCATTTGATTTTTGTTCATAGGAATGGTTATTGAAGGCTACAGTTATGAGGGAATTACAGCCTCGTATAACAGGATTCTGAAGAGCAGTAGAAGAGTAGAGGATTGGGCTTAATACAGATAGTTCTAATATAATGTTGGCAACGACAAAACCAAAAGCATTAAACCTCTATTCTTTATGTTCAACATTGTGGGGGCAAAATTGAGCACCTGGTTTTGAATGCAATGCAATCTCTTAAGAGTTCAAAATGGCATGTGCAGTGCATTGCACATTTCCAAAGGAAATCACACAAAATTCCATATTTGTGAAGGTGTGAGCATATACATACCAGCTTGCAGAGGATACCATTAATTAGCATGCAAGTGATTTCATACCAACACCACTGTTACTTTGAAGTTCCAATCTCCAGTTAAGTAGTTTTTTAACCTTGCACAGCTGTGCATGATGGTAAACAGTATTAAGGAGTCCTGATTAACACTATTTAAAGGGATCATCAACAATTTACAGATTAGTTGCTGAGTCATTTCCTCCTGCTGTTGGAACAATTCTAGGAATCTTGGAAAAAGAGGGCTTTTGTGGTGCAGTGGTAGTGTCTGTATCTCTGAACTAGAAAGTCTGGGTTCAAGTCACACCTGCTCCAAAGCTATGTCACACACTGCCTGAAAGGCTGATTAAAAATGTGTAAGAGTTGCTTTCTGTAGTTAAAATTTAAACAATGTATACAGATTGATATGGCATGTGCTGAAGTACTTTTGTCTGATTGTAAATAAGTTAGCCTGCTGGCCCTCATAGAATATGAGTTCTCTAATTGGGGCTGTTAATTAGGAAGTCCTGGCTGACAGATAAAATGATTCAGTGTCAGACATACTGACACTCCGGTGCTTGACTCTGTATAAGGCAGTACGATAGTCAAGGACTATTCATGTGTAAATAAAGGGTGACTTGGTGATGGGATTCCAGCCACTATAGAGTTATTTCAACTTTTGCTGTCTAAAAGGCTTCTGGGCACATTACCTCAGTTCAGTCTTTCTTTCTAAATAACCACACCCAGGCTTAACTAGCGACATAAACAGAAACCAGATGTCAGGTGCACATAACCAACCACCAATGATGATTTAAAATTTGAGCTCTATCGTAGTCTCCAAAAGCCTAGTTGCAACTGGCAATATCTTGGCCTGGGCTGTAATTGTCCATATCAACTGACTGACAGACAACAAAAGGAGCACTGGCTGTTGGTAGTGATGGGATCATGAATGTTATGCCTTGGGGTGAAAAGCATGTTTGAACATCATTGAACCACTGTCACTCATCTAGGATGTCAGCTAGGCAACCTGCCATGCTGTTGGACACAGATACCTGCACTGTAAACCTGCCCTAGGAGCTATTTGGTCAACCACTTACACAGCTATGATGACAGCAATGTGAACATAAAAGACAGTACAGTGAGTTTACATGACACCAGTCCCAACTATCACTGGCACACACTGACATTGGGTGAATGCTACTTTTGTTACAATGACAGCAGACATCTTTCATCGGACACAATGGCTGATTCTGCAGGCTATTGGAGTAGCTATCCATTCCTGTTATAAAGAATGGACTACAAGTTCTGTGCAATTTTTTTTCCCCCAGGTTGGAGCCAGGGGGAAAATTCACCTATTGGGCAGGTTTTTCAGTGCACCAAGTATTTGGTGGAAGCAGCTCATTTGGTGTCTAGACATTAATGTGTAAAACCATAAGATGTAGGAGCAGACTTAGGCCATTCAGCCCACTGAGTGTGCTCTACAATTGGACCATGGCTGATATGTCTCTCAACCCCATTCTCCTATTTTCTCCCCATAACCCTTGAGCCTCTTACCAACCATCACTATCTTAAATACACTCAATGACATGCCTCTACAGCCTCAGTAGCAATAAGTTCCACAGGCTAACCTACCTCACACTGAAGAAATTGCTCCTTATTTCAGTTCTGATGAGTCGTTACTTCACTCTGACACTTTGACCTTGAACCCTAGTGTCTCCTACTCATTGAAATATCTTCTCCACATCTATTCTATCCAGGCGCCTAAGTATTCTGTAAGTTTCGTTGCAATTCCCCTCCTAAACTCCATCGAGTACAGATTCAGAGTTCACAACTGCTCCTCATATGACAAGCTCTTCATCCCAGGATCATTCATGTAAACATCCTATGGGCCTTCTCCAAGGCCAGCACATCTTTTTTTAGATAAAGGGCCCAAAACTGCTCTCAATATTCCAATTGCAGTCTGACCAGAGCCTTACACAGCCTTAGCAGTGTATCTCTTATATTCTAATTTCTTTGAATTGAATGCTATCATTGCATTTGTCTTCCTAACTACCAACTGGACCCCCATGTTAACCTTAAAAGTACCCTGTACAAAAATTTCAAAGTGTCTTTGTGCTTCAGATTTCCTCAGCCATTTTCCATTTTGAAAATTGTCTATGCCTCTATTCTTCCTACCGAGAGCATAACTGCATGCTTTCCCAAAATGTTTACCCTCTTTCATAGTCTGTCCAAGTTGTGCTGCAGCCTCTCTGCTTCCTCAACATTAAATACCCCTCCATCTATCATTGTCTCATCTGCAAATGTGGCAACAAAACCCTCAGTTCTTTCATGCAGATCATTAATGTGGTCCCATTACTGAATCCTGCAGAACTTCACTAGTCACTGGCTGCCTTTATCCCCACTATCTAACTTCTGCCAGTCAGCCAATCCTCTATCCATGGCAATGCCTTGCCCCTAATTTCATGGACATATATCTTATTAAGCAGCTCTTGTGCAGCACCTTGTCAAAGGCAGTCTGGAAAACAAATAGATCACATCCACATTCTCTCCTTTTTCTAACTTACTTGTGTACCTCCTCAAAGAATTCTAACAGATTTTTCAGACATGATCTCTCCTTGATGAAGCCATGCAGACTCAACCCTATTTTAACATGCACCTACAAGTACTCTGCAATCTCAACTTTTAATAATTAACTCTAAAATATTATCAATGACGGAGGTCAGGCTAACTAGGCTATAGTTTCCTGTCTTCTGCACCCCCTCTCTTCTTAAACAGGAGTGCTACATTATCCATTTTCCAGTCCTCTGGCACCCTTCCTGACTCCAGAGATTCCTGAAAGATCATCAACAATTTGTCTATCAAACTCCTTAGCTGTCTCCTTCAGAATTCTTCAGACACTCTGCAGTAAGAAGTATCTGCACTCATAGTCCCTGGCAATCTGGCACCTGCACTTTCCATTTCTTCACTCTGGCAATGGTGTAGTTATGCCCAGTACCTCACCACTTGCAGATTCCACTTCTATGTCATCCTTTTAATTATGTTTAGTTTTAGCATCTGAACTGATGGATCCAACAATATATCATCACCTTACGTGTCTGCTTGCTCTCTCCCATGACTTGAGGAAGTTGAAAATCTTGGATATCTGGAAGGGAAAAGGCTCAAAGGTGGGTTGTGGTGAGAAGAGGAAAGTAAGAAGTGCATGCCTACAGAATCAGCAGCTCCTCAATTGAAAGGGATTAGGAGTTGAGAAATGGAATGGAAATTGAAGAATCAGAAATGCACATACCTTCATCCTTAGTGGAGTCAACAAACGTCCTTCCAAAATTGGCCAGCACCTTTTCCATGGGGATTAAAGCATGCAGACATACTGCTACCATTCTGGTTCCTTTTCACTATGTCAATTGTAGGCCACCTTCTCCTGCTAGAAATTGTGTATCAGTAAACCTTATGCAATCTGGAGATGTAGCCTTCATGATTTGAGAGCTGCAAGTTTGTGCATACAAAGAGATGTGAAGCTTTCAACTGAGCTAAATGTACAAAGGTAGATGATTTGAATGTTAAGGCTCAGTCCTGACAGATTAATATTGCTAGAAGGTAAATTTATGGGGTTCTGATAATTGGTAGTATTTGAGGCTTGTTTTGCCATTTCTAAAATATGGAAATTGAAGATTCATTCAATGAACTCAGTCCATAAGATTTAAGTAAACATTCCCTGCCTTGAATGTGTGTTTTGAGAGCTTCCTTTCTGGTATTGACTTCCTCTATTATCTCCTACTGCTACACTTCTTAGTAGCTACTTGGATTGCTGCCACCTTCCTGGGTTTCAGGACACTTCTCCTTGCTTCTATCTATTTAACTGAGAGCTCCAGTGCTGCATCCTGAAGCTTGGACACTCTTTCTCACTTCTGGTCAACCATTTTTCACTTTTTCCCCAGATAAGATCTAATTCTATAATGATGCCCTATTACTACACCAGCCATTATATGTGTCCCTTGTAAACAGTGTTTGTTAAATTTAATCACTGCCAATATAAGACCCTTTGCTGAAAACTGCAGCCAAATGTAAAGTGGTGAGAGTTTTATGCTGCTTGCAGATGCTTGAGACCAGAGTCAAAAAGTGTGGTGCTGGAAAAGTGCAGCCAGTCAGACTGCATCTGAGGAGCAGGAGAGTCAATGTATTGAGACTTAGCTCTTCAAGAATGATGAGTCAATCTTAAATTGTAATCACTTTCAGGGGCTGCTCATTTAACTCCCCAAAATTGCGTTATGACCAGTTGTGCAAAGAAATCAGTTCCTGGCTTTTTAACCCCCTCTTGGTCAGTCACAAGAAATATTTTTTATTTATTTTTAATACTCATTCAATTAAATAAAAACAGAAATTGCTGGAGAAAGTCAGCAGGTCAAGCAGCATCTGTGGAGAGAAAGCAGACTTAACATTTTGGACTTACACTTCTGAAGAAGAGTTACTGGACTCAAAACATTAATTCTTCTTCTCCACAGATGCTGCCAGACCTGCTGAGTTTCTCCAGAAATTTCTGTTTTCATTTCAAACCTTCTGCAACTGCAGTTATTTGTGTTGACTTAGTCTTCACTTCTATTAAAGATGTAGTTAACTAGATCAAAATTAAAACCTCAATTACAAGGCTTTGTTGAGTGAAAGAATGAGGAATTCAATTTACTAGTCATTCCCAAACAATAATAAAACACAAAAACAAGCAATAATGTAAAAATAGATAGTGGCACGACCCACTTGGAAAAAATCAGTGATTCTTCAGCCCCACTTTTCGGGGTAGTCATTAAAGATAATGATTTAATCAAAGTATGCAAAGTCCCCAACTTCCCTGTTGGGTCAATCAGATTCGCAGAAATCAATGCGTACTTAACACAAACTATTTATTCTAAATCAATAAATACTATCAACAGGCAAAGCAAGACTATGGATTATCAACATTTAATCTACTTGTTGAAACTCCAACCCCCTAACCACACATACCCGCACAGACAAATAAAAAACATTGGCATTATGGGTGAAGGTAAAACAACTAGAAGATTATTGTTCGATGACACTGGTGCACAGGATTTGTTGAGATGTGCCTTTGCTTCTCAAGACTGTCTGTTTAAATAAACTCCTTTTTCCAAGTTTTTTGAATGCTTCTCGGGAGGTACAGTACAATTGGTGCCCTGATCATTAAGTCTTTTAGATTTCTGGTTCAAGGGAATAGCTTGCAGCAACTGTTAGGAGAACATAATCAGTTTTATTTGTGTTTTAGTTACTTCACCTCAGAGATAGAGACGTAGCATCTGCTCTTTCAGCAGTTTAGAATTCTGCTCTGTCTGGTTTCTATTTATTGTAAACATTCAAACGGAACATCGACAAAGAAACAAGTTAGTGAGTTGTCATCAGGCTGATGACTTAAGTTATCCATAACTGGTCACAGTTGAACAACCAGTCAACAATCTAATGCATCTCTCTTCCCCCACTGTTTGTAAAGCAACAGTAACATATCCTTAAAGGTGCACCAATTTGTTCCACGGTCCTTGGTTTTAAAATAGGATTTTTTTCCATTTTAGTCCAGGACTAAAAATAAAGAAAAATAAAATGATGTGGTCTTTTCAATGAAGTATCTAATGCTGGTAGAAATAAAAACAATTTTGCAATTTAAAAGTCTTTAGTGTCCTTGAGGTGTTAGATTTTTAACCTCAGAATACAGTTATTTATTTGTTGATTTGTATACTTAACAGTATTGAGATTCATAGGTATCTGAGCTCTCAGTGAATGGCTGTTTCCCACAGTTTACTTTTCCACTGGATGATGCCTTTGGAGACTCTAAGAGAAATAGGGGAGAGAGAGAGAGAGAGAGAGAGAGACTTCCAGCTTTTTTTACAAATTATTTTTTCCTTCTCTCTGCTCTGCTAGT
Organism: Hemiscyllium ocellatum; assembly: GCF_020745735.1. NCBI lineage: Eukaryota > Metazoa > Chordata > Chondrichthyes > Orectolobiformes > Hemiscylliidae > Hemiscyllium > Hemiscyllium ocellatum. The sequence continues at coordinate 52,841,106 of NC_083413.1, forward strand.
AAAGTATGGTTCGTTTGTGTATTGTCAAGTTTGGCTCTACTATTTCCAACATGCACTTTTACAAGATGTGCCTTTGTTCTGTTACGTTTCTTTTGAAAGTAAGTGTTGCAAACTTGGAGCCAAGCAGTCTGCTCTGAGCCCAGCAGTTTTTGTTTTAAACTTGGAACAATAGAAGCAGCAGGAAGGGGTGGGGCTAAGCTTCCACAGAACCAGGATTTTAATTTAGCTATCAGTAGCAGTTGGGGTTTGGAAGTTACTATATACTTGAGTTTTCTCACTCTGAAATTTCTCTTGATGCTCTTTCTTCCTAGACTGGATAATTGTATGTGAGTCAATCTATTTTACTAAATTTGACGTTGCCAAGGGCGTGTCAATGGGATATATTGGAACAATTGCTGTTAAGTAATCAATTATTCTGTTAAGTTTTCCAATAGAGTTAAGTTATTCCAATGCTTCTTTCTTTTGTTTGTATTTTAACTATTGTGTGAATAAAGTGTGTTTTGTTTCAAGCCTAGCTGTTTGACCAATCAAATTACACCCAGAACAAATCACCGTACACTTACCTTTAAAAATAAGAAATCTTGGAGTCTAGGCTATCTTCTTAATATATTTTGGCACCTAACAACACGACTTGTCAAACAATGTGAATTAAAATAGGAAGTTCAATTTTTTTTTACACTGACTCAATTGCCTGATTTCAATGCTTTTAATTGAAATGGGAATTTCAGTGCGGTTTCATTTATTCCAGTTGATATCCTGGATTTTTCCCTTCTGTGGTCAAATGATCATGACAGCTATTTTAGCTCAGCATCTTTTCATTTTCTACAAGGACAGTCCATGAAAGGTGTAACAATGGGATGATTAAAGCTCAAATTTGGTAGTATATATTTGTCAATATTGTAAAGATGTTTATATGAACGATTAAGTGAAATGCAACAAAAGTACTTGATAGCAAAGAGAACAAAAGTGGGAAAGAATCAATGTCAGTCACTATTTCTTTCCTCAAACGAAAACAGCAACATGGATAAAAGAAATCATAGTCAATATTCCATTTGCAGCATCAAGGATCAAATACTTGTCCTGGTGAGGTTTACAGAGGTTTAGCATTGAGGAATGCCAGTTCTGACCATCATTCTTCATTGTACAATATGCATTGCACAATAAATGAGTCCATGTGTTCAGTTATCTCAGTTAATTTTCTCTTATTTAATGGAATATCACGTATGGCTAAATTGAAAAGTCTAAATGACAAATCAGCAACATTCACTATTTAATAATTGCTATTTGTCTAACCTATACTCGTGCTATGCAATCTATCTTGAATACAAGTAACACTGGGAATATCATGGGTTTCCATTATCAGCGCTATTTCTGTTACATTTTTAGGTGTTTTACAGAAGACATTAAGTTTATCTTCTAATCAGACCCTACATATATTTGTAATGTTGTTTGATTTGTTTCTTGACAGATTAGAATCTACAACTCATTTAATTTCAGCTGTCATTTGTTATGATTATGTATGAATTCACTTTCATGGGTGACCCTGAAATGTGGCAGCCATATTGTATTCTTTTCAGAGATAGGACAGAGTGCATATCTTCTATACCAGAATAATGCATTTGCTATAACAGTCTGCAAAGCGCTTAAGTAAATTATCTGCAGGTGGTATAGATGTTTAATTGGCCCCTAGTTCTATAATTGACAAGGGTTTTTATAACCAACCAAATGCATTTCTGCCCCTCATTAATTGAGAGGAGCATATTATAATGATATGTTAATAGGATTTAAATGAGTTCAAAATGAGATCAACAGCTGCAGGCAAGGCATGCTGACTGATTTGAATTGAGAGGTGACTGTGGAAAAGTTGTGTTGTTAGTTTTGCTGATGCAAGGTAACTTCTCATGCTGAAATTTATAATAGGAATGTGAAGAATAAATAAATTCAAAAGACACAAAAATGAACATTGATAGTGAAACACAATCATGCACTTGTTCTTGTGTCATAGGGTATATTAATGAAAAGTTAAAACAAATATGTACTGTACATCATACATGATGGCTTAGAAACAGTCAACAATGACAAGAAAACTCACAACACTACAGTTCATTGTCTTATTGAACTGCCCTAAGAAAAGGGGGCAATAAAAATCTGCAAGGAAAGTGACAGAGCATGGAACCTTCATTTGAAGGCAATTTGATTATACAGGCAAACTCTTTGAATATTTTGGTGGTAATCATAACAACAGATTGCATGCTGTGTTAAATGAACAAATCTTGTATTCGCAATCAGTTCCAGCTAGATAAGAGCTGACAGGTAGGACCAAGAAGAAAATCCTTAACCACAAAATGAACAGAAAGGTGACAACAAGACCAGTACAGTTCTTGGATCAAGAAGGTTGAGTAATTGTCTTTGAATAGCTCCTGACCAAAACTTAGAAAGATACATATTGAAATCAAGTAAGTCAGGCTATCGTCAAAAATAATGTTGATGGAAGAAAAGATCAGAAGTCCAAAGATCAGAAGTCTAAAGATCAGACTGTGTCTGCATGAAAAGAAGGAAAATGACATTGCAGCAGTAAACTTTAACTTTAAAAGGGAGATCAGAGGTACCTGCATTAAAAAAAATGGAAGCATTATTTTACGTATTGTGTACACTTGGAAAAATAGCAGATTTGTGAGCATTTCAGTCAGGGTGAAGGAAGAATTATAACTTATGTGTAGGAAGTCTAAAACAATAGCGCTGTTTACTTCTGCTTGTGGTTAGTGTCAAACAACATATACAGATATTAGAAAACAATTCTTTACATTAATGACTACTTCTAAAACGGTACATAAGAATGTTATTTCTTTTCTGATTCACCAGTTCTCTTGTGGTTACTTTAAAAGACGGACCCAGTATTGCCTTGGTTAAGAATACAGAATATACCACGATTGAACCTATTTTACTTATTACGCTCATTGTGACACTTCATTAACAGCAACAATAGATATTATCAACAATCATTTTCTTATAAAAATATTCCTATATTCTGGATAAAGTTCATAACATTTTTTTCTCTAATGATTAGTGTCTTTATACTGGGAAGTACCAGTTTTATGACAGTGTGGGAAAACATGGGGTTATGTCAGTTCCTCACTGCTCTATACTCAAATAAAGCGGGAGCCTGACCAACAGTATTTGAAGAAATGCAAAACGTTCCACTTAGCAGCATTGAACTACTGGCAACATTTTTAATATTAGGAAAGATATGACTCACCAATCTCTTAAGTATCATTTAACTAGCTCATGGACCACCTGAAATCTTGACAATATTACACACTTTGAACACAAGTGCACTTCTCAAGTGGTCATTACTTGGCAAACTTATAATCGTTCTCTATATCAGTTGGTTGTATCACAATCACATTGGATAGATGGATAGTGATGCCCTGCACAGTTGAATGTGCTATGACTAATGGTCACATATCAACAATGGTTGGATGTTGTTATTATGTTATTATTCATAGAGTCATAGAGATGTACAGCATGGAAACAGACCCTTTGTTCCAACTTCTCCATGCTGACCAGATATCTCAACCCAATCTCATCCCATCTGCCAGCACCTGGCTCGTATCTCTTCAAATCCTTCCTATTCATATACCCATTCAGATGCCTTTTAAATGTTGTAATTGTACTAGCTTCCACCATTTCCTCCGGCAGCTCATTCATACACGCACCACCCTCTGAGTGAAACGTTGCCCCTTAGGTCTCTTTGTATCTTTCCCCTCTCACCTTGAACCTATGCCCTCTATTTCTGGACTCCCTCACCCCAAGGTAAACAATTTGTCTATTTATCCTATCCATGGCCCTCATGATTCTATAAACCTCTATAAGGTCACCCCTCAACCTCTGACGCTACAGGGAAAACAGCCCCAGCCTATTCAACCTCTCCCTATAGCTCAAATACTCCAACTCTGGCAACATTCTTGTTGTAAATCTTTTCTAAACACTTTCATGTTTCACCCTTTCCAAATAGGAAGGAGACCAGAATTGCACGCAATATTCCAACAGTGGCCTAACCAATGTCCTGTACAGCTGCAACATGACCTCCCAACTCCTGTACTCAATACTTTGACCAATAAAAGAAAGCATATCAAACGCCTTCTTCACTATCCGATCTACCTGCAACTCCACTTTCAAGGAGCTATGAACGTGCACTCCAAGGTCTCTTTGTTCAGTAACAATCCCTAGGACCTTACCATTAAGTGTATAAGTCCTGCTAAGATTTACTTTCCCAAAATGCAGCACCTCACATTTATCTAAATTAAACTCCATCTGCCACTTCTCAGCCCATTGGCCCTTCTGATCAAGATCCTGTTGTAATCTGAGGTAACCTTCTTCACTGTCCATGACACCTCCAATTTTGGTGTCATTAGCAAACTTACTAACTATACCTCTTATGCTCACATACAAATCATTTATATAAATGATGAAAAGTAGTGGACCCAGCACTGATCCTTGTGGCACTCCACTGGTCACAGACCTCCAGTCTGAATAATAACCCTCCACCACCACCCTCAGTCTTCCTCCTTTGAGCCAGTTCTTTTTCCAAATGGTGAGTATTCCTTGTATTCCATGAGATCTAACCTTGCTAACCAATCTCCCATGGGGAGCCTTGTCGAACACCTTACTGAAGTCCAAATAGATCACATCTACCACTCTGCCCTCATCAATCCTCTTTGTTACTTCTTCAAAAACTTCAATCAAGTTTGAGACATGATTTTCCACGCATAAAGCCATATTGACTATCCCTCATGTACATGTACATCCTGTCCCACAGGATTCCCTCAACAATTTGCCCACCACTGACATCAGGCTCACTGGTCTATAGTTCCCAGGCTTATCCTTACCATCCTTCTTAAACAGTGACACCATGTTAGCCACTCTCCTGGCATCTCACCTGTTTTTATTGATGATACAAATATCTCAGTTCGAGGCCCAACAATCACTTGGTACTATATGTAGTTGTTGTTTCTACTTTCACTACACCATAAAGTCATTTTAACTTGTAAAATCAAAACTTGAGTTCAGTAATTGTTTCACATACAACAACTGACAGTCCACAGAGAATGTGTTTTCTTATATGAACTCACGAGTCCATCGAATATTTGCAAAAAAAACTGCACTTAAATGATTTAGAAAGGGTTCATAGTGCCAAAACATTTCATTTCAATTGTTAAAATTGTCAATATGAGTATCAATATTAACAACAGTAATTCTCAATTGTAGCATTTTAGATTGATAAGTACAGGAATAAACCAACAATAACATTGAAAATGATAGTTGTCTAAAGGCAATTAGATAAAATTGCTTATTGTTATGATATTCTAGATCCAAAGTGTAAAACATGTTGGACCCACAATTTATCAGCAAAGGAACATAACATTTGACAATGTTTTCTGCATGCTCTGACACATGGTCACATTTTAATTACTATCAGTATCATTCTTTGTTAAGCATCAATTTTCATGCAGTTTTAAATTATAAAAGCATTTTTTTCATAGTCACAATAAAGAGCCTTCAGTTCAAAGCATGCGCAGGATGTCTGACCTAATGGCTGAACAATTTGTACAATGTGCAGACAGCAACATTTACTACATAATTTGGCATGCTATTGCCTTGCACAGGTATGTATTTGAATATTCAGCTCAGGAAAAAACACACTGCTTACTTATTGGTGTTAACTTGACTAATAGTTGACTCTGTTGAGTGGCTGCTCTAATGAATAAGGAAGTTTTGCAATGACTATCCTCAATCATCACACAAAGAAGTAAACGACTTTCAATTTGCTGGAAGAGAACTGCAGAAGTGAGTGGATTGTTTCAAACTGTAAGTGTAATATAGCAAATGTGTATGTTTGCTAATCTTTGACTCAGACAGCAATTTCCCTTCTGTAACATAAACTGAAATAAAGAGAAGACAATTGTGCAGTGGCAAAACTTAAGCAATCTCAAAAACTAGTGGAGTAAGGATTTTAATTAGATTTCCAGTACTGTGCTTCCTGAAACCAATACATCTTTCAAGGCAATTAATGTACATTTACCACTAATGAACCAAGTGATCTATTACAGTTTCACTGATTCTAAAAACAGCAGTTGATAGAAGCTAATTTTACAATTACAGTCTCCCTGCAATTATAAAAGCTTGTATTTAAAAGAACAAACAGTGAAGAACTTGCCTACAAATGAGCCAACCCATTCAAATTTCCCTTTAGAACCCATTCAGCATTTTTCAGATTAGATTACTTACAGTGTGGAAACAGACCCTTCAGCCCAACAAGTCCACACTAACCCTGCGAAGAGCACCCACCCAAACCCACTCCCCTACATTTACCCTTTCACCTAACACTACAGGCAATTTAGCCTGGCCAATTCACCTAACCTGCACATTTTTGGACTGTGGGAGGAAACCGGAGCACCTGGAGGAAATCCACACAGACACGGGGAGAATGTGCAAACTCCACACAGACAGTTGCCTGAGGCGGGAATTGAACGCAGGTCTCTGGCGCTGTGAGGCAGCAGTGCTAACCACTGTGCCACATGCCACCCCTGACTTTCCGACTTATCATCAACAATCCCTTTGTTTCTCCTTGCTCACTCTTGCACACACTCTCTCTCTCTTTCGTAACTCTTGCGGTCTCTCGTTCCCTCTCTTTCTCATGCTCTCTCTCTCTCTTTCTCTTTCTTGGTACCATCTCCACCTATTCAACTCATTCTTTCAGAGATCACCCCATTTCTCCTTCACTACCCATCTCTATAAAAGCCATTTCCTAGCTGCTTTTGGTTCTGATGAAGGATCACAAGACTCAAAACATTAACTCTCTTTCTTTCTCTCCATAGTGTTACAGCATGGGGTAAACCCTTCTGCTAATTTAAACCAGCAACACAGAAAAGATTGAACCTATGCTGTAGTCTATTAAAATATTGAGAGGCAAAGAGCTATCCCAAAATTAAAAATAACGACTTTATTATTTAAGTCGAACAAAGAATATTAACTAACAACTATTTATAACTTCTTTCTCTTAAACCTATCTTTTACCTCCCCTTCTACAATACTAATCCAATTTTAAAAATCCCAATTACAATTTACAAAACAAAATCATGTTTCAAAACCAGTCAGCTTTGCTCAATCTCCTTTGTAGATTCTCTCCAGGTCGGTTTCAATGTTTTACTGTGCAAACGTCTTCCACAGACAGGTACCTCTCAGAGAGCTCTTCAACTAGCAGCCTACATATTTTGGACTTTTGGCAGTTCTCTCTCAACTTCAAAGATGTCCAGTTTTATACCCCAAAACATGCAATCATTTCATTGGTTTTAATATTATCAAAATACTAAATTCAAATTTGATTGAATTTTGGTAACTTGGGGGATAATTTAAACTAATTGGCTGAATTTGAACTTGTTTTTTTATCTCATGGCAACTCAGCTACTCCAATTGTTTTTACCTACTCTATTTGTGTCAACCATATGTTATGTTATTACCTTGTTCAGAACACTTTGTGCTCTGTCAGACAGTTTTGCTAGCTTTTCAACTCTCTTAAAGATACAGTACCTCTTCATAACAATAGATGCTGTGAGGTCCTCTAGCACTTACTGCTTTGATGTCAAGAATCTGCAGCCCTTTGTTTTATTTTATCTGAGAAATTAACAAATTGATTTGAAAGATTATTAAGATCAACTTCAAGTTAAGCAATTAATTGGAACTTCCCTAGACACCTGCACAGCAAAGTAAACCAATCTGGCTGGTTTCACATGCTTTCCAGTGCCATCAGCCATATCGTCAGTGAGGTCTGCATTGTATTTGCCTCTGACAGTAGCCAATGTCATCACTAGTTTTACATCATAGTGGAATAGCATAAGCTGGGTGTGAAGTGGGAGGAGATAGTGAAGATGAATCCAACGAGATATTGCTAACCAACAGGGGCCTACAATAACACTGTAGAGCCAAGTGGCAGTCTTCTGAAAAGATCAATACAGAGCTGAAGACGACAGCATGTTCACAGAATAAAGAAGGATTAAAGAAAGGATAGTATAATAATTGCCAAGATTGAAAGTATCCTTTTTGATAAGGAAGGCTGAAGACTGCAGTTTTGAAAAAGGAAAACAAGTTACTTATAAATATCAGCTGAGATAGAAGCACACAAATTGAGTGGTCAGAAATTGAGTGGGAAAGGAAATCAAGACAGCATCATGGGAATCTCATAAATCACATCAGCAATTCAGAGAGAATGGGAAAGATGGAGGAAACCACAGGGTGATATTAAATCGGGGCAAGTGCAGGTGAAAGTCAGTTTAGAAGAGAAGGTGAAGGAAGAAAAAGGCATGGTCATGAAATACGATGGTTTGAATTTCAGAGACTAAGAAATAGAATTGATCTCTCACTTGATATTGACCTTAATCATTGACTAGGTAAAATAAAGGGAATATTATAACAGAAAAAAGTTTCAGATTTTGCTGTCAGCCGCAATATCGTGGTATTCACTATTCTTTTTGAAGAAAGCTGATCATAAGATCTAGCCATTTCTGTGGCGTGGGGAGATGGGGCTGATGCATTTTCTCTCTCCCAATGTTACTTGGATTTGATGTCAGCTATAGGTATCTCTATTATCAAACAACAGATGTATTCAAGGTGATACAGAAGAAACTTGCAGGCCCTGTTAAACCCCTGAACAAATACCAAATTCATGTCGAAGGAGGAATTCCTACATTAGACTTTTCCCAGGCCAACTTCATGAGGGTAGTGTTCCAAACTCCAGTGAGGATAACTCTGTCTTCATCTTCTAACTTCCCTGCAATCACACCTTCTCCAACGAACTTCACTAAATCCAAGCTATAAAGTCAGATTCTTTCTACAGGTGCTGTCTGAGCTGTTGAATATATCTAGCTGTTTTTATTCTTAAGGTCTTGAACATTTGCAGTATTTGCTTGTTTTTGTGATGTTGACTAAGGGTTAAATGTTTGTCATGGCATAGAAGGTAATTCACCTGTTCCTCTTTGAAATAATGGCATGGGATCTTTTCTGTCCACTTAAGTGGTCAATATCACATCAAAGAAAACTTCAACAAATCCAGCAACATACTTGGAGTGAGGCCAGAAAGTTAGAAAGTGAAATTTAACAGAAGTAGTCAAAATCATGAAGAGCATTGATAGAGTAAGGATTAGACAGAAGGATTGGTAACAAGAATCAGAACTTTAAGGCTATTGGGTAAAGAGCTAGAGGCAAAATGTAATTTATTTTTAATGCAAGGAGTGATAATGATCTAGAATGTACTCCTTTCAAGGATGGTAAAAGTACGTTCAATACAGATTATAGCTTTCAAAAAGGAATTAATTACTGGGAAGGGGAAAATCTGTACAGTAATGAGAAAAGGGCAGGGTACTTAGACTGATTGGATACCTCATTAAAAGAGCTTATACAGGGGTGATGGGTTGAATGGCCTCCCTGTATGCTTGAGAACTTCATGAATTGAGCTAATCATATGGTGTAAACTGCCAATTTATTTTAGATATTGGAACAATGTAATTCAAATAATTCCTCTGTTTCAGGGATTGGAATTAATTTCTCCAATCCATTCAAAGTGAAAAATTAACTTGAGCAATGCTGCAAACACTATATGATTGAAAATATGCCAAAGGCTGATTAAATTCATACCTCAATGACTGGCTAGTCCAACTAATGCAAATAATTTTTGAAAAATAGAAAAAAAATTGCCAAATAGGGATTTTGTCATTTTAATAGTAGTTTAAAATACTTCTACGTATTGCCACAAATGATATTTGGAATTGTATTAGGGTCACAGAGCAAGATTTTGTCCATGTTATCAGCAATCATTTTTCTTTGAATCCTGACTTAACATTTCAGAAAGATTTCAAAGGTTGACTTTAGGTTTCTACAGGAAAAAATTCTGAACATGTGGATGTACCTTCCAGAGAAGGTTCAAAACTTGACCTACTCTTGGGAAATAAGACGGGGCAGGTGACTGATATGTCAGTCGGGAGCACTTTGGAGCCAGTGACTATAATTTTATTAGTTTTAAAATAATGATCAAAATGGATAGACCAGATCTATAAGTTTAAGTACAAAATTGGAGGATGACCAGTTTCAACAGCTTTCGGCAAGAACTTTCAAAAGTTAATTGTCCTCGGATGTTTGCAGGTAAAAAGACAGCTGGAAAATGGGAAGCCTTCAGAAATGAGATAACGAGAGTCCAGAGGCAATAAAGGGCAAGGCTGTAAGGTGTAGGGAATGCTGGATGATGAGAGAAATTGAGGTTTTGTTTAAGAATAACAAGGCAGCAAGTGCCCAGTATAGACAGCAGGGATCAAGTAAATCCCTCAAAGATTATAAAGACTGTAGGAGTAAGGAAATGAGGAGGGCAAAATGGAGAGATGAGATAGCTTTGGCAAATACAGTTAGGGAAAATACAAAGGGTTTTAAGGACAAGAGGCTAACTAGGGAGAGAATCAGGGCCCCTGAAAGATCAGCAAGGCCACCTATGTGTGGAACCACAGGAAATGGGGGGGATACTAAATAAGTATTTTGCATTTGTATTTACTGTGGAGAAGGAAATGGAAGACAGAGAACATGGGGAAATAAATAACAGCATCTTGAAAAATGTCCAAATTACAGAGGAGGTGGTGCTGGATGTCTTATAATGCATAAAGGTGGATAATTCCCTTGGACTTGATCAAGTATAATCTAGAACACTGTGGGAAGCTCGGGAAGTGATTGCTGGGCCCCTTGCTGAGATATTTGTATCAATAATAGCCACCAGTGAGGTGATGATATACTGGAGGTTGGCTAATGTGGTGCAACTATATAAGAAAGATGGTAAAGAAAAGCCAGAGGACTGTAGACTGTGGACACCAGTGGTGGGCAAATTCTTGGAAGGAATGCTGAGGGATAGGATTTACATGTATTTGGAAGGATGCCAGCCTTCCAATGGATATCTGCTGAGTGGCAAGTTGTTCCAGGTGATAAGGAAATCAGCCAATAGGGATGCCCACTGGAATGGGGTGCGTAGTTAACAAGGTAAGTTGGTAAGACATGGCAAGAAAATGCATTAGGCCTCGTGACAAGAAACTCGTTTGAAAATCTGGTGCAAATTAGACCTAGCCAAAAACATGTAAGATTCAGCCCAATCCCTGGCCACGTGGGTTTCTATAAATACATATCAAAAGATCCTTGATGTTAAGCCATTGAAAATGAATTGTTTCACACCTGTGCGCTGGGATAATAATTTAATTGAATGTACTCAGCGCCCTTGTTAATGGAATTAATTCTGCACTAAATTTCCTTTCATGTGTCTGGTGTTAATTCTCACAGGGGATCAGGGAAAAAAATCATAACAATTAGTTTAAAAATAGAACAAGAGATCAGAAGTAAATGGAAATGATAATGTGGAAACCATTTCCTATTCACTTTCTACAGTGAGGACATGTCAAGTTATGCAGAGGTCAAATGCGCCAATCATTTTTTTTCTGATAGAACTGTACAATTTATGAGATTGAAACCAAAAAACTGCCACAATTTGCAGGTACTCCTAATGACTTCATAACGTTTCACTTTCTTTGATCTAGAAGTAAATCAAACTACAGCAAAGGCAACAGTTGGGCAAGCAGACAAGAAATTTCAGGTGATGATGCTAAGTCCAAAAGAAGTAATTCTTTGGAAAAAAAGCTTATTTTTAAAAATAATATTTCTTTACTACCTCAGGATTCTCCCAAATTATTGATATCCAATGATGTACTTTGATGTTTTTTTGCAATATTTCCTTATCAATTATAAAATATTAGTTTAGAACAAATCTTATTCATGTTATTTCTAAACAGTCTGTTGGCACTATAATCAAAAATAGTACAAGTCATGAAATGTTAATGTTTCAGGATTATAGCAATTAAAATTGTAATCAATTCTATTGATAAAGCAGTAATGATTTCATTGAGTATGCAAGAGAAAAAGTACAGAGTCTATTTTCATAAACTGTGTACCCTGGGAAGACCTACACCCCAATTAAAGAAAAGAAAATCTCTGAGCATTTGCAGAACATTCTGAAGGGGGTGAACAGCCAGAGGTCATAGGTAGCCAAAGGGATGGGATCCTGCGAAATGAGTATGGAGAATTAGATAAGAAGTTAAACTGCAGGACCTTAAGGGTAGTGGTCTCTGGATTACTCTCAATGTCATGCACCGCTGAGACTAGAAATGCAAAGATAGGCCACTAAATGCATGGCTGAGGACCTGGCGAAGGGGGCAGGGTCTTCAGTTCTTGGTTCATTAGGATCTCTTCTAGGATAGAGGTGACCTGTACAAGAGGGACGGGTTGATTTGAATCAGAGGGGAACCAATATTCTTCCAGGGGGATTTGTTAGTGTTTCCACAGGAGGGTTTAAACTAGTTTGGCAGGGGGGTGGGACTCAGAATAAGAGAAGGGCCATTGAGAAGTCAGGGGAAAATACATTAGCCATCAAGAGCAAGTTTACTATTCAGGATAGACAGGGGCACAGTAAAGGTAAGGAAAAAATTCTGGTTCAAAGTGCATTTATTTCAATACATGAGGACTGACTGGTGAAGAGTCGAGAGTGGAAGTCAGGCAGCATCCGCGGAGCAGAAAAATCGACGTTTCGGGCAAAAGCCCTTCATCAGGATTTATGAGGTATCCTGGAGGCAAGTTGACTGACCTCCACAACCATGACCATCTTCCTATATGCCTGGTATGACTCCAGCCACCAGAGAGTTTGTCCCCAATACCCATTGATTCCAGTTTTGCTTGGGCTCCTTGATCCCACATTTGCTTAAATACAGCTTTGATGCCAAATGCTGTCACTCTCTTCTCACCTCTGGAATTCAGCATTTCTCTCCAAGTTTGGACCACGGCTGTATTGAGGTCAGGAGCTGAGTGGTCCCGGTGGAACCCAAACTGACCGTCACAGAATGGGTTATTGCTGAGTTGGTGCTGCTAGTTTTGACTATTGATGACACTTTTACTCAGCCTACTCTCAATCACTCTGGGCTCTGATTGAGAGTAGACTGATGGAACAGTAGTTGGCCAGGTTGGATTTATCCTGTTTTTAAGAACAGGATGTCGTTGGGTAATTTTCCACAGAGTCATGTGGATACCAGCATGGTTGGAACAGCTTGGCTGGGGGAATGGAATGATCTGGAGTACAAGCCTTTAGTACTATTGCCAAGTTGTTGTCAGAGCCCAGTGGCCTTTGCAGTATCCAGTGTCTCCAAACAAATCACGTGAAGTGAAGTGAATAGGCTGATGACTGGTATTTGAAATGCTGGGGAACACAGGACGAGGCTGAGATGGATCATCCACCTGACACTTTTGGCTGAAGATTCCTGAGAAAGCTTCAGTCTTATTTTTTGCACTGGTCTGCTGGGCATTACCATCATTGAGGATGGGGATATTTGTGGAGCGTCCTACTCCAATAAGTTGTTTAATTGTCTACCACCATTCACAATTGGATGTGGCAGCACTACAGAGCTTAGATCTGATCTGTTCACGTGAGATTGCTTAGCTCTGTCTATCACTTGCTGCTTAAGCTGTTCGGCATGCAAGTAGTCCTGTTTCAAAAAGAGAAATTGCTAGTAAAGCTCAGCAGGTTTGGCAGCATCAGAGAAATCAGAGTTAACGTTTTGGGTCTGGTGACCCTTCCACAGAACTGACTGTAGTCCTGTTTGGTGGCTTCACCAGTTTTGCACCTCATCTCTTGGTCTTAAACTCTGAAATCAGGTCAGCTTATTTCAGCTGCTCATATAAGCCATTTCGTTGTAGTTTTTTTGTGTCGTCTAAGCAACCATATGATATTTACAACCACACATTATTATCAGTCAAATAGTCCACATTATCACTTCTGATTCACTTTGTCTAGTTTAAACTAAACTTCAACCAGACAATCTGTGACAGTTCAGTCATTACTGAGTTTAAAGCATTAGATTTAAGTTTGCGCATGCGCGTGCCCACGCGCGCGCACACTCACACACACACACACACACACACATTCCTTCAGCAAAACAAACATGAAAACCAGGATCTTTCTTATCATTAGGACACAGCAGGCTTCATATGCTTTTCCTTCTCAATTAATTTCATTTCATTTCAACTAACTGCAGATTTTAGATCAATATCCATACCTTGCACCCTCATGCAACAGTAACTGCACTGCATTTTCTGAGTAATCCGCCCCTCAAGTAAACACTTTGCAGTTGTTTTATTGAAACTGCATATATCTTTTTTTCTCCTCATTGTTTTGGTCACAGTAATTGATGGATGGAGTTTTTACAACATGCAATACACAACAAATTTTTCAAAATCATCATTGTATGTAAACTGATGCAAGGCTGAATTTCTACATTCCGGCATATCTTGATGTCAGCTTGAATGTATTTTAGTTTCTTCGAAAATAGGTCTGTAGATTATGAGCTGTTTATAGATCCGTGGTCACGTCCCAAATCAGATAAAAACAATGGCAAATGATTGGAATTCTTTCTCCAGTTCTGCTCAGAGATTAGGCCAAGCTTATGTATTGAAACTCTGACATAATTCGAGGTAGCTGTGCTCATTACAGGCCAAGCTGTTCGGCAGTGCAGTGGGCGTCATGTTGTAGTGGTCCTGAGGTGGGAGGACTGAATAGTAAATGTAACAGTGATATTGATTGCAAGGAACTGTATAGACATTTTTGCTACACTGAAAGGATTGTTTATACATTACCATGTAAAACCATATGATAAATTAATTATTTTGTGTTATATTAATGTCCTAAAGAAGACCCATGTCCTTTTATTAAAAATATAATAATATTAAGTAGTCTCAGATGGTGAAAGTTTAATTATTGTTTGATTAAAGTGTTTTACACATCACTAGCTTTGTGTTGTGGATTAAAAGCATTGTTCAGAAGCACAAAGTAATTTTAAATTGTTCTGCTTCTATACCAACCGTGACACCTGGACATGTCTGCACGTGTTAGATATACTGACCCTGAAATTCTGATGTCCAGCAATGTAAGTGTGATGGAATGTGGCATCTATTTTCTGGAGACAGATCCCATCCCAAATCACAGTAAGTCATATTCAAACAGATGAGTTGGTGTGTGGCAATAGTTCTGTAGGAGTGATTCTCTCAACCATTTATCAGTAAGTTATTCTTTACTCTGAAAGGAACAAACATGGGAGTATCAAAAATAAACCCCATGAAAGAAAACTGAGGTAGGAAAAAATTGCTAAATGTAATGCAAATATTTGCATGCCTTTCACTGTATTACAGAAGATCTCAAGGATAGAGTCATACAGTAATACAGCATGGAAACTTGCCCTTCAGACCAAACTGGTCCATGCAGAGCATGGTGCCCACTCAAGTAGTTGGTCCATATTCCTCTAAACCATTCCTCTCCATGTACCTATCCAAATGTTTTTTAAACTTTGCTATTGTACCTGGCTCAACTGATTTCTCTGGCAGCCCATTCCATATGTACACCACTCCCTTCATAAAAGAGTTGCCCTCTTAAATTTATTTCCCTTCTCACCTTAAACCTCTGCCCTTTAGTTTTCAATTCTCCATTCCAGGTAAAAAGACTATGTGCATCTATCCTATCTATACCCCTCATGATTTTATACACTTCAACAAGGTCAGCCCTTGTTGCTATCCTGGCCAATCTTCCCCTATAACTCAGGGCTATTAGTCTTGGCAACATATACGTAAATCTTCTTTGCACCCTTTCCAGTTTAAATATGTCTTTGTTTTAGCAGGGTGACCAAAACTGTACACAATACTACAAGTGCAGTCTCACTAATAACTTGTACAACTGTATCATAATGTTCCAAATCCTACACACAGTGCCTCGCATGCTAAATGCTTCCTTCACCACCCTGTCTATACCACTTTCAAGGAACAATGTACTTGTATTCCTTGGTCCCTCTGTTCTACAACATTTGCTGAAGAAGTTCCTTGGGGGTAATGGCACAATCATCTTCAGCTGTTTCATCAATGACCTTCCCTCCATTATAAGGTCTGAAGTGGGGATGTTCACTGATGATTGCACAGTGTTCAACAGCATTCATGACTCCTCAGATACTGAAGCAGTCCCTGTTCGAATGCAACAAGATCTGTACAATATCCAGGCTTGGGCTGACAAGTGACAAATAAAATTCATGACACACAAATGTCAGGCTATGACCATCACCAATAAAAGACAACCTAACCACCACCCCTCAGCATTCAATCAAATCCCCACTATCAACATCCTGGGGGGTTATCATTGACCAGAAACTCAGCTGGACTCACCACATAAACACAGTGGCTACAACACCAGGTCAGATGCTAGGAATACTGAAGTGAGTAACTTACCTTCTGACCCTTCAAAGTCTGTACACCATCTACAAGGCACAAGTCAGGAGTGAGATGGAATACTACCCATCTGCCTGGATGAGTGCAGTCCCAACAATACTCAAGAAGCTTGGTACCATCAAAGGACAAAGCACCCACTCGAATGGCATTACATTCACCAATGACACTCAGTTATGGTAGTGTGTAAAATATACAAGAGGCCCTGCAGAACTTCTCCGAAGATCCTCAGACAGCACCTTCCAAACTCATGACTCCTTTCATCTAGAAGGATACGGGCAGCAGATATAAGACCATAAGATATAGGAGCAGAAATTAGGCCATTCGATCCATTTGATGCACTTAATCATGTCTGATGGGTTTTTCAATCTCATTTTCCTACTTTTTTCCAGTAACCTTTGATTCCCTTGGCAATCAATAACTTATCTATCTCAACCTTAAGTGTACTTAAGTATGACCTGGCTTCCACAGCCTTCTGTGGCAATGAATTCCATGGATCCACTACTCTCTGGCCAAAGAAGTTTCTCCCTATCTCCGTTCTAATGGGTCCTCCCTTTACTTTAAAGTTGTGTCCTCGGGTCCTTGTAGCTCCTGCCAATGGAAACATCTTCCCAATTGCCAACTCTATCCAGGCCATTTCATGTTCAGTAAGTTTCAATTAGATTCCCCCCATCCTTCTCAACTCCATTGAGTATCGTCCCAGAGTCCTCAAATGCTCCTCATATATTAAGCCTTTCATTCCTTAGATCATTCTCATGAATGTCCTCTGGACTCATTCCAAAGCCAATGCACTCTTTCTGTGATATGGGGCCCAAAATTGCTAACAATACTCTAAATGTGGTCTCACCAGAGCTTTATAAAGCCTCAGAAGTACATCCCTGCTTTTATATTCCCATCCTCCGAAGATAAAAGACAACATTGTATTTGCCTTCTGAACTACCAATTCAACCAGCAAATTTACCTCAAAAGAAACCTAAACTAATACTCCCAAGTCCCTTTGCTCAATTTCTGAATTTCCTCCCCATTTGGAAAACAGTCCATGCTGCTATTCTTCCTACCAAAGTGCACAACCTCACACTTTCCCACATTGTATTTCATCTATCACTTCTTTGCCCATTCTCCTAACATGTCTAAGTCTTTCTGCAGCCTCCCTGCCTTCTCAATACTACCTACCTCTGTATCATCTGCAAACTTTGGTAGAATGCCCTCAGTTCCTTCATCCAGATCATTAATGGAAAAGAAAATTGTGGTCTCAACACCAATCCTTGTGGAATATCACTGGTCACTGGCATTAATCCTGAGAAGGACCCTTTTATCCCACTCTCTGCCTTCTGCTAGACAGCGAATCTTCTATCCGTGCAAGTTCTTTGCCTCAAATATGATGGATCCTTATCTTATTCAGTACTCTTCTGTTCAGCACCTTATCAAAGGCTTTCTGGAATTCCAGATTGATAACATCCGTTGGCTGTCCTTGGTCTAACCTGCTCCTTACTTTCCCAAAAGATTCTAACAGCTTTGTCAGGCATGGCCTATTATTAATGAAGTCACTCTTACTTGACCATAGTTTACCATGCATATATGGAAACACCATCAACTTCAAGTTCCCCTCCAAGCCACTCACCACCCTGACTTGAAAATCGATGTCATTCTTTTACTGTCACTGAGTCAAAAACTGGGAATTCCCTCCGTAATAGCATTGTAGGTCAACCCACAGCAGGTGGACTGCAATAGTTCAAGAAGGCAGCTCACCAACAACTTCTCAAGGGCAACTAGGGATGGGCAATAATTGTCAGCCAGCCAGTGACACCCACATCACACAAATTTAAAAAGAAGAGATAAGCAAATTTCTAGGGGACACAAGCAAATTCTAATGATTAAATTAATTAAATCAACACAGAAAACATGCAATGTTTTCACAAATATTTGTGATGTTTGCCTGTGTTCAAACTGATCATTTGCTGGAGATTAGATTGTGTCAGGGTTTAAACACATGGCTTTGTTTGTATGGAAAGAGTACAAAAAAATCTTGCCTCAGTGCATAGTTGGCTTTTAGAGGATGGGTTATCTGATCAGTGCAGGTTGACACAGAGAAAGCTAAATACCTTTTACCATCTGATCCTCAGACAAGTCCATGAAAACTAGTTCATGTATGATTGTAAACATTTTTGGATAAGGTGTTTTTGTAGTGTATTTAGCCTTCACAAAGGATATTTGTTTGAATTCCATTGTTTGAACTACCTGAGGATATTGATATCCAGAGCGAACCTGGTGGACCAGGAAGGGTATGATTAAAGCTGATATTGTCTGAAAGAATGAATGCAGAGGTGTGGATTAAGCAAAAAAACACAAAATATGATAATCTCATATGGACCCAGGTGGGGGAACAGCTTTCAAAAGTAAGATCCACCATGTGAGTCAGCTTCATAATCTTCGTAACAATGCCTATACGCCAATGTAATTTGTACCTAGTTGCTATAATTCAATTAACTACATCTTCTTTAAGACAAGAGCAACTTCTTATTGGACTACCAAGTCATTTTACTTCACCAAATTAGGCCAACTACACCTTGTAAATCCCTACTAGTAAAGAGAATGGTGGTAGCCATTCATCAAGATGCATCTTTCACCAAGTTGATTTTTGGTGAGGATTCATGAAACAGTATGGTGAGAGTAGTGAACATTGCGTTATTTGACAACTCAATAGCAAGTGGTCAAGCTCTGAAGAATTTTCAAACACAGCTTTAGGAATAATGCTTATGTGACACAAAGCAGTTGAAAGAGCTGAATGTTCTTGTTCCCTACAGAGAGAAAATTCATGTCAGCAATCTACAATTAATCTTAAAAAAAAGTTTCAGATACAGTTAAAGACATGAATGTGAGCTGCAACATCCATAGTGTTAGAACATGAATCAAACTTGGTCACTTATAGATTGTTCGACGTTTCGGGCCAGAGCCCTTCATCAGGAATGGCCCAAAACGTCGAATTTCCTGTTCCTTGGATGCTGCCTGACCTGCTGTGCTTTAACCAGCAACACATTTTCAGCTCTGATCTCCAGCATCTGCAGACCTCACTTTTTACTCACACTTATAGATTGTGTCAGACAATGGTGACCCGTAGGAGTTGTCCTGAGTCAAAGTTTAGCATGTGAATGAACAGATATTGGCAACTATGTAAAAGTAGTTTAAAGAGAGATCATAGACCTAGGAACACATTAAAGCCAGAATTAAATAGATAAAAGGACAATTTATAAGCATAAGCAGCCAAAGCATGAAGGAAAATGTCATGAACATTCAAATTAGAAACAGAAAGTGGCCATTTGGTCCCTCAAACTGTTCTGCTATTCAATATGATTGTAGTTGATCTGGTTGTGTTTCAAATTCCACATTCCCATCTACCTACAATAACCCTTGATTCTTCTGCCTAGCAAGGTATTATCAACCCCATCTTAAAAATATCCAATGATCTCCCTACCTGCATCATGTTCTGAGGTGGGCAATTCAAATGTTGCATAAACCTCTTAGAGAAAAAAGAATTGCTCCTCATCCTAAAAGGTAACTTCTAATGATTGAGTCCAGAGCTAGCGTGCACTGTTTTATCAAAAACAGACATCATCTTTTCCATGTCCATCTTGTGACAATTGCTCAGGGTCTTCTATAATTTGGAGAAGTCATCCTTCACTCTTTTAATTCCACTGGAAACATGACTAATCTGTTGAACCCTGCCTGATATGACAGTCTGATCCTTTCAGGTATCAATCAAATAAACCTTCCCTGAACTGCCTCCAAAGTATTTGCATAAGGAGAACAAAAATACCTGCTGGGCAGAATCTTAGTTTTTGATGAAGCCTGCAAGTAACATTGAGTTTGGAATGATTCTTGCTGTCAGGCTAAACAAGTTTTCTCACTACATCTTTTAAAATCCTTGATAAATTTGGTGAGAATCATGTCTGATTTCTAACTTATTTTACGGCATTCCCAGAGCAACTCATCATTCACCAGATATCCCAGATAAACTGGTGTCCCTGCCACTGGCGTTGTAGACTGTACTTGAAAGGCTACTGCGAACGTGGGTAAACACCATCAGTCTGGAATCACCTTGCATGATACATGACATTTGTCCCAAACATAGCAGACCAGGGTAAATCAATACCCCATTTTGTAGGCATGTCCCTGGAAGTCATGCCAAACAAGTGGTGCTGAAGTATGTTGTCAAGCCTTCAAACAATTGCTGATTTTAACTTTGATTAAATAACAGGAAAATCAAAGAAACAAACATGAAAGTTATATTTTCTTCGGTGTTTAACAGGTGCCACAATCCTTTTGACTAAAACATATTCACAGTCAATGAACGATCATCACAACCAATTAACATCTGTTAGAACAAAGAAAGTTCTGGAGAAACTCAGCAGGTTTGTCAGCATCTATGTGGAGAAAAAAACAGTTAATGTTTCAAGTCTAGATCTTCAGCATCCATAGTTCTTTGATTTATTCACACCTGTTGGAATTGGATGTCAATTAAGTCCTGTCTGGCTTGTTGTGCTGGTTGCTGCACCACTCTATCATGGTGAAGATGATGTTCCTCCTTACTGGCCTGATCCTCCTCCTAATCAGAATACTGCTGCTTCCTTTGATGAGAAGGGCATTGCTTGTCACTGGCCACCCTGGAATTTCCTTTCTTTCTGGTGCTGTAAACATAAAAATTTGTACACTTGTTGTCTTTCACTGCGTCTCACACCTGCACATACACACCATGGGTGCTGGGGAAAAATACAAGCACTACTGCAGTTAGGTAGCAGTGTGGGGGTAAAGCAAAACAAAATGAATACTGCTGCTCCAGCCTGTCAGCATCCATCATGTTCCCTCTTTGCCTGCTTCAATTGTTCAGGGCACAACAAGCAAAGAATATATGACATCTTCTGTCTGGTGTGTACTGCAATGCTATCTCAGACTGATCCAAGCATCAGAATCATATCTTCAGGAGGCCTATTATCTGCTCTGTGATGGACCTGGTGGAAGAAAGGAATGCATTGCATCTACTCTGCTCTCAGTCAGGGGATTGCAAAATGGAGTCATCAGCCATGGTTGAAGGGCATTGCCCTTGTTTAGCAGCAGTCATCCTTGGAAGGCATATGGCCTTTAAAATGAAGCAGGTCCCACTGATGGGTTAAAAAAGCAACTTGCATATAAATGAGGTGAGAAAAGGTAATAATGAGATGATAATATATAAAACAGGTCCTCACTTTTAAATAACAAAATTCTTATGTTAACATTAAAATCTTGCATATTTTCTACGTCTTGAAAATTTCATTTTTTCAATCTTGCCATATTTTCCTATCTGAGTCATTGTCTATATCCTTTAGAGGCTGGGAAAATTCCATCTAATATCTATTGCACCACTGTAATTGTACCTAGTTGCTGTAATGAAATAAACTCTGTCCCATTTATGATAAGTGTCTCTTCTCATTAGACTACAGAATGGTTTTCCTTTACCACACTGGACAACCAGTTCCTATAGATTTCTACCAGGAAAGGTAATAATGATAACATGTCAAAGAGTCATAGAGTTATAGAGACAGCACAGAATCAGACCCTTCAGACCAACCTGTCCATGCCAACCAGATATCCCAGCCCAATCTAAGTCCTACCTGCCAGCACCTGGCTCATATCCCTCTAAACCCTTCCTATTCATATATACATTCAGATGCCTTTTAAATGTTGCAATTGTACTAGCATCCACCACTTCCTCTGGCAGGTCATTCCATACACATACCACCCTCGGCATGAAAATTTTGTCCCTTGGGTCTCTTTTATGTCTTTCGTCTCTCCCACAAATCTATGCCCTCTACTTCTAGACTCCCCTACCCCAGGGAAGAGACTTTGTCTATTTATCCTATCCATGTCCATCATGATTTTATAAACTTCTATTAGATCACCCCTCAGCCTCCGATGCTCCAGAGAAATCATCCCCAGCCTATGCAACCTCCCCCATAGATCAAATCCTCCAACCCTAGCAGCATCTTTGTAAATCTTTTCTGAACCCTTTCAAGTTTTGCAACATCCTTCTGATAGGAAGGAGACCAAAATTGCATGCAATACTCCAAAAGTGGCCTAACCAATTACCTTTACAGCTGCAGCATGACCTCCCAACTCCTATTCTCAATACTTTGACCAATAAAGGAAAGCATACGAAACACCTTCTTCACTATCTTATCTACCTGCGACTCTACTTTCAAGCAGCTATGAACTTGCACTCCAAGGTCTCTTTGTTCAGCGACACTCCACAGGACCTTACTATTAAGTGTATAAGTCCTGCTAAGATTTACTTTCCCAAAATGCAGCACCTTGCATTTATCTAAATTAAAATCCATCTGCCACTTCTCAGCCCATTGGCCCATCTAATTAAGAGCCTATTGTAATCTGAGATAACGTTCTTTGCTGTCCACTACACCTCCAATTTTGGTGTCATCTGCAAACGTAACTAACTATACCTCTTATGCCCTCATTACCAGATAAATCTTACACCACATGAATGATGGCAAGGATCCAACCACAGATCATTCTAAGTCAGATGAGACTCAAGAGAGATTAGAGGAATAATCAGAAATTGTGCTTTACATGTACAGGAAAAGCTAAAGAATATAATGTAATTAAACTAACAGGGAAATTAAAAACAATATACATATAAAAGTAAGACATTAAGACAGAAGCAGAAAGACAGTTCCAAATAAGTACAAGCAACAAACTGGAATGAATTGCATGTTCTCATCCCATGTTGAAGATATGGAATAGTGCCATGAATGAGACATGGCTATAAGACAGTCAGAAACTAAAAGATACAGGAAATGATAGCTTTTGTGATTAAGAGTGAAATTACTTCAATGATGAGAAGGGCATAATAAGAGGTAAGTTAGTAGAGGCATTATCAAACAAAGGCAGAAATTGCTGGAGAAACTCCACATCTGTGGAGAGAAACCAGAGCTCCTGTTTCAGAGGATGTCTGAAGAAGGGAGACTTCACTTGAAACATTAGTTCTGTTTCTTTGCACAGGTGCTGCCAAGAGTTTCTTCAGCAGTTTCTACTTTTGTTTGTTTAATATTTCCAGCAGTTGCTGCTCTTTGTTTTATTTTAGAGGTTTTATGAGTAGAATTAAGTAATGGAAAAGGATTTGAGTTTTACATAAAACTTTTCACAGAAGTTGAAAAGTGGAGAAAATGCATAAATATGGAGAATACGCAAAATAGGCTGTGCATTTTTCATAAACAATTGTTATTTACTTTTGTATTATTCAATAAACTGTCACATACTCTGAAACATAGTGAATTTTTAATGTTCAACATGTTTTCTGCAAAAATACATCTTGGAACAAACAAATAGACATATTGTATTAAATTGAGTAGTGAGTCTAATTTAGTTAGTTATCTAATGATGTGTGAATATTTTACATAATAGTGATCATAATATGATCAAATTCAATGCACTGCTTGAATCAGGAAAGCATGAAACCACTCAATTTTTAAAAAATTTGGATAAGCCTGAATTCACCATGATGAGGCAGAAACTGCATAGTAACCTGAGCAAATCTATTAATGGGTAAAAATACTGAAGGTCAGTGGGAGATATTTAATGAAGTATTTAATGTGATACAGAACAGATTATACCAGAAAAGAATGAGTGCATAATTTGCCAGTCAAAAAAAATCAGTTACATATGACTGAAAAGGCAAGGAATGACGTGTAATAAAAAAGAAAACATAAGAAAGGCATGAATTAGCCGAGGTCCTGACAGCAGGGAGATCAACGAAAGGTAAAAGAAAAAGGTAAGGGCTAAAAGAGGAATTATGAAAAGAGTTGCAAATGACCAAAATAAATTTAAGAATTCTTTGCAATTATCTTCACGAAAAAGAGGCTCACATGTGAGAAACAGAACTCACTTGCAAATCAATCAGCCTGAGACAAAGCCTTGGAAACAAGAACAATTTATTACAGCCTTGCAAGAACCGGACGCTTCTGCAATCAAGCAGAAATGTGCACGAAAACAGAGCACATTAGCTTTCTTATTCAGTTTACAAGTTGCAAAATCACGCCTCCCTGTTCCCATCCTATTATAAGCCGATTACCTCACTTGTTAGTTATTTTCTTATCTGGCCATCCTGCTGTCCTTGTCTGTATTCTTTCTTCCTTGTTTGTTACAGCTTGTTCTTTCATCCAGTTTCTCTTATCATATCATAGCTTTATTGTGAAATGCCCTTGCTGCTTCTTTTTGTGGTCAGCTACAACCCTTCATAGTTATTTCCTAGCTTAAAACTATTTTCTTTAAAAGACCCTCTATATTTATTAAAGTCTGAGCCTTAAGTATGCTACATGCTACAAGAATTAACACCCCACCCCCCCACCTGTAAAAACAATATTTCTAATCTCCCACAATTTCCCCTTTTTTTCTTTTTCTCTAACTGTTGTTTTTGCACTCATTAAATCTCCTTTAATTAATTTTCTTATGTTCTGCCTTCTTACACCTTTTGGCGATGAGGCTCACAATCTTACATTTCACATTTATGTTGTTTGTTCCTCGAACTCTAGAAGCATTCTTTGATTTTCTCTTTGTTGCATATCACCTGCTGATTGTAAAAGCATCTGATGAGTTATTTGGGTTCCCTCCCCAAGGGATGTCATCAGTCGGCTCATTACCCATTTTAGGACATTGAACCCTACAACCAGACCCACTAATATCAATAATCCATAGATAGCTAGATTGACTAACCACCTTCCCCAACCAGTCAATCCCCAATTTCCCCCATTCCCATCCTGTTTTGTTCCGGTACCGATTACCAGCCTCCTTTATCTTGGCGATTTTGTCTCGCACATGTTTGGAGATATCAGTAATGTTAGAGGAAACCTCAGGTCCGTACATACAATATTCCTCTCCAATTAGTGCACAGGTACCACCTTTCTCTGCTAGAATATAATCCAGAGGCATCCTGTTCTGAAGGTCGTTAGCCTAGTGGCAATCATTTCGAGCGTTATGGCTGCTACTTGGGATTGGGTTTCGGCCAACGCATCAGCAGTATTGTTGGCCAACTCATCCAGGGAAGCCGCTAACTTTTGTATTTCTATTCCTGTTCGAGCAGTCCCATACATAGAAATCAAAGTCCAGAGGAGGCAATCTCCTTCGGTTACTTTCCGGGTTACTCGCCTTCCTCCCTGTTTATTCCAAGGTATTTTTGGGGCTCTCTTGAACAGCCTCAAGTGGGGAATTATATAAGCAAGGTAGCAGCAGCCACTTCAGCCTTTCTGGCTTTGAGGCAGTGTTTGAACTGGATGGTCTCAGCACCCATTCCCATTACATCCGCCACTCCGAATGTACTTCTCGCCGGGGATAAATAGGTAGGCCTTTAAGCCATACACCCAATATGTCCCATTCAATACTTGGGGAATGGTCGTGGCAGTGGCTTGGCTGGTGCAGTCACAAGATGATTTTCCTAATCGGAAGGGTGCGGTACATTCTGATTACAGAAATAAGTGGTATTTTCTGCTCCTTTTGGTGGGGAAACTCAAAGGCCATCGATAGCACCCAGCGTTTTCGGGGCTGGTCGAGGGAACCACCCCGCAAAGTTATAATTACCCCTTTCAAATCTCCAAGTTGTATCATTTGAGCCCGAGTCAAATTGTTCTACATCGTACACTTCTTCTTTGGTAAGTGGCATTACTGTGAGAGGAATTCCGGATTCCCCATGGTGTGGGATCTCAGCACAAACCCAACAGTCGGCATGCCCCTTTAGTTTAACATAATTCTGACATAAAGCGGTAAAATGATTTTCCCACCCCCTTGGCAGCTAGTGCCAATATTATCGTGACAATATAAAGCTGACCACTCATTTCAGCTCACAACCCTATCTGTCTATTCCCGAACCCTTTAAATACCAGGGAGGAGTAAGCCCATGCAACACTTACAATTGTTTTGGGATACAGTTTTTTTTAACTAATACTTAATAGTCTCTTATCTCAGTCCATTCTTTTTGCTCAGCTTGACTTTCAGAGGGTTGTCTGTAGGATGTGCTTGCCACTCTGCCATAGGGGAAGGAGCATCCACCAGGTCCTTAACATGAGTGTGATGACTCCACCCTTTTTCAGCAGTTTGGATGGCTGTTTCAGTAGTCAGGAGGGTTAGGAACAGTCCCTCCCAGCTTGGGTGCAGTTTGGTATCTTTCCAGGTCTTTATCAGGACTCAATCACCCGGTCGTATCCGATGCACTGCAAACTCAAGAAGAGGTGTCTGGGTCAACAGACCCTTCTTCCTAAGGACAGACAAAGAAGAGCTGAGCGCCACAATATAGTTCTTTAAAAACTTATCATTGAACTCTATAGTTGGTAATTCCCCTCTTCCACCCAAGAAAGGTAATCCAAACACCATCTCATAAGGAGAGAGGCCTGTGTCATGTCAAGGCGCAGTCCTAATGCGTAGCAACGCGATAGGTAAACATTTTGTCCATGGTAATCAAGTCTCTAGGACTAGCTTAGAGAATTGCTTCTTTAAGGTTTGATTCATTCGCTCCACCCGTCCAAAGGAAGGCGGGTGACATGGAGTGTGGAATTCCCAAGTGATCTCTAATCCCACCATTACTTCTTGTAGGATCTTAGAGTTAAAATGGCTACCTTGGTCTGAATCTATACTTTCCACCACTCCATATCGAGGAATTATAATGTTCTAAAAGAGTTTTCACTACTCCCTTCGAAGTAGCTGAGGATATTGGAAATGCCTCCACCCACCCAGTTAAGTGATCCATTAGGACTAATAAGTACTTTTGTTTCCCTACTGGGGGTAATTCTGTGTAATCTACCTGTATTCTTTGAAAATGTCTTACCTCAGGGTTTCTTCCACCTCTTGGCCCCCTCTCGTTACTTTCTTATTAATCTTTTGGCAAGTCGGGCATCCTGTGCATACCTGCTTGGCTAATGTGTATATCCCTTTTACATCCGTACTTCCTTAACATTATGTCATACATGGCTTGGGACCCCAGTGACTGCCTTGGTGCAAGGTGGTTAGGATGTTTCTCATGACTGGTTTACTTATTAACTCCCTTCCATCCGGGGACATCCATCCTCCTAGGGTTGTCTTAGCCATGGTTACAGATACTGCACTATCCTCCACCCCAATTTTTAAGCCCAGCAATATAATCAAATCCCTACCTAATAGATTATTTCCAATGTCAGGAATATATAGTAATTGTCCTATCACTTCCTCATCATTTCTTCTAATTACGATTGGTTCAAAAATAGGCACCAAGAATTCTTCGCCTTTTTCTCCGGAAACCTTAAGATACTCCTTAGTCAATTTAACACCGGTAAGTCTAAAACTTAGGGATGATTGTGCTGCCTCCTCCCCTTCAGGTCCCACCTTTAAATTTATCAAAGGTTCCCAGTGGGTCTCAGGAGGAAGGAACCCGTGACTCCCCTAATCTTCATCTAAGGTCATTAGGGAAATGGCTTCCCTAATTCCAGGCATTCCCGTTTAAAATGCTCCACTTTTCCACAATGGTGACACCCTGCCTGTTGCCTCCTTTCCCAGGTATCTGACCCTTGTCTTTTGTGTCCTCCCCTACCCTTCCTGTTATCCCCTGATCCCATTATCCTTTTTGTTATTTCTTCTATTGCCACCACCATCATTTTGGCTTTCTGTTTCTGCTTCTCGTCTTCCCTTTTCACATACACTTTCTGTGCCTCACATAACAGTTCTTCCATCTGTCTTTCACTCCATCCATCTAATTTCTGTAATTTCTTTTGTATGTCTGGCCATGATTTAGTTACAAACTGGGCCTTTAAGAGTCCCTGTGCTATATGATTATCGGGATCCATTCCCGAATACTTCCTTGTGGCCTCCTTGAGCCTTGTAAGAAATGCAGAAGGGGTTTCATCCTTCTCTTGTCGTACTTCAAAAGCCTTAACAAAGTTTTGTGATCTAGGTGCCGCCTCTTTAATTCCTAATATTACCATTTCTCGTAGATCCCGCATTGACTCCCTATCTTCTCTGTCATTATTCTCCCAATGAGGGTCAACATTTGGGAATTTCTGTTCTGCTGGGGCCCCTTCTTCCCCAACTGGTGCTTCATTTCCAATTTCTGTAAAGCCGCTCTCCTAATCATACCTCATTCTTCCCCTGAAAATAACGTTCCTAAAATTGCCATCGGTTCTCCCCAGGTATATTAATTATGGCCATAGGAATTGCTTTAATTGTTTGGCTAGTCCAACCGGATCCTCTATTAAACTTTTCATTTCCTTTGTAAAGACCCTAACTTCACTGCTAGTTAAGGGAGTGTTTACATATCCGATTGTACCTTCCCCAATCGGAACCTCTCGTAAGGGATATAATTTTACATTTTCCATTATCTCTGCCCCTCCTTTGCATGTGGTGGCTCGAGTGATTCTGAGCCCCCCTAGGTTCTGCATCTTTTAGTTCAGGGTCCATTCCCCTTTCTGTGTCTGGACTTGGTTCTACTTCGGGAGCTGTAGGCTTGTTCCGGGAGTAGTGTATGGGGGCAGCAAACATGTTAAGGCATCCCATTGAGCCTTCCCTTTTCCATTTTTTTTTCCTGATTCCTCTGTATTTATGGGACATAATTTTACTCCTGCTCTCCCTATCCAACAAGCTGTATTGATTGTACGATTGACATGTATATTAAGATCTTGACGCAGCCAATCCTCATCAGACCCATATTTGGGCCAAAAAATTCCAGGTACCTTAATACTTTCTCTAGTCCAGACAAAACAACAATAGTTTATTGTTGTAGCCTTATCTTTCTCCCACGTCCGGGAGTTGTGTTCCCAATTACCCAACATTTTCCCCAAAGGACTGTCGGACGGGATATATCCCCTTTAACGTTATTTACAGATCGATCGTTACCCAGGCAACTCCCTGTGCCTCCCATTGTTGCTAATTTAATTAATCTTAATGAGGTCCGGTGTCACCTTCTTCCACACCCCCTTCAGGGTCCTGACTAGACACCTTACTCGTCCGATTAATCTGACCAATTATATGTTTTTTTTGAGACTTCAACTGTTTTCCATAAATCACTTTTATGTAAGGATAAAAGAGATCAGTTAGAAACTGATAGTAAGGCAGTCATGACTGTAAAAGGAACAGGAGTTAACATTTTATTTCATAATCTGTAAAATCCTTAACCTTAAAAGAAATCATGTTAAAATTTCCATAGTAGAAATCAGATTCAAAACAATCCCGGATCTCAAGCTCCAGGGAACAAAGCACAAGCATTCAATCACCAACAAACAAATGTGCATTCAAACTGAATCACAAAGGGTTAAACTTTCTACTTGCTATACAGCTCTTTCTCTCTCTCTCTCTCTCTCTCTCTCACACACACACATAGACACTCTGTCTCACAGACACTTTCAGCTTCCCACAACTCCTCTAGCTTTTGTATATTTTTCTGGATGTCTGGCCATAAGTTAGTTACGAAGTGCACCCTCAGTAGCCCTTCAGCTACTAGCCCTTCTGACATGGGCTGTTTTCCATGGACATATGCTTAATTTTATATATCGCCAATTCCCCATACTTTTGTACGTCCAACCAACAAGGCAATACTTAAAGTTCTCTTTTCTTACCTTGGTCTGTGCACAGAGTTACCTGGTCATTTCGGTGTGCCCCGTCCTGCGGCAATTCCTGCAGCAAATACCTCTGCCCCCTGTAGCCCAGATATGTCCTTTAAGACCTTTCCCTACCCAGTCTTGTGCACAAGAGTTGCCCGACCGAACTCGCTGCGTCTGCCTGCCTTGTTTCCAGGGTCTACCAGTCCAGATCATACTCGCCCAAACCGCGAAGGACAAGCAAGGTAGTCAGAGATCACCGAAATCGGCGAGGTGCACCTCCCCCCGTCGTCCCAAGAGTGTCGAGCAGTCAGAGTTTTGGATCCCGGACGAGTCCCCAAATTGTGAGAAACAGAACTCACTCACAAATCAATCAGCCTGAGACAAGGCCTTGGAAACAAGAACAATTTATTACAGCCTTGCAAGAACCGGACGCTTCTGCAATCAAGCAGAAATGCGCGCGAAAACAGCGTATTAGCTTTCTTATTCAGTTTACAAGTTGCAGAATCACGCCTCCCTGTTCCCATCGTTTCATAAGTCAATTACCTCACTTGTTAGCTATTTTCCTATCTGGCCATCCTGCTGTCCTTGTCTGTATTCTTTGTTCCTTGTTTGTTACAGCTTGTTCTTTTATCCAGTTTCTCTTGTCATACTATAAACTTTATTGTGAAATGCCCTTACTGCTTCTTTTTGTGGTCAGCTACAACCCTTTAAAGTTATTTCCTAGCTTAAAACTATTTTCTTTAAAAGACCCTCTATATTCATTAAAGTCTTAGCCTTAAGTATGCTACATGCTACAAGAATTTACACCCCCGCCCCCCTCCCCACATGCAAAAAAACATTTCTAATCTCCCACATCACAGGAGCAATATCGGTCCCTTGAGAACTTATAATAATGAAACAGCCTGAATACAAGGTAATGGCAATTATTTTGCATCAGTATACTCACTAAAGGAGAAGGAATATATGCTGGCTCACAAAACGTAGTATTAAATCAGGGATAGGGATTCACCAAAGTTTAATCTACGCAAAATAACTATAAAGAAAGAACAATGCTATTCAAGAATAAGATGACAGGACCAGATGATTTGAATCCCAGAGTTTTAAAAGAAGCAGAATATTACAGATTCCCTAGTCATATTCCAAAACGTCCTAGATTTGTGAACCCTTACTTTAGTTTGGAAGGTTGTGCATGCAAATCACCTTTTAAAAAGAGAAGGAAATGCATTTGAATTTCAGGCCCCTCTGCCTGTTTAACAAACATGTATATTGCCTGTTTCCACACTGTAGGGAATCTAAAAAAAAGTAGAATCAGATACACTCCACTCAGCCTCTCATGCTCCTTCATTCAGTATGATCAGGACTGATCTGATTTGCAACCTCAAATCTGCATTTCTGCCTATCCCTGAGAGCCTTTTACTCACGTGGTTACCAGAAATTTAATTCCATCTGACCTAAAACTATCCAAGGATTCCAATTCTCTCAACTTTTCAGGAAGAGTTCCAATGATTTTTGACCCTCTAATAGAGAAAAAACAAATCACATCTTAGCTGCATTAAACTGTTGATTTTTAAAAATTGGTCCCAATTCTAAAATCTCCCATAAAATGAAACAATTTTTCCACTTCTACCCTGTCAAGACACCTCAGGATCTCAAATGTTTCAATCTGTTTTGTATTTTAAGTGAATGTAATGTCCCTTGGTAATATTAGAAAAGAACAGAACGTGCTGCCCTGGTAAACATCTATCGAAGGAAATACCGATGAATGTGATAAAGTGTAATGATATCATCTTCTCATCTGTACCTTCTTTCACTCTTCTAATTATTTTTTAAATGATCTCTTAAAATGCAGCTTGAAAGGGAAACTAGACATTACAGGCATTAGGAGGGACTGATGAAGGGAGAGAAACAAACAGTGTATGTTTCTTTTCATAACAATTGTGTGTTAACAGTGGACTTGCAATGATATGATTGGAGAATATATTCACATGTTTGTTTGTGAACCAGGGTTAGGTAGATATAAGTTTCATTAGAAATTATTATCTATAGTACTGGTCAATTGGAAGCTGGTTAACTTTAGAAATGGTCTGAAACCTTTAATTTCCAAAATAAAATTTGAGTTGTATGCCACTTTCTTGATGTGCACATCTCCCGTGAATATAAAAATAAACATTCAAACAAGCAATCTGTGTTTCATCTGGTCTAAAAGGAAACTAAGGGTTAACACCCACCCTTTCACAGCTCAATAAATATACAATTCACACAATAAAATGATACATAGTGCACATTACTAATAAATTTAATCCAAAGAGATTACCCACAAAAAATGCTTCTGAACCTGAGGGTATACTTTTAAAGCCTAATTTTAACATAATTAAATGGCTCCAAAATGTTCAAATTAATGTCTAGTATATAGATAACACATTTTGCAAATTGTGACCTAACACATAAAATTTTATTTTGTTAATTTCATAGTCATTTTAATTTGAGAAATTATCACACTGTATAAATATAATGAAATGGGTAGAGCCTAAGTTCATTTTTGTTATATTTATAGTTGATGAGACAACCAAAGAAGTGTTCATTAATAGGTTGATATTGAATATCATTTCTAAACAATGAAACACTTTTATATTTTACAGTGTTAAGTAGATCTGCTTAACATTTGGATACTGCTTTACAATTCCTTGTTCAACCCTTACCCAGCTCTCACCATCTCTGACTGAACCATTTCACTATCCAGGGAAAGTACATAGTATAATGCGTATGTAAATAACTCATGTTGGCTTATGAAAACATAAGGCTAGTGAATCTTAGAGTTGCTCTCTGGTGTGTGGCAATGAGTTGTCAACTTGCCCAAATCTATCCGCTATTTTGTGGCAGGAGTTGGTAGAGAGGCAGAGATGTCAAGCATCCCATCTCCCCTTAGACCGACTGAGGCCTTTAAAAGGAGAATTAACTGCCTTTTTTGCCCTGCCTCATTATTCAGTCTGTTGGGGAAGGTCAAAGTAACAATGTAATTCACTGTGGGGAGTTTTTCCTTGAACTGTTTTGAAGCCAGACATGCAGACAGGACAGATATGACATCCAACATTTGATTGACACAGACTGAGCTGAGCATTGACTTACCTTTTCCTCAATCAGTAAGCTTCAGATTAGAAAGGTGAAATCACATCCTGAGTGGGACACAGCTTGAATTGGGAATATGATTCGGGGAATTTGGAGGCAGCGTGGGAATTCGGTGCAGAAGAGAAGAGGTGTTTTTTTTGCTTTCTTTTTTTGGCTCATCATTTGTAAGATTTTTGTTTGAAACAGAGTAAGGTGAACCCCAGGATCAGGGGCCCAGCACAACAGAGTGACATCACAGGTTAGCCATAACTTCATTGGTTGGTGATACCTACATATTTGACTATTTATTATCGGTTATTTTCAGACTGAAGGTAAATGCTTACAAGTTACAAACTAATAAACCAGCACAAATTTTTAAAAAATCAAATGAAGAACTAAGTAAATAAAGTAGAGATGCCTGGTCAGGAGATGTGTTGTCATTACATGATGTGGGGTTTGGTGGATCCTTCTATGATTGTGGTTCTAAGTGTTAGCAAGTATTAGTTGCTTGAGGAATTATGACTCAGAGTCAAGGTGCTAGAAAAGAGTTTAAGCACCCTTGACACATGAGGGAAGGGGGAGGGTAAACCGGATGCTTTGTTTCAGGATCAGTCAGTGGTCAGGAATAGGAGGGTGTGACAACAAGAGGGATCCAGAAGGTAACGCTGGGGGACAGTGATCATAATATGCCAGAATTCACCTTGCAGTTTGAGAGGGAGAAGCTGGAATCGGATGTAATGATATTCCCATTGAGTAAAGGTAACTATGAAGACATTGCGAAGGAGATGGCCAGAGTTGATTAAAGGGGAGCTAACCAGGGAAGACAGTTAGCAGTAATGGCCAGACTTTCTGGGGGTGATTCAGGAGGCACAGCAGAAATTCATCCCGAGGAAGAAGAAACATACTCAGTGGAACTTGATGTAACCGTGCCTTACAAGGGAAGTCAGGGTTAGCATAGAAGCAGAAGAGAAAGCATACAATGTGGTGAAGTTTTGTGCGAAAGCAAAGGAATTAAAAACCAACAGAGGGCAACTGAAAAAGCAAGATAGTGGGGGGAGAAGATGAAATATGAGGGTGAGTTAGCTAGTAACAGAAAAATAAAGAGACAAGATTGGACATAGCGCCGCTGGAGAATGAGGCTGGAAAAGTAGTAATTCGGTAAAACGAAATGGCAGATGAACTGAATAGGTAATTTGCTTCAGTTTTCACATTGGAAGCCACCAGCAGCTTTCCTGAACTTTAAGAGAGATAGTGAGTCATCGCTAAGAAAAGGTACTGGGGAAGCTGAAGAGTCTGAAGGTGAATACATCACCCAGACCTGGGACTGTTTTCCCTGGAGCATTGGAGGCTGAGAGGTGACCTTGTAAAGGTTTATAAAATCATGAGAGACATATCGATAGCGTAAATAGACAAGGTCTTTTCTCTGGAGTTGCGGAATCCAGAACTAAAGGGCATAGGTTTAGGGTGAGAGGTGAAAGATATGAAAGGGACCTAAGGGGGAATTTTTTCATGCAGAGGGTGGTGTGTCTATGAAATGGGCTGCCAGAGGAAGTGGTGGAGGCTGGTATAATTGCAACATTTAAAAGGCATCTGGATGTGTAGATGAATAAGAAGGGTTTGGAGAGATATGGGCCGGCTCCAGGCTAATGGGATTAGATTAATTTAGGATATCTGGTTGGCATGGATGAGTTGGACTGAAGGGTCTGTTCTCATGCTGTACATCTCTATGACTCTATGACCTGATGGATTCCATCCCATATTTCTGAAAGAAATAGTTGAGGAGATTGTAGAGGCATTGGTTGTAATCATCTGGGCATTGCTGACATCAGGTAGAGTGCCAGAGGACTGCAAGATGGCTCATGTAATATCCCTGTTTAAGAAGAGAGGGAGGCAAAAGACAGGAAGCTGTAGGCTTCTCCTTCAACCCCATCCCCACATACCAAAGAAAGGCAGCATAGCATGTAAGAGCTCGTCAATTCAAAGTGAGAGGAAATTAGCTCTGTACCCTTGTAGAGCCTATGAGATTTTTGATTGTCTTTGTGAATCGTGGCACAAAGGTGAGACTTTTAAGGCCAGCTGTGACGATTTCTGCTTCACACAGGTGACTATGATCAATCTGAAATGACCTACGACCTGGTCAAGGTTGCTTGAGAAGAGGATTGCTTCCCACATATTTGACTACTGCTTGCAATCAGAAGCAGTACATTATGACTTTTTCTTTAATCATTCAGGAGATGATGGTATCTCTGGCTAGGCCTGCATTTATTACCCATCCATAATTGCCCAGAGGGCAGTTAAGTCAACCACATTGTTGTAGGCTTGGAGTCACTGGTAGGCCAGACTATGTAAGGATGGCAGTTTCCTTCTTTAAATGGTGTTAGTGAAAGAAATGTTTTCTTTCCTCAATAAACAGCAATCATTAGAGTCAATTCCAAATTTTTATTGTATTCAAATTCCACCATTTGCCATAGCGGGATTTGAACCTGTGTCTCTGAAGTAACAGTTTAGCGATAATGCTAGTAGGCCATTGCTTCAAAAGCTACAGATGCATAAAATCTGAAACAAAAACAGAAATTGGTGGAGAAATTCAGCAGGTCTGGCAGCAAGTGTGGGAATAAAATAGAGTTAAGCTTTTGAGTCCAGTCACTCAATATCAGAACTTCTGTCAACTCAGACTCTAAATGCTAACTCTACTTTCTCTCCACAGATGCTGCCAGATCTGCTGAGTTTCTCCACTAATTTCTGTTTCTGTATCTTCAGCCTACCATATTAATGCAATTAGCCCTTGAAGGGCTTCACATCACTCATAAGCAGAACCCATGTGATCAGGCAGAGAAAAAACAATTATTTTGTCCAACCCTGGGTGTGGTTGCAGCCATTTTCCATTCCTTTGTGTATGTATGAGACCTGAGTATACATTTGAAGGAAACACAGGTTGTGCTGGACAGAGTGAGTCACAGGCTCAGCCTGGTAATCAATGGCTCCCCACCTCCCAAATCCCATGTTCCTTTTTACTTGCATTCCCTAACAACCTCATCAGTAGTTCTTAGCTTCCACATACTCCCACACAAGTCTTTCATTTAAATCTCAATCTTCCAGCATTATGCCCAGGCCCAACCCTTGTTTACCCATGCCATTCTGTTACACTTCATGCACTCAAAGCCTGTGTGCTTATTATAGTCAATGACAGACCCTTGTCCCTATCCCATATCCTCAAATGCTGTCATCTCCTACCCTTGAATGTTGAGTTGCATCCCTTCATAATACTGCTCTCTCAGCATCTCAGCATGATGCCTCAATCCAGGACTGACTATGGCCCGCCCTCCTGACTGACTTGTAATGACTGCCCTGAATGATGAGTGACCAAAGTCCTGACTGATCTCTGTGCAGCTCCCTAATTAACTTACCACAAATCCTTGGACTGGTTGCACTGGAGCTGCAAGAGTGTCGGTGGCCCACTTCCCAGGTTATCCCGGCAATGCTGAACATTGACCCTGACCACCCTGTACAGCTGACACATCATGTACAATCCTTGGACTGAGATCAGATACAGCCTGTGGCAGCACCCCTTGACTGAAGACAGTCCCTCTTTGATTCAACAGAGGGCTACTTCCCTTACATTTAGAATGACGGCCATTTGATTGAAGCACAGTCACTGTGTTTGCCATGTAAGCTGCTGGCACGTAGTCTTGAAATGACATTGACGTAGCGCGTTGCCAATACAGCAACATGTCAACCCCCTTGACTGATCACTGCTGGCAACCGTAACAAGCTGCCTGGCTTTCAGGCGAGGCAAGTCAGAAATACTGCGAGCTTGTAAATTGTGACTGAAGCAATAAAGCACAAAAAGGCAAGGCAAAGCTGCTGTGAGCATCCAAATGGGCACAACATGAGGAGTGCTCAGGGAGCAAATAAGGAGGCCTGAGGTGCACTCTGGCCAATTCATGACGTATACGCATGAGTTTAAACTATTCCTAATAGCAGTATTCCAATGAAAGGTGTCAATGCACTCAAAAGTGCAACTTGGAAGTGGAGAGCTGTAATTGAAGTCAGTCACAAGTGCCTTGACAATGTCATGACTGGTGCATCAACCTCGTGAATGGAGATGCACTGCTTACTACTTGCACAAGAATTAGGATAAACGTTTCCTTCCAAGCTGTTGTTGGTAATAGACAATGTCACTGAGGAGCTTTAAAAGTGTATTAATGGAGCGTAACTGGAGATGTCAGACACAGCTGTCAAAGATGGAGAACCGAGTAACAAATTTCAAGCAGAAGGTACCAGCGTTTCCTCTGACATTCATGACTGGTATTTTCACTGTTTATTTCCCCTCTGGTGTATGGAGGAGAAGGAACGAGATATGACTGAGGCAAGACTGAGTACATAGAACATAGAACATAGAACATAGAAGGATACAGCGCAGTACAGGCCCTTCGGCCCTCGATGTTGCGCCGACCGAATCCTACCTAACCTATACTAGCCCAATAACTTCCAAATGCCTATCCAATGCCCGCTTAAATGACCATAAAGAAGGAGAGTTCACCACTGATACGGGCAGGGCATTCCATGAACTCACAACCCGCTGTGTGAAGAATCTACCCCTAACATCTGTCCTATACCTACCACCCCTTAATTTAAAGCTATGTCCCCAATAACACCTGACTCCATTAGCGGTAAAAGGTTCTTAGTATCTACCCTATCTAAACCCCTAATCATCTTATACACTTCTATCAGATCGCCCCTAAACCTTCTCTTCTCCAATGAGAACAGCCCCAAGTGCCTCAGCCTTTCCTCATAAGATTTTCCTACCATGCCAGGCAACATCCTGGTAAACCTCCTCTGCACTCGTTCTAAAGCTTCCACATCCTTCCTATAGTATGGCGACCAAAACTGCACACAATACTCCAGATGAGGCCTCACCAGAGTCTTATACAACTGCAACATGACCTCAGGACTCCGGAACTCAATTCCTCTGCCAATAAAGCCCAGTACACCATATGCCTTCCTCACAGCACTATTTACCTGGGTGGCAACTTTCAGAGATCTGTGTACATGGACACCAAGATCCCTCTGCTCATCCACACTACCAAGTAGCCTACCATTAGCCCAGTAATCCATCATCTTGTTATTCCTACCAAAGTGAACGACTTCGCACTTAGCTACATTGAATTCCATTTGCCACATTTCCGCCCAGCTCTGCAACTTATCTATATCCCGCTGTAACCTACCACTTCCTTCCTCACTATCCACAACTCCACCGACTTTTGTGTCATCCGCAAACTTGCTTACCCAGCTTTCAAGTCCTTCCTCTAGATCATTTATAAAGATAACAAAAAGCAATGGTCCCAAAACAGATCCTTGTGGTACACCGCTAGTAACTGCGCTCCAAGATGAACATAATCCATCAACTACTACCCTCTGTCTCCTTCCAGCCAGCCAATTCCTAATCCAAACCT
The DNA here is from genome assembly GCF_020745735.1 of Hemiscyllium ocellatum. Taxonomy (NCBI): domain Eukaryota; kingdom Metazoa; phylum Chordata; class Chondrichthyes; order Orectolobiformes; family Hemiscylliidae; genus Hemiscyllium; species Hemiscyllium ocellatum. The sequence continues at coordinate 52,879,651 of NC_083413.1, forward strand.
CTAATGTATCCTCAATGCCATACCTCCGAAGTTTTAGCATTAGCCTACCATGGGGAACCTTATCGAACGCCTTACTAAAATCCATATACACAACATCTACTGCTTTACCCTCGTCCACTTCCTTAGTCACCTTCTCAAAGAACTCAATAAGGTTTGTGAGGCACGACCTGCCCTTCACAAAACCATGCTGGCTATCCCTGATCACGTTATTCCTACCCAGATGTTCATAAATCTTATCCCTTACCATTCTCTCTAAGACTTTGCCCACCACTGAAGTCAGACTCACTGGCCTATAGTTACTAGGGCTATCCCTACTCCCTTTCTTGAACAATGGGACCACATTCGCTATCCTCCAGTCCTCTGGTACTATTCCCGTTGACAATGACGACATAAAAATCCAGGCCAATGGCTCTGCTATCTCCTCCCTAGCTTCCCATAGGATCCTGGGGTAAATGCCATCAGGCCCAGGAGACTTATCTATATTCATCCTTTCCAATATTCCCAAAACCTCTTCCCTGCATATTTCCAGGGCATCCATTCTAATTATTTGTGATTCCATATTCACATCAGCAACAGTGTCCTGTTCCTGAGTGAATACTGATGAAAAGTACTGATTTAATGTCTCTCCAATCTCCTCCGCCTCCACACACAACTTCCCACTACTATCCTTGACTTGACCGATACCTACCCTAGTCATCCTTTTATTCTTGACATACCTATAGAAAGCCTTTGGGTTTTCCCTAATCCTACCAGCTAAAGACTTTTCATGTCCCCTTCTCGCTTCTCTTAGCTCCCTCTTTAGCTCCTTCCTGGCTACCTTATAACTCTCAATCGCCCCTACTGAACCTTCACGCCTCATCTTTACATATGCCGCCTTCTTCCCTTTCACAAGGGAGTCCAATTCCTTACTAAACCACGGCTGCCTCACAAGGCCCTTTACACCATGCCTGACTGGTACATACCTATCGAGGACACGCAGTAGCTGCTCCTTGAACAATCCCCACATCTCATTAGTGTTCTTCTCTTGAAGCCTGTTTTTCCAATCCACACATCCTAAGTCATGCCTCACTGCATCATAATTTCCCTGCCCCCAGCTATAGCTCTTGCCCTGCGGCGCACGATTATCCCTCTCCATCACTAAAGTAAAAGTCACCGAGTTGTGGTCACTGTCCCCGAAGTGCTCACCTACCTCCAAGTCTAACACCTGGCCTGGTTCATTACCTAGAACCAAATCCAATATAGCCTCCCCTCTTGTTGGCCTGTCGACATATTGTGTCAGGAAACCCTCCTGCACACATTGTACAAACACCGACCCATCTAATGAACTCGAGCTATAGCTCTCCCAGTCAATATCTGGGAAGTTAAAGTCCCCCATAACAACCACCCTGCTACCTTCACTCTTTTCCTGAATCATCCTCGCAATATTATCCTCTACTTCTCTAGGACTATTAGGAGGCCTGTAGAAAACACCTAACAGGGTGACCTCACCTTTCCTATTTCTAACCTCAGCCCAAACTACCTCAGATGGCAAGTCCTCTTCCATCGTCCATTCCACTGCTGTGATACTATCTTTGACAAGTAATGCCACGCCTCCCCCTTTTTTACCCCCATGTCTGATCCTACTAAAACATTTGAACCCTGGAACGTGCAACAGCCATTCTTGTCCCTGTTCTACCCACGTCTCTGTAATGCCCACAACATCGAAGTCCCAGGTACCAACCCACGCTGCAAGTTCACCTACCTTATTCCTTATACTTCTGGCATTGAAGTATACACACTTCAATCCACCCTTCTGGTTACAGGCACCCTCCTTAGAGATCGCTGCATTATTCCTAACCTCCCTACACTCAAGGTCCTGTACCCTAAAGCTACAGTCCTGGTTCCCATGCCCCCGCGGAGTTAGTTTAAACCCTCCCAAAGAGCACTAGCAAACCTCCCCCCAAGGATACTGGTGCCCCTCAGGTTCAGGTGTAGCCCATCCTTTTTATAGAGGTCCCACCTTCCCCAGAAAGGACCCCAGTTGTCCAGAAACCGGAATCCCTTCCTCCTGCACCATCCCTGTAGCCACGCATTTAACTGCTCTCTCTCCCTATTCCTCGACTCTCTATCACGTGGCAAGGGTAACAAACCAGAGACTACAACTCTTTGTTCTAACTCTGAGCTTCCAACCTAGCTCCCTGAAAGCCTGTCTGACATCCTCACCCTTCTTCCTACCTATATCGTTGGTGCCAACGTGGACCACGATCTGGGGCTGCTCCCCCTCCCCCTTAAGGACCCGGAAAACACGATCAGCGACATCACGTACCCTTGCACCTGGGAGGCAACATACCAAACGTGAGTCCCTGTCGTCCCCACAAAACCGTCTGTCTGTACCCCTCACTATCAAGTCCCCAAGAACTATTGCTCTACCTTTCTCCACCCTACCCTTCTGAGCAACGGGGCCAGGCTCCGTGCCAGAGGCCTGAACCTCGTTGCTTGCCCCTGGTAAGTCATCCCCCCCACAAGTATCCAAAACGGTATACTTGTTCTTGAGGGGAATGACCGCAGGGGGTCCCTGCACTGGCTTCCTCCTCCCACTCCCCCTCACTGTCACCCATCTATCTTGAACTTTCGGAGTAACTACTTGCCTAAAGCTCCGATCTATGACCTCCTCTGCCTCCCGAATGATCCGCAGTTCATCCAACTCCAGCTCCAGTTCCCTAACACGGGTTTGGAGGAGCTGGAGATGGGTGCACTTCTTGCAAGTGTACTCAGCAGGGACGCTAATGGCTTCCCTCACCTCATACATGTTGCAAGAGGAACATTGCCCTCTCTGCACTGCCATCCCTCTAAAAGAGAGCTTTCCTTAAAAAAAACAACAACAAAACCAACTAAATCTAAAGAAACAAACAAGGAAAATGCAGCACTTACCCGCTAGTCACAATTGGTCTTATTATTAGGTTAGAGGAGGTGGAAGGGTGGGAGGCACTACTCGTGTAGTGCCTCGGGTGACTCGCCTACGCGTTTAAATAAGGGGAGAAGAAAAACCTTACCCAAGTAACCTAGCGCGCCTTCCGGGTCTGCTACCGCTTTTTTTGAAAGAAAACTTTAAATTTTTAACTATTAAATAAACGACCAAACTTACCCACCAGCAGTCGTGAAGTCTTCCGAGAGACTGAGGCCTAAAACTCGGAGCCCGCGTTTAAATAAGGGGAGAAAAAAAACCTTACCCAAGTAACCTAGCGCGCCTTCCGGGTCTGCTACCGCTTTTTTTGAAAGAAAACTTTAAATTTTTAACTATTAAATAAACGACCAAACTTACCCACCAGCCGTCGCGAAGTCTTCCGAGAGACTTCGGTACGAATGAGGTGGAAATGTATGCCAACAGTCCACTTGTCACTCATTAATGAGATTCTCCTCTCGCTGTTCAAAACTTGATAGCAGAATTGGACTTTTCTTTTCTCAGTTTCAAGATGCTCATCTTTTCATACTCGCCACATTTTCTTAACTGACTTGTCATTGCCCGTGTCATTGAGTGGTTGGGACAATTCAGCCTGTAATTTTATAGACCAATTTTTATGCCTGCAATGCTGTAACACAGACTTGTTCTCAAATATAAGATTTTATAGTTTTGTGCAAAGACAAAAAAATGCATTCATTGATACATTGAATAACCTCACTGGTCAGAGCAGTACAGGAGTTAGGACATTATGTTACAACTGTACAAGATATTGGTAAGGCCACACTTGGAGTACTGTATACAATTCTGGTCACCCTGCTATCGGAAGGAAATTATTAAACTGGAAAGGGAGTAAAAAGATTTACAAGAATGTTACTCAGACTGAGTTATAAGGACAGACTGGATAGGCTGTAACCTTTTTGTCTGAAGTGAAGGAAGTTGAAAGGTGACCTTAAAGAAGTGTATAAAATCATGAGGGGCATAAATAAGTTGAATAGCCAAGGTCTTTTCCCAGGGCAGGGGAGTCCAATGCTAGAGGGCAGAAGCTTAAGGTGAGAGGGGAAAGATTTAACAGGAACTGAAGGTGCAACTTTTTCACACAAAGGGTGGTTTATGGAACAAGCTCTCAGAGGTAGTGGTACAAGCAGGTACAATTACAACACTTGAAAGACATTTGGATAGGTGGATAGATAAGAATTGTTGAGAGGGATATGGGCCAAATGCAGACAAACAGGACTAGTTCGGTTTAGAAAACTTGGTTAGCATGGACGAGTTGGGATGTTTCCTTATTGAATGGCTCTATGACTTTATAAATTGTACAATAATGAATACTAAAAATTATAAGGTTGTGACTGTGGCATGTTTTGTAATAGCAGCACTCAACTGAGACTGCTTTTTTAAATATTTGCACTGAGATATGGGCATCACTGGCAAGGCCCACATTTATTGCTGCTCCATAGTTGCTTTGGAGAAGGCAGTAGTATGCTGCCTCGTTAAAGCACTTATTCCTTCAGTTATAGGGATGCTCATAAAAATATTAGGAAAGGAGTTCCAGGATTTTCATCCAGCAACAATGGTGAAACATGAATATATTTCCAAGACAGGATGGTGTGTGAATTGAAGGGAAACTTGCAGCTGGTAATATTTCCATATCATCTGCCTGCCTAACCTTGACTGATTGACTGATTGATTGATTTATCGTTGTCACATGTACCCAGCTACAGTAAAAAAGTGTTACTTTCAGTGCTATACAGGCAGATCAAACCATACAAAGTGCATCAGGGGAGCAGAACAGTGTAGAATATAGTATTAGAGCTGCAGAGATGATGTGGAGATAGAGATCAGAATTAACATTTGAGAGATCCATTCAAAAGTGTCTTAACAGCGGGGAAGAAAAGCTGTTTATGAAATTATTCATATGTGTATTCAAACTTTTATATCTTCTTCCCAACAGAAGAGTATAACCAGGGTGGGAGCAGACTTTGATCATGTTGGTTGCTTTCCTGAGGCAGCGGGATGTACAGGTCAAGTCTTTGGTTGGAAGGTTGCTTTGTGTGATGGACAGGGCTGTGTTCATGATTCTCTGCAGTCTTTGGAAAAGCAGTTGCCAGGCCACACTGTAATGCATTCAGAGTGGATGCTTTCTCTGGTGCATCCTTTAAAATTGGTAATTTTTTTTCTGTATTTGCTGAATTTCCTTACTCTCCTGAGTGGGGTAGAGATGTTCTTATGTTTCCGTGACTGTCTCACCGAAGTGGCTAGAACAGAATGGATTGTTGGTTGTCACTTCCAAGGAACTTGATGTTCTTGGCCATCTCCACCTCAGCACCATTGATGCTCACAAAGATGTGCTCTCCACTCCACATCCTGAAGTCAATGTCCAGCTCCTTCACTTGGTAATGTTGATGGAGAGATTGTTAACTTTACACTGTGCCACTGAGCACACAATCTCTTTCTTGTATTCTGTCTCGTCATTGCAGTTCAGATCTCAAACAACAATGGTATTGTCAGCAAAATTGTAAATGGAGTTGGGGCAGTATTTGTGAATGCCTAAGGAGTATAGTAGGAGGTTGAATACGTAGCCTTTACAGGCACTGGTATAGATGATTATAGTTGAGGTGGTGCTATCATCTTTTTTTACTGAATGCAGTCCGTGGATCAGGAGGTTGAGGATCCAGTGACCAGGGGTGGGTGGGGAAGGTGCTGAGACCAAGGTTTCAGAATTTAGTGATGAATTTATTCAGAATTATGGTGTTGAAGGTGGAACTGTCGTCAATAGGTGGGGTCCTGATGTAGATATTCTTGTTATCCAGATGTTCTCAGGAAGAGTGTAGAGCTAGGGAGCTGTGTACCTGTTGCGCCAGAAGGCGAATTGCGAAGGATAAAGGCAATGTGGTATGCTGGAGTTGATGCGAACTATACTTATGAAGGTCAGAACCACCAGGCAGTAATCATTCAGGCACGTTTCATGGGTTTTCTTTGGCACTGGAACGATGGTGATCTTCTTGAAGCAGGTGGGGATTTCAGATCATAGGAAGGAGACGTTAAAGATGTCTGCAAATACTCGTGGCAGCTGCTCGGCACAGGAGGTGAGTGCACAGCAAGGGACTTCAACCGGGCCAATCACTTTCTATGGGTTCACTCTCAAGACTGGTCTACTATCTGCAGCAGTAACCATGGGTAACGATGCATCTGGGGCTGTTGGGATAGGTAACAGTTTCACTGATGTTCTGTTCAAAACAAACATTGAATGTATTGAACCTGTCTGGTAGGGATGTATGGTTGGCCAAGCTTCTGTTCAATTTCACTTTGTAGTGTGTTATGTCTTTACCTTGGTGGTGGTAGAGGTTCTCGATTTGGAAAGTGCTATCAAAGGAGACTGGGTTAGTCATTGCAGTGAATTTTGACGATGGCCTGCAACTATGTGTTGATGGTGAAAGGAAGTGAATGTTGAAGGTTGTAGTTGGGATGCCTATCCAGTGAACTGCATTGTCCTTGATAGTAGTATGCTTCTTAAAGATTGTTGGAAGTGCAACTCATCCAAGATAGTGAAGAGTATCCGATTATAGTTCTTAGATGATGCTTTGTAGATGAAGGACAAACAGCTACTTAATGTAGAATTTCTAGGCTCTAATCTGCTGCTTGGCTAATCTAGTACAGTTACAATTCGATAATAACCCCCAGAATGTTGTTTGTATTCTGTCGTCTATAATTAACCAAACTTTTCACAAACAATGCATTAATAATCACATTTATATCTGCTTATTTTTTTGCATAAATGACACAAGATTTATTATTCCATAATAACTAAAATTGCTGGCTTATAAATGAATAGAATGTCATATACTTTGTTTCCTAGTGGAAGGCATTAAATTAAATTTGATCTTAGGCAAAAGAAGTTGAAGAGAGGGTTATTCTTTGCAAGTGATGTAACATTTTTAAAAGATTTGATATTTTGAAAGCTGAGCATATGCATTTTCTCATGTTTATCAGCAAAGTATTTCTGTGTAACATCTGTATGTATTCGTTCTTTGTACACTGGCTGAAGGCTTTGGCAAATGACAGAAGCCACATATGTAGTCACATAGGGGATGATGGAGATAAGTTAGTACTTAGTGGTAATACTGACTTAAGTGAAGTGTTAATAAGAAACAGGATGAAGATTGCAAATTGAATGATCTATCCCATTAAGACCTCATTAAGAAACATTTTACAATTCCTAGCACAAGAGAAGATTTCAGTGTGCCCTTAGTACAATATGGTCAGAAAAACGTCTGTGGGGAATTTTTTGCAGATTAAATAATTTGGATTTTACATTTTGCAGAACACTTAGGTCTCATCACTGGCAAGAATCTGCAACAATATTAGACACTGTACAAGTAATATTTTTTTTGTTCGGATCTGGAAGTGCACTGCAGACATTAGAAACTAAAGCAGGTCTGACAAATTATCTACTTTTTCTATCAGTGTTTGGTTTAAAATGTTATTCTTGCAAATTAGAAGTCCAAGCAAAATGTGAGAGAAATTGCTAAGACCTTGAAACAATGATTATCCGGATTTCAAGAATTAAAGCTCACTGAACAGTATCCATCATTGAATTTCAAATTCCTTTGTCAATGCAAACTTGGAATCTATTTTTAGCATCAGTTTAAATTGCATACCACTTGTATGAGAATTAGGAGAAACTTTTCCCTCCAAGCTTTTGTTGATAATAGACAATGTCACTGAGGGTACTTAAAAGCATATTAATAGAGCAATTATAGGGGTAAATACAATTTTATGCAAATATTATTGAGTTTTAAAAGAAATTTACAGCCATTCAGCACTGTGATTAAATGAATAAACATCAAAGCTAATTTAAGTATACAAGTTACTTAGCCCAATTCAGATATAATGTAATCACAGAGTGCTATGGTCCCAAATGTCAGTAAAACTGAAAAAAATTCAGATCCCAGTGTGAAACCTGGGTTGAAAGACCCACGGTGACGCCTTGCCCCTTCTCCCCCTGCCCCAGCACCTGAACCAACATGCCAACTAGCCCCCAATCCCCATCCCACCACTGCATTGAAAATTGAATCTAGCTTCCAGATTCAATCCAACCTAAAACTCCTCTGCTTTCCAGACCCAACCTGATCTCCAGACCTGACCCAAAGCCAGCCTCCCAGGTCTGATGCAAACCTAACCTGACAATAGTTGCACCAGACCTGATCCAACTTTTACCACTTTTCACCTTGGAATCTTACTCCCTTTCCAACTGGATAAAATGACATCCTACATTCTGCCCAGTTAGCACCATACCAATCAGGCATGTTAATTATATGGCGCCTTACCCCTTACTCATCTTCCACCCCATCACCTCCACTGCTCGCACTCTTCCCTGCCAGCATTCTACTTACTTGACACCCTACTCACCTGGCACTCTATTCTCTCTCAGCATCCGATATTAAACTTATCTTATGTACTCATGCTGCCAAAGTGGGTGTCATGACCTTTAAAGTTTAGAATATGGCAGCGGTCGACTGTGAGAAGGAGGCATGGTTTGCTCTCCTCCAACAGTTCTATGCTGTGAAAGAACTGTCAGCCTGGAAACGCAGCTTCACATTTCTGAGGGAGCCCTGTTTGGAATCTCCTCTCTGTCATGTGGAACCATTTTCTTTCATTAAAAAGATGGACCAATGAGACAATCCATTCCTAAGTTTTTGCATTATCTATTCTAACACACAAAATAGAGAAATACAAATCAAAATTAAAGCTTTACCTTGTTCTGTTGACTTTAGAGTCATGCAGTCATGTACAGCATGGAAACAGACCCTTCAGTTTAACTTGTCCATGCCGACCAGATATCTTAATGTAATCTAGCCCCATTTGCCAACACTTAACCCATATCTCTCTAAACCCTTCCTATTCATATACCCATCCGGATACCGTTTAAATGTTGTAATTGTACTAGCCTCCACCACTTCCTCTGGCAGCTCATTGCATACACATACCACCCTCTGTGTGAACAAGTTGCCCTTTAGGTACCTTTTAAATTTTCCTCCTATCAGCCTAAACTTATGCTTTCTAGTTCTGGACTTCCCCACCCCAGGGAAAAGACCTTGTCTATTTATCCTATTCATGCCCCTCATGATTTTATAAATCTTTATAAGGTCATCCCTCAGCCTCTGAAACGCCAGTGAAAACAGCCCCAATCTATACAGCCTCTCCCAATTGCTCAAATCCTCCAACCCTGACAACTTCCTTGTAAATATTTCCTGAACTCTTTCAAGTTTCACAAAATCCTTCCGATAAGAGGGAGACCAGAATTGCCCTCAATATTCCAAAAGTAACTTAACTAATGTCTTGTACAGCCACAAAATGCCTTCCTAACTCCAATACTCAATGCTCAATTGGAAAGCATACCAAATGCCTTCTTCACTGTCCTGTCTCCCTGTGACTCCACTTTCAAGGAGCTATGAACCTGCACTCCAAGGTCTCTTAGAATCCAAGTTTCCAAACAATAATAATGTCTGATGAATCTTCATCACGAGGAAAGTTTCATTACATATTGTGATGAGTGGGAAGTGGTGCAAGAGACAGAAAGGAAAGATCAGATTCACAAAGGAGAAAGTGAGGACTGGAGATGCTGGAGATCAGAGCTGAAAATGTGTTGCTGGAAAAGCGCAGCAGGTCAGGCAGCATCCAAGGAACAGGAGAATCGACGTTTCGGGCATAAGCCCTTCTTCAGGAATGAGGAAAGTCTGTCCAACAGGCTAAGATAAAAGGTAGGGAGGAGGGACTTGGGGGAGGGGCGTTGGAGATGCAATAGGTGGAAGGAGGTCAAGGTGAGGGTGATAGGCCGGAGTGGGGTGGGGACGGAGAGGTCAGGAAGAAAGTTGCAGGTTAGGAAGGCGGTGCTGAGTTCGAGGGATTTGACTGAGACAAGGTAGGGGGAAGGGAAATGAGGAAACTGGAGAAATCTGAGTTCATCCCTTGTGGTTGGAGGGTTCCTAGGCGGAAGATGAGGCGCTCTTCCTCCAACCGCCGTGTTGCTATGGTCTGGCGATGGAGGAGTCCAAGGACCTGCATGTCCTTGGTGGAGTGAGAGGGGGAGTTGAAGTGTTGAGCCACGGGGTGGTTGGGTTGGTTGGTCCGGGTGTCCAAGAGGTGTTCTCTGAAACATTCTGCAAGTAGGTGGCCTGTCTCCCCAATATAGAGGAGGGTGCAGCGGATCCAATAAATGATGTGTGTGGAGGTGCAGGTGAATTTGTGGTGGATATGGAAGTATCCCTTGGGGCCTTGGACGGAAGTAAAGGGGGAGGTTTGGGCGCAAGTTTTGCATTTCTTGCGGTTGCAGGGGAAGGTGCCGGGAGTGGAAGTTGGGTTGGTGGGGAGTGTGGACCTGACGAGGGAGTCACAGAGGGAGTGGTCTTTTCGGAACGCTGATAGGGGAGGGGAGGGAAATATATCTCTGGTGGTGGGGTCCCACAACACCGCACCGCCCGTTTCTACCTCCTGCCCAAAATCCACAAACCTGACTGCCCCGGCCGACCCATTGTCTCAGCCTGCTCCTGCCCCACAGAACTCATCTCTGCATACCTCGACACGGTCCTGTCCCCCTTAGTCCAAGAACTCTCCACCTACGTTCGGGACACCACCCACGGCCTCCACCTCCTCCATGATTTTCGCTTCCCCGGTCCCCAACGCTTAATCTTCACTATGGACATCCAGTCCCTGTACACCTCCATCCCCCATCACGAAGCACTCAAAGCCCTCCGCTTCTTCCTTTCCCGCCGCACCAACCAGTACCCTTCCACTGACACCCTCTTTCGACTGACTGAACTGGTCCTTACCCTGAACAACTTCTCTTTCCAATCCTCCCACTTCCTCCAAACCAAAGGAGTAGCCATGGGCACCCGCATGGGCCCCAGCTATGCCTGCCTCTTCGTAGGATATGTGGAATAGTCCATCTTTTTTTTTAGATTAGATTACTTACAGTGTGGAAACAGGCCCTTCGGCCCAACAAGTCCACACCGACCTGCCGAAGCGCAACTCACCCATACCCCTACATTTACCACTTACCTAACACTACGGGCAATTTAGCATGGCCAATTCACCTGACCCGCACATCTTTGGACTGTGGGAGGAAACCGGAGCACCCGGAGGAAACCCACGCAGACACGGGGAGAATGTGCAAACTCCACACAGTCAGTCGCCTGAGTCGGGAATTGAACCCGGGTCTCTGGTGCTGTGAGGCAACAGTGCTAACCACTGTGCCACCGTGCTTCCGCAGCTACACTGACACCACCCCCAACCTTTTCCTCCACTACATCGATAACTGTATCGACGCTGCCTCATGCTCCCACGAGGAGGTGGACAGTTCATCTACTTTACCAACACTTTCCACCCCGAAGTCAAATTCACCTGGACCGTCTCAGACTCCTCCCTCCCTTTCCTAGACCTTTCCATTTCTATCTCGGATGACCGAATCAACACGGACATTTACTATAAACCGACTGACTCCCACAGCTACCTAGACTACACCTCCTCCCACCCTGCCCCCTGTAAAAACGCCATCCCATATTCCCAATTCCTTCGTCTTCGCCGCATCTGCTCCCAGGAGGACCAGTTCCAATACCATACAACCCAGATGGCCTCCTCCTTCAAAGACCGCAATTTCCCCCCAGACGTGATCGACGATGTCCTCCACCGCATCTCCTCCACTTCCCGCTCCTCTGCCCTTGAGCCCTGCCCCTCCAACCACCACCAGGACAGAACCCACTGGTTCTCACCTACCACCCCACCAACCTCCATATACATCATATCATCCGCCATCATTTCCGCCACCTCCAAACGGACCCCACCACCATAGATAACCACTGTGCCACCGTGCCGCCCACTATTTCCCCCTAGTTCTGCAAATGTCTCCTCAGATAATTCTCAAATTACTTTTTGAGAAGCACGATTAAGTCTGACTTCACAACACTCATTCTAAATCCTAAATATTTGTAATATAAAAATATTTTCCTTGAGTCACCTCTTGTTCTTTTGCTTTCTAATTTAAGTTGGCGTCTTCAGGGGACCGTATGGATTTCCTCTCCTTATTCAATATCCAGTAGACACAGCAATGGAAGAGTTTGAGGGCATCTGCTTCTCCTGCTCATAGGAGAGCTGTGTACCAAGGTTACCACTCACCCTTCAACAAGGCCCAGAGTTCTGGTCCTACTGAAGAGTTGCCAGCACTGATACATTCAATTTCTATGAAAATATGCTGATAATATTGACCACATAGAGCATCAATATCTTCCCTATCACTATCTTTCGATTTTATAGCAGCAAAGGGAAGGATAAAGGGTACTGACAGGAGGAGTGGTAATCCATCTGTACACTAAGTCTGCCAATGAGGAGGGGTTTTTAGGGATTGGCAGTATGAAAGGCACGATGGACATTCCTGGTGGAGTGAATGAAAATATATTACAATTGATAAAAAAACAGGTGAAGTGCAAACTGAGTTTAGATCTTAGGACCTTTCCCTCACAGATTCTGAAATTGAGTTCAAGCAGTGAGGTGGGAGGAGAGATCCTTGTGTCTGCATCACAGGCATCAGAACAATCAGCATCACGTATACCTTTGCCTATGCTGATATAGTCACCTTGGTGGATCAATCTGCACAGTTAGATAGGGTGGCAATGAGGGTGAAGGGCATGATATATGTGAGCAGAAGGAAATGAGAGAAGTAGAGGAAACCCTGAGCAGTTCCCTTCAGAGAACGGAGGAGAGAAACAACCATTCTCAGCAGAGTACAAATGCAGTACTTCAGCAACACGTGTCCTGTATGTCAGAGGTCCCTGAGGCAGTGTGAAGTTATTGTCTGAGAATAGAGGAGTCCAATCAACTCATGTGTCCAATTCTGGCTAAGAGCTTTGAACGAACTCTGGTGTTTTGAGTGTGTCTAATCTCATGGTGACCCTCATGTGGCAGTATACAGTGTGGCACAGGACAGTATACTGGCATACATAGGATGCATTCTAAACTCTGTAGCCTTGGCCAGTCATTGGAGCTGATGGTAGGTAGATGTATGGAGTGGATGCCTGTTGTTTACCAGCTGATGCTCCCACACAGAAAGGCAGCCAAGGGCTGAGGCAGTTGATGAGGAGGTGAGAGTATTACCGTTTTTGAGGTGCCATCATGATCATAGACTTCCTTGGCACCTCTAATTGAGGAACCATTCATGCAGCAGGGATTATCACTAGGCATCTACATGATGAATAATGGTCATAAGATGTTCCTCATAGTATATGTAGAGACAAATTGACAGACTCCTTCCACCTTATCTAATGGCAAAAGGGAAATCCATAAAGGAGAGGCTGAGAGCAGAGAACATTACATTGGGCAAAATTGATTAGTTCACTGGTATTTGCTGCATCTATAAATATGCATTTTTTTTCTTTTCCAACACAACATAACAAGGATAGTGAGCTTCCATTTATTAACAGTGAGGCATGAAAGGAAGGATGAAGAAGTGAGAGGAAGCTAAGGCTCTTGAGGAGTGGGATTCTGAAGCATCTATTGTATGGGATTGCCAGCTCATTACACTGTCTGAGTTGCTGATCATGATGAAGGTTGGTGCCACCATAGAAAACTACAAGGTCAGCTTAGTTGTGCGCAGAGTAAACATTGTGGGTGGCACGGTGGCACAGTGGTTAGCACTGCTGCCTCACAGCGCCTGAGACCCGGGTTCAATTCCCGACTCAGGCGACTGACTGTGTGGAGTTTGCACGTTCTCCCCGTGTCTACGTGGGTTTCCTCCGGGTGCTCCGGTTTCCTCCCACAGTCCAAAGATGTGTGGGTCAGGTGAATTGCCCCTAGTGTTAGGTAAGGGGTAAATGTAGGGGTATGGGTGGGTTGCGCTTCGGCGGGTCGGTGTGGACTTGTTGGGCCGAAGGGCCTGTTTCCACACTGTAAGTAATCTAATCTAATTATGTTCTGGTAGAACCAAAAGAGCATTGTTGTTAATATGATATAGTTTATTGCATGTTAGCAACTAGTTACAGGTTACATTGATATTGTCACAAAGACTTTGAATAGGACCAGATGTTAAGCTTTCATTCTTCAGAATCATAAGTTTCCTTGTGGCATTATCATAATGGGTAATGCTTATGGCTTTTCTCAGTATTAACGCTTTCAAATCTATATACGTAATTGTAATTTTTTTTTCTTTTGAGATGTTACATATTGAGATGTTATGTAAATGAGTACCACTACCCAAATAGTGCTATCAAGCAGCATCTGCTCAGCAATAACCTAGTTACTGATGCCCAGTTTGGTTTCTGTCAGAGCCATTCAGATTCTGACTTTAATACAAACTTGGTTGACACATGGACAAAAGTGCTGAATTCCAGATTTGGGGTGAGAGTGATAGCCTTTGACATCATGACAGCTTTTAGTTGAGTGTGGCAACCAGGAGCTTGAGCAAAACTGGAGTAATAGGAATAGGAGTGATGCAAAAATCCAAAAGGACATTGTCAAGTTGGTGGGATTGAATGGTTAGGTGACAGGTGAGATCCAATGCAGATAAAAAAGATGTGATACACTTTGGCAGGAAGGACATGAAAAGACAATTTAAAGTAGAAGATACAATTCTAAAGAGATGCAGGAGCAAAGGGTCCTGGGTGTACATGTGCATAGATCATTGAAGGTTCCAGGAAAGGTGGAGAGAACAGTTAATAAATCGTACACTATTTCTCAACTTTATTAAAGTACAGGACGAAGGAAATGATATTGAATCTGTACAAGACACTTGTTAGACCTTAGCTAGACCTGGTGTTCAGCCTTTCAAGAGAGGACACCAAGGTCTATTGCTGGTCCTTGGAAGGAGCCAATAACAAGAATATTCAAGTCTGCAATGACTTTGATAGTTACTTACAGGACTCAAGTGAGATAGACAATAGACAATAGGTGCAGGAGTAGGCCATTATGCCCTTTGAGCTAGCACCACCATTCATTATGATCATGGCTGATCATCCTCAATCAGTATCCTGTTCCTGCCTTATCCCCATAACCCTCGATTCCACTATCCTTAACAGCTCTATCCAACTCTTTCTTGAAAGTATCCAGAGACTTGGCCTTCACAGCCTTCTGGGGCAGAGCATTCCATACAGCCACCACTCTCTGGGTGAAGAAGTTTCTCCTCAACTCTGTTCTAAGTGGCCTACCCCTTATTTTTAAACTGTGTCCTCTGGTTGGGGACTCACCCATCAGCAGAAACATGCTTCCTGCCTCCAGAGTGTCCAATCCTTTAATAATCTTATACATCTCAATCAGATCCCCTCTCAACCTTCTAAACTCAAGCGTATACAAGCCCAGTCGCTCCAATCTTTCAGCGTAAGATAGTCCCGCCATTCTGGGAATTGACCTTGTGAACCAATGCTGCACTCCCTCAATAGCCAAAATGTCTTTCCTCAAATTTGGAGACCAAAACTGCGCACAATATTCCAGGTGGAGTCTCACCAGGGCCCTGTACAGCTGCAGAAGGACCTCTTTGCTTCTATACTCAATTCCTCTTGTTATGAAGGCCAGCATGCTTTTAGCTTATTTCACTGCCTGCTGTACCTGCATGCTTGCTTTCATTGACTGATGTACGAGAACACCTAGATCTCATTGTACTGCCCCTTTACCTAACTTGACTCCATTTAGGTACTAATCTGCCTTCCTGTTCTTGCCCCAAAGTGGATAACCACATATTTATCCACATTAAGCTGCATCTGACATGTATCCGTCCACTCGCCTAGCCTGCCCAAATCACTCTGTATTCTCCTAACATCCTCCTCACATTTCACCCTGCCACCCAGCTTTGTGTCATCAGCAAATTTGCTAATATTACTTTTAATACCATCATCTATATCATTAATGTACATTGCAAAAAGTTGCAGTCCCAGTACTGATCCCTGCGGCCCACCACTGGTCACCGCCTGCCATTCTGAAAGGGAGCCGTTTATCACTACTCTTTGTTTCCTGTCAGCCAACCAATTTTCTATCCATGTCAGTATTTTGCCCCTAATACCATGTGCCCTAATTTTGCTCACTAACCTCCTATGTGGGACTTTATCAAAGGCTTTCTGAAAGTCCAGTTATACTACATCCACTGGATCTCCCTTGTCCATCTTCAGAGTTACTTCCTCAAAAAATTCCAGAAGATTAGTCAAGCATGATTTTCCCTTCATAAATCCATGCTGACTCTGACCTATCCTGTTACTGCTATCCAAATGTGTCGTAATCTTGTCCTTTATAATTGACTTCAGCATTTTTCCCACCACTGAGGTAGACTAACTGGTCTATAATTCTGTTTTTTCTCTCCCTCCTTTATTAAAAAGTGGGACAACATTAGTCACCCTCCAATCCACAGGAACTGATTCTGAATCTATAGAACTGTGGAAAATGATCACCAATGCATCCACAATTCCTAGAGCCACCTCCTTTAGTACCCTGGGATGCAGACCATCAGATCCCGGGGACTTATCAGCCTTCAGACCTAACAGTCTCTCCAACACCATTCCTGCCTAATATAAATTCCCTTCAGTTCAGGTCCTTCAGCCACTATTACATCTGGGAGATTGCTCGTGTCTTCCCCAGTGAAGACAGATAGGGTATTGCGCCATTGAACTTTGGCCAGCTCCTCCCTCATACCTCCATAGTTCCCCTCATTCAACTGAAATATTGTCACTTCCAATTCTACCCTTTCCCTTTCAAACTGCAGATTAAAGCTTATTGTATTGTGGGGTGAGGTGTGAGATCTCCCACCAAATAAACACAAATCCACGTGACCATGTGCTTGGACCATCAGTCTATTGTGGTGCTGCTTTTCCAACATCTCCAACAACTTTGTTTACGGTGTTGGTTTTGGTTCTATGCTTCAATACGGCATTTGTCCTGCCCCTTGTTCCACTCCTTTGCCCTTCTTGAGCCCAGGATTCTGCCTTTTCTACAGGAGTGTTACTCCTCACTGCCACTAAGCCTAAAATTTGTGAATCAAGCTCCTCATACTCAATCGCCTTGTACTCAGCTGAACTTCCAATAAAATCTAGAAACCTTACTACCTTCTTTTTTATGTCCTATAGAGTAAAGAGAGTGATGACCCTCTCCACTTTCAAGGCATGTTTGGATCACTCTTTGTATAAGCTGTGTACACCTGGAGTTAGCTATCTCAATGGCTGAGTGTTCCTTTCAAATTGTGCTCCATTTTAGAAACTCATTTGGGAGCACGATATAACCATAACAAACTTATACATAAAAAACAAAAAAAAGAATCAGGAATAAAAGATTCATCCCCTCAAGCCTGCCACACAGTTTTATAAGATCACATCTGATCAATCCCAGGCGTCAATTCCATTTTTGTGCCAGCTCCTTAACTCCCAATCTAAACTGGCCACACCATCGCCTGTCCAATCTTTTTCTGTAAGGCAACCTGACCATTCCAGGTATTAGTCTGATAGATCTCTGAACAGCATCCAAAGCCTTTGCATCCACTCAGCTGCTGCTGAACCAGAGTGCAGCTTGTGTGGCTCCACCAAAATCCTTGATGTCTACAAGCTCTCAAGGAGCTCCTTAAAAAACTTAATTGTTTGACTGATGTGGATTCTAATTGGAATTTATAATCCTGCCATGCATGCCTTTACATCGGTCACTCAGAACTTAATTCCAAATCTGTGTCAAGTGACACACTTCCTGTTCCTGATTCCATTGCACCTCCCAGTGTCTGTCTACCATATTCAAGGCACAAGTCAGGAGTGTGATGGAAAACACTCCACTACCTGGATGAGTACACCTCTAACAACACTGAAGAACTATGCCACTGTCCAGGACAAAGCAGCCCACTTGATTGACATCACACCTATCACTTTTAATATTCATTCTTTTCAACACCAATGTACAGTGTATACCATTTATAAATGAACTTCAGTAACTCACCAAGGCTCCTTCAACAGTTCCTTCCAAAAGCCAAAACCTCCACCTGGAAGCACAGGGGCAGTCAATGTATGGGGACACACTACCTACAAACACCCCTTTAAGTCAGAAAACAAATTGATTGGAACTATATCACCATTCTTTCACTTTTGCTGGGCTTCCTGGATTTCCCTAGCTAACAGCATTGAATGTTCCTATGATCCAAGGATTGCAATGGTTGAAGAAGGCAGCTTACCGACACCTACTCTCAGACAATTATGGATAAGCAATAAATGCTGGCCAGGCAAGTAACACTCATATCCTATAAACAAATAATATATATGTGTAGTTTCATCTCGTTTCAGAATCAACTGCTCACCACTACCCTCTATAGTTTGCCACTCAGCCTACTTTATATATCTGCTATCACATTTCCTTTTATCCCAGTCTCTTTAACTTTACTGACAAGTCCATAATGTTACTCTTCATCAAATGTCTTTTTGAAGCTCTTATACATCACGCTCACAGCATTATCCTCATCAACCCTCACTGTTACCTCATTAAAAAACATAATCAAGTTAGTGAAACATAATTTGTCCTTAACGAGTTCATGCCTACTTTCACTAATTAATTCCCATTTGTCCAATTGAATGTTAATTTTGTCTCAAATTATCACTTTGGTAAACTAACACACTACTAAGATTAAAATAAATTTACTTGTCTTATCCTGTTATCTTCTCTTGAACAAAGGTGTAGCATTTAAAATCCTGCATGTCTCTGGCACCTAAGGAGGTTTGGAACACTATAGTTAGCATCTCTGCAATTCTCTCCCATAGTTTTCCATGCTCTTGGATATATTTTATTTGATCCTGCTAACTTATCAACTTTAATTATAGCTAAGTTGTCTAACACTTCCTCTTTAGCAATTTTTAGCTGGTTTAATGTCTCAGCTTCTTTGAAGTAAACTACTACTTGGGAACATCTTCCTTGTTGATAAAGACCAATGAAAAGTATTCAGTTAGTACGATCATTTCCTCTGCTTCCATCCTTCCCCTTTTCAGTCCCTAGATGACCCAATTCCTACTATGATTATGCTTTTACTATTTATATGATGATGGAAGACTTTTAGATCCCTCTCATTTTATACTATCTCTTTGCTTTTTTAAAATTCATTTTGCACTTCTTCTCTGTATTTTCTCTATTCAGTCAGATTCTAACCAATATAACCAATATGTTCTTTATCTCTTTTGTAATTCAGGGATTCTGTATGTTTGGTTGCCCTGCCATTTCCATTCATTAGAATATAACTTGACTAGACCTGAATTTTCTCCTCTTTAAGCCAAGATCATCATTCCATTTTAGTTTGCCTGCTAATCTTTGATTCCAATTTGCCTAAGTGAGTTTTATTTTCACTCCATTGGAAATTATTTATACTCAACTGTTTTAATGGACTACTGCCAGTTATAGCTCCATCCTCTGCTAATTTGCAAAGTTTTCATGCAGAGTGTCGCCAGCTCCTGAGACTTATACATAGCCAATACAAATGTTGTTTTCCTAAGTTTCACAAGGCCCTACTCTGAACAATGTGTTGAACAACGGCATTAATCTAAATGCATTAGTGAACCTGACAACTCTTGTTCTCCACAGCTGTATGGCTCAGAGAATTTCAACAGCCCAGACACACTCTTAAAACTGGCTTTGTAGCCTGGTACATTTCTCCAGGAATGTCAGATGTCCTGCTCTGATTTGGTGAGATCTTGATGTCAGAATACGCGAGTCGTTCGCATGTAAATCCTATTAAATGATATTATTCTCTGCACTGCAAAACCAAGAGTGCTAGAGCAAAATTGTTTTTGGACTGATAATAATATCTATCTTCTGTCTTAAATGATCTCTCATGTTGCATTTTGGCTTTAAGATATTTGCACAAACTGAGCTGAGGGGTTCTACAATCTGTTTTGTGTTCTTTGTTAGTTACTCAATGTTTTCAAATACTCGTTCAAGCACTATTCCATTGATATTCCAGCATTAAAATGTAAACTGACCTCTATATTGAAAGGAATACGAGGTATTTGATTATTTTCCCACTACCTAATACTGGGAAAATGCATTTTTGTATTTATATGAATATTGAATGGCTAATGTATGACATTACATTAATACCAAAGAAGGACTATTGAACTTTATCTTGCATCATCTGATTCTGATACCAAAGACCTTTAATGGATGACTTTTTTCAAAGGAAGGATTGTAGACCTAAAATGGCTACATTGATCACCTGATCACAGATTGATGCAAGCTTTGGGAGACCCATGTGGAATAAAAATATCAGAGACTGAGTCTGTGTCAAGATGTCCTATTTCAATCTACACTCAAGTATAATAAATATAAATATTGGAAATTGAAAGGCTGACCTGCCAGATAGCCAGATCAGAAAGACAATGGAACTAGACTCTGGAATATATGTTGTCCTATATTTCAAGTGACGCCTTTGGGCAGCACAGCAGAAAGTATAACATGAATTCATAACATCCGAGTCTTAAAGGATTGCTCTTGTTCAGTCTTCCTGCCTGATTTTCTGATTTTCTTGTAAAGAAATGCATGCAGTGAAAATGCAACATGAAAAACAAGCATTCACCAAGCACTCAAGGTGTCTACAGATTCCCCTGCTACAATTGATATGAATCAACAATTAATCAAGTGTGTCTTCAAGTCTAAAATCTAATACCTCAAAGACTCTCAGAAATTATAAATTATGTAGTCTTACTTCTCCCTATCTGTACCAGGTACTGTCTCTTTTAAACTTATTCACTATGTTTGATATTACATTTTTTAGTGTTTTCTTCATGAGGTGAGTAAGTCATAAAATTCCTTTTTTTATTTAAGAAAATTTGATAAATCGGATTCATCATTTTATATAGAAATCCACTTTAATTGAAGTATGATAGCTGCAGACTACAAAGAAAATAAAAATATTTGTTGTTATTGATCAAGAGGCGATTAAAAAAAAGGTCAGCCAAAATTTCCCCTTACCTAAGCATAACAACAGATAAATATATTATTTTGTATTAATAACACAATGCAGTTGGCTCTAAACTGGGGTGACCAGTCATAGATTGGATGAAAGCTTTTGTATGAACTATGCATTCAGTCTACCAGTGAAACCCTGGATTTTCAGTCACCCGTCACTTTTATTCTCCATTTTGCTTTCACTGTTTTTTGATGAAAACACTTGCAGTGTTCTCATGCAACTCAAGATAAGCTTGAATAGCAATACCTCATGTTTTGACTTGGCAATTTTCAGCCTTCTGCACTCAATATTTGACCTAATTTCAACAATATTAGTCCATAATCTCAGCTTTCATTTTATAAATTCCTGTTTCCATTGCACAATTTGGTTTTTGGCTTCTGTACATCCACATCTCCTCTGAACTTTTTTTTTGTACAAAATTAAAAATCACACAACACCAGGTTATCGTCCAACAGATTTAATTGGAAGCACATTAGCTTTCGGAGCATCACTCCTTCATCAGGTGATAGTGGAGGGCTCAAACCTAACACACAGAATTTAGAGCAAAAACTTACAGTGTGATGTAACTGAAATTATACATTGAAAAATTGATTGTCTGTTAAGTCTTTCAACTGTTTGAATACCATGATAGTTTCACTTCTTTCATGTGTAAATCATAAAACCTTTTTTTCAAAAGTTGCATTCTCAGGTTAGCTGCTAACAATAGGTTAACAGCTAGACAATATGTTGAAGTGTTTGTATTTTGCTTCCTTACTTTTCCCATTATTACTGTCTTTGGGTTAGCCTTTCCAAATCCCCTGTCATTTAATCTCTCCTATCTCCTACCCAAACAAAGACATTTCCCTTTGTTCATTTACATCTTCTCCTTTTCATGTGTCTAAAATTTCATACATTTCTAACTTATCCCATTCTGATAAAACTCCATCTGAAAATTTTAGCACTGCTATTTTATTCAGATGTGTTACTGGCACTGCTGAATACTTTTAGTATTCTCTGTTCTTAGTTAAGAGTTGCTGTATCCAGAGTGTTTTGGTTTTGTAAAGAATAGTGACCTGCCACCTTATGACTTGCATTAAATTTTCACCTGATTTAGCCTTTTCTTCAGATCAGGAAATCACTAAGTTGGACAAAGTCAAAACTGTAGTACCTGAGCAAAATGACACTGCAAATGATTCTAGCCTTTACATTCGAATGCAAAAGCTGCAACTACTTCATTATCAATATGCACCATTTCTTAAAAAATTAGGGTATTACTCTTCTATTTTTGGACATTCAATAGTGGCCTGATACAATTTAATTCCAATCCCCATTAAGAGTCCTATTGCCAAATGATTTATAAATTTGGAAACCTGAATTCTCTTGGCATAAAATCCACAAAATTCTCATTTCTGCTTTTATTACAGGGTCTACTATTTTATGCCTGATATAACTTATTCAAATTTCATGTGCACAGAATTGAGTTAAGATTTAAGGTATTAATTGAAATATTTATTATAGCTATAAATTACAATATATGAAGAGTCAAAGTGGAGAAATGGTGACAATAACCTTTTTAAGATAAAATATGTCACCAGTTAGATGTTGCAGTTGCAAAATGACCTAGTATGATTCTTGTTAGAGTGAATTTACAGGTTTCATCATGTTATCCACAATATTTTGAAATAATGTTGTAAACCTGTCCTCTATCAGATTGAAAATACATACACATGTTTACATGAATCTCATTTGTCCATAAGACCATAAGACATAGGAGTGGAAGTAAGGCCATTCAGCCCATCGAGTCCACTCAGCCATTCAATCATGGCTGATGGGCATTTCAACTCCACTTACCCGCATTCTCCTCATAGCCCTTAATTCCTTGTGACATCAAGAATTTATCAATCTCTGCCTTGAAGACATTTAGCGTCCCAGCCTCCACTGCACTCTGCGGCAATGAATTCCACAGGCCCACCACTCTCTGGCTGAAGAAATGTCTCCACATTTCTGTTCTGAATTGACCCCCTCTAACTCTAAGGCTGTGTCCGCGGGTCCTAGTCTCCTCGCCTAACGGAAACAATTTCTTAGCGTCCACCCTTTCCAAGCCATGTATTATCTTCTAAGTTTCTATTAGATCTCCCTTAATCTTCTCAGCTCCAATGAATACAATCCCAGGATCCTCAGTTGTTCCTCATATGTTAGACCTACCATTCCAGGGATTATCCGTGTGAATCTCCGCTGGACATGCTCCAGTGCCAGAATATCCTTGCTGAGGTGTGGGGTCCAAAACTGGACACAGTACTCCAAATGGGGCCTAACCAGAGCTTTATAAAGTCTCGAAAGCACAACGGTGCTTTTATATTCCAAACCCTCTTGAGATAAATGACAACATTGCATTCGCTTTCTTAATCACGGACTCAAACTGCATGTTTACCTTTAGAGAATCCCTGACTAGCACTCCCAGATCCATTTGTACTTTGGCTTTATGAATTTTCTCACCGTTTAAAAAGTAGTCCATGCTTTTATTCTTTTTTCCAAAGTGCAAGACCTCGCATTTGCTCACATTGAATTCCATCAGCCATTTCCTGGACCACTCTCCCAAACTGTCTAGATCCCTCTCCAGCCTCCGCACTTCCTCAGTACTACCTGCCTGTCCGTCTAACTTTGTATCATCGGCAAACTTCACTAGAACGCCCCCAGTCCTTTCACACAGATCATTAATATATAACGTGAACAGCTGCGGCCCCAACACTGAACCCTGTGGGACACCGCTTGTCACCGGCTGCCATTCCAAAAAAAAACCTTTTATCCCAACTGTCTGCCTTCTGTCAGACAGCCAATCCTCAATCCATACCAGTAGCTCACCTCAAACACCATGGGCCCTCACCTTGCTCAGCAGCCTCCTGTGTGGCACCTTATCAAAGGCCTTTTGGAAGTCTAGATAGACCACATCCACTGGGTTTCCCTGGTCTTACCTACTTGTCATCTCTCCAAAGAATTCCAACAGGTTTGCCAGGCATGACCTCCCCTTATTAGATCCATGTTGACTTGTTCTAATCCGACTCTGCTCTTCCAAGAATTTAGAAACCTCATCCTTAATGATGGATTCTAAAATTTTACCAACAACCGAGGTTAGGCTAATTGGCCTATAATTTTCCATCTTTTGTCTTGATCCTTTCTTGAACAAGGAGGTTACAACAGCGATCTTTCAATCATCCGGGATTTTCCCTGACTCCAGTGACTTTTGAAAGATCTCAACCAATGCCTCCGCTATTTCCTCAGCCACCTCCCTCAGAACTCTAAGATGTATCCCATAGGGGCCAGGAGATTTATCAATGTTAAGACCTTTTAGCTTTTCTAGCACTTTCTCTTTTGTAATGGCAACCATACTCAACTCAGCCCCCTGACTCCCTTTAATTGTTGGGATATTACTCATGTCCTCCACTGTGAAGACTGATGCAAAGTACGAATTAAGTTCTCCTGCTATTTCCTTATCTCCCATCACTAGGCTTCCAGCATCAGTTTGAAGTGGCCCAATTTGTCCATCATAACTGAGGGCATAATTTATTTAAATATTGACTCAGATTTTCTGAAGCCAGATTGTAATTTCTGCAGCATTGATGGGAGAACCCTGTGGAAACGTTGCTGCAATACAGGGACCCAACCAGATTTAAAGTATAATGTGCAATTCTGAAAGTGCCTTTGTCAGACATTTCTGTCAGAAATGCAGAGTTATTTATTAAAATAGAAGGAGCAAAATGACAATTTGAGTGTGATTCCCAGCCCTCAGAAAATCTAACACTATGTTTTTGTTAAACCACCATCATTTCAAGGAATTTTACAAAAATATCTTCAAATTTTCAACGTAACACATAAAGCATTAGCATGGAGATAGAATATTTGAGGTACACAACAGGTTAGCCAGTATCTGAAAATATTTCTAGGTGAAACCATTCATTATTAATAATATGGTAAGGAATAAAGACTATACATAGAAACATAGACTATAAGAATAGCAGGTCCTGGATCTAGGTAGACTAAGGTAGACTAATTGTCCATGACAGGCATTTAACGTTTTATTAGTCTGTATGTGATGTTAATGTGCTAGTAAAAGATATGTTTAATTTTTATATGGAATTTCAACTTATAAACGTAGGCCAGAATTGTAGGCAATTGGCTTTCTGCAATATTTCTGGGGTCTGACAGTCAAATTACTTGATCAGATTGAATGGCGTTCAAGGAAAAATCCACAGGTATGTGAGAGCTTAGGTAGAAATGCTATAAGACTCCATGTGGGCTGGATGATATTTTTAATATATAAATTTTATTCAGTTTGAAAAGAGAATTACAATAATCTCTAAAATGATGTCAGGGAGAGATCCTGGATCGAAGAGAAGAAAGGAAAAATCTAGATGAGAGGTGGTCAGAACACGTGGTAAGGAAATAAATCACTGAACATATAAAATTGAATTGAAGGAGAAGGAGATTGAGGGAGAAAAGGGAGGTATTTTGATGATAGTGGAGGATGAAGAGATAAAGGAAATTGAGGGGTGAAAACTAGAGCAATTCTTGGAGGATATGTTATGAATGCCACAATTTATCATCAGACCAGAACAAGCATTCATTGCACTAGAAATGACTGAAATTCAAGAGTGGCAGGAGTGCAAGATGAGCATTTGAAGAGTGACTGTCCATTCGACACCCTGTCTGATGTTCCTTTCCATTGAGCTGATTAGAAAGGTCGACAAATTTTAGTATCAGTTTTAAATTCTGCCAAAGTTGAATTCCAACCCAAATTGTTGTAGGCATTCAAACGTTTACTAAAAACTGAAAATGAAATAACACTAAATTCTAAATGAAGGAATCATAAAAAGTAATGCCATACTGAAATAAAGTAAAATGTTATCTCTCATTCACTGTTCCTTTCCAATTTGCAACCAGCCTTGGTTAGAAGCCTGTTCTTGCCAATTCGGATATTCAAGTAAGAAATAATTCAAACTTTTGGCTTAATATTTATATTCTCTATCAATTTACCCCAGGAAATAACATGAATAACAATGCAATTTATTCTTAATCATGTGACAAAGTTGATTACAATAAGTGCCTTAAGCAAACAGCATAAGTGGAATAATATTAACTTCTATAACTACACTGAAAATTGGGGCAGAGTAGGAAACCGATGATATTTCTGAAGTTACCAATCAGTAAATGTTTGCACATCGTTAGTTTTTACTTCACTAATATAGCAATTCCACTGGTGCAACAAAATACACTGAGTGGATTCTCTGGACAATTATCAACGATTATGGCAATAATTTCAAGCCATGGTGCACACTGATCAATGTTCAAATATTACACTGGACTAGAAGTCAAGGGGAAATCTAAAACTAGAAAATTGAATTCAGTATCACATGTGACACATATATCAATGAAGTAAGTTAACAAATCATGAGATGCCCATAGTCAGATCACAAAAATATGATAGCAGAAAAGGAATCATAAATCAGAGTAATTATTCCAAATTTTGATAACAGGTTAACATGAAACATGGGAAATAAAAAGTTAAGTGGACTAAGCTTTAAAAAAATATATTATTTTAATGTCTGACAATAAAATATTAAAGTACATTTAAACAGAGAGTCGTAGGTGTTTGGAATGTGCTGCCAGGGGTGGTGGTGGAGGCATATACAATAGAGGCTTTTAGATAAGTACATGAATATGCAAGGAATGTAGGGAAATGGACCAAGGGCAAGAAAAAGGGATTAGTTTGATTTGGCATCATGTTCGGCACAGCATTATGGGTTGAAGAGCCTATTCCTTTGCTGGACTGTTTGATGTCCTTTGTACAAAGATGATTAAAGGACTCACTAGTGATTTCCCAATCAGTAGCAGTGTCGATCTCAGCTGACACAAATTTAAAGTATTCAAACATTGGAGCTACAAAATTCATAAATGAAGAGGCAGAATGGTAAAGCCCTTAGGAATGCTGCTGAACAAAGAGACCTTGGAGTGTAGGTTCACAGCTCCTTGAAAGTGAAGTCACAGGTAGATAGGATAGTGAAGAAGGTATTTGATATGCTTTCCTTTATTGGTCAGAGTATTGAGTACAGACGTTGGGAGGACATGTTGTGGCTGTACAGCACATTTGTTAGGCCACTGTTGGAATATTGCATGCAATTCTGGTCTCCTTCTTATCGGAAAGATGTTGTGAAATTTGAAGGTGTTCAGAAAAGTTTTACAAGGATGTTGCCAGGGTTGGAGAATTTGAGTTATAGGGAGAGGCTGAACAGGCTGGAGCACCAATGGCTGAGGGGTGACCTTATAGAGGTTTATAAAATCATGAGGGGTATGGATAGGGTAAATAGACAAAGTCTTTTCTCTGGGGTGGGAGAGTTCAGAACTAGAGGGCATAGGTTTAGGGTAAGAGGGGAAAGATATAAAAGAGACCTAAGGGGCAACTTTTTCATGCAGAGGGTGGTACATGTATGGAATAAGCTGCCAGAGGAAGTGGTGGGGGCGAGCACATTGCAACATTTCAAAAGCATCTAGATGGGTATATGAATAGGAAAGATTTGGAGGGATATGGGCTGGGTGCTGGCAGGTGGCACTAGATTGGTTTGGGATATCTGGTCGGCGTGGACAAGTTGGACCAAAGGGTCTGTTTCTGTGCTGTACACCTCTATGACTCTAAGTGAAAATCATAGCTTCAATTAGATTATTTTTCACCGTTAGTTCTGGGTATATGAGGATCCATTTTGTTTTAAACATTTTAACATGGAAACATGTGCTTTTTGTGCCCATTGTGATGGCAGAAACAGGAACACAATGATGCCTAATAGTGCAGCACGACCTCGTAAAAAGGTGTTGGCCTGAACATTCCTTGATCTATATTTCAAGCTTTCCTGAGAGGTGCTTAAAACAAGCCTGTTAATATTGCTGAGCCACAGGATAGATCAATCCCAGGGAATCAGGCATCACAGTGTATAATGTTGAATTGACACCTGTTATGGACTAAACCAGACCATTCAAAACATTCTTGAGCAGGCAGCACCAGACCATAACTTTGCAATTTGTTTCGGTAAGTTTACAGTGAGGATTACCCGGAGTAATTAGTTAGGTTGACTACCAGGTTTTAAAACAGACAGAATTTATTCACAAGATTACACAATGAAACAGAAAGAACAGGATAAAGAACTCAGTCTATTGAAACTAAACTTAATTACGTTGTTGCGAATATACACAGCAATCCAATAACCAAATCCCTTAAAACACATTTAAAAAAAGGAACAGATACTTACAGATTGAAGTTAGAAGGGCAGAAAGAGAGAGAATTTGTTTCCACCCAGCTCATTGTTGAACCCGTGACTAGTTCTGGACTGAGCTGCTCATTTAAAGAGCTGACCACTCCCCTTTCATTATACTAGTCACTTCTAAAACATGACCACTTTGACCTGAAGTCTCATCTGTTTACATATAAACAAAAGGCCTCTCAAAATCCTTTTCATTGCTGTACCAAACTAATTAATCTGAGCCCGGCCCATTTAGGACCCCGCTGAAAGAAATCTAGGATACAGTATCCTTGATCCAAGGAACAGCTTTTAGAAAAAAGGGACCAGCTTTGTGACACACCTTTTCATTGGAGCAGTAAAGACCTTTTTGATTATGGTACACAAGATGGTACAGAGTGTGCTTGGACTCAATCATTCCCTAAACTCTCGGAAACTGTTACCTTATGGATTGCTGCTCAGTATTACAGTCAATGATTTGGTGGACATGAATGAACTGTGCCTAACTCAGTATTTTATTGGTTTCGAGAGTCAATCGCAATTGATCAATGCAACACATTCTATTGGGACCTGGGAGATGACTGTTCATGATAGCACTGATTGAAGGCTTCCTTAAACCTTGGAGTTCCAGAGACTGTACAGATTGGTGATTACATTCCTCAACAGATCCAGCCCTTGGATCTGCTGTTGCTCCGCAGGGGAGTGATGACACGTTTTAGCTAGTACACAATGTCTGTGATCAAGTTGATGCCTGTATTGTATGAAATGGTTGTTCCACATATAGACTTTGTTCCCAATGATAATGCAGAATGCAGCACACTGAGCAGCTGTAATTCTCAACAAGCAAGTTATCTCTGTTAAAGATACCACAAGAATAACCTTAGGTCCCTTTTATATCTTTCCCCTCTCACCCTAAACTTATGCACTCTACTTCTGAACTCCCCGGCACCAGGGAAAAGACTTTGCCTATTTATCCTATCCATGCCCCTCATAATTTTGTAAATGTCTATAAGGTCACCCCTCAGCCTCCGATGCGCCAGGGAAAACAGCCCCAGCCTGTTCAGCCTCTCCCTATAGCTCAAATCCTCCAATCCTGGAAACATCCTTCTAAACCTTTTATGAACCCTTTCAAGTTTCACAACATCTTTCTGATAGGAAGGAAACCAGAATTGCACGCAATAGTCTAACAATGGCCTAATCAATGTCCTGTACAGCCACAACATGACCTCCCAACTCCTGTACTCAATACTCTGACCAATAAAAGAAAGCATAACAAATGCCTTCTTCATTATCCCATTTACTTGCAACTCCACTTTCAAGGAGCTATGAACCTACACTCCAAGGTCTCTTTGTTCAGCAACAAAGGACCTTACCATTAAGTGTATAAGTCCTGCTAAGATTTGCTTTCCCAAAATGCAACCACTCACATTTATCTGAATTAAACCCCATCTGCCATGTCTCAGCCTATTGGCCCATCTGGTCAAGATGCAGTTGTAATCTAAGATTACCTTCTTAGCTGTCCACTACACCTCCAATTTTGGTGTAATCTGCAAATTTACAAACTGTACCTCTTTTGCTCACATCCAAATCATTTATATAAATGATGAAAAGTAGTCGACCCAGCACCGATCCTTGTGGCACTCCACTGGCCACAGGCCTCTAGTCTGTAAAACAACCCTCCACCACCCATCCTCTTCTTCTACCTTTGAGCCAGTTCTGTATCCAAATGGAGAGTTCTGTCTGTATTCCATGAGATCTAACCTTGCTAACCAGTCTCCCATGGGAACCTTGTCGAATGCCTTACTGAAGTGCAAATAGATCACATCTCCCACTGTCTTCATCAATTCTCTTTGTTACTTCTTCAAAGCCTCAATCAAGTTTCTGCTTCATGATTTCCCACGCACAAAGCCATGTCGACTATCCCTAATCAGTCCTTGCCTTTCCAAATACATGTACATCTTGTCCCTCAGGATTCTCTCCAACCTGCCCACCACCAACAATGGTCCATAGGGTGGTCCATAGTTCCCTGTCTTGTCCTTACTACACTTCTTAAAGAGTGGAACCACATTTGCCAACCTCCAGTCTTCCGGCACCTCACCTGTAACTATCAATGATACAAATATCTTAGCAAGAGTCCCAGCAATCACTTCCCTAGCTTCCCACAGATTTCTTGGGTACACCTGATCAGGTCCTGGGGATTCATCCACCTTGATGTGTTTCAAGACATCCAGCACTTCCTCCTCTTAATATGGACATTTTGCAAGGTGTCACCAACTATTTCATTAGTTTCTATAGCTTCCACATCCTTTTCACATCCCATCTTATCACATCACATTTAAAAGCATTCAAAATGCAATACAGAGTGCACATTGGAGTCCAAGAATTAATATTGGGAATGTTTAGGTATAACAAAAGGTTAACATTTTCCTGGTACACTTTATCTTTTATCCATCCATTCATACAATTTTTATGACCAGACCAAAACTAAACAGTGGGCAAGAGGCTAGAATTGGAGGAATACTAGTTTTCCAGAAAGTTATGGAATGGGAGAAGCTTGTAGTGTCAGAAGAGGAAAGGCGATTGAAGAATTTGAATAAGAGGGTGGGAGAGTTAAATTTAGGTATTCGGGAACTTCAAGCCAAAATTGGTTGGTGAGCACAGTGTGATAAGATATGATTTAAGTTAAGACATGAGCAGCAAAACTTTGGATAAAACTAAATGTGCTGAAGGTGGGGAATTGGATATTAGCCAGTAGAGTGTTGATATAGATGAGAACGGAGGTAGTTGATTATGGTGATAGTTGAAGCATGGATGAAGGTTTCAGTTATAGATGGACTGAATCAGGAGTGCAGACAGGTTATATCATTGAGATGGAAGTTGTTGTATATGGATCTGAAAGGATTCATACTGAGGTGTATCAGAAGCATAACCCACTATGATGATGCTATGTGAACTTGACATCGAAACAGTATTGGATTTCAGAGTGAGCTCAAGTCCTCCTAATGGTCTCTATAACACTACTCATCAAATCAATGTAACCTGTAACTGGTTGCTAATACACAATAAACAACTTACATTTCAATAGAAGAGACTCTTCTCACTGAACTAGTAAGTAGCTTTCCCCTATCACACTAATACATGCTGATCTCCATATATAAAGAGGATGATGGCAGCACAGTAACTGCATAGTTAGGTGCTGTTGCACATACAAATAATGTAACAGAGATGGAAGGGATATTAGTCAGGGAAAAACAGGTTCTGAAATTGTGATCATCCTTTTCAATTTGACAAAGTGATTGAGGAAGGAGATTGAGACAATGAATAAAGAATGTGACAGTGACTGAAGAAAATTATGTTGGCTTTCCTCATGGTTAATTGCACTGGCACCTCCTCTATGGTTATCAATTATACAAATATCAATCGACCTAGTAATCACTTCGCTAGATTCCCACAAATTTATGGGATACACCTGATCAGGTCCAGGGGATTTACCCACCTTTATGGAGAGATCTTCCTCCTCCATCATATGGACACTTTCCAAGATATTTCTCTGAGTTCCCTAGCTTCCATATCCTTTTCCACTCTAAACACTGACTCAAAATATTTGTTTAGTATTCACTCATCTCCCATGCTTTCACACATAGAAAGGCGTGTTCATATTTAAGGGGGCCTATTCTCTCCTGAGTTACTCTTTTACCCTTAATGCATTTGTAGAATCTGTTTGGATTCTCTTTAATCCTATTTGGCAAAGTTATCTCATTCCCTGCTTTAGCCCTCCTTATTTCCCTCTTGAGTATATGCTTACAGGCCTTATACACCTTGAAGAATTCACTCGATCCCTGCTGTCCATACCTGTCATATGTCTCCTCCTTTTTCATGACCACAGCCTCAATTTCTCTACTCATCCAGCATTCCCTTTCCCTTCACAATTAATGGGAATGTATTGTCTCTGAACTCTCGTTATCTCATTTTTGAAGATTTCCACTTTTCAACTGCCTCTTTACCTGTGAATTGCCTCTCCCAATCAACATTTGAAAGTTTTTTGCCTAATACTGTCAAAATTGACAATACTCCAATTTAGAACTTTAATTTTTAAATCAGGTCTTCATAACTATTTTAAAACTAACAGAATTATGATTACTGGCCTCATTGTGCTCCTCCACTGACACCTCAGTCAGTTGCCCTGCCTTATTTCCCAAAAGAAGATTAAGTTTTGCTCCTTCTCTAGTAGGTTCATCCAAAGACTGAATAAGAAAATGGTCGTACAAAATTAACAAATGGATAGGCAGTAAAGGAACCAAACAAAAGGAAGGCTCAAGAGGAAAATGCACTTAATTTAATGTGTAAAACCTTTCGACAGGTGGAGGAGGAGGAAAACGGATAGTACACCACAGTGAGTCACATGAAATTTTGACAGACAAGATATTTGTGATGGATTTGGGCCACTGCTATTTGAGTGCAATTCATGTACAATAAAATTATATATTCTTTCAGAAAAATAGTGAGAACAACGTGAAAGCAAATATTTTGTTCATGTACTATTGTCAAAGAAACAATGAATGTGAAATTAAACAATACCAATTCCGTATTGAAAACGGAAATGATGATCCAAATTCTTATTCAGACTATTTTTATGATGGGTCCTAAGCGGTGCAATATTTACAAATTGTTAGTTAATTTGACAGATGCAGTAATCACTCATCATAAAACTCTTCTAGCATTGCTATTGTTATTAAACACTGTTTAACCTCTTTCCTATGGGACTTGCTGCAAACTTGTGCACAGTTCCTAAAGGCAGCCTTATCAAGCATTTATTAGAAAAATCAATGGTGCTACTTAGCTTTTGCAGTTATCTACCTTCGAGTGTCTTACACAACAATTTTCAGTCTGAAAGCTTGTACTTTGTTTCTTTGATTTTGATTCGCAAGCCATAAAAAGGCCCACCTGATCATACTCTTAAGTAACTTAGTTGTCACTTCTGAGTTCAAATGACCATAGAACATGATAATACACTATTTATAGTCTTATCAGTACAGTAATCTGAAGAGAATGTATTTGCATGCTTTGATTCTCCATTTGTAATAGGTGACAAACTATTACATTTGCCTTTGCATACAAGAGGATCATCAAAATCAGCATTAACCACTTCACACATTGCATAGTCCAGAATTTACTTCAGGATGGTTAATCAGTGAAACCTCTGGAATTTTGCCAAAACTATCTTCCCATTCTAACCAAAAAAAAATCCTACTGTACTTTTATTGAAACTCACGTTTGGAACTTCAGATTTGTAATGTGTAATTTCAGTGTGCGTGTTTCTTATTGAATGAGCAGTTTAAAGGTCATTGAAATAATGTGCATAAATTGCAACACTGCTTTTGTTAAGATAAAGATCATAGTTATTATGAACAATACTCTTCAGTTATTCTTAGAAATTACCTAACTGGAAACAGCAAGTGAAGCCCAGTTGTGAAATTTTGATGCCAGGCATACAGGTCATATGATTGAATTGAATCAAACAACAAGTTCATAACAGATATAGCGCAGGCCGTACTCAATCTGTACTTGCAAAAGTCAATGTAAAGTCCCCGATAGTTGTGATTCCACGATTAGTCAATACTTACTGAACAATCCTGACGGCACAAATAGCTACACTTAAAACAAATTCAAAATAACCTGTTGAGGTCATGGCATGTCACATTTTCACTTGCGAGAGGTGGCATTCATTCACATGCAGATAACCTGATTCTGCAAACAAAAGGAATATAATCAGGCCTTGAAACTTATTGAATCATTTGGAAGCATGTGGACCCAATAATTCACATTTTCTTTCCATTGAAATGTCTTGACCAATCAGAATTGACTTATGAACAAATTGTTGTGATTGTTTGAAATTTGACATTCTTCTGTTTGTGCTGATCACTGATAGTGAAAAACGGCATTTTTGCAAAATGTCATTCCCATTATCAATAATCGAAACATATAGAAAATTGTTAAGCTATTGACTTGAGGAATAATAGAAAAATAGATTTTCTTTGGAAATGTGTAAGAAATGTTCAGAAAGATTTAGATATTCTTGGACAGAAATCATAGGAAGTTAGCAACACGGTTTCGAAAGCAATTAGAAAGACAAATTGGTTTTTATTGCAAATTGCAGTTAGAGAGCAGAAGTAAGAAAATATTGTTGTAATTAAACAGGCCTTGTTGAGCCCACACCTGGAACACTGTGAATAGTATGGTATCTGTCGCTGAACAATAATATACTTGAATTAGAAGGGGCACAACTATGGTTCACTGGATAATTTGGGAGATGAGAGAGAGTCATTGAATAAAGAGAGATTAAGTAGGATATACCTGTACTCACTGAAGTTTAAAAGAAGGAGAGATTATTTAATTGAAACATAAATGATTGAGGAAAATTAAAAGAGTTTACAACTGCAGAGTAGGGTTCCATGATAAAGGAAGGCTATTTTGAAATAAGCACATCTTATTTGCTTCTGTGGGTTAAGACTGTTTGAAATTCCCTACCCCAGAGGGCTGTGGATAGGGAACATTACACACGAAATTGGGATAATTTAAAGTATTAATTTGGAAATATGGTCAGAAGAGATTTTCATAGAATCACACAGTACAGAAGAGGTCTTTCAAACTGTCAAATCTGGACTGCCAAAGCTACACTAAATATATATAAGTTTCACTTTCCAGCTTTAATAGAATCATACATTACAGAAGATTTTCATTGATTTTAAATCTGGCAAGCTATGTCCAAGTTTCCAATTGTGTTTCAGACCTTCTCACAACATTGTGGCATAGTTACACTGAAATTCTGCCCATTGAACTAAGAAGGAAACTTGAATCTGTAATAATAATGTATACCTTTGCGATAATCAGCACAGACACACTGCAATGAGAATTTTATTTCTATTTATTCAGTAATGCGACATGGGTGTTGCTTGTCCTTATTTCCCTTGAGAAGGTGGTGGTGGTAAGCTGCCTTCTTGAACCACTGCAGTTCATAGCATCCCTACAATAGGGAAACAGACCATTTTGCCCCACAAGTCCACCACAACCCTCCCAGACTATCCCACCTAAAGCTATTCCCCTACCCCTATTATTAGTCGCAGGTGAGGTGCCGGAAGATTGGAGGTTGGCTAACGTGGTGCCAGTGTTAAGAATGGTGGTAAGGGCAAGCCAGGGAACTATAGACCAGTGAGCCTGACCTCAGTGGTGGGCAAGTTGTTGGAGGGAATCCTGAGGGACAGGATGTACATATATTTGGAAAGGCAAGGACTGATTACGGATAGTCAACATGGCTTTATGCATGGGAGATCATGTCTCACAAACTTGATAGAGTTCTTTGAAGTAGTAACAAAAAGGATTGATGAGGGCAGAACAGTAGATGTGATCTCTATGGATTTCAGTAAGGCTTTCGAGAAAGTTCCCCATGGGAGACTGGTGAGCAAGGTTAGATCTCACGGAATACAGACAGAACTCTCCATTTGGATACAGGTCTGGCTCAAAGGTAGAAGACAGAGGGTGGTAGTGGAGGGTTGTTTTTCATACTGGAGGTCTGTGACCAGTGGAGCGCCACAAGGATCGGTGCTGGGTCGAATACTTTTCATCATTTATATAAATGATTTAGATGTGAGCATAAGAGGTATAGTTAGTAAATTTGCTGATGCCACCAAAATTGGAGGTGTAGCGGACAGCGAAGAAGGTTACCTCAGATTACAACAGGATCTTGATCAGAAGGGCCAATGGGCTGAGAAATGGCAAATGGAGTTTAATTTAGATAAACGTGAGGTGCAGCTTTTTGGGAAAGCAAATCTTAGCAGAACTTATACACTTAATGGTAAGGTCCTAGAGAGTGTTGCTGAACAAAGAGACCTTGAAGTGCAGGTTCATAGCTCCTTGAAAGTGGAGTCGCAGGTAGATTTGATAGTGAAGAAGGCATTTGATTTGCTTTCCTTTCTTGGACGGAGTATTGAGTACAGGAGTTGAGAGATCATCTTGCGCCTGTAAAGGACATTAGTTCGGCCACTGTTGGAATATTGTCAGCAGTTCTGGTTTCCTTCCTATAGGAAAGATGTTGAGAAACTTGAAAGGGTTCAGAAAAGATTTAGAAAGATATTGCCAGAGTTGGAGGATTTGAGCTATATGGAGAGGTTGAATAGATTGGGCCTGTTTTCCCTGGACCATCAGAGGTTGAGGGATGAACTTATGGA
This sequence comes from Hemiscyllium ocellatum, assembly GCF_020745735.1. Lineage (NCBI taxonomy): Eukaryota > Metazoa > Chordata > Chondrichthyes > Orectolobiformes > Hemiscylliidae > Hemiscyllium > Hemiscyllium ocellatum. The sequence continues at coordinate 52,916,029 of NC_083413.1, forward strand.
AGTTTATAAAATCATGACAGACATGGTTAGGATAAATAGACAAAGTCTTTTTCCTGGGGTGGGCGAGTCCAAAACTAGTGGGCATAGGTTTAGGGTGAGAGGAGGAAAGATATAAAAGAAACCTAAGGGGTAACCTTTTCACTCAGAGGGTGGTACGTGTCTGGAATGAGCTTCCAGAGTTAGTGGCGGAGGCTGGTACAATTGCAACATTTTAAAAGCATCTGGATGGGTCGAAAAATAGGATGGTTTTGAGGGATATGGGGCAGGTGCTGGTGGGTGGGAATAGATTGGGTTGGGATATCAGGTCAGCATGGTTGGATAGAAGCGTCTGTTTCTGTGCTGTACGTTTCTATGACTCTACATTTCCCCTGATTAACGCAACTAGCCTATGCATCCCTGAACACTATGGGCAATTTGGCATGACCAACTCACCTAACCTGCACATCTTTGGAGTGTGGTAGGAAACTGGAGTACCCAGACAAACCCACACAGACATGGGGAGGATGTGCAAATGCCATTAAGACAGTCACCCAAGGCTGGCACCCAGAATGCTGGCGCTGTGAGGCAGCAGGGCTAACCACTCAGCCACCATGCCATGGTGATCCAGTGTCTCCAATCATTTCTTGATATCACATAGAGTAAATCAAATTGGCTGAAGACTGGCACCTGTGATTCTGGAGACCACAAGAAAAGGTGGGGATGAATTATTCATTCAGCACTTCTGGCTGAAGATTGCTATTAATACTTCAGCCTTACCTTTTACACTGAGGTGCCAAGTTCTTCCATTATTGAGGATGGGGGTATTTACGGAGCCTCCTCCTCCTTCAGTGATTAGCATTTTAGATTCCCTACAGTACGGAAACAGGCCCTTCGGCCCAACCAGTCCACATTGACCCTCCGAAGAGTAACCCACCCAGACCCAAGTCCCTCTGACTAATGCACCTAACACTATGGGCAATTTAGGTATGGCCAATTTACCTGACCTACACATCTTTGGACTGTGGGAGGAAACCGGAGCACCCAGAGGAAACCCACGCAGACAAAGGGAGAATGTGCAAACTCCACACCGGCAGTCAGCCAAGGCTGGAATCAAACCCAGGTCCCTGGCACTGTGAGGCAGCGGTGCTAACCACTGAGCCACTGTGTTGCACTGTTGCTTAATTGTCCACCACCATTCATGGCTGGATGTGGCAAGACTGCAGAGCTTAAATCTGATCAATTAGTTCTGGGATTGCTTAGCTTTGTCTATCACTTGCCGCTTATACCTTTTAGCATGCAAGTAGGCCACTTTGGAAGCTTCACCAGGTTGACATGTTATTTTTAGATATGCATGATGCTGCTCCTTAAATGCCTTGCTGCATTCTCCACTGACTCAGGGTTGATCCCCAGGATTGATGGTAATGGTTGAATGGGGGATATGCTGGGCCATGAGGCTACAGATTGTGCTGGAATAAAATTCTGCAGCTGTTGATGGCCCATAGTGCCTCATGGATGCTCAATCTTAAGTTCCTAGAATTGTTTGAACCCTGTCCCATATAGCACAACGATAGTGCCACTCAACACGAAGGAGGATGTTCTTAATGTGAAGGTGAGACTTCATCTCCAAGAACCATGCAGTGGTCACTTTTACCAATACTGTCATGGATTATAAATTGCAAGAGTGCAAAAACTTTGGAGATGCAGAAGAGATTTTATCCTTTGGCCCAGATTGAGGTAGTCTTACATCAAACTGACTGTATTACTGAGTAACCCCCTTTTTTGTGCCAATTCACAGTTATGAGTTCTCAAGACAGATAATCAAATTCAAAATGGACTTTCCTCTATCTGGCATCATAATGGGGAGGCATGAGAGGATGGAAAAAATATTCGGAAAGCATATAACCTGACACACGTTAACCTCTTCTACAAAAAAAGAGAAGTGACGTAAATCCTAAGAGTTGAGTGGAGATCAACTGTGTAAACAGCCCTGCCTTTGGGTGTGTACATGACAACTGGTCTCAACTTTTCTTCCACACATTCATTTCAAGCAGCTATTAAGGAAGTTAAAATGTCATAGGAGGGTCAGTTCCATGTTTTGCTTCTCTTCCCGGCCACATGGGGACATTCAGATTAAAAATCCCACTACCAAAGAAAACTTACTGCAACAGCAACTGAAAGCCTGTACTCTTTCAATTCACGCATGTGGATTCCCCCATTGACAAAATCTTTCTCCTTTCCAGACAGGACTGATAGCTCTAGCCCCAACTCAGATAGCTGCCTCCCTCTCCTATTGTCTCACTTCCCCTCCATATTAAAATAGGTATGTGAATCCCCCCAGTTCCCTCATCTCTATATTAGCATAGGTATGTAAGTTCCCCATTTGTAGCAGGCAAAACCTTTCTGCTTTAATTACTTTCCATTAACACAAAAGCATAGAAGATACAATTATTGGTTTCTATAGTCCATTCGCACATTATTTCTGGACATCGACATTCATCAGGTTTTGTAAAATCATAATTGCCTACTTTAAGTTATGTGATGTCAATCATCAAAGTGACTAATAAGTCTTTGTATAATTCCCATAAAATATACTGTCTCTGGGTGTATGGCAGAGATTTGTGAAGAAGAGCCGCCACTCGGCTACTTTAGTGATGCTTTGAATCTCTCGCTGGCTGTCCGATTATAAAGCTAATGTTGTTGAACAGAAAACTTGTGTCATCTGGATTCATGGAAAAAAAAACAGACATCAACACTATGGGAGCAAAATCTATGCAATACAAGTGAGAGGTGCTTTCTGGAGTATTTATGAGGTTGTTGACACTTTGTACTTTTCAAATTAGTTCATTTGGCATCACAGTAAAGCAACAATTATATTGTGCCAAATGAAAATGGAAGGAACTGCAGTTGCTGTAAATCAGAAACAAAGACAGAAATTGCTGGAAAGGATCAGCAGGTCTGGCAGCATCTGTGCAGAAAAACGAGAGTTAACATTTCGTGTCTGGTGACCCTTCCTCAGAAATAATATTGTGTCATCTAGTTACATTACTTGGCTGACTTTCCTCAGATGTAGAATGCAACAGTCAACATCAAGATGCCTTTTGTGAACTCTAATTGTCAACATTTCAACCTCTTGAACAGAAAGAAAACCAGTTCGCTCAGTCCTGCAAAAATGCCAAGCAGCTTTACAAGAGACAATCATGAAAAGATGAGATTTGCAAGTTTGCTCTGATGCTTACATCCTTTGGAGTACATTCCTTCCTGAAGTCTGCAAGAAAGAACGTCATATGAATAGTTAGATTTGACTAACAATACCAACACGGTTAATGAGCCTTCAAAAAGCTGAATTGTTATTAAACATAGGCCTCAATCTCAGTGGTCCTTTGAAGTTGAGGTGGTAAAGTGAGGTGTCTTGACAGCCAGAGCAGTCCACCATTCCTGAAGAAGGGCTCATGCCCAAAACGTCGACACTCCTGCTCCTTGGATACTGCCTGACCTGTTGCGCTTTTCCAGCAACACATTTTCAGTCCACTAATATGCCTCAGGTCGTAAGTTCCATGTAGCCATAGTTTACTGTGTCGATAATGTGAGGAATGAAGCTCACTCACTTCAATAATTTCAGTCTGAGACAAGATCTGAAGCAATCAGTATGTTTACTATACTCTGGCAAGCGTGGTGCCTGAAATAGACACGCAGAGTTTAGCAAATACATATCTTATATAGGATTCACTACTCCCAACCTGGTGCCCATTACTATTGTTTATCTCTTGCCTTATCCGGCCTTGTGCATAACAAAGTACAAGTTTTACGTGGCCATTTCACCACATCCTGCCGTGGTCCATTGTGAGGTATATCCTCATTCACTACTATCTACTTCCCCAACTTGTGACATTTCCTCCCATTCCCCAACCATATTGATCCTTATGACCTTTTAATTGAGGTTTGTTTATTGTTATTTCAGAAATGGGAAACAGATGCTTATAACTACTGCTTGTACAAGCATATCTGGCTTAACCTACATCCTCACAGCACCTTATCTATTTGTCTGTAACATCTACCATTGTTTGCAGGCATGTTTCATTCTTGTATGCACATTTTAGCTAATACAAAAACAATTATATATTTCCTTCACATGGTTTTCATTCTTGTTGACTCAGCTCTTGGTTGAAACAATTATACACTGGTGAGAGTTCATTTACCTTGCATAAGTAATTATGATTGCAGAAGTAAACTATATGATCTGGATACAAACGGTCCAGAAGAAATAACCCACATTAGTTTGGAGGCAGAGTTTCACATGTTTAAGCATTAAGATAGTAATGATTCCTCATAGACTATTGCAACTGATTAATGAAGGGCTTTCATCTGTTTTGCACAAGTGCCTTAGTTACCCTTGCCCTTATTCCTTCTTCTGGCTCTTCAAATAAGTGATAATTACATTAACAATTGTATTTTCAAGGTAATCTAAGTGATCAGTATTATACATACTATGACAGAATTTTTAAATTTTTCTTTTTTCATAGCATTTGGGAATAAACAGGTCTGCACAGTTGTACTGAAGGATTGGAGGTTTAAAGACAGTCTGTAATGGTTATTCATTCCAGTCACAAGAAGCACCGTGCAGATTGCATTTATACTACTTTGAGCTCATGAATTATAATAGGCAATGCAAATGATTTCTTCTGCCTCACTGGGTGGATCTTTCTTTATGAAGTCTAAGTGTGACAGCAGGCCTGGACGTGGAGTCACTTCCATTGAGGCTGTGTCAGTTTTATTTGCATGATCATGTGCAATTACATATGTATGCATATCTTTGCACAGACTGAACAGCAAATATTATGGAGTAGAGGTAGGCCTGGATTTCTTACTTTCTGGAGCTGGAATCTCCATGAATTGGAGAGGCCTATTCACTCATCATTCTGATTTTTAACTTTATGCTTATCTCCTTGAAGGGATTCAAATGAAGACTGTCCATTTGGCAGCAAGTGCAGACTCAGAGGCCCCATTTGATGGGAGAGCCCCAGAACCTTCAGTAAAATTCAACCCAATGCTTCAATTTTTAATTGTGATCCTACCTTGAGCAGCCACTTTGCACTGGGGGATCCATAAAAGAGAAAGGCAAATCCACCAAGTTACTTGCAATTTGCTTTATTGCGTGATTGCAACAGGAGGGATGAAAATGGCGAATTCACTGATCCTAAGCAATGTTCCCTGTAATGTGCTTTAGCTGTGCCCACCTTGCTGGCTATACTGTACAGACCCTTAGAGTGATGCACATGTTATTTTAAAAGGGTTACTTGTACACAGCTTGTTTGTATCCTGTGTGTTACATTGCAGACTACTGCAATGTGGCTGCCTCTGCACAATTTTGGTAATCGTACTTTCAGACTGAAATCATGCGAGAGGACGCACAAATCAAAGAAAGCTACATTGTTCAACCTGAGTCTCTGATCCACATTTCTTTTGGCACAGTTCTTCACTAGAAATGGGCCCTCAAAACATGACGGGCTCTAAATTGTATGAAGCTTTGAAAACCTAACTTTTTAGTGCCACAAAATGGAAGTCAGTTGAAGTACTGCCTAAAATTGAGAGCATGAAAAATATCAGACATATTTGGGGCAAGTCTCCATTATTGGGGGTGAAAACAAAAAAATTAGTATTATGCACATTTTAGGGTGTGAGAAATGAAGCTCACTCACATCAATAATTTCAGTCCGAGACAAGATCTGAAGCAGAAGTTTTGTTTATTACACTCTTCCAAGAGGGGTGTGGTGTCTACTGTTTACAAAGGCAGTCACACACACACCGAGTTTAACAAGTACATAATTATTTATACCATTTATTTCTTGGTCACTCCTCCCCCTCTCACCTCATTGGTGTGTTCATGTGTCCAATCCGCATTTTTCTCCCTCCTTCTCCCATTGCTCCTCCCTGTTTACATTTCCCACTACTCTAAGCCCGATGACCACTACTCTTGTTTATTTCTTGCCCTATTTGGCCTCGTGCACATCAAAGTGCAGGCGTTTGCTTGACCGTCTTACCACACAGTCTGACCATCTCACCACATCCCTCTGTGGAGAGAGTCACTCTCCAATTTTAGCTATGTTTGTGCTTGTTGAGTGTTACTTCTTCCTCTTTTTATAGTCCACACTGAGTCCTCTGAGTCTTAAAACCTCTTGACTGCAGTTTTATTTGCAGAAGCGAGAAACAGCTGCTCATCGTCTGCTTGTGCAAGCTTATTCTAAATTATAACCCCTTCATAATTCAGACCTGCGACCCTTGCAAACAACAATCTTCATAAGCTTTTCCTTACAAGGGCCTTCATTTTTTTTTCTCTAAAAACATAGAATCTTATTATGCAGAACAAGGTATTTTGATCCACTGTGCCTAATTGGGGTCAATTAAGATACGATTTAATTAAATTCAATGCTTTATTCTCATAGAATTTCATATTTCCTTTTCAAATATATACTTAATCTTCTTTTGAAAAGTGTTATTGATGTTGTCTCCAGAATAAACGAAGAGAAATTATCTCTTGTGGTATCTGTCAGAATGGGGACAGCCTTAAGGCATTTAACAAATTAACTCAAGGTAAAATAAAATTGTTATGATCTGGATTGCACTCTTTGTTTATTACATTTATGAGTTTTGATTCATTAGCAGCTTTAAAACTATTAATTGTTATAGTGCAGTAGTCCTAATACCAGCCACAGAGAGAATGTTTCTGATCTGAAAAGAAAACATTGATTCACCACTACGCTGCTTCTTGTTCCTTAGCATCACAGTCTCTTTCATACTCTGAACCAAAAAGCCTACTTTGCCAATATCCTGTGAAAGTCCTTATATACAATAGCCACCATATTATCTTTATTCGCCCTCTTCATTACTTTATTAAGTCATTCGATAAAGTTAGCTAACATAATTTGATTTTTAACATCCATTTTGGCTTTCATTTATTAGTCTATACATTTCCCAGTATCAGTTCATTTTGACATGGATTATTATTTCAAGTGATCATTAGTGTTAATACTGATGTTAGATTGTGGTTGTCAGCATTACCCCTCTTCACCTCTTTTAAAATTTTCAGTCCTCCAGTCTTCTGGCATCACTCCATAACTAAAGAAGGTTGAAAGATTGTGAGCAAAGTCCACCCAATTTCTAACCTTACTTTCTGATATAATCTTAGATCTATCCAAATTAGATGAGATGCATTTTTCTACTTTGAGGACTTCTAACCTTCCAAGAATCTCCTTTTAATTTTTGTTTTATTCCTACTACTCTGTTCTTTATTGCTACATTTACAGTCTGCTCTTTTCTGTTAAGGAAAGTAGCAAAGTATCTTATCTGCCTTTGATTCTAAAGGAAGACTGCCTCCTTCCCTAGGTTACTCCTTTATTATTTATGTATGACCATCACCAATCATCTACCAACACCACCCCTCCCCCCTCAACCAGCACCGCCGCGAACCCCCCCCCTCCACACACACACACACACACACACACACACACACACACAATGAACGAACAGCCCTCTGGTCTTCTGGGACAATCGTGACTTTACTTACCAAACTTTAGTTGCTCTTTCTTTTCCTGTTGTATTATTTAAGGTCTCCCATTGTTCAATTTTCTCCCACCAATGTTTGCTTCCAATCCACCAGAGCCAAATCCAATTCAGTGAGTTTGAATAAAGTTAAGTTTCAAGTCAATGAAATTAACTTTGCTCCAGATAGCTTTAGTCAAGCTTAATTGCACCTTGTCCTTTTTCATTAATATTTTAAACCTCAAGATATTACAATCATTGATTCCCCAAATGCTGCCTCACTAAAACAGAAATAGATATAACACTCTTTCTTTCTCATAAAACTGGAAAAACACTAACTCAGAGATTTCTCTGGTGAAAAGGTGCAGCTGAACTATCTTTGATCTGTTGTAGTCTATCTGATGTAGTTACTTTTCTAATGTTGTAGTTCCAGGATTTTCAGTCAGTGACCAAACCTATTTATTTCAAAGATGACATGCCAGTTAATTTGTTTCAATGCATTTCCCTTATGACACAAACTCCTGAAAACTCCCACTTTGGCACATTGTAACTTGTTCAAGTAGCAGCTTAGCAATTTTGTGTTCAACACAAATTGGCAAAAAACACTTAACCGTACCAAAATTTCCTTAAGCCTCATTACTTCAGTATTTCAATCAGAAGTGATGTGGCCTTTGTAATTGATTTTTGCTTTTGGATACTGAACTTGAGACTACTTTAAACAGCTTTGTATGGATATTGCTTTTTCATTATGGGATTTCTTCCAAAATCTCTGTTGAATTCATCCCTAAATCAGCATGTCACCTTAAATCTATTCCAACCCTGTAATCTGTCATTTCTAAAATGATACATTGGAAAAGTTCTGGTGTTCATGTGTCATCAAAGGGCATTCTAGGTGATTTACATTTATCAAATTAACTATTAAAAATGCACAACTTTCACAACTTACCAAATATACATGTCACTCACCACAATTTGCATTAAACAAAAACAAATGGCTTGAACAACATTATAGAATTATCACGGTGCAGAAGGATCCCCGTTGCACCTGCACCCACTCTGTGATCTAGTCCGGCTCTATTATGTAATGTGAATATAATACATCATTGCAATTAATGACCATTTCCTCCAAAGTCTGAGTAGGATTGAACAAAAATCATCTAAAGTACTGGACAAGATTCTGAACTTTTCAAAACTTTTAAAAGTAAAGGGGTCAGCTAAGCCGAGCTCTGGAAAAAAAATACACAGACACAGAGATGGCTGCTTGGAACCAATTGGAACCTGAAATTCCAATTTAAACCTTCACTCAAAGAGAACAATCAACCAAACCCAATACTCTAGACTGAAACCTAGGACAGTCAGTCTGGAGCTTGCACAGTTATTGCACATTCAACTTCAACTAAATTACACATACTCTGAACTATCGGGAAGACAACTGACTTCAAAGAGCGCAGCAGTAACACAGTGGCAAGCGCAGATTTGGCTCAAAGATAAAGGGCTTACAGTCAGTATAACAGCAGACCCTGATCTCACCTGAATGAGCTATTTACATAGCTTATCTCCAGAAGAGGGATCCCAAGGAGCAAGCTCCCAGAGAGCTATTCCTCTGGCAGCTATTCCCCAGAAAGAATTCCAAACAGTGATTCCCAGAAGAAGAATTTCAACAGCCAATTCCAGTGGGTATTTCAAAGTGCTATCTCTGGAAGGAGGATTCCAACAGTAATTCCACACCAGGGGAACCAATGGCAACTGACCACGACCAGTAGACTTAAGAACTGACCCAACCAGTGCCACAAGGCCTCAGACGCATCCTGAGATGAAAACTTGTTCGCAAAAGCACCACAAAGTGAGGAAAATCAAGTTCTCACCCGATAAATCTACTATATATCCTACTGCATCAGCAGAATTCAATCCAGACTGAAGGCCCACACTGTCTGAAGTCTTCGTTGAGGCACTGGGTATGGCAAGGGAGAACAGCTAGCTGTGCTTCAAAATCACATTTTCCTCCACTGGTGATCTTAAACTTCTGAGACCCCAGTGTTTCTGACCTAACGAGCAGGATGGGAAGGTGATTGGTTACAGCGCAGGGAACCCAAAGGTAGGAAGTCTGATTAAAGTTTCTGAGATTAAAACTGCTGTTTAGGTTCTAATTTTGTTTAACCTGTACTTAATTTAATTGTGTATTTAATCACTGTTCTCTGTATAGTTGATTGTGTCAATTTACTGTTTATTACATTTGCCTTTATTTCTTGAATTGTATTTATCTTTTTTATTTAAACACGTGCAGAGATTCTGCCTTCTTGATTTCACATTCCTAAATAAGTCCAGTGTCAGAAGCAGGGGTCTGGGGGTGATTCAAATCACCTAAAATCAGAAAATTACTGAGTGCAACCAAAATCCTACAATACGTCAATCCTCTTTATTACACAAAATTTCTCTGTTCAATGTAACCCCAAGAAATAATTAGGAGGTCTATCTATTGATTTATTTGCTTACTTGTCATGAATTCTGCTTTCATATTAGGAGGTGCAGGGTTCAAACACATAATCAAGATGTGAGCACATAATATTGGCTTGTCACTCCTCCAATGCTATATTATCTTTGACATGAACTTTCAGCGTAAGTCATATGTAAGTGGATATAAAAGACTCCTCCTTGAAAAGGAACAGGGAATTCCTTTAGTTCTTGTGATATTCTTCATTTAACTAACACCAAATATAAATTAACTGGTCATACGTCTTATTGTAGGACATCACCTTGTGGATGACTGCCATCTTTGCTTACATAGCAGCAGACACAATTTCAAACATGAAGTGCAATGGGGCATAGTAAGGCTCTATCAAAATGCTATCTTATTATTTATTTCTCTTTAACTGTGTGATCTTCTTTCACAATGGTGAATGCATTGGGATAGTCCTAACAATCTGATTGTTGGCAATACTCAGTGTGATGTATTTTGAAATTAATTCTTTTGTTATAAAACCTAACAAAAGACAAAGTAGAGTTTAGATTAACATTGCATTTTATCAAGTGTTGCAACATCTTATAAATTGACTTAGGCATAATATATGTTACAAAGTCAAAAGAGTTTATGTTCACTTCAAGGTAGGAAATGTTTTTCTGAAATTTAAGATAAATTTGAAGTACAGCCACAGCTGTCAGAATAGCTAAGAAACAGGCTGCTCCAAAATAGATACATGTAATAATTGGCTGTTAAATTGATACCTGAGGTTTGGTTGCTGTTTTGACAACAATTTAAATTTAACCAATTAATTTAAATTATACCCAGGGTACTAAAATCCAATTGAGTTTGAATTTATTATATTGATGACATTGGACCAATGAGAGGGAACAACTTGGGGATAACAAAACATGGGCATTTTGAAAATTGGGCAGAGTAACTGCCACTGAACAGTTAAGCAATTACTGTAGAGCCAGAGATCCAACTGCCCATCTAAAATCTTGCTGCCAAAGAAATTAGAAGATACTCTGTATCACAAGGTACCTTTTCCTGTAAAACATACTCGCACTAAAATGAAAGACGATGATCCAGGGAGATCAGCAGATGGAAGATTGAAGAAAACACAGAAGACAGGGACTGTATAGACTTGAGATTAAGTTAATGTGTTATTGGAACAGCATATTAATAGGATTGTGCTCAGTTAGGGTTAAGAGTGTTCAGTTTGTTAATAGCTTTGTTTAGTGTTCTGTTAGGGAAATAAATTGTTATTTTCTTTAAATAGTGGAAATTAGACGTTCTCTGTCACTTACACACATTTTAACAGATTACGAGGTGAGGTGAGTTTTGGTTTTAATTAACAGGGGTTTGACCTCTGCATCATAATACATTACATTCTATCAGGTGTTGTACATCTTGTAAATTGAGTTATACATTATATCTTATTAAACTCCCATATTAGCTTCAAGTAAACAGCCCTGTTGTTCATCTTTCACTCATCATCTCCCCAACTTCTAGTTTCTTTTGCACATCCAGAAAAAGAAAATCTCTCACTCCTGCCTAGACTTTTCAAATATTTTTTGTTTACCATTTGTCTAATTAGGAAAGCTTAGACCTTACAAATATATCAACTGTGTTACTATATATATGGTTGGCAATACATTAGACTTTTATTATTTTCATGTAATGTCCTAAAATATGCATAATTTGTGATCTGTCGGTCAGACTGTTTGGAATCTCTATATCTAAGTGAGAGTTCTATTCCATTCACTTGACTTATAACATAGTTAGTCATGTAAACGTGTCCCAGTGGTGTGTACCTGGCTTATGCTTTTCAACAAATGTCAATTGTTTTCTGAAGAACTAGATTATTCTATTTTATTATATGTGTGTGACTTGGTCAACAATTAATATCACTTTCAATTCTGTCTTTATGGGGACCATCTATGGAGGATCGATAATTTCAAATAATGTAAGAAGTACTAAATTCCAAATTTCAGTACATGATCTGTATTAGGCGAAGGTGATTATCCCCTACCAACACATGCATAGAATAATGTACTGTGGTTTACCATTCATGCATTTGATTTCATACACGCCAAGTGAAATAATTTGCCTATAGGCTATCCCATATAATCAAATCTGAATCATATTTATAATTAACAAAGCAGGAGCAATTAGCAACAGGGTGAAGCGTAATCCCATTTCTACTTGACAACTGGATCAGAGATGAAACAAAATACAGGGCTACATTAACTCGCAATATTTTAAATCTATACTAAAATAACAGATGCAATGTAAATGAGTTGAGGATTGTAACTAGTTACTGGACATGCAATATCATTTTGAGGAACTAGAATCATCATGGGTAGTCTGAACTACATTGCTACACTGTGGATGGAGATTGTTTAATAGTATTGTACCACTGAAATATTCAACATCAAATATTACCTGGATCTCTATATTCAGTGTATAATTGCCAGGTTTGTTCCTTCATATATTGTGTATTAATCTTCCACCTTCCAATGTGTAATAGGCTAGCCTGTGAAAAAGGGGTTCTGGTTGATTCAAAATACTTAGGCATACCCTATAGTGAGTGATTGTTTGATTATTGCCTTTTTTGCGGATTATCTGTTTTCCATTTTTTATGTACAAAATAATCTCTCCAGTGTTATACAATCAATACAAATCTTAAAATTAATTATTATGATACACATTGCAATCTTTATTTCTATTTCTCTAAATACTTAAATCTTTTTAAAACCATATTTCCACTATAAACATCTGCTCACCTTTTAAAGATTTAGGGAAAGAAGTCTCCTTTCTTTTGGCTAAGTATCAATCTTGTCGAGTTTCAGAATATTTCTCTCCACAAGGCATCTTTAGATCACTTGACATATCTTATAAACACATGGAGGTGTAAAACACTTGGTTCAACAATGCATTTGGATCACCAAGATTAGAGAACCCACATATATGTGCTCAATACAGTGCATGGGTCTGTGTGAAATTGTGTTTTCCTCGAAAGGACTTCACATTGAAGGGTCTGGTAGACCACTTCCTCTGAAGTTGAAACACTTACGGTGGATGTGGTCAGAGCCATTTTCTTTCACATTACATAGTTTTGATTTCTAGCATGATGGAATATATCCAATGGTTTCAGCCTTTGTCTCTACATGCCAGTGAGACCCAAACATTCAGATACACATTCTGATAGAGCTTCCTGTGAAGCCCATAGGCTTTGCACTGCCCCAACAACATTCCCACAAAGCTGTGTGGCCATGCATCTCTCAGAGGATGCACACACACACACGCACACCAACTCTTAACTTCTGGCTCCAGAAGCCACTGTTGTGCTCAGATCTCAGAGGTCAGCACAGCAACAGGAAAAATCACAGGAAACATAACTCCCCAGGTTCCAATCAACCATCTGCATATGAATCTGCACCGACACGCTTCTCCTTCAGGCCCCCAGCATATGAGATGAGCATTCCAGAGGTGGTCATATATTGTGTCCGCCCATGAAGAAAAGGCTCTTCCCTAGGTAGAATGAATTCCCACAAAACATGACCCCTATTCCCATTGGTGCTTAACCATTCCTAACCCCCTTTCATAATTGTCATCCTCCTTTCCCCAACCTAGAGCTTCCAATCCCCATGTATAGTTCCTAAGCTTCCTTGTTGTGGCAGCCACACCCTATTCGCTCCATACCCGTTCCTCTAGTTTCTATGAATGGATATGATGGAATTACAATGGCCCACCTCTTTAAATGGCCTACTGGACAAGAAGTTCCTAGATCCCTGACTAACGGTTATACATCTCCCCAGCTGCATTAATCCTGTTCCCCTCAAAAGGCTGCTATGGTGCCACAGGTCGAGAAGCACCGTCCCCCACCCCAACCCCAACCAAGAACACACCGATTGGATGCCTGACATTGGCCAATTCACTTGACGTACTGTGCTGGATCCCCCTACCTAACAGCTGCCTCCATAAACTTTGAGGATTATCCAACTAAGACATGGCTGTTTACTTGCTGCAAGTGCAGGGTATTTGCTGTGTAAAAAACTGGCATGTGGTGCAGACATGAGATTGACATGACAGTAAAATGTATGTCCCCTTGACTGAGGACTGCTTTCTAGTAAGACAAGCTATTTAATTGTGTGGCTGCACTAATAGGCAGTGCATGGCAAGGTTGGGATGCTGCAAGTATCTAGATATGCACTAAGTCAGCAAGCATTAAGGGAGCAAGCAAGCAACCAACCCTGAGTTGCAGCATACCTAATCTGTGAGCTTAATGCCTGACTCTACTGCCAATACAACCTATTGCAAATGGATCACAAATGTGCCATGAGGATTATGAGGAGTTATAAATTATTGGACACCAATGTCTGTATTCAAAAGAGTACATGTAGCTTGTGCCCCGAGATAAGACCATCTGATGTAGGAGCAGACGTTGGCCCATTGAGTTTGCTCCACCATTTAAGGAAATCAACATTGATCCAATAATCTGCTGTATCCTCATAACTCTTACTTCCTTTATTGTTTAAATAGCAATCTCATTCTTGAATTTATTTAATGACCCAGCCACTAATGACTGCTGCAGTAATGAATTCCATAGATTCACTACCCTCTGAGAGAAAAGACACTTTCTTTTAAATGGGTGACCCCTTATTTTGAATTATGCCTGATGGTCCTCAACTCTTCCACAAGGGGAAATAACCACTGTCATGCCCTTAAGAATCTTGAATGTTTCAAAAATGTTTCCTCTTATTCTTCTAAAGCCCAATGTGTATAGGCCCAACCTTCTCAACTTCACCTCATTAGAAAAGCCCTCCCTGCCCAGAATAAAACTAGTGAAATTTCTCTCGGCTGCTTCCAATGCCATTACATCTTTCTTTAGGTAAAGGAACCTAAACTGTTCACAGTATTCCAGGTTTTCTCTGACTACTGCTTTGTATAGTTTAGCAAGGCCCCTGTGGTGAGAAACACAAAGAGTCATCACCACTCGTGGCAAGCTGAAACCACCAGGTACCTGCTCTGACAGTCCACATCAAGAACTCTCGGCATCTATTTGCTTGTAGTGAACAGCAAAATAGGAAATGTTATTGGATTACTTTCAGACAAGTCCTTTGATATTCCATTTCCTCCAGGTTCTTATTCTGATGCACAAGATTAATCAGAGATTCCGAGTCATCATATTTATGGAGCTATGCCTGAAGGGAGTCTCTACCTTTTTCACTGCATGTGTGTACAACAGCAAGGAAGTGGGCAGAGTAGTAATTAACTGTCTAATCAAAGAAATCCAATTCAAATGCTGCCTTTTCTCCAGAGTTTAGTCTCCCCAAAGAAATGAGATGCCTAGGGTTTCAGATCTAAAAACTGGAATGAAGGAAAGTAAAATATATAGTGCATATTGAACAACAAACAACTGATCCAAGTATAACATTGCTTACTATTCCCATGAAAGGAATGCAAGCAGGAGCCCTTAAGGTACATGAAATTGAATTATGCCATTTGCACTGATACTACCCCAAGCTGCTCATTGACTATTATTGAGAATTTCTACTGCAGTGGCTTGAGTGAGCACAAATTGTGAATTCCACACTTGAGGCATTAATTGTATCAACTACCAGTACAGAAGTGCATAAATATTTAATAACCCTTACCCAAAAGGCATCAGGAGGAAAGTTATTTCTGACTGTGGTTGATGTGTCCTCGAAAGTACCAGACTAAACCTGTGGAGAGAGATTCTAATTACTTAGTTGATAAGGTCAATTAGAGACCAGTTATGTTTGGAAATGTTCACGTGTAATAAAATTCAAAGGGGAATGATTGATTAGGCTCCAGATGATTATAGATTAACTGTTACTTGTAAATCACCAGTTCCTCCGTACTTTGGAGTCATGGGGCTTCAGAATAAACTATTTTAATACAGTTATTAAAGGATTAGTCAGAGGATCATTGTTTTATCTCAGATAAAGTAGTAGACTTAAACTGAGAAATACATTTTAAATTCTTTTATTAAAAAAAGTCTTTGGAATTCTGAACATGAATTAATTATTAAATTAAAGAAACATAATTTGTCCAATTCAGATATTCACCTGTAATTGATAATTAGCTACTGCCTCGTGCATTTAAAGTTTGACGTGAAGAGAAACACATATTTTCTTATCTTGCTTAGAATTAGAATTATAGATCTGAGGGTTTTCAGAAGATGGATTGAACTAGAAACCAGTCCTAAAATACTAGTATCTTTTATTTCTTTCGCATTATTAACCTTTGCCCTACAACTTACAATTTTTATTCTACTTGCTTAATAAGGCTGGGCAGTTCATTACCAGCATCTGATTTGATAAGCAGTTCCAGGCATCCATCTTCAATAACCCAGGCAAATGTGAAGTATTAGGCTCCCTCTTTGGAACAGTATATTTTTGTGAGGTCTGTGTCTGAACAATTTATTAAATACCACACACAGATATTGGTCTTAGGTTTTTGAAACATTTCATTTATACTAGGGAAATAGTTCATGGCCCACAGCTGCGGTTGCAAATCTTTCCACAAAAGAAAATTGATTTCCCAGGCATTGCTAATAGCAAGCTTGAGTACACATTTGCAAATCATTAGAGGTAGCAGTACAAGATAACAAGGTCATTAAAAAAAAGGGAAAGAAAATTTCAAGAGAAAAAAGGTTTGAAAAACAAGGAGTTTATGCCAAATTTGCATAAAATCTTTCTTTAACCACAGTTGGAGTGAGATTTGGACCTCCATAATACAAAAAGGATACAGCGTTGGATAAAATGAGAAATCGATTTAGGCATAACTGAGAGACTGTAATGATCAGGAAACACTGAAAAGGTTGCTTTCTCTTTCGGAAAGAAAGAATGGAGGAGTGCCTTAAAAAGTCTGTATGAAAAGATATGATTGGATAGATGAGGTGAAGATGTTTCCACTTATGGGAGAAGCCAAAGAAAAGCATGTCAATGAAATGTAGTTGCTAATAGAAATTATAGAGCAATCACTTTATCAATGAAGTGGTGAGAACGTGAGCGTCCAATATCTCATGGAGCTGTTAAAATAAATGGCATAGAGCTATTTAAGGGGAAACTAGATAATTACATGAAGGTAATAGAAGACCCGTGGCTATTGTTAGATTAAGCAGATTGGGAGCAGGCTTGCATAGAGCATGAGCACCATCAGGGTCAAGTTGATCTGGGTGGCAAGTTCCATGCAAATGTATGTGTTCATATATAGGCAACTGAAACTGCCAATCATTGAGAATATATCAAACTATTTTCATCTTCAGATGCAAAAGAAACAAATGCAAAAGCATACACAGACATACACACAATAGTTGGTTCATTATGTGCTGATACTTCGCTTTGAACCATTTTTTAGTCAGTGATGGTTCTTCATTGTCTGTTTTTTGGATGACACCAAAGTTTGGGTTCAAGGTACAGTGTCAAAAAGTGTGGTGCTGGAAAAGCACAGAAGGTCAGGCAGCAGCTGAGGAACAGGAGAGTCGATGTTTCGGGTCTAAGCCCTTCATCAGGAATGGCTTATACTCAAAACATGGACTCTCCTGATCCTTAGATGCTCCTGACCTGCTGTGCTTTTCCAGTGCCACACTTCTCACCTCTGATCCTTCCACATTGTGTTTTTATGCCATATGGGAACTTTCTCAGTTATTACATTGTAAGGCTGTACCAGAGCTCTAAAACACTTACACAATACCACTCCTCAAGTCTTATGACTTTCCCATTATAAGTTTTGATTAATCGTCTTTACAGATTCTCACACAAATTGCTTAGGTTATTTCTTTTTACACTGTTAATTGTACAGTTTTTCCTTTTTTTCCCCATCCTTCCCCATGTTGTTAATTTGATTCCCTTGTGGGTAAAGAAAATAGAAAACAGGATGTAGAAATGCATTAGATAAAGTTGATGTGCTATATTTTCCTCGGTTAGCTTCCCATTAGATCAGAAATTGAATCAATCCAGCAATGGGGCCACTCAGAATGTCTGAGCCAAGGGATTAGGCAAAGCTAGTGGCACTTTCTGACACATGGTCAATGGTACTGAGGGAGGGGTTTATCCTGGTGTAGCATGGAATGTGGGGAATGCAGATGGGTAGCTTAGAGCAATAGGATGAGATGATGTTGGTTACATTGAATGGGACCTTTCATTGCATCCGAAACTTACAATCACTATTGCCAAGGCATTTGCTCTTTGGTGGTCCCCTGTCTATGAAAGCCCTTTATTGAGATCAGTTTTCCATTTATCAAAGCATGTAATATTTTAGTGCAGTAACATTTTGTTACATTTCTGTTAGTACCTATTCCAGAGTTGGTGTTTCTTTGGGAAGTAATCTGAATTGTGCTGTTATCATTGTTTAGGAACGAGTTGTTGGGCAATGTAGGAAGGCTAGTTTTCAAACTGTGCCCCAACAGCAAAATGGAGCAGTAAGTTCAGTGAGAAAATCTGGATTTGTCTATCACAGTGAAGTTCTTCCGAACTATGTGCTCAGAATAATATGCTATTTTGATTGAAAAACTTAAAATAATCGCACAACACCAGGTTATAATCCAACAGGTTTATTTGGAAGTACTAGCTTATGGAGCCCTGCTCCTTCATCAGGTAGCTGTGGAACAGAATTATAAGACACAGAATTTATAGCAAAAAATCTCAATGTCATACAACTGAAACAATATGTTCTACAAAACTAGATTGCTATTAAGCCATCTTTTAGGATGGGTTGCAGCATATTAATACGTAAATCCAGAACTTCTTTTAAGTCACCTTCGAGATAACTTAAGGTTTTATTTTAAAAAAGGTGACATCTCAGTTCAGACAATGCATTAAAGATGTAAGGTTAGAGTTGTCTATATTCTAAAATTGAGCCAGATTGTTTCTATTTCCAAAGTAAGAATTTATAAGATGTTTTATGTATTGACTGCCTGAATTGACTGCCTGCAGATTGTGTGCTTTTTGAATGATATAGAATGTACCTGTTATTACAATTCTGCAAATACAAATTCACCCCTTAGACCTCTATTTGTGTGCACATGTTGGCGGGGGGGTGGGGAGAGAGAAAGTGAGTGTGTGTGAGAAGGAGAGTGCGAGTGTGTGCATGTAAGTGTGAGTGCATGTGAATGTGCTTGGTAGAAAGTGTGTGTGAGTGTGATGGCATATGAGCCTGTGAGAGAATGTGTTTGTGGGTGTGAGTGTGCGAGGTGCATGTGTCTGAGGGAGAGCATGTGTATGAGAGAGAGTCGACATGAGTGTGTGAGTATGTAAGATTGTGTGTGTGTGTGTGCTCACAGGATGCAACTGATAGGGTACCCGTCATTGTCTAGTACTTCCCAGGAGCGAAGAAACTGTGCCATGTTTTTCACAACCTGCAACACATTATCGATGAGGATGAGCACCTCACCAAGAATTTCCCTATGCCTCCACTTCACACCTTCAAACAATCCCTGAATCTTAAACAGACCATTGTTCGTAGCACACTGCCCAGCCTTCAGGATAATGTTGATCACAACACCGTAAACAGAGAGGATACAAAATGTGCCATCCTTAGCATGATGTCAGGAAGCAAATTATTAGGTACTTCCTTTGCATTTGTTTGCCTCAGAAACAATGATAGCTGGTCAAGTTTCTATGTTTTGTGCAATACTGTTAATTATGGAAACCATTGGAAATTCAGTCCAGTTCTACCAGTGTCTAGCCAAGTCCAGATATGTTAGCATTGCAGTTGGAATCTTTCTATTCCTTCACTGAAAATTACTAAATTATTTTTCATGTGTAACAATTTTATACAAAAATTATAGATATCAACCCTCTAGTAGTTCTCAAATTAAGGGCCCTTAAGCTTTTTACTGATGCTTTCATTACTATCCTGCTTTGCCAAAAAATGAAAGTGATTGAAATGTCAGATTTGCAGACGGCTAACATTAAAACAGGCTTAGTAATGAAGGCATCAGTAAAAAGCTTCAGGCTTGCTAATTGAGGAAGCACTTGGACTATTTCATATCTCTAATTTATCAAATAGTTCGATATGAAAAATAATTTAATGATACCATGTCAGAGAAAAGAACAAGATAGAGGCAACATAAGCAAATCAGTGAAAATGTAAAATAATGATGATTTGGAAAAATAATTATGAACAAAGACACTTGATGAATTCTGGCTTCCAATTATGTCATAAGAACTAAATTACCAACCGTGGAACATAAAAATTCATCCTTCATAATGTCTCTCATGCTTGTAATATTCATCCTTTTTGCTCCATAATTTTGCAAACTTTATTCCTAAACTAACAATATTTCCACATATCCTCTAAATTCTCGCTCATTTCTTTACTTTCATTTCTAAATGATTTACTTTCAAACTATATTAATGTCAAACTGCAAAATCTATTTACATGATTTAACCAGAACAATGCACCAGAAGTGACAAAGGATATGATCAAATCATCACTCAAACACTCAAAATATGGCACTTCTGGCCCTGAACATTGCTCAGTCTACCTCAGCTTACCCTGGTAGGGGAAAGTGTTTCAAATGTTTGAACAACAGGTAAAGCTAACCGACTCATGCTGCTATCATGCAGTAAATTCCTGAATGATTTCCTTCACGAACAGCACACAGCCATCAACCCAAAATGGCATAATGTGGACCTCAAAATAAGTATTGTGATATGAGAGTTTAAGTGCTGATGTAATACCAGATATATTGGCTATACTTTCCAATGGCTGCTGAGCCAAGAGTTTAATGTTGATGGGGTTTGATTTCAGAGGTTATAAAAACACTTCTAAATCAAACCTCACTCAAGGATGCCAATGTTGTTCTTGCTTTGGGAACTTCAACAGTTTATCCATTAAAAGTACTTTGCCAAACCTCCTTTGTCAGTGAGGCAGTAGGACTACATCATTTGGTTCAACACAATTTTATTAACAAAGTATTCCTTATTTAAAAAAAAATGAGTATTTCCCAAATTTGTACGATGTTTACTCTCTTTCCTCTCTATTGTAGGGCTGGCTGTCTTCCACGAAGGTGGGTCTCACAGATCAGGCCAGATCTTCCCTGGGTCTTCTTAGGTTGCCGCACGGCCTTTTGCCATGAAGCTTGCTGCATGTCTTCACTGAAAAGGGTAGCTTCTGGGTGTGTGTTTTTATCCCCCACACCTCAGACCTTCTCAAACGTTCTTTGGCCTTTGGCATGAGCCAGGTTCAAAGAGTCCAATTAACAGGAACTGTCATCTCCATGCCAATGATGGCCCAATCAAACAACATCCTCTAATGCTGTTCAAGACGATGCTGGTTTGTTTAAGTCTGTTTCTTCTGACACGGTATTGATGAGTACAAGATAGAAACCTTTAACTTCTTGTCTCCTTTTAGTAAGGGTTTGGAAATGTTGCCTCATATTTAGAATAAGTGAAAATTAATGAAATACTTTGAGCTCAGCAGTCCTTACAATACAAATTTAACTATTTTAAAGGTATTTTCCTGCTTAGTGATAGCAGCCAATCTTGTAAGCAGACTATATATCTATTATTTTATGGAAGGTAATACATTCTGCCCTTTATCCACTCTCACAGTATTGCAAGCTAAGGATGTAACAATATACTGATGAAGACCATATGCTCGAAAGATCCACTGTCCTGCACCTTGGATGTTCCCTGACAGGCTGTGTTTTTCCAGCACCACACTTTTTGACTCTGATCTCCAGCATCTGCAGTCCCCCAATGGAACAATATACTCTCTGGAGACCTGAATCAGTTATTTGTGTCTTGCATACATGCACTCTGAAAGCCTACTGAGCCAGTAGTCAGTGAAGAGAAACTTGAGAAGAACCATTAAATAACTATTTCACAGCATGTGGACATATGGATCAACTCTCATCAGATTCACTTAGATCAATCAGTGCAACCTAGCTTCATGTAATACTGCAGAACACAACATGCACAGATGTGTGAGTCATCTGACTTCACTTAAAACTAAAGGTTTTCCAACAACTTTCTGGAAGATCAAAAGATATTCATGGGTAAGGAAGGCCATTCAACACATTTTAATTTATCAACATGGAAAAAGTATTGCACTTAGGTCATTGCTCAATCTTGTTTTCAAATTATTTTGTAAGTTTCTCTTCCAAAACTCTGACTAAAAGACCATTCAATCATTGATTATTCCCAATGTCAAGAATGAGGCCCCAATATAAACACTTAGGGCTAAACACTAACTTCCAACTCAACTTCTCTAATCAGTTCCTTCAGTGACTTTCCTGTACATACCAACATTTTACCATGAATGTGTACAACTCAAGCTCCAGGCGTTCTGTTCACCATCCATGTCCTTTTGACATGCCTGTTCTATTAAAAATCATAGATCTGGAATGCTAACTCCATTTGACTCATCACAAATGCTGACTATTGCCAGATTTTTCTGTTTTTCTTTCTGATTTGTAGTGTCTGTAATAACTGGCTTTTGTATGCATGATTATCTATGTTCATGAGGGTGAATTTTCTACAACCCAGAACAATATGGGCAATTGCAAGACAGTTGTAAAAACATGAAAAGAATGGGAGAATCAAAACCTTGATGTTAAGCAAAGTTTTCTCAACTTCTCCCTTACATTTTCTATGATGACGTCAAAATCTCACAATTGAGCAGCAATGACCTTATTTCCATGCAATTGCATCTTATTATTAGCATTTCAACTAGTATTTATTATTGTTAGCTTTTCTATTGGCATTTGTCTTCACAACTTTAAATTCTGCTCCTCTTCCTTGAGAAACCATGCATGAATCTTTTAATTGAAAGGGGCCTGTTAGTATCATTGAACGTATTTTAATCAATCTTAAATTATTTTTAGCAAAATGTCAGTTTCATGTATGGATTCTCATTGCGAGGCCTAGCAGGATCTCTCATTGTATCTCACCATGCTCACTTTATTAATTAACTACCTTCTCTATGCAATCTCTCCCCCCAACCCACTCTATCCTAGCTATGTTTTACCATTTGCCATACCCCAAACAATTTGTCACTGCTGGGATATTCAAAAATGCCAGCATCTCGAGCATTCTTAAAAGGCACCCACATAAGCAATGCAAATAAGAAGCTGCCATGAGCCATCTCTAACATTTTCTCAGACATGGCAGAGAAGGGGAAATTAGTGCCTTGTTTTGTGGGTGTGGACCTGGATGTTCTGGTGAATGGAATGGTCCAGAAATGGGATAGCCTCATCCCCTAGGACCAGCAGAGGAGGCCATCATACCAGAGTATACCAGTCTGGTCTGAGGTTGCTACCTGGGTCAGTGTGGTCTCATCCACATTATGACAAGCCCAGCAGAGTTGGAAGAAAATCAATGTCCTTCACCACTGCAGAAGTACAAGTGTCACTTTCCTCTTTCTGACGTCTCACTCACTATTTCTGGTGTTGGACCAACATTTTACCAAGACTCGTATTCTATCACTTTCATTATTGCCAGCAACATCTTCCCTCACTCACTGTCACCCACCCCAAGCCCAGACACCATGAACCCTACATGAGCCCTACTCATTTGTTTGGGACATCTTCAACCTGCTATGTCACCTGCTTTCAACTCCCTCAAAACCTGGTTCTCTCTCATTATAGAGTCATAGAGATGTACAGCATGAAAACAGACCCTTTGGTCCAACTTGTCCATGCCAACCAGATATCCCAACCCAATCTAGTCCCACCTGCCAGCACATGATCCATATTCCACCAATCCCTTCCTATTCATATACCCATCCACATGCCTTTTAAATGTTGCAATTGTACCAGCCTTTACCACTTCCTCTGGCAGCTCATTGCATACACATTCCACCCTTTGTGTGAAAAAATTGCCCTGTAAGTCTCTTTTATATCTTTCCCCTCTCACCTTAAACCTACGCCCTCTGGACTCACCCACCGCAGGTAAAAGACTTTGTCTATTTATCCTATCCATGTCCCTCATGATTTTGCAAATGTCTATAAGGTCACCCCTCAACCTCCGACACTCAAGGGAAAACACCTCCAGCCTGTTCAGCCTCTTCCTCTGGCAACATCCTTGTAAATCTTTTCTGAACCCTTTCAAGTTTCACAAAATCTTTCTGATAGGAAGGAGACCAGAATTGCACACAATATTCCAACAGTGGCCTAACTAATGTTTTGTACAGCTGCAACATGATCTTGTAACTCCTGTACTCAATACTCTGACCAATAATAGAAAGCATACCAAACGTCTTCTTCACTATTCTATCTACCTGCGACTTCACTTTCAAGGGACTACTCCAAGGTCGTTTTGTTCAGCAACACTCCCTTGGACTTGACCATTAAGTGTATAAGTCCTGCTAAAATTTGCTTTCCCAAAATGCAGCATGGCACATTTATCTGAATTAAACTCCATCTGCCATGTCTCAGCCCATTGGCCCATCTGATCAAGATCCTGTAATAATCTAAGTAACGTTCTTCGCTGTCCACTATACCTCCAGTTTTGCAAACTTACTAACTGTACCTCTTATGCTCACATCCAAATCATTTCTGTAAATGACAAAAAGTAGTGGACCCAGCGCTGATCCTTGTGGCACTCCACTGGTCACAGGCCTCCAGTCTGAAAAACAATCCTCCACCACCACCCTCTGTCTTCTACCTTTGAGCCAGTTCTGTATCCAAATGGCTAGTTCTCCCTGTATTCCATGATATCTAACCTTGCTAACCAGTCTGCCATGGGGAAACCTTTTCAAATGCCTTACTGAAGTCCATATAGATCACATTTACTGCTCTGCCCTCATCAATCCTCTTTGTTACTTCTTCAAAAAACTCAATGAAATTTGTGAGACATGATTTCCCATGCATTCTTGGAGGAAAACAACACAAATTAAGGCAAGAGAGAAAGGATGAGTGGTGTGTCCCTTATCAGGAGGGGATCCTGTCCTTGGCCATCTCAAGTGACTGACTGGTCATCCAAACCCCTGACTAGAGCTGGAGGCTGCATTTGGCATATTGTGCCAGGAACCACTGACCGAAGCTATCTCTCATGACTTGACATAGGACTGCTGACAACCATGACAAACCACCTGAATTCATGTTGGCCTTAAACAGCACAGTAATAGAGAAGTATTGAGAACCTGACATTTCTGCCTGAGGGGCAAGATGTAAAAAGCCATGGCAAAGGAGGGATGATGTGAACATCCAGTCGAAGTGGGTGAGTACTTACAGAGCAAGTGAGTCATTTGCATATGCAGCCTGATCCAATTCACGAGTTCGGTGTTTCTCTCGGGGTGCAAAATGTCCTAGCTACAGCATCACAATGATAATTATCCCATGATGTAGTACTGAAGTGCAGCAGCAAGCTGTAAGTGGTTCAGAGATGTGTCATGAGAGTCTTTAGAGGTTACTTGCCAATTTTTGTGGATGTGCGGCATGTGCAAGTGATGGCTGGGGAGTGTATCCCCTGATGTTGGTGTGCAGCATGGAGGACATTGGATGTGGCAAATTCACAGACCCCTGCTCTGATTCTGAAATCAAGACTTCTCAGCATCTAGATTGGTCACTGCAGATGTTAATGAAGTAATATCTGTAGTTAATAAGACAATTATTAAGCAATAAACCCCCTTAATTGGCAATTCACCTCAAAGAAATATTGTCTCAACACTTGCAATATAGCGAAAAGATACAGCAAGTTGTTCTCAATATTAAAATAGGCCTCACTGGAGTTCTCACACCATTCTGCCATATTTCTAAGCAAAATCCATACTACTCATATGTTCCATATCATTCTCCACATATTTACCATTTCTCGTTCTTCTTCATCCGTGATTCTTTTTAGTTCTTTTATCGAAGTCCATCAAATGATTACAACACAGTTCCTGATTAAATAGGACTCGATTTTAAGCTATCAATTTGCACACCTGATAATTACTCATCAAAGTTTAACACCAGCTACTCACCTTCAGAAGTCACAAAACTATTGGTTTTCCTTACCTTACTCTGCAAATCCATTACTCTTTCTTTCCCTTTTTGATCAATAGAGATCACAAAATAATAACAAATAAAGGCACTCAACCCATCCGGTGAAATTCTAACACAATCCCACTGCAGCATCCAATTACTTTTGCTATGACCAAATGATAAAGGGCGATCAACTTTTCTCTTTTTAACCTTCTTGGTCAGTCACAACAAATATTTTTATTTTCCTCTTTTGGAATGCAACTATAATACTTCGACAAAACTTAGTTAACCAGATCAAAAACGAATGAAATAGAATTTCAGTGTTTCCTTGAGAGAAGTATTATTATTTTTGTATTTATCAAACCTAAGAAAGATAAGAAAATATAATATCTGACACATACACACACGAAGAGGGAACAGAGTTTTGAAAAGAAAGTGGCTGGAGGTGTAAAAATAGACAGGCAAGTTGCAGTTTAAAGTTTTAGACCCTTTGTGTTACAAGAGAGAAACCTAGGTCTCAAATATATAACTGTTGACTTGTTTCCTTAGGCATAGCAGAGCTTGCAATTAACTTAAGTTTCACAGTGAATGTTGGTATTTTCAAGGTGATTTTTAACTGACGCTGGTTTCTGAAATCGAAAGAGAGAAAAAAAGCTGACTGTATCTATTCTGCTGTTAGTCTATGTTTCTTCCTCACTCGGTTGCTCCTAAAATATGGTTTGGATACATTTCAAATCTAGCTCCATTGCCCTTTTCAAACCAGATATTCTTTCATTTCTACATGTGAGTGAAACAGGAGTTGCAAATTTTTTGATACCTTCCTGAGTTTCTGTGTGGTAGCCAAGGGAAGCTCAGTGAAATTGGAGATCTGATGGAACCACAAATGCAGCCTCAGTAGAAGTTATCAATGGTGTTGCAAGTGGCTGTGTAGGTGACTGTGGCTATAAACGTCTATATATCTGGCATTTCTTTCTGTGAAAACAGATACATTTGCTACATATTCAAGCTTGTTATCCACTATTGCATAAATATGATCATTGAGGCATGGTAACTGTTTTTGTCATCAATAATGAATCATTTTGTCCTGCAAGAGAGAAAAATATGCCAGTGTGTATGTGTGCAATCTGTCTGGATGATCTGTGTCAAAAAACTGGTCCCTTTTTTCTGAAAGCTGTTCCTCTTCTCGAGGATACAGTGTCCTTGATTTTTTTCAGAAGGGTCGTAAATGGGTCGGGCTTTGATTAAACGAGTTTGGTACAGAGATGAAAAGGATTTTGAGAAGTTTTTTGTTTATATAGAGTCAGAGAGTCATAGAACTGTACAGCATGGAAACAGACCCTTCGCTCCAACTTGTCCATGCCAATCAGATATCCCAACCCAATCTAGTCCCACCTGCCAGCACCCGGCCCATATCCCTCCAAACCCTTCCTATTCATATACACATCCAGATGTATTTTAAATGTTGCAATTGTACGAGATTCCACCACTTCCTCTGGCTCATTTAAGTCCATACACATACCATCCTCTGCTGAAAATGTTTACCCTTAGGTCTCTTTTCTATCTTTCCCCTCTCACCTTAAGCCTATAGGTCTGGACTCCCCCACTCCAGGGAAAAGACTTTGTCTATTTATCCTATCCATGCCCTTTGTGATTTTATAAACCTCTATATGGTCACCCCTCAGCCTCTGACGCTCCAGGGAAAACAGCCCCAGCCTGTTTAGTCTCTCTCTGTAGCTCAAATCCTCCAACCCTGGCAACATCCTTGTAAATCTTTTCTGAAGCCTTTCAAGTTTCACAACATCTTTCAGGTAGGAAGGAGACCAGAATTGCTCCCAATATTCCAACAGTGGCCTAAACAATGTCCTGTACAGCCGCAACATGACCTCCCAATTCCCGTACTCAATATTCTGAACAATAAAGGAAAGCATACCAAACACCTCCTTCACTATGCTATCTACCTGCAAATCCACTTTCAAGGAGCTATGAACTCCACTCCAAGGTCTCTTTGTTCTGCAACACTCCCTAGGACCTTACCATTACGTGCATAAGCCCTGCTAAGATTTGATTTCCAAAATGCAGCAACTCGCATTTATCTAAATTAAACTACAACTGTCACTGCTCAGCTTGAGACTTCAGGCCAGAGTGGTCATGTTTTAGAAGTGACCTGTAGAATGAAAGAGGAGTGGTCAGCTCTGTAGCTGAGCAGTTCAGTCCAGAATGATTTGGAAGTTCAACAGTAAGCTTTGTGTGAACAGGGTCTCTCTCCTTCTGTCCTTCTAGCTTCAACAATTAAACATGTGTTCCATTTTTTTCCCTGTGTTTTAAGGGGGTTTGCTTATTGGGACTGTTGTGTATATTCAGAACAGCATAATAAAGTCTAGGTTGTAGGTTTGCTCGCTGAGCTGTAGGTTTGATATCCAGATGTTTCATTACCTGGCTAGGTAACATCATCAGTGGCAACCTCCAAGTGAAGCGAAGCTGTTGTCTCCTGCTTTATATTTATATGTTTGTCCTGGATGGGGTTCCTGGGGTTTGTGGTGATGTCATTTCCTGTTCATTTTCTGAGGGGTTGATAGATGGTATCTAGATCTATGTGTTTGTTTATGGCATTGTGGTTGGAGTGCCAGGCCTCTAGGAATTCTCTGGCATGTCTTTGCTTAGCCTGTCCCAGGATAGATGTGTTGTCCCAGTCGAATTAACAAACTTAAAAGTCCCAGTACAACCTATGGACAAAACCAACGTCATTTACAAAATTCCATGCAAGGACTGCCGCAAACACTATGTAGGACAAACAGGAAGAAAGTTAACCACCAGGATACATGAACACCAGCTAGCCATAAAAAGACACGACTATCTCTCCCTCGTAGCCCTACACATGGATGAAAAAAAATCCATCAATTCGACTGGGACAACACATCTATCCTCGGACAGGCTAAGCAAAGACATGTCAGAGAATTCCTAGAGGCCTGGCACTCCAACCACAATGCCATAAACAAACACATAGATCTGGATACCATCTATCAACCCCTCAGAAAATAAACAGGAAATGACATCACCACAAACCCCAGGAACCCCATCCAGGAGAAAGATATAAATAGAAAGCAGGAGACAGCAGCTTTGCTTCAGTTGGAGGTCACCACTGATGATGTTACCTAGCCAGGTAATGAAACATCTAGTTATCAAACCTACAGCTCATCGAGCAAACCTACAGCTCAGCGAGCAAACCTACACCCTAAACCTCAACTTGAGCTACAAACCTTCACAAACCTTGCATAATAAAGTCTAATTTGGATAGACTGAGTTCTGTTGGGGTTCTTTATTCTGTTCTTTGTGTTTCATTGCGTAATTTTGTGAATACATTTTTGTCTGTTTTAAAACCTAGTAGTCAACCTCGCTAACATACTCTGGGTAATTTTCACTGTACACTTACTGAAACAAATTGTAATGTTATGTTCTGGGCTGCCTGCTTAAGAATGCTTTGAGTGGTTGAGTCCATAACAGATGGGGGGCTCTTTGTGAGATTTTAAACAGTGAGTGGTAGATGCTAGTGTCTTTATTTCAGGCGTTGGTTTGTTTGGGTAGACAAAGCTTGGGGTTTTAATGGCTCTTTCAGTCATCACAAGTTTTCAGGAAGTGGATGCAATGACTTTGGAAGTTTTGCAAAAGGTGAATAAGACCAAGCTGCAGGAATTAGCAGAGAAGCTGGAATTGTAACTGCCTGTTTCTGTGAGGAAAGGCAAGATAATTACAGCAGTCGCTCAGCATTAAAACTTGCCGGGGAAACCATCAAAATCCATAGCGATAGTAAAAATTCAATGCAAATTAAGCAGCTTGAGTTAAAGAGCAGCAAAAATGAAACAGTTTGAGTTATGGTTAAAAGCAAATGCGAAAGAAAAAGAATGAAGGGCTTTGGCAGAAGAGAAATAAAAAGAGAGAGCTTTTGAACTTCAGAAACTGACACTTAAAAAGGAAAGTCAGCTAAAAAGGATGGAGATTAAGGCTGAAGGCAAGTCTAGTGAGGAAAAGAGTGAGGATGAGCAAACCCATGGTGGGTGAAAGCCTGATGAGAAACTGTTTAAA
This sequence comes from Hemiscyllium ocellatum, assembly GCF_020745735.1. NCBI lineage: Eukaryota > Metazoa > Chordata > Chondrichthyes > Orectolobiformes > Hemiscylliidae > Hemiscyllium > Hemiscyllium ocellatum. Next base: position 52,946,028 of record NC_083413.1, read on the forward strand.
TATTACCTAAATTTGATGAGAAGGATGTGGAAGTCTTTTTCATCTCATTTGAAAAAATAGCTAAACAGATGCACTGGCCAGTGGCAATGTGGGTTTTGTTGATCCAAATAAAACTTGTAGTTCGGACTCGCACCCCTATCAGAGGAGGTATCTGGGGAGTATGAGGAGGTGAAAAAAGCCAGTTTCAGTGTATATGAACTTGTACCAGAAGCCTATAGACAATGTTTCAGGAATCTAAGGAGAGATCCTGGTCAAACCTACATTGAGTTTGAAAGGATCAAACGGAGTAATTTTGATAGATGGATAAGAGCTCCAAAAATTGAGCAAACATATAGAATCATAGAGTCATAGAGATGTACAGCTTGGAAACAGACCCTTCAGTCCAACTCGTCCAGATGCCCATAGAGAGGTAATTATTTTGGAGGTATTCAAACATTTACTTCCTGAAGTAATGCAAACTCATGTGGAATAGCAGAGAATTAAAACAGCAAGATTAGCAGCTGAAGTGGCTGGTGATGATGAGCTAGTCCATTAAACTCAGTTTGGCTTCCTGAATCAATTTCAATCCATGAGGGATAGAAATTGGGACAAAGAGAAATCCTCATATGGAAACGAAAAGGTGGATCTCAGTGAAGATCAAAAGGATAACTTGTCACAGGGTAAAAAAGAAACCCTTGAGGGGGACAAAGAAATTAAAAAGCTCCAGAGTTTTCATTGTAATAAAGTGGGTCATACAAAATCACAGTATTGGTGGGCTCGGAGAAAGCCAGATGTAGGAAAACCAAACAAGCCTGGGACTTTTGTTGGACTAGTAACAAAGACCACAAGGGAAGTTAGACAACTGCCTCAGAGTGTACAAGATGTTCAGAGGTTGATTAAGGAGGACAAATTGCCAGATCTGCTTTAAAAAAATATACATGCAAGGATAAAGTTTATTCACATCGGCCAGGAGTAATAGATAAGGAGGTGACCATATTATGGGACACAGGATCCTCTCAGTCTGTAATGCTGAAGGATGAGAAGATATGTACTCCTGATGGACTATTGCCAGAGAATGTATTTGTAACAGGAATTCATGGTGAGACAAAAAGTGCTCAATTACGTAAAGTAGGGCTAGAGAGTCCAGAGAAGAGTGAAGAATTTGTGGTAGGAGTACTGGACAAACTCTCAGTTCCAGGAATACAATTTGTCCTTGCAAATGATATACCTGATTCAGCAGTAGGTGTGCTGCCTACTCTAGTTGAAAAGCCAGTGGTGATGCAGGCAGCTGAAGAAATGAACAATATTTATCCAGGAATTTTCCCAGATTGTGTGATCGCAAAATCACAAGGCAAAAGTTGAAGCAGGAGAGATCAAAAGGCACAGATAAGGAAGCTGACATAGCTTTATCAGAAACTATCTTCAATCAGATAAGTGGGACAGAACAGGAGCAAATAGGTAAATATGCAAGTATCTTTAGCTCTGCTAAGCTGATTGAGTTACAGCAGAAAGATGAGAACTAAGAACAATTGTATCAAAAGGCATATGCAGAGAAGGAGAGAGAATACATCCCTGTATGTTATTACTTAACAAATGATGTCTTAATGAGGAAATGGAGACCATCACACATTCAAGCAGATAAGAAATAGGCAGAGATTCGTCAAATTGTTTTGCCAGTAGGGTATAGAAAGGAGGTGCTGCTAGTGGTGCACTCTTGGAGGTCATTTAGAGGTGAGGAAACACAGGCTAAAATATAAAGACATTTTTACTGACCTGGACTACACGAGGATAGTTGAATTTTGCCAGATATGTCATATATGCCAGCTAATCAGAAAACCACAGGCAATAATATAACCTGCACCTTTAATATCTATTCTAGCATTTGAGAGTCTTGATTGATTGCGGCGGTCCCTTGCCTCAAACAAAAAGTAGGAACAAGTATTTATTAACAATTATGGATGTATCGACTAGATTTCCAAAGGCAATCCCATTCTACTACATCACGGCCAAAAGGGTTGTAGAAGAATTACTTTTTCTTTATGAGACGTAGACTACCAATAGAGATCCAGTCAGATCAAGAATCAAACTTCACATCCAAACTATTCAAGGAGGTTATGCACAACTTGGCAATAAAGCAATTCAAATCTACTGCATACCATCTGGAATTGCAGGATGTGCGAGAGAGATGGCATCAAACACTAAAGACCATGATAAGGGCTTTTGGTCAGGATTATCTAGATGATTGGGATTAGGAAGTTCAGTGTGTACTTTTTGCAATCCGAGATGCACTGAATGAATTGATGAAATTCAGTCCATTTGAATTAATTTTTAAGCATGAAGTAAGAGAACCGTTAAAATTGTTTAAGGAGCAATTAATAAGTCAGAGTTCATAGACCACCCATTGGGATTATGTGTCACATTTTAAAGAATGATTAAATAGAGCTGGAGAGTTGGCTAGACAGCATTCAATGAAACAGGAAGTGGATTAGAAATCATAAATTCTCAATTTTGCAACTGGGGATAAGGTATTGGTGTTACTTGCAATAACAGGTGAACCTTCAAAAGCCAGGTTTAGTGGACCTTATCAAATCGAGAAGAAATGAAGTGAGGTGAACTCCTGGATAAGGACTCCAGACAGGAAGAAATCTCACAGAGCGTGTCATGTGAATATGCTGAAAAGGTATTTTGATAGGGAAGGAAAGCAAGAGGAGAAGGTGTTAATGATTACAGCACAGAAGGAAGAACCAAGTTCAGAGGATTCTGAAATGGGCATTCCTCAAATCAAATTGGACAATGAGGAAGTTGTCCAAAATTGGGATAAATTATTGAGTTACTTTCCACAAGAAAATCAAAATGACCTGAAAGAGTTATTACTATCACATGAGGAGATATGCAGAAATAAACTGGGAAGTACTAACCTAATTGTGCATGATGTAGATATAGGAGATGCTGTTCCGATTAAGCAACATCCTTATCGGTTTAACCCTCTAAAGTTGGTACAGATTCAGAAGGAGATAGAGCGCATGCTCTAAGATGGCATAATTGACATGAGTTACAGTGACTAGATCTCACCTGTAGTAATGGTGCCAAAGCCAGATAGTACCCAACAGTTGTATGTGGGCTATCACAAAGTCAACGTCATTGCAAAGATGATGCATATCCAATTCCATGCCTGGAGGACTGAGTCAAAAAGGTGGGACAAGCAACTTATGTTTCTAAGTTGGACTTGTTCAGAGGCCACTGGCAAGTACATTTGTCAGAGAGAAAAAAGGCAATTTTGGTGTTCGTAAAGCCAAATGGACTATATCAGTACAAAGTCATGCCATTTTGTATGAAAAATGCTCCAGACACATTTCAGAGACTGACAAACAAGTTTATTGCCAGGTTACATTGTGGTTTACATTGATGACCTGGTGAGTTTTAGTCACTCATGGAAGGAACATTTACAGCATTTATCAGAATTGTTCGATCAACTTCAGGAAGGCAGGCTTGGTGGTAAACCTAGCTAAATGACAATTTGCCAAAGTCCAAATCACCTTCCTGAACCATGTTATTGGACACGAACAAATGGACCCACGATATGACAACAAAGTAATTGGGGGATTCCCCACACCATCGATGAGAAAAGCAGTACTACGGTTCCTGGGATTTAGTGGATTTTACCGAAAGTTTGTGCCAAACTTTAGCAGCATGGCTGCTCCACTCACTGAATTGTTAAAAAAGGGCAAGAAATTTCAGTGGACAGTGGACTGTCAAAATGCATTTGACAACCTAAAAACTGTGCTAACCACTGCCCCAGTGTTAGTCACACTGGATTACACAAAGTCTTTCAAGGTGGCTATAGATGCCAGTGATATGGGTGTCAGTGTGGTGCTCCTGCAGGAGGATGATGAGGGAATAGAAAGAACCATCAGGTATTTTTCCAGAAAGTTGAACGTTCATCAACAGAAATATTCAAAAGTGGAGAAAGAGACTTTAAGCTTGGTGTTGTCATTACGATATTTCAGTGTTATATTACCAGCAATGCATCTGAGACAATCATATACATTGACCATAACCCATAACATTTGTGGAAATATTTGAGGACAAAATGCCACACTGTTTAGACGGAGCTTGTTGTTGCAACCATTCAATTTGACAATTGTGTATGTGGCTGGTCGCGAAAACATGATTGCTGACGTATTAAGAAAACTCGAATGAGATACAAAGGTTTTCAGTGATGGGTGTGCCCCAGCCCAAATTCGCCTGTAGTTGTGCAAATTTGCATGTGTACCATTAGTATAGTGTATAGTACAGTGTGAGTATAGTGTTTTAGAATACTAACCAGTTTTTGTTTTGAAGGGTATTAAAAATTATGCCATCTTTCGATATTGATTGGTTTTTTTAAGGGGAGATGTGTCACATAGCTGGTCCCTTTTTTTCCTAAAAGCTGTACCTTGGATCAAGGATACTGTGTCCTTGATTTTTTTCAGAGGGTTTGTAAACGTGTTGGTCTCCAATTAAATTAGTTTGGTACAGTGATGAAAAGGATTTTGAGAGGTCTTTTGTTTATATGTAAAAAGGTGAGACTTCAGGCCAAAGTGCTCATGTTTTATAAGTGACCTGTAGAATAAAAGAGGAGTGGTCAGTTCTCTAGCTGAGCAGTTCAGTTCAGAACCAGTTAGAAGTTCAACAGCAAGCTCTGTGTGAACAGGGTCTCTCTTCTTCTGCCCTTCTAACTTCAACCTGTAAGCATGTGTTCCATTTTTTTTCCTGTGTTTTAAGGGGGTTTGCTTATTGGGACTGTTGTGAATATTCAAAACAGCTTAATCAAGTCTAATTTGGAGACTGAGTTCTGTAGGGATTCTTTATTCTGTTCTTTGCATTTCATTGTGTAATTGAGTGAATAATTTTTTGTTTGTTTTAAAATATAGTAGTCAACCTTGCTTATGTACTTTGGATAATTTTCACTGTACACTTAGTGAAACAAATTGCAAAGTTATGGTCTGGGCTGCCTGCTTAAGAATGATTTGAGTAGTCTGGCCTGGTACATAACATCTGGCTGGTATGATGCAATGTATGCAAACTGCCTGATGTAGGGTTGAAGCTTGCAGCTATGTTAATAGTTCAATGAGGAGTAAAAAAAAGCTTGCCAGGAGCAGCATCAGGGATATCAAATATGAGGTGCTAATCTTGTGAAGTACAACAGCAGACTATATGTTTGTGAAAGGCAGCATGGTGGTTCAGTAGTTAGCACTGCTGCCTTACAGCACCAGGGACCTGGGTTCAATTCCAGCCTTGGGGGACTGTCTGTGTGGAGTTTGCACATTATCCTCGTGTCTGTGTGTGTTTACTCCGGGTGCTCTGGTTTCCTCCCACAATCCAAAGATGTGCAGGTTAGGTGGATTGGTTATGCTAAATTGCCCATAGTGTTCAGGGATGTGTAGGTTAGGTGCAATAGTCAGGGATAAATGTAGAATAATAGGGGATTGAGTCTGGGTGGGATACTCTTCGGAGGGTCGGTGTGAACTTGCTGGGCTGAAGGGCCTGTTTCCACACTGTAGTGATTCTATGAAAGAGCAACAAATAATACATGAAACCAAGTGCACATATCAGAACCAAGTTCTGAGTTTTGCAATCTTTCAAGTTATGAATGGTAATGCATAGCTGACTAACCAAGCAGAGATGGATGCTCCACAAATACCCCAATTATCAATGATCAGTGAGCTTAGCATGGTGCAAAACATAAAGCTGAAGTATTTGAAAGGATCTTCAGCAGATGAGCATAACCAATGATACAAGTCAATCTTCTGCTGAGTTTCACAAATTCACAGATGCTTGTTTACATTCAGTTTGCCTCATTGTGTGTTCTTAAGAAGAAGCTGAAGAATTAGATATGCCAAAGACTGTAGGCCCTCACAATTTTCTGGATGTTACTTATGGCCCAATGCTAGCAGACTCCCTAGTCTCGATGGTCCAGTACACGTATAACATTGGCATCTACCTGACATTGTGGAGAATTCTCCAGTTGAGTCCTGTCCTTTATAAGTCGAACAACTCAATCTAGCAAATGACTATTCCATTTACTACTTACAATTATCAGGAAACTGAAGAAACAATGAAGATATTGTTGTCAGAACTATCAAGTAGTGCATACACAGCAAACCTTGCTCACCAGTGGTTAAGTTCTGCTAAATTACTCAGCTCCAGAATTCATTAAAGCAGTGTTTCCCAATGTTTTGATCCTATTTTGCAGCCCAAAATTTGCCATGTCCCCTTGGTTAGCAGTGTTGATCCGAGGAGGAGAACATCTAAGACCTATGAGTACAGGGGGATGTGGTCAGTCATTGCTGCTTCAGAGGTCATGACTCCAAAATTTCAGCTTGTGACCCCACTTGTTAGCCTATTCTCAGCTTAGAGTAGTTCTTCATTAAAGTATTGGACCAAAATTTGTAAATTAAAAAGTTGAATTCAAGAGGTAAGGTGACAGTGACAGCCCTTGACAGCAAAGCAGCATATGACTGAGTGTGGCATCAAGGAACCACAGGAAAATTGGTATTCATGATTCAGCTCGTAAGATTATGACCGCTGAAAAGATATTTGCTGAACTTGATCACTCGTGTGATATCATTAAACCTCAAACCACACAATCATTACATTGGCATTGTTCATGCAGCTTTCAAATATTAATTTGATCACAAAGGGTTTCTTGTCAATCAAGAAATCTCTCTTCCTCTCACTTTCTACTCCCACAGAAGTTCCTCGCTATACTTTCCAGTCATTTTGAGCATCTATTCTTGACATGATACCATCATAGCCCCTACATTTAAGAAGTCAAGGTTGGACTTAAATAGCCTACCTTAGTTTTAGATGGTTCTACCCTCACTATATCTTCAGTTTGCTGTTGAAGCATGCAGTGATTCAAAAGTGCGTTTCATGTTGTACTGGTGCATGAAGGCTATATTTAGGTAGTAGGTAGAATGAAATTTATATTCTACTTACATCAGGAGGGATTAGCAAAAGTTAATTAGACATTAATAATCCTTGTAACCTCTTTTGGGAGCCATCCAATTTTACCCATTACCCAGCTAACCTTGCTTGCTCCCGTCCTTCCTTAGAAGTTAGATCACCAACAGTAAGGATCTGTTCCTTGATTCTTCTCTACATTGTCCCCAGGATTTTAATGCTACTTGACTTTACCATTGTAACCTCTGAGTTCTGATGTCAAGTTTTCAACCATATACTTTGGATTGGAAGGCCATCTTGTGACACAGTGGTAATGTCCCTACTCCTGGACTGGAAGCCCCAAGTTCAAGTCCCAGGCATGTAATACTATCTCATAACAGATTGATTAGAAAAATTAATTAAAGAAAAATAGTATTTGAACAACACCAAGGAATTTGATAGTTCTACCAGATTTGGGGATGATAACACACTAAAGCCTTTAAAAGGAGTAGTCATTCTTTGCTAACCAGCCAGAGTCAATCATTAAGAATGGCACAGAGGTTAGCACTGCTGCCTCACAGCACCAGGGACCCAGGTTTGATTCCAGCCTTGGGTGACTGTCTGTATAGAATTTGAACATTGTCCACGTGTCTGTGTGGGTCCCCGCTGAGTGCTCCAGTGTCTTCCCACAATCCAAAGATGTGTAGGCTAGGTGGATTAGCCATGGTACATGTTGGATTACAGGCTAAGGTGGGAGGCTGGGTCTGCATGGTTTGTTCTTCAGAAGGTCAGTGTGGATGCAATGCTGCATGTAGGAATTCTATTATTCTAATTATTTTTACTGAGGTTACAGGCCTGTAATCATCTTAGAAACTGACCTTACTTGAGGCTTTATTGAAATATTTAATCCTAATCTACTTTTCATCTTGTTTAGTTTTTACTAATAACCTTGTCATTTTTATATGAATAATTACAGCAGTTTTGGGAGAATCTCCACTTTATAAATTTTTAAACATGAGGTACATTGCTGGTTAGTTCTAAATTGACAAACCTGAATACTAAAAGTTTGCTACACAAATCTTCAATTCTCATATCCACAAACACACCAAGCATGGTTGTGATATTGATTTTATACATCCTGTTACTAGTTGTCAGATTAGATACCTTTCAGTTCTTACATTTTAAGTGATGTAAGAAACAATTTTCATACTGGATGAAGACCACAAACCTTGACATGTTGCATCAAAATACAAAATGTTTCTAGTAATGATCCGTGTGGAGGTGTGGCTGATTTTTTAGATTACTTACAGTGTGGAAACAGGCCCTTCGGCCCAACAAGTCCACACCGACCCGCCGAAGCGCGACCCACCCATACCCCTACATTTACCCCTTACCTAACATTACGGGCAATTTAGCATGGTCAATTCACCTGACCCGCACATCTTTGGACTGTGGGAGGAAACCGGAGCACCCGGAGGAAACCCACGCAGACACGGGGAGAACATGCAAACTCCACACAGTCAGTCGCCTGAGTCGGGAATTGAACCCGAGTCTCAGGCGCTGTGAGGCAGCAGTGCTAACCACTGTGCCACCGTGCCGCCCACAAATTTAAAAAAAAGAGCAGCAGAGTTCTCACAGTATCCTGACCAGCATAAAATAGAAGCTCTTATTCAATTCAGTTTCAAGTTACTATGCTGAGATATACATCAAATACAGCATCATTGAATGAATATTGTTGTCAAATTCTGACATCATAAATATCTGTACTGATCATAAATATACAAAAAAATCTTAAACTGATTTCCTTTCTCCAACTGTGCCCTGCACTCCATCAAATGATGATAATAATATTCTTTGCTGGTATGAGTCACTGTAAAGGATGCAGTATCCTCTATGACATGATAAGACCATGTATAAGATGACAATGATTTTACAGAGAGTATTGATTTTAAAATATACCGGCTTAGAAAATATAGTTACTAAAATAGATGATTCAAGCAATATAATGATTAATATATCACTGTTATGCAGAATGATTTATAAATGCCAGGCTATAACTGTTAAATCATACCATGTTAGTTGACATTAATAGTCATTTACCAGTGTTTCCATGAGGAGAGAACAGATAATCAAACTGAAGTTTCTTCATTCTTTCCACTTTCAGTTTATTTTGTTCTAACTTCCACAATCAACCATGCAGCTGCGGAACACAAGGCACACAACACTTGGGAATATGATGAATCTCATTATAGTCAAGCTTTTGAATAAAAATGCTTCACAGAATTACACTTGGCCCAGTTCTATTCCCTGTGTAATTTCTTTTCATAAAAAAGTCAAATGTTTTTCAAAAATGAACTGTAATATGGTAGAAATGTGATATTTTTCTGGCCAAGCTTTTCAAAATGGACTCATTAATGCATTATCCAACTATTGTACTGAGTTTAAAAAAAAATGTGTTGTTGAACAGAACAATACTACTATGGTTACCCTGGAGAAGAAAATGTTTCTGAATTGTAGGATGCAAAGCCAGCTTTGCACATGTTCCAGAACTGAAATGAAGCAGTCACTAGAAGATTTGTATTTGGATTGCAGCAGAGTGAGTAACCATAAGTGCTATTTATTTTTTTCAATTTTGTTTTGGACATAGTTCAAAGTGAAAACTGTAACATTCACTAATCATAATTATATTCACATTGGAATTTATTTCTGTCAGAACTGAAATACCTGATGATCTATTTGTTCACAGAATTCCCTGGACCATGATTTCCAGTCATACTTCAAAGTCAGAATATTTGAGGTTTACATCCCAATTCACAGACTTGCGTTCAAAGTTGAGGTCAATGTTCTTGCACAATGCTGAAGAGATGCTGAATAATTTGGTGTGCCATCCTTTACATTAGGACTTAACCTAAGTCCCTATCAGCTCTGTCAGGCAAACATAAAAGATTCACAAACGAGCAAGAAAGCTATCCCCAGAGTCCTGATTATATTATTAGGCTGAAAGCACCTAATGGGTTCCTTCAGGTCTGATCAAAATAATACAAGAAGACACATGCACTTTAGTATGAAGCAAATTTATTAGCTTTATCTACTTAATATATATCAGAGACCTATGCAAACTCATGAGTGAATCTATTAGCTTAAATGACATAATATACACACATACAAACAAGTGAGTCTCACAATGTGGCACGGTGGCACAGTGGTTAGCACGGCTGCCTCACAGCGCCCGAGACCCGGGTTCAATTCCCGACTCAGGCAACTGACTGTGTGGAGTTTGCACATTCTCCCCGTGTCTGCGTGGGTTTGCTCTGGTTTCCTCCCACAGTCCAAAGATGTGCGGGTCAGGTGAATTGGCCATGCTAAATTGCCCGTAGTGTTAGGTAAGGGGCATGGGTGGGTGGCCGGTTGGTGTGGACATGTTGGGCTGAAGGGCCTGTTTCCACACTGTAAGTAATCTAATGCCATCCATCCATTGGAGATTTTGGCACTCAGAGCTCTCTCTCAGATTCCATGGCATCAGTCTTGTGAACTCTGGCCCAATGGTGAAAGTTTTGATGAGTGGAAGCAAAGTCCCTGATAGTAATACGATCCTGTATCTAAGATTATGTGCTGAATCTCCATTTTGTAATGTTTAGCAATACATTTCCACCTTTGAAACAGACTGAGAAACAAGTCAAGGTGGCCTCATGTAACTGCATAACAGGACAGTTCTCAATGTCACATGGTTACTTCCCAGTCAAATTGTCACGAGCAATTAACTCTTAATGGCCTGGTTTGAAGATATCATTCTTAACCTCACCACTACGCAGATCCAGTGTTAAGCTGTAAACTTTCAGTAATTAGAGCAATAATTTGGTTGTGACCTAATGACTGTTTTGGTTGGACTTTTGTGCGCATAAATTGATAGACGATTTTCTAAATTACAAGTATGGTTACACTTTGTTGGGGGATCATGATGTTTTGACAGATGTGACACAAATACAAAGTAGAGCAATGGGTGAGGTCATCCCCATTGGGAAGGTACATATTGAAACTGAGAGAGTCAACTAAGATAAATCTTTTGCATTTCCTTGCTAGTGATAACAGTGCTTAAAATCAGGTCTCCTGACACTTTAATTTCCAAGACAAAGATTAAAGTAAAATCATATTCCATCAATGTAAAATATCAAGAATGACCTTAAGGTACGGAATATCTATTGCCTTTCAAGCTTGACGCATCTATCATTGTACAATGATTTCAAAAATCTAGTGTGAAAATGTCTTAAACCTTTAAAGTTTTCTCATTCACCATATCAGCTAAGCAAATAACATTGTTGCTTTTTGTTTATTCACAAATACCAACTCAATGTTGAAATACAATTATGGATACCAGTGAATTAATGCTTAACGTTTTTGTATCTCATATTAATATCAATGACAACACATTTTACTGCAAATAGGTTAATGTCTGTATTAAAACAGACAAAGAAATGGGTGCATTTGTTTCCACACCCTTGTCAAAAATAGTATTTTCTCATTATATTTTAGCAAAATATTACTGTAAAAGGAAGCTATCCTTTCATCTTATGACACAAGCTGAAATTTTAAAGTTAAACTATGGCAGTGGGATGACATGCACCAGTTATACAACTAGAAATTTTATGTTTCTCATCTTCATTATCTATCCAAAAAGATGTCTGAATTAGTTGGTGAATCATGTCAGGCAAATGAGTAAGAAATTCTCGACATACAGGACATTCTGAGGGTCATAGGTTTTGATGCCATTTTTAAGGGCACTGGACACCACTTCACTCACAGCAAGCCAGAAGCTTCCATTCACTCTGTGGGGATCACCCCCAATAGAGTTGAACACACCACCAATGAAATAGACACCCTCTTCCTTTTAGTGATGCATTATTTCAGGCTCTACTGGATTAATTAAGGGTCACAAGGGAGACCCCAGGCAGCCATCCCATCAAACTCATTTGGCTTGGACCAACATAGCAGCATGAGCTAACACCACTGCAACTCACAGATGTACCCAGCATCAGTGCTGCAAGAAAATGAAGGAATTCCTGTGCTTCACAAGCATTAGTGGCATCATCATCTCTGTGCTAACTCATATCGACAGAAGCATCACTCTGTCTAACTCTATTACTGCACAGGCATCTCACAAGGATTATAGTATGCAATACATAATGGTGTATGCTTAAGGGCTCACATATAGCTCATGTTCTCAAACTACTAACCCTTCCTGAGCACTGTGCTTCCTACTCACTGACTAGGGATATCATACCACCTGGCATGTTTTTATGCACCCAGCACTCATTACCATAACACTCAATCCTTCTCTTTATATTATTACAGGTAAAGCTGGCATGATACAATTTGTCACCTAGCAAACCATCCTTGTGTTCATTGAAGACCTTTGAAAGAGGCTGACACCTGTGAGTGGTGGCATGGCAGCTTTTTGGAATATGTAGTGCAGGCTTGCATTATGTGGCTGTAGTGATCATACATTAAGAAATGGAGTTGTCCTTTGTTTAAGAAGACTGCTGGTCCATGATGGGCTCTCCGATTTCTCTGGGGGTGAAATCAATTGAAGCCTGAACCTGTAGGAATCCATGATGATCACAAATCCTAATTAGCGAGTTTTGAGAAGATTTGTAGCTCAAGTTGAGGTTCTGGATGTAGGTTTGCTTGCTGTCACCATACTAGGTAACATCAGCAGTGAGCCTCCTGATGAAGCACTGGTGGCATGGCCCGCTTTCTATTTTTGTGTTTAGGTTTCCTTGGGTTGGTGATGACATTTCCTGTGGTGATGTCATCTCCTATAGTGGTGTCATTTCCTGTTATTTTTCTCAGGGAGTGAAATCGGATCCAAGTCAATGTGTTTGTTGATAGAGTTCCGGTTGTAATGCCAGGCATCTAGGAATGTGTCCTGGTGGCTAGTTTTATAGGCTAGCCACCAAGACACACGAACATCAACTAGCCACAAAAAGACATGACTTACTCTCACTGGTATCCTTACATACAGATAAGGATGGACACCACTTCGACTGTGCCAACACATCCACCCTAGGACAAGCCAAACAGAGACATGCATGAGAATTCCTAGAAGTATGGCATTCCAATTGGAACTCCATCAACAATCACATTGATATGGATCCCATATACCACCTCCTGAGAAAAATAACTGGAAATGACATCACCACAGGAAATGACATCACCACAGGAAATGGCACCACCAACACAAGGAAACCAAAACACATAAATAGAAAGTGGGACATGCCACCAGTGCTTCATCCAGAATCTCGCTGTTGATGTTACCTAGTACAGTATACATGAAACATCTGAAAGCGAACCTTTTGTTCAGCGAGCAAATCTACATCCACAAATCCTAATGCTGGAGCTGCCTGACTCCCTACATCAAGGGGAAAGAGGAAAGTTCATGGACTCTGGTGAAGAGAGTGCCAGTGACTTCCCAATTATTTGACTATCTGTGGCTAGCCTCGAGAATAGAAATTGTCAGGTCCCTGCAGTCTGATCGACTGGGATCTACCCTCACCCCATTAAACATGCTTACCTAATCAACTACTATGTTCTTCATGCATGTGTACAGGTAGTTCTTCTATAATACAATGGCTGAATTCGTGTGCAACTCTGCATTACAGAAAAATTGCACTTTTGAAACAGTGCTTAAAGTGTTGGCGATGTAATCACATTCCAACACACATTTTAAAAATTAATCCTTTAGGAACAGTGGCCTAAATTTGTCAATTATGTTACAGTGAATTTGCATTAACAAAATGCACATTATATCAGAACGATCTATCATGTGTCAGCTGAGTTCACTGCAGATAAATGCACCAATGCTGGTATTGAAGACAAAAAAAATGACAATGTTACACTTGAGAAAGTCAATCAAAGAACCCATCCGGAATGGAGGTCGAAGGAGGAGCTGACAGGTACATACTTGTTATATGCAGTCACTTTCTGAAGCGTTGCACATCTCACTTGGGCAGAAGTTAATTGGAAAGGTGAAGTTAATTCCAGTCAGTTGTGTAATTAATGAGATACAAATGCATGCGGATAGGCTTTGTGTCTTCTGATGGTGAGGAAGTCGACTTGCTTTCTGAAAATAGAAGAATTAATTGCTAAAATTTATCTTGGCGAAAATCTGACTTCTGAACATTTGCTTGATTAAATTATCACACTCACCATTTTTTTCAACATCTCATAGAGCATTACATCACATCCATAGCATGAAACAAACAATGGAAATAATTTCTAAATGTCAGATTGAATATAGTGAATTTCATAAATCTTCATTTCGACAGAAGAAAATAATTATCACAGCAAAATTGGGAAATGAGGTCTTAAGATTTTAGCACCTAACCTGAAATTCCTCAGGCAAAAGTGAGGATTGCAGATGCTGGAAACCAGAGTTTAGATTAGAATGGTGCTGGAAAAGCACAGCAGGTCAGGCAGCATCCGAGGATCAGGAAAAATCGATGTTTTGGGCAAAAGCCCTTCATCAGGAATGGAGATAGGGAGCCTCCAGGGTGGAGAGATAAGTCAGGGGGATGGGGGGGGGGGGGGAGCGGTCCTGGGGAGAAGGTAGAAAAGAGTACAATAGGTGAATGGGGGAGGGGATGGAGGTGATAGGTCAGAGAGGAGGGTGGAGCAGATAGGTCGGAAAGAAGATTGGCAGGTAGGACTCAGCACCGTCCTCATGACCTGTCCTACCTGCCAATCTCCCTTCCCATTTATCCACTCCACCCTCCTCTCTGACCTATCACCTCCATCCCCATCCCCATTCACCTACTGTACTCTTTGCTACCTTCTCCCCAGCCCCACACACCCCTCCCCCATCCCCGCCTAATGCTCCACCCTGGGGCTCCTTACCTCTATTCCTGATGAAGGGCTTTTGCCCAAAACGTTGATTTTCCTGAAATTCCTCAATCTGTAAGTCATTTTGAAAATAGGAGAAATAGGGATTAAATTTTTACAAACTTGAAAATAGATCAACTTAGAACAGTGATTCTTAGAATTAAAAGGCAGCGATCTTTGTTACCTGAGATTAATTTATGATTAAAATTAACTTGTTTAATATTTACACGTAAATCAGCAAATTAACAATGTTTTCTCAACTCACTTTTTCGAAATTCTATTTTCAAACTATAATGTCCTTTCATGTTTCAATTCAAATGTAAATTTCATTCTGTGATTTTCAGAGGTTCAGCAACAGGATTTACACATATTTGATATGAATAGATTAAGAGTGCTGTCACTGGTAGTTTAAACCTGTTGAAGTATATTGCTTTGTGATTGCTGCAGTAAAAATGCTGTCAGCAAAATTAGCCTGGATTTTGACCTATATTTCTAGTGTTCAAATTACAATCTGAAAGCTGTCAATAATCTAAGAAATTCACAGATAATTGAATACTTGTTTTCTCTGTCAATTATTACCACACCTTTTGCCTCTTTAAATTATTTTAAATGTGTATGCATGTGTTTTATTTTACTATTCTAGGATGATACTTTTGTGTCAATGATGTGGAGGTGCCAGTGTTGGACTGGTGTGGACAATGTCAAAAATCACATAACACCAGGTTATAGTCCAACAGGTTTATTTGGAAGTTCAATAACCACCTGATGAAGGAGCAATGCTCCGAAAATCTGTGGTTCCAAATAAACCTGTTGGACTATAACCTGGTGTTGTATGATTTATAACTTTTTGAATCAAGACCATAAGTACTGTGGCCCATTTAAAGGCAGTAGCATTATTCATTTGAGCACAGTTTCAGTTCTATCAATTTCGATGTCGGAACTGTTGAGCTGTAGAAGATGCTTGTTGTTGAATGGGAAAGCAGGAGGAAGACAGCAGAGATACATAGACTGGGTCAAAAATGCACATACAGAAAGGTTTATGTGGGTCCCTAATGCAAATGACAACTCATTACAATAAAAAAAAATTGTGGTTACAGAAGTGTCTTTTGAAAGAAAAACAAAGTAATAGATAGGAATGTGTTAGCTGCCAACTGACATGAATAAAAAAGAAACTAAAATCTTCCCTTAAACGTAGTTCGACTGAGGACAATACATGACAAGTTGAGAGAACACAATTCCATTATAATGTGCTTAAAAGGTTGGGCGAAATCTAAATGCCTTAGTGCCAGTCACAAAACTCTGACAATACAACAGGGTATCTCCCATAAATTAATTAATACTTTAGGGTCTTAAGCATGGATTTCTTCCTGATATAATGTATTAATTTAATATGTAGACTTCTACCTTGACATTGTTTTTACCCAGTTTAATATGCAAGGTCACACAAATATTAGATACTCTTCCTGGAAGGGTTACCTACAAATCTTTTATTCTGTTCAGGTACACAAAAGTAATGTAAAACTGTTTTGGCTATTTATTTATTTATATATAATTAACTTTCTATGTTTCGTGTTTATTCATCCTTCTAAATAGACTAGAGGGGACTGAAATTGATTGGGCAATCGAAGATTCCCTGGGTAATTCCCCTATGCCAGGTATTCTTCAAAAGTCTCCATGGAAATCAGAGAATTTGAAATATAAATGGTTACTCAGGAAAAGTTGCGTTATTAAAACACACAGTGGAATTCCTATTCAGCTATTCATACTTACTTCACAAACATCCAACTACAGATCAATTATACCATCTGACCCAGACACACACCCCTTCCCCAAGTCCAGACCCTCTCCTCTGCTTTTCCCTTCCCCTGTTTTGGACCTGCTCTCCCCATTTTTACTGATGCCCTGCTCTGGATCAGATTGCACCTGCCTAACCCAAACTCACTGCCAGATCCTCTATCCACAACTGCAATCCAGACTCAACCCAACTTTCATGGCTCAGGAACCATTGGAACCCCATTCCCGACTCCAGACATTCTCCATCCCTAACTCCACCCTGAACACACACCCACGTCTTCCATTGACAGCATTTCCACATTTCCCTGGTTCTGAAATCTCCTTCTTCTTCTACCTCTGGATCTTCCTCCTCAGCCATTTCACTTCAACTGCTCCCCCTTGCCTTTGACCATGCTGAATCTCATTGGATTGAAGTGTGTTTGCCATATGAGCTGTTGGCATTGGCATAGGATGATGCTGTATGGCATGTCCACCAGTTTGATGCTCATTGCTGGTGAATGTGACAAGCTGCTTAGCTCTCTGTCTGTGTTAAAAGACAAGACAAGGCAGAGTTGCAATGAACCTGTAAGGTCTGACTGAAAGGGCAGCATGGTTTAAAACAAAGTAAAGCAGTATTGTTGTGAGTATTCAAGCAATCACAAAGAAGTGAACTGCTGTGAAATCAAGCTAAAAGCCCTTAGATGCAAGCCTGAGTTTCTCATTTACCTGTTGAAACCTCAAGAAAGTAAGGAAAAATTTTGTTTCTAGACTTCCAGAATCTAATTTTTTTCATTATTGTCATATTCTCTCAAATTGTTCACCATTGCCCAAGCCACAAAAAGACTCAAAAACGTCTATTATATCTTCTACGTCAGATAACTGGAATTTACTAACACTTACAGGTCTGAGATGATTATTTTTTTAAAAAGATTGACTATTCCTGCAGATTTGTTGTTTTCATTTTAACCTAAGGTGAAACAGTAGAAGAGATTAATTGGAAGGTTTTCGATTCTATATCACATTAACTGTCTCATTAATAGGTTTCCATTCTTCTAGCAAGAGATAATGTACCAAGAGTTAATATAAAAAGGATTCATGGGCAAGAGCTCTTCATCAACTCAAACAGATAGAGCACTGTTATTCTCAGTCAGAATTGCCGCCGTGGGCGGCACGGTGGCACAGTGGTTAGCACTGCTGCCTCACAGCGCCTGTAGACCCGGGTTCAATTCCCGACTCAGGCGACTGACTGTGTGGAGTTTGCACGTTCTCCCCGTGTCTGCGTGGGTTTCCTCCGGGTGCTCCGGTTTCCTCCCACAGTCCAAAGATGTGCGGGTCAGGTGAATTGGCCAAGCTAAATTGCCCGTAGTGTTAGGTAAGGGGTAAATGTAGGGGTATGGGTGGGTTGCGCTTCGGCGGGTCGGTGTGGACTTGTTGGGCCGAAGGGCCTGTTTCCACACTGTAAGTGTAACCTAATCTAATAAAAAAAGTGTAACCTAATCTAATTAAGTTTCTGTTTTAAAATGAAATTTAAAAACAAAACAGAAACTGGTGTTACTTTAGTTTCTAGAATTAAATCTTCCGATGCTTCATCTTCTTCTTGCAGGATGAGTTTAATATAACTCTGGCCGGATATTCCAACAACTGTAAAATGTGAAACAGAAGCAATGTTCCATATCCATTCTGTGTACATTGCAAAATCATCAGCCAAGTCAAGGCTCAGGTTAGACTCTGATTAAAGGGAAAATGGAAACACTCAGATTCATCTCCATTAAAATTGAATGTTTAATTTGTTTGAAATTGTTAAGTCTTTCTAAGTTTTTTTTGCAGCAGAAGAGGTGATTGATTACTTTTCAATCAGATAGTTTATATTTTGTTTGTTGGATTATTTAAAAATAATAATTGTCTAATTTTACCAAAAGGACAAACAGTTGTTATGAATAATGTGTAACTCAAAGTGTATATTTTTGTACTTTGGTAAGAAGGAAAGACCAGGGCATTTGCCATTAGGAGAGTTTCAATTGTGAGCTTACAACAAACAACACATAAGACAATGTAACTAGTTGGACACATTGAGTCCAGCTAAACTGATATGATTTATTGTGGATTCAGGAAGTTTCAGCATACTAACACTGTCAGTATTTAGTGAATAGTTGGCCTGAATGGTTCACAGCAGCGCTATGCACTGAATGTTCCATAGTTGCACTGCAGCTTAACACAAATTCTGCGAGTGAAAAAAAAACAAGGAAGCAAGGAAACTCAAGAAGTTGGCTGAGTCTCGTGAACTAAAGACTGGTCACCATTGATTAGACTTACAGTGTGGAAACAGGCCCTTCGGCCCAACAAGTCCACACCGACCCACCGAAGCGCAACCCACCCATACCCCTACATTTACCCCTTACCTAACACTACGGGCAATTTAGCTTGGCCAATTCACCTGACCTGCACATCTTTGTGACTGTGGGAGGAAACCGGAGCACCCGGAGGAAACCCACGCAGACACGGGGAGAACGTGCAAACTCCACACAGTCAGTCGCCTGAGTCGGGAATTGAACCCGGGTCTACAGGCGCTGTGAGGCAGCAGTGCTAACCACTGTGCCACCGTGCCGCCCCAGGTGAATCATGACATCATCAAAAAAGCAAAAGAATTGTGAAACCAACCTATCCAATTTGTGATTTGGACTGAAGATACTGAACTGTAGAACATAGAACATTACAGCACAGTACAGACCCTTCAGCTCTCGATGATGCACCGACCTGTGGAACCAACCTGAAGCCTATCTATCCTACACTATTCCATTTTCATCCATATGTTTATCCAATGACCATTTAAATGCCCTTAAAATTTTCGAGTCTACTACTGTTGCAGGCAGTGCATTCCACACCCCTAGTACTCTCTGAATCTATAGACATCTGTCCTATATTACCCCTCAATTTAAAGCTTTGTCCCCTTGTGCAAGCTGTCCACCCTCTGATTATCTTGTATGTCTCAATTAAGTCACCACTCAACCTTCTTCTCCTTAACAAAAAACAGCCTTAAGTGCCTCAGCCTTTCCACATAAGACCTTCCCTCCATATCAGGCAACATCTTAGTAAATCTCCTTTGCACTCTTTCCAAAGCTTCCACATCCTTCCTAAAATGCAGTGACGAGAACCTTACGCAATACTCCAAGTACGGCTGCACCAGAGTTTTGTACAGCTGCAGCATGACCTTGTGGCTCCGAAACTCTATCTCTCTACCAACAAAAGCTAACACACCATATGGCTTCTTAACAACCTGGCTGGCAAGGTCCAGGGATCTATGAACATGGACACCAGGATCTCTCTGCTCATTCACACTACCATTAGCCCAGTGCTCTTTATTCCTGTTGCTCCTTCCAAAGTGAATCACCTTACACTTTGCCTCATCAAACTCAATTTGCCACCTCTCAGCCTAGCTTTGCAGCTTATCTATGTCCCTCTGTAACCTGTAACATCCTTCAGCACTATCCACAACTCCACTGACCTTTGTGTCATCCACAAATTTATTAATCCATCCTTCTACACCCTCATCTAAGTCATTTTAAAAAATTACAAACAGCCGTGCACCCAAAACAAATCCTTGTGGTACACCACTAGTAACCGAAATCCAGGGTGAACATTTCCCATCAACCACCACACTGTCTTCTTTCAGCTAGCCAGTTTCTGATCCAAGCTGCTAAATCACCTTCAATCCAATGCCTCTGAATTTTGTGCCATAGCCAAATATGGGGAACCTTATCAAACCCTTACTGAAATCCATATGCACCACATCAATTTCTTTTCCCTCATCGACCTGTTTGGTCACCATCTCAAATAACTCAATAAGGTTTCTGAGGCATGACCTACCTGTTGCAGTATCATGTTGACTATCTCTAATCAACTTATTCCTCTTTGGATGATTATAAATCTTATCTTTTAGAACCTTTTCCAACACCTTACCAACAACTGAAGTAAGGCTCACTGGTCTATAATTACCCCAGGGTAATCTCTACTCCCTTTCTTGAACAAGGGGACAATTTTGCTATCTTCCAATTGTCTGGCTCTATTCCTGTAGACAATGATGACATAAAGATCAACGCCAAAGGTTCTGCAATCCCCTCTCTGACTTCGCAGAGAATACTAGGATAAATCCCATCTGGTCCAGGGGACCTACCTATTTTCACACTTTTCAGAATTGCTAACACCTTGTGAATCTCAACCCCATCTAGTCTAGTAGCCTGTACCTCAGTATTTTCCTCAACAACATTGTTTTTTTCCAGTGTGAATACTGATGAAAAATATTCATTTAACGCTTCCCCTATCTCCTCAGACTCTAGTACAATTTCCCACTACTATCCTTGATTGGCTCTAATCTTACTGTAGTGATTCTTTTATTCCTGATATACCTTTTGTGGGCGGCACAGTGGCATAGTGGTTAGCACTGCTGCTTCACAGCGCCAGAGACCCGGGTTCAATTCCCGACTCAGGCGACAGGCTGTGTGGAGTTTGCACATCCTCCCTGTGTCTGTGTGGGTTTCCTCCGGGTACTCCAGTTTCCTCCCACAGTCCAAAGATGTGCAAGTCAGGTGAATTGGCCATGCTAAATTGCCCATAGTGTTAGATAAAGGGTAAATGTAGGGGTATGGGTGGGTTGCGCTTCAGCGGGTCGGTGTGGACTTGTTGGGGCGAAAGGCCAGTTTCCACAGTAAGTAATCTAATCTAACCTCCACAGCTTCTCATGTCCCCTCCTGGTCTTCTTAGCTTTCCCTTAGGTCCTTCCTGGCTAACTTAAAATGCCCAAGCCTTCATCCTAACATAAAGCTTCTTCTTCCTCTTGACAAGAGATTCAACTTCTTTAGTAAACCATGGCTCCCTCACTCGACCACTTCTTCACTGCCTGACAGATACATACTTATCAAGGAGACGCAGTAACTGTTCCTTGAAGAAGTTCCACATTTCAGCTGTGCCCATCACCTGCAGTTTCCTTCCCCATCCTATGCATCCTAAATCTTGCCTCGTCACAACATAATTGCCCTTCCCCCAGCTATAACTCTTGCTCTGTGGTATATACTTGTCCCTTTCCATCGCTAAAGTAAACATAGCTGAATTGTGGTCACTATCATAAAAGTGCTCACCTACCTCCAAATCTAACACCTGGCCTGATTCATTACCCAGTACCCAATCTAATGTGGCCTCAGCTTTGCCACTTTTTGACTTGGCCACATACTGTGTCAGGAAGCCCTCCTGCACACATTGGACGAAAATTGACTAATCTAAAGTACTCAACCTAAAGTATTTCCAGTCAATGTTTGGAATGTTAAAGTCACCCATAACAAATCCCCTGATACTCTCGCTCCTCTCCAGAATCATCTTTGCTATCCTTTCCCCTGCATCTCTGGAACTATTCGGACGCCTGTAGAAAACTCCCAACAGGGTGACCTCTCCTTTCTGATTTCTCATGTCAGGCAACATTACCTCAGGAGACGAGTCCTCAAACATCATTTCTGCCACCATAATACTGTCTATGACTAACAATGCCACAACTTCCCCACTTTTACCATTTTCTCTGTTCTTACTGAAACATCTAAATCCTGTAACGTGCAACAACTATTCCTGTCCCTGCTCTATCCATGTCTCCAAAATGGCCACAACATTGAAGTCCCAGGTGCCAACCCATGCTGCAAATTCACCCACCTTATTCCGGATGCTCCTGGAGTTGAAGTAGACGCACTTCAAACCACCTGCTTGCCAGTGAACTCTTGTGACCTAGAAACCTCATTACTGACCTCCCTGCTCTTAACCTCCTGCACACTGGAACTACAATTTAAGTTCCCATCCCCCTGCCAAATTACTTTAACCCTCCCAAAGTGCATGAGCAAATCTCTTCCCCAGGATATTGGTACCCCTTTAGTTCAGGTGTAGACCATCCTATTTGTAGAGGTCCCATTACCTCAGAATGAGCCCCAACTATCGAGGTATCCAAAACTCTCCCTCTTTCACCATCCCTGTAGCCACGTGTTCAACTCCTCTCCCTCCCTATTCCTCACTTCTTTAGCACTTGGCATGGGCAACAAAACCAGAGATAACAGCTCTGTTTGTTCTAACAATAAGCTTTCACCCTAGTTCCCTGAATTTCTGCCTTAATTCCCTATCCCTTTTCCTACCTATGCCATTAGTGCCTGTGTTCACAAAGATTTGGGGCTGCTCCCCCTCCTCCTCAAGTATCCCAAAAACACAATTGGAGACATCACGAACTCTGGCACCTAGGAGGCAACACACCAACCGTGAGTCTCTCTCATTCCCACAGAACCTCCTATCTGTCCCCCTAACTATGGAGTCCCCAGTCATTAATGCTATGCTCATCTCACCCCTTCCCTTGTGAGCAATAGGGACAGACTCTGTGCCACAGACCTGTACACCATTGCTTACCCCGGTAAGTCGACCCATCTCGCAACATTATCCAAAACCTTATACTTGTTATTGAGGGAAACAGCCTCAGGGGTTCCCTGCAGAGTCTGCCTGTTCCCTTTCCGTCCCCTTACTATAACCCATCTGCCTTTTTCTTGTACCTGAGCCATACTACCTCCCTGTAATTCCTCTCAATTACTCTGTATTCCCCTCATTACTTACTTTTTCTCCTACACTCACAATGTATTTGTGGGTGAATGTAGGTTTGCTCGCTGAGCTAGAAGGTTCATTCTCAGATGTTTCGTCACCATTGTAGATGACATCTTCAATGAGCCTCTGAATGATGTACTGATGGTATAGACTGATGTCTATTTATATGTTTGAGTTTCTTTAGGTTGGTGATGTCACTTCCTGTGGTGAAACCATTTCCTGTTGTGATGTCATTTCCTGTTCTTTTCTCGGGGGTGGTAAATGGGATCCAAGTCAATGTGTTTGTTGATAACAACACAACCTACAGACAAACACATGGGATCTCCGATATCAGGGTTCTAAGCAGAGGTAGTAATGCAGAGACCCAAACAAACAGCTCTGCCAACCATCCAACCCAAACTTTGGGTCCACTACTAGGATGACACCTTTATCATCACTAAATGAAAAAAATAAATTAGAGAAAACCTTCAAGACCATCAATAATACCCTTACTGGCAAAAATTCACTAAAGAGGAGGAAAATAACAACAAGCTGCCATTCCCAGATGTTGCAGTAGAATGAACAGCCAATGGGGAACTTCAAACCAGCGTCCACAGGAAAACAACACATACAGACCAAATATTGAACTACAGAAGAAATCATCCCAATATCCATAAACAAATCTGCATTAAAACATTATTTCAATGAGCCACCACACACTGCAGCACAGAGGAATCATGCAGAGCAGAGGAAAATCATCTATACAGTGTATTGAGAAAGAATGGGTACCCAATGAGCACAGTCCGCTGACTGCTGACCAACAAACCCAAACAAGCAGACAAAACATGTCCAGAAACTCTAGCCACTCTCCTCTACATCAAAGACATCTTGGAAATGATGACTAGACTGCTCAGACCCCTTAGCCCACAAACCCACCAACACACATAAACAGCAGCTAGTGAACTTGAAAGACCCTATAAGACAACAGGCAAAACTAATATCATCTACAAAATACCTTGGAAAAACTGTAACAAACATTACATTGAACAAACAGGCAGAAAACTAGCCACCAGGATACATGAACATCAACCAGCCACAAAACGACATGACCCACTCTCACTAGTATCCTTACATATGGATGAGGAAGGACACCACTTTGACTGGGACAACACATCTATCCTAGGACAAGCCAAACAGAGAAAAGCACGAGAATTCCTAGAAACATGGCATTTCAACCGCAACTTTACCAACAAACATATTGACTTGGATCTCATTTACTACCCTCTGAGAAAAAGAACAGGAAATAACATCACCATAGGAAATGACATCAACAACCCAAGGAAATTCAAACATATAAATGAAAAGCAGGCTACACCACCAGTGCTTCATTCGGAGGCTCACTGAAGATGTTACCTAGTATGGTGACAAAATGTCTGACAACGATGCTTCTAGCTCAGAGAGCAAACCTATATCCAGAACCCCTATCTGAGCTACAACTCTTCTCAAAACTCATAGGTGTGGATGCATGTGTGCATGGGGGCCAGTCTTTAAAATGGGTAACGTTTAATCTCAAAATCATATTCTTATATTGTTCTTATTAAAGTAGTGTCTCAACAAATGGTTATTTCCATGATTACCGAAGGAACTAGATGTAGTCTGCTTTTGTTCTGGGGGGCAGTCAGTCAGACAAAATGGTAAGTTTGATCACTTTTGACAGTTTCATTAAATTTACACATTTGTAGCAACTCCAGGGAAGAGTGGAGCTTGATTTCCAATGGTCTAACCCCAAGAAACTGTGACAATTGGCACAGAGAGATAGAGAACAATAACAAAGCAGTCGGCTTGCATGCATGGATCTGATAGAGTGGGGGCTGGAACGTTAAACTGTCTGGTAAGAAATCTGGCAAGAAAACTTCTAGAACTAATGTTTGCTTTGAAGTTAAAGTAATAATGAATTTAGTTTGCAATTTAATTTGTGTGTCTTGGAGAGCAATACCAGCAGAAGAAAAAATAGCATCTAGTAAATACACAGAAATTTACCAAAAAGAAACCAATTACAGCTACGCCAGCTTGAGCAAGCAGCCTTCATGTGGAGATAGTGGTGACTCCTTCCTGTGGCTTATGTGTTTGTAAGAACACATCTGAGATAAAATGAATAACATTTCTAAACTTTACATCATGTTAATTTTCCTTTTTTAATACACATTTTATTCCTTGTTTTAAAAATCTTGTGAATGGGTACAGTCACTGGCCTCAATAGTAGAAAGAAAACAAAATCAGGGCCTACCAAATCAGCTTTCCCTCTGAGATCTGACTTGACCAGGGTGATCACCAGCAGGCTTCAATATTGAGTGCATTAATGGCTTGAATGACCCACAGCAACCTTATGCTATCAATGTTTCATGCTCATAAAACATTCGGGCACACATTGCCATCACACACAATCCTACTATTTCCTGCTTGTAGAGCAAGACAGCCTTAAACAAGAGGGACAAGATCCAAGCTGGCACAGGAGGTAAGTCCTCACCCCTTACAAAAAGCAGATCGAACAGCAGGTGTGTAATGAAGGTCACCGTTCCTGGAACGATAGTGAGTGGGAATGACACTAACCAGTGAAAAACAGTCTAGTTTATTCTTCTTGGATTTTCAGGTAGTGTCACACATCAGTCTCCATAAGGGATTGTCAACTCTAACTCTTTTGCTTCTCCAGATACTGGTGACCTTCACAAGAGGAAGAAAAACAAGGTACCACAGTCTGCTCCCAGCAGCAGCACCACCACCACTATGTCTCAGGATAATGTGTCTGACATCTCAGAGGTAGCACTGACACTGTGCCACCTGTACCCTTCATGAGCACAAAGACAGAGACATTCACCTCAGTGGGCCCATCATCTTGAAAATGCTCAGGGTCACAATCTGGTCAGCTCATTAATAACACAGACCAGAGCTGGTGGAGGAATCCGTGCCTAAGGTCCCTGACAATTGGAAGATTGCTGGAGGCTATGCATCTGTTCAACCCTGTACAGTGATACCCTTGATTCAGGGTATTTTTGATAAGTTGAAACTGCAGAGACAGGCAGGAGAACAACCGACAGTGATACCAGAGGTTCTCACTAGATTGGAGTGGAAATGGAGCAGTCCATCCAGCTTCTTACTACTGCAATGGCTTCTGTATGTGAGTACTTGGCTGTCCCAATAGAAAGGGTGGTGGCTACCTTGGACAGCCAAGTCTAGCAGAAAGTTTATTGACTGCTAGATACAAGCTCAGATCTGCACTCTTTTGCTCTACTTAAAAGGGTTCAGCATCAGTGGCAAAATGAGAACAGGACGAGATACATAGACTTTACCCCAGCTCCTGCATCTCAACAAGACAGGATGATGCCAATTGGTGCCAAAAGGGAGGAGGAGCCATGTCTCAAATATGAACAAAAGAGCTGAATTCCAGAGGTGAGGTAAGAGTGACTGCCCTTGATATCAAGGCTACATTCAAATGGGTGTGGCATCAAGGAACCCTGGCAAAATTAGAGGTAAAGGGAATTCATGGAATACTCTTTGCTAATTGGATCCATACCTGGCACATAGGAAAATGGTTCTGGAGGCTTCATTTCATGCCAGTTCCAGGACATCCAAAGGGAAGACCTTTTAGAATGGAGAAACTTCTTCAGCCAGGGAGTGGTGAATCTGTGGAATTCATTGCCACAAAGGGCTGTGGAGGCCAGGTTATTGATTATATTTAACACTCAGTTATGTTGAGTATCAAGGGGATTAAGAGTTACGGGGAGAAAGCAGGACGATGGCGTTAAGAAACGTATCAGCCATGACTGAGAGGTGGAGCAGACTCAATGGGCTGAATGCATGTCTTATGATCTTATCTCTGCAGGATATTCTTAGGCTGGTGTCCTAGGCCCTAATATCTTGAGCTGCTATATTAATGACCTTCCCTCCATCATAGGATTAGAAGTGTGATGTTAGTGGATATTTGCACTATGTTATGTACCATTTGCAACTCCTCATGTACTAAAGAAGATCATATCCAATTGCAACAAAATTTGAACATTTTTCAGGTTTGGGCTAAAAGAGGCAAGTTACCTTTGTGCCACATAATTGCCAGACAATGACCATATGAAACAAAAGAGAATCTTACCATCACCTTTTGCCTTTCAATGGCTTTATCATCACTGAATTCCCACTAACAACATTATTAATTATATCATTAATTCACACCATATTAATGGAATGGAAACTTTTCCTCTCGATGAGTACATTTGGTTACTAAATGGAGATTCTGACAGCAATGTAGGTGTAATCTTGTATTGTGGGAAACTTGCTATGCCAGCAAAGTCAAAGGTCCTACCTGCTTGACTCCCTGAATTCAAGGGCGATATGAATAAATTGGGTTCATGGCTCTCTGATGGAATATTCCTCACTTGCCCGGAGTGCAGCTCCAATAATTCTCAAAAAGATTGACATTATCAAAGACAAAGCAGGGACTTGATTGGCACCACTTCCACAAATATTCACTCCCTCCATCACCAATGCCTCGTCGCGGCATTATGTACCATATATCAGATACACTGCAGAAATTCAGCAAAACTCTGTAGACAGCACCTTCTAAACCCAGAACTACTGTCATCTCAGAAATACGAGGGCAGAAGATTACATGGAAACACCACCAGGTTTAATTTCTGCTTCAAGGGAACTCATCATTTAAAATTGGAAATATATCAGTATTGTACAATACTTCCCCTAATCAAAATCACAAACAAAATTTCGATGCAACCACAGTACATTGTTCCTGTAAGGTTTTGATAGGATATTGACATATATTCTTCTCCTTACTACAAGTATGAGAGCTCAGATATACTAAGAAATCTGACTGACTTGATGAATAAAGGTATTAATTTATGGCACTGACTCCACTTTAAAAAGCCTTCATTGGCTATAAAACGTCAATGCAGTGGTCAATGAAATGCACTGCATAACTGCATTTTTTAACCTTTTATTCTCAAATTATGATAATATTATATCAATGCATCCTTTCAACTTTCAACTAATATTTCAGTACATTTATCTCTTATTGTATCAAGTAATGTTCCTTATCGCTCTCCTTATTGCACTTGTGTAATATATTTTGCACATCATTCACGTTAGATGAGAAAGCGTGGCTATCAGTCATAGTCTTTGCTTATTTATCACTTTAGTAAAGGGCTGCAGTTGCATGGGAACAGTACTTTCTTACGGTTCCTTTCAAACCACACACCAGCTTGACTTGAATCACCATTTCTACTTTATTGCTGGATCAAAATCCTGGAATGCCTGAACAGCACTGTGAATGTAGCTCCATTTCATGTATGCACTAGTTCACCAACCAACCTTTCATGGGCATATAGAGTGACCAAGGAATCTTGGCTGAGCCCACAAAACAACACAATGTTTTGTAAATTAATTTTAAAGAAGACATCAGTCTTGGTATTTCTGTATTAGCTGTTAACCATCTGCCCTTATGTCCAGTATATTTCTTAATTCTTTCCACTATCTGTTGTTGAGTAAATTCTCCCATAACATCAAACCCAGATATTGACTTGTATATAGCATCCTACAAATGCTTTACTCTCATGAGTGCATGTTTTATGTGAGAAAATGGTTATTAGGATTTTAAGATGACATGAACTTTTCTAATTCACAGTGATTCTTATTGCTTTATGGTTGACCACACTATCCTTTATTAACACTTCTCTTTTGATATGCAAAATGCCCTAATCATTGAACAGAACACCTTCAAAAGTGACTTGCCTCCAGACCCTGTAGGATGATCTCTGGAGTTCTTCGGGTCTTCCCTCTTCCTTATCAATGTGCTGAATCCATGATTTTATTCACAGATCTGTGAGGTCAGTTTCTATATCTATGCTAATAACATCTTGTTTCACCGCATCAATATTTATTTTGATTCCTACAATGTCTCTGTGTTATTAGACTGCTCCTCGAATGTGCAGGATTAAATAACACAGTATTACTCTGAATTAGACAATGCAAAACTAAAACTTACGTTGAACCCCAGATTCTGCACTTTTGCTTTCAATCCCAATGCCCTTCCTGATTTTCAGAATTATTTCTACTTTAAACCAAATGTTAAGCTATAAAAGAAATGTCAGATTCCACATATCTTAAAATAAACACAATCTAAAAGGTACTATATATGTGTATTAAAATAATAAACAAGTTCAAACAATATCATGATTCATTGCCTACTTTAAGCAAAGACAATTACAGAATAGAACTGAAGTTTATGCTCACTATCAGCAAGTCCCAAACTGTAGTCACTGTTGCTATGTAAATAAATACTACAACTAGTTTGTAGCTCATGAGATCCTGCAAACAACTATAGAAATATCCAATTAATTTGTTTTTCATAATGAGTGAGGGATGAATATTGGCTGGGAGAAGAAGACCATTCTGCTTCTGCATGATTTACAAGACATACATTATCGTTGGAAAATCAACAACTGAATCACAATTCTCAGAGAAGAGGGCAGCCTTGATTGTGCAAATAAAACCCAAATTAAATTATTCCTATTCAGGAAAGGAGTTGACTGTCTTGATAAAGGCATTACGTAATAATGTCCGTATTTGGGCAAAGAAATGCAAGAAACTCAACTTCTTATTTGGGAAAAGGAAGTAAAACCATCTGGTGGCAGTTATTAGTCCTAACACGGAGTATTTACATGAGCAAACCATTAGAATTATGACCATTTGCAACAAAAGAAGTGCATGGATTATTTTCAATTGTACAAATTTAATATGCATCAGCACAAGCAAATGCAAATGAACTGAAATTTAAATAAATGATCTCCCTGTAAGGAATGAAGAGTAACAGCTGGAGCACAGCAAAAGACACAGACTTCAGGTTGTTTCACTACTTCCTTGTGTAAGGAAAATGTACATGTTAATGTTTAAGAAGAGGAGTAGGAACACTGGATGAAGGAGGAAGTTAGCAGGAAAGTTCTGAAATGCAACTTGCTCCACAATGAATACAAAAACATTGTCAAAATAAAGCAATTAGAATTGTACTGTACCAGCTTTATGAGTGTAATGTCAACTAAAATAATCTACAATACATGAGAGCTGTTAGCAATTAAAGACTATTAAATAGTTTATTCCAGCATAGAGCTATATTCCTTGATGTGGTTTTGGCATTTAAGTCAAATGTCAGTTCACTCAAGAAATAGCTGTTGTCAACGTGACAAAAAAATTCTGGATTAAGTGACCTTGGCATTGAATAAGCAATAGGAATCAGACAATGTTGTCATGGGGAGCATTGTTCATTCAGTTATTCAGTGTTTGTGACCTTTAGTAGTCTAGCAGGTCATCTTGCATAAGGTACTGCAAACTGACAAATACAATTCACTGAGCTATATGGCCATGAACAGTAATTCCAAAAAGGCTTTAGGTAACTAAAGCAGCCTTGGATCAGATACCTGAAGTGGAATGATTTTAAGCATTAGAAGTCAAGTTTAAGATTGCAAAGAAGCCACTATTTTCTGGAATGGATTTCATCTGTATTGCGAGGAGGTGTGCCAGTGGGTGATGGTAATTATGGTCAAGTGTGTGCATAAATAACTCCACAACCTATGTGTTATTTCTTAAAGAGACTGGTTACCTTGAAGAAAGTTTGATTGACAGCAGACACATTCCAGAAACATTCAGATTCTGAAGAAGGGTGACTGGACTCGAAACATCAACTCTGCTTTTTCACCACAGATGCTGTCAGACCAGATCGGTTTCTTCAGTAATTTCTGTTTTTAATTCCAGAAAAAGGGTTGGGGTCTTAGTGATAACTGAAAGGATAGCAGAGAGGACAACATGAGGACAGATCAAGAAAAATTATTCTGGGTCAGGAAGCTATCGGAAGTGGTTGATCGAAGATCTGATGCACAGTAGTCAGCAAAGAGTGAAAGTTTGAGGCGTGTTCAGGATGGACAGTGATCGGAGGCAGTCACAGATAAATGAGATGTGTTGTGATAGAGGGTGTCAGGGTAGCCCACAGGAATCAAAGAATATGTACAGATTTGTTTTTGTTGGACTTTTAGTGAACACTTCCACTCCTCCTGACCCACGTATCATATATAAAAACATCTATCTCACATAGTCAGATCTTCTACATAAGAATATCAAAAATAAGAGCAGGAAGAATGCTTTCAAGTCTGCTCATTCATTTAAAGATCAAAGAACAATACGATCAGGAGCCAGCCTTGCAGTCCTCCAAGTCTGCGCTAACAAATTTGCTCTTCCATATGAAAACTGCCTTCACTTGTAGGATCCGAAGCCCTCGATTCCCTTTCTATTCATGTATTCATCCAGGTATTTCTTGAATGCTGCTATTGTGTCTGCTTCTAAAATCTCCTCTGGCAGCAAGTTCCAGGCACTTCCACCCTTTATGTGAAAAACATGCCTCACATATCTCTTTTAAGCTTTCTCCCCCACTGCTGCGCTTGAATCTGTGTCCCTTAAAATTTAATAAAATTTATAAGATCATGGCTGATCCTCTACCTCAACTCTACCTCCCTGCTTCAGCTCTGTGTCCTATCAATCAATCAATAATCCACAATCCAACAATCTTTTTTTTGAATGTATTCAATGACTGAGTGTCCACAACTCTGTGATTAAGAATTCTGAAGTTTACAAAGTGAATAAAGGGATTTCTCCTTCGTCATAATCATAGAGTCATAGAGATGAACAGCACAGAAACAGACCCTGTGGTCCAACTTGTCCATGCTGACCAGATATCCCAACCCAATCTAGTCCCATCTGCCAGCACCCAGCCCAAATCCCTCCAAACCCATCCTATTCATATACCCATCCTTTAAATGTCACAATTGTACCAGCCTCCACCACATCCTCTGGCAGCTCACTCCATACACGTACCAGCCTCTGCATGAAAAAATTGCCCCTTAGGTCTCTTTTATATCTTTCCCCTCTCACCCTAAACCTATGCCCTCTAGTTATGGACTCCTCCACCCCAGGGAAAGACTTTGTCTATTTATCCTATTCATGTCCCTCATAATCTTATAAACCTCTATAAGGTCACCCCTCAGCTTCCAACATTACAGGGAAAACAGCCCCAGCCTGTTCAACCTCTCCCTATAGCTCAAATCCTCCAACTTGAAATGGTTCAGAAAAGATTTACAAGTTTCACAACATCTTTCCAATAGGAAGGATAACAGAATTGCACACAATATTCCAACAGTGGCCTAACTAATGTTTTGTACAGTCGCAACATGACCTCCCAACTCCTGTACTCAATACTCTGACCAATAAAGGAAAGCATACCAAACACCTTCTTCACTATCCTATCTACCTGCGAATCCACTTTCAAGGAGCTATGAACTTGCACTCCAAGGTATCTTTGTTCAGCAACATTTCCTTGAACCTGACCATTAAATGTATTAGTCCTACTAAGATTTGCTTTCGCAAAATGCAGCACCTCACATTTATCTGAATTAAACTCCATTGGCCCATCTGGTCCAGATCCTATTGTAATCTGAGGTACCCTCTTCACTGTCCACTACACCTCCAATTTTGGTGTCATCTGCAAACTTACTAACCATCCCTCTTATGTTCACATCCAAGTCATTGATATAAATTATGAAAAGTAGTGGACCCAGCACCGATCTTTGTGGCACTCCACTGGCCACAGGCCTCCAGTCTGGAAAACAACCTTCCACCCCCACCCTTTGAGCCAGTTCTGTATCCAAATGGCTAGTTCTCCCTATATTCCATAAGATCTAAGTTTACTAACCAGTCTCCCATAGGGAACCTTGTCGAACTTAGTGAAGTCCACATAGATCACATCTACCACTCTGCCCTCATCAATCATCTTTGCTACTACTTCAAAAAATGCAATCAAATTTCTGAGACATGATTTCCCATGCACAAAGCCATGCTAACTATCCTGAATCAGTTCTTGCCTTTCCAAATACATGTACATCCTGTCCCTCAGGATTCCCTCCAACAACTTGCCCACCACTGACATCAGACTCACTGGTCTATAGTTCCCTGGCTTGTCCTTACCACCTTTTTCTCATCAGTGGCAACATGTTAGCCAACCTCCAGTCTTCCGGCACCTCACCTGTGACTATCAATAATTCAAATATCTCAGTAAGAGCAAATTTTGAGAAGATTTGTACTACATCCGGAACCTCAACCTGAGCTACAAATCATCTCAAAACTTACTAACATCTATGGGTGCAATACACTATAATTGGCCCGAAAATGGGAAACGAATGCCATCCAATAGTGCACCATCCGTGAACAGCTGTGTTTCCTGTACTAAATCCAGAATCTCAGTGAGTGACCCAGCAATCACTTCCCAAGCCTTCCACGGAGTTCCAGGGTTAACCAGATCTGGTCTTGGGGATTTATCCATTTCAAGACATCAGCACTTCCTCCTCTGTATTCTGGACATTTTGCAAGAAGTCACCATCTGTTTCTCTATAGTCTATATCTTCCATATGCTTTTCCACAGTAAATACTGATGCAAAAAACTCATTTATAGTATCTCCCCCATTTTCTGCGGTTTCACACAAAGGCTGCCTTGCTGATCTTTGAGGGGCCTTATTCTCTCCCTAGTTACCCTTTTGTCTGCAATGTATTTGTAAAAACCCTTTGGATTCTCCTTAATTCTATTTGCCAAAGTTATCTCATGTCCCCTTTTTGCCCTCCTGATTTCCCTCTTAAGTATACTCCTACTGCCTTTATACTCTTCCAAGAATTCACTCAATCTATCCTGTCTATACTTGACATCTGCTTCCTTCTTTTTCTGAACCAAACCCTCAATTTCTTTAGTCATTCAGCATTCCCTATACCTACCAACCTTTCCTTTCACCCTAACAGAAATATACTGTCTCTGGACACTCGTTATCTCATTTCTGAAGACTTCCCATTTTCCAGCCGTCCCTTTAGCTGCTAACATCTGTCCCCATTCAGCTTTCAGAATATTAGTCCCCTTCCAATTTAGGTACAATTGCATACATGGCATGGTGGCTCAGTGGTTGGCACTGCTGCCTCACAGCACCAGGATCCCAGGTTCGATTCCAGCCTTGGGTGATTGTCTGTGTGGAGTTTATACATTCTCTTTGTATCTGCTTGAGGTTTCTTCTGGGTGCTCTGGTTTCCTCTCACAAGTCCAAACATGTGCAGATCA
This sequence comes from Hemiscyllium ocellatum, assembly GCF_020745735.1. Taxonomy (NCBI): domain Eukaryota; kingdom Metazoa; phylum Chordata; class Chondrichthyes; order Orectolobiformes; family Hemiscylliidae; genus Hemiscyllium; species Hemiscyllium ocellatum. Next base: position 52,980,373 of record NC_083413.1, read on the forward strand.
GGTGAATTGGCCATGCTAACATTACCCCTCGTGTTAGGTGCATTAGCCAGAGGGAAATGGAACTGGGTGGGTTACTTTTCAGAGGGTCGATGTGGGCTTGTTGGTCCGAAGGACCTGTTTCCACACTGTAGGGAATCTAATCTACACCAGTTCATCTGCTCTATCCTCCTATTCCTGCCCTCACTAGCTCGTAGCACACGGAGTGATCCAGATATTACTACTCTCAAGGACCTCTTTTTAATATTCCTGCTTAACTCTCTGTAATCTCCCTTCAGAATCTCAACCTTTTCCCTTCTTATGTCATTGGTTCCAATGTATACAATGGCCTCCTGCTGGCCCATCTCCCACTTGAGAACTTTCTGCATCCTCTCTGCCACATCCTTGATTCTGGCACTAGGGAAACAACACACCATTCTGATTTTTTGCTCCTGGCCACAGAAATGTCTGTCTGTACCTCGGACTAGAGAGTCCCTAATACAGTCGCAGATTCCTTCTGCTGAATCTGTGGCCATCAGCTCGAGATCAAAAGCAAAACACTGCTGTAAATCTGAAATGAAAACTGAAAATGCTGGAAATAATCAGCAGTTCCTCCAATATATTTGGAGAAAGCAACACAAGGGAAACAGACTTTAAGCAGCTATTCTATAAATCCTCTTAACATTTCAATTTGCTGAAGGCAATGCATATTGCTCAGCTGTACCCTCCCTTCACCAATGCTGACTGGCTCCAAAAAAGCCAGACTCCAGAAATACTTAACATGGGACCTGTCTCTTGGTAGAAAAATCACACCCTTGAGAACTGCTTGCCAATCTGATTGGCTAGTAATTCTTGGAGTTGCAGTACCCAGTATCAGATGTTGTTGAGACTAAAAGCTATCCCACAAAGAAGACAATATGATACCATTGGAATCGAGGGATCAGGCACCTTAGGGAGCAGTGGAAAGAATTCAGAAAGCTGTATTTGGAGGCAAAGAACAGGCATGGATAGAAAGAGTTAGCCATAGCATGGATGGGGGTAAAGTGGAGCCCAGTGATCACAGGGTACCCAGAAAAGAGGTATGCTCCTTTCTCTTTACCTTTTCACCTAAGTTGGTGAAAAAGTGACCTGTCCACTATAGCCCTCCTTGTCATGCTGTATTAAGGCAGCAGAGGTGGAATTAGATCCTTAATTGCCAGTAAATTTGGGCAGTTAAGGGCCTCAATGAGCTGAAGAGATGATTAGCTCGGTGATGGCTTACCTATTTACCTTATCATGGGGAATGGGTTAGGAGCAGGTGGAAACAAAGTGGTCCAATCACCTGTCTTATTTCATGTGCCCTGATTCGAGCCAACAGTCGGTCATAAATTTCTCCCTCATATGTTTCCAGTATTGAAGCAATCCATGTCAAAGTGCAGCAACACCTGGGTAACATTTCAATTCATCTGACAGTGACAAGTAACATTCACACTGTACAACTGCCAGACAATGGCCATCACAAACAAGCAGAACCTAACTATCTTGCCTCAATGTTTAAGAACATTACTGTCACTGGATCCTGCACAATTTAAAAAAAAAATTAGTCACAGGATGTGGACGTTGCTGCCGGGGCCAGCATCAACTGCCTATCCCTAATTGCCCAGAGGGCAACCACAGTGCAGTAGTCATATGTAGAAAAGACCAGGTAAGGACAGCATATATCCTTCCCAAAAGAACAGGAGTGTACCAAATGGGATTTTCTGAAAATCAACAATGGTTTCAAAGTCATCATTAAACTTGTAATTCCAGATTTTTTATTGAATTCAATTTCTGTTGTGAGGTTTGAACATGGGTTTGCAAAATATTACCTGGGTCTCTGAACTAATACACCAGTGATAATACCTCTCAGTCTTTCTTCCCCTCCTGGTGTTATCTTCGGTCTTACCATTGACTCGAAATTAGATTGAACTAGCCATATAGCTATGCGGCTATGAGATTAGGTCAGAGATTGGAAGTCCCTCCGACTTGGAGAAAGTGAGGACTGCAGATTCTGGAGATCAGAGTCGAGAGTGTGGTGCTGGAAAAGCACAACTGGTCAGGCAGAATCCGAGGAGCAGGAAAATCAACATTTCAACCATAAGCCCTTGCAGTTTGAAAGAGAGAAGGCAAAATCAGATGTAATAGTGTTACAGTTAAATAAATGTAATTACAGGGGCATGAAAGAGGAACTGGCGAAAATCGACTGGAAGCAAAGCCCAGTGGGAAAGAGAGTAGAGCAACAATGGCAGGAGTTTCTGGGTGTAATTGAGGACACTGTACAGAAATTCATCCCAAAGAAAAGAAAGATTATTCAGGGAGTAGTTAGACAGCTATGGCTGACAAAGGAAGTCAGGAAATGTATCAAAGAAAAAGAGAGATCCTATAAAATGGCCAAGAAATCTTGGAAATCAGAAGATTGGAAACACTACAAAAACAAACAGAGGATAACAAAGAGAGAAATACAGAAGGAGAGGATCAAATATGGAGGTAAACTAGCCAGTAATATTAGAAATGACAGTAAATGTTTCTTTCAATACATAAGAAACAAACGAGAGGCAAAAGTAAACATTGGACTGCTCCAAATTGATGCTGGAAGGCTAGTGATGGGAGTTAAGGAAAAGCTGAAGAACTTAATAAGTACTTTGTGTGAGACTTCACAGTGGAAGACATGAGTAGAATCCCAACAATTAAGGAGAGTCAGGGGGCTGAGTTGAGTATGGTAGCCATTACAAAAGAGAAAGTGCTAGAAAAGCTAAAAGGTCTAAAACTTGATAAATCTCCTTGCCCTGATGGGCTACATCCTAGAGTTCTGAGAGAGGTGGCTAATGAAATCACTGAGGGGCTGACCATGATCTTTCAAAATCACTGGAGTCAAGGAAAATCCGAGATGATTGGAAAATCGCTGTTGTAATCCCCTTGTTCAAGAAAGGATCAAGACAAAAGATGGAAAGTTATAGGCCGATTAGCCTAATCTCAGTTATAGAGTCATAGAGATGTACAGCATGGAAACAGACCCTTCAGTCCAACCCGTCCATGCCGACGGTTGTAGATAAAATTCTAGAATCCATTATTAAGGATGAGATTACTAAATTCCTGGAAGTGCAGGGTCAGATTAGAACAAATCAGCACAGATTTAGTAAGGGGATGTCATGCCTGACTAACCTGTTAGAATTATTTGAAGAGGTAACAAGTAGGTAAGACCAGGGAAACCTTGTGGATGTTATCTATCTGGACTTCCAAAAGGCCTTTGATAAGGTGCCTCACGGATGCTGCTGAGTAAGGTGAGAGCCCATGGTGTTCGGGGTGAGCTACTGACATGGATTGAGGATTGGCTGCCTGACAGAAGGCAGAGAGTTGGGATAAAAGGTTCTTTTTCAGGATGGCAGCTGGTGACAAGTGGCGTCCTGTAGGGTTCAGTGTTGGGTCCGCAGCTGTTCACTTTATATATTAATGATCTGGATGAAGGGAGTGGGGGAATTCTGGTGAAGTTTGCCGATGATACGAAGTTAGGTGGACAGGCAGGTAGTACTGAGGAGGTGGGAAGGTTGCGGAAAGATTTAGACAGTTTAGGGAAGTGGTCCAGGAAATGGCTAATGAAATTCAATGTAAGTGCGAGGTCTTGCACTTTGGAAAAAATAATACAGGCACGGATTATTTTCTAAACAGTGAGGAACTTCATAAAGCCAAAGTACAAAGGGATCTGGGAGTGCTAGCCCAGGATTCTCTAAAGGTTGTTTTGCAGGTTGAATCGTGATTAAGAAAAAAAATATAATGTTGTCATTAATCTCAAGAGGGTTGGAATATAAAAGCAGGGACAAGCTTCTGAGACTTTATAAAGCTCTAATTAGGCCCCATTTAGAATACTGTGTCCAAATTTGGGCCCCACACCTCAGGAAGGACATACTAGCACTGGAGCGTGTCTAGCGGAGATTCACACAATGATCCCTGGAATGGTAGACCTAAAGTATGATGATCGGCTGAGGATCTTGGGATTATATTCATTAGAGTTTAGAAGGTTGAGGGGAGATCTAATAGAAACTTACAAGATAATGCATGGCTTAGAAAGGATGGGCGCTGGGAGATTCTTTCCGTTAGGTGGGGAGACAAGGACCCGTGGGCACCACCTTAAAATTAGAGGGGAGCAATTTAGAACGGAAATGAGGAGACATTTCTTCAGCCAGAGAGTGGTTGGCCTGTGGAATTCATTGCCACAGAGTGCAGTGGAAGCCGGGACGTTGGGTGTCTTAAAGGTAGAGATTGACAAATTCTTGATTTTGCAAGGAATTAAAGGCTACAGGGAAAGTGGGAGTAAGTAGAATTGAAACGCCCACCAACCATGATTAAATGGTGGAGTGGACTTAATGGGCTGAATGGCCTTGCTTCCACTTCTATGTCTTATGGTTTTATGGCCTTAACCTCCTGGGAGGACAAGTATAGCAGATGCATGCGAAATTTGGAAGTTCCCCTCCAAGTTACATATCATCCTGACTTAGAATTATATTGCTATTCTTCCACTAAATTAAGTCAAAATCCTAAGATTGGCTCTCCGACAATCCTATGGCTGTACCTACACTACATGATCTGCAAAGTTTGAAGAAGGCAACTTCACCATCACTTTCTCAGGGGTAGTTCGGGTTGGGCAATAAATGCTCCTTAGCCAGTGATGGTCAGTTATGGAATGAAAGATGAAGAAGCTACAGAAATTCAGTGTTGTCCATTGGCACAGCAGTTCCAATCAAATCTCTGCTTCTTTATTTCTAAAGGCTCACACCTCACATTAGGAAAATCTTATGGGAGATGCTTTAACTAGAGCAGCATGAAGAAAATGAGTTAGTGGACTAAATAAACTTCAGGATAACTTCTCCAATGGAAAGTCATCTGGATCTGATCAGTCAAAATACCACTGACACTTCAATAATCTAGCGAGTTTTGAGAAGATTTGTAGCTCAGGTTGAGATTCTGGATGTTGGTTTGCTCACTGAGCTGGAAGGTTCATTTTCATGCCAGCAAACCTACATCCAGAACTTCTACAATCTAAATGCTGGCCCCGCTGTCCAGCCACAGCCAGCAGCGTCTTCATACGCATGAGTTAATTGCACTCCAGTAAGATCATTAGGGATCATTAGTGATTTGATGTCCAAATGAGCGGAGAAGTCACTGCAGTCTCTGAAGAGGAGAAAGTGAGGACTGCAGATACTGGAGATCAGAGCTGAAAAATGTGTTGCTGGAAAAGCGCAGCAGGTCAGGCAGCATCCAAGGAGCAGGAGAATCGATGTTTCGGGCATACGCCCTTCTTCAGGAATGAGGAAGGTGTGCCAAGCAGGCTAAGATAAAAGGTAGGGAGGGGGAACTTGGGGGAGGGGCGTTGGGAATGCGATAGGTGGAAGGAGGTTAAGGTAAGGGTGATAGGCCGGAAAGGAGGTGGGGGGCGGAGAGATCGGGAAGAAGATTGCAGGTCAAAAAGGCTGTGCTGAGTCCGAGGGTTGGGACTGAGATAAGGTGGGGGGAGGGGAAATGAGGAAGCTGGAGAAATCTGCATTCATCCCTTGTGGTTGGAAGGTTCCTAGGCGGAAGATGAGGCGCTCTTCCTCCAGGCGTCGTGTTGCCATGGTCTAGCGATGGAGGAGGCCAAGGACCCGCATGCCCTTGGCGGAGTGGGAGGGGGAGTTAAAGTGTTCAGCCACGGGGCGGTTGGGTTGGTTGGTGCGGGTGTCCCAGAGGTGTTCTCTGAAACGTTCCGCAAGTCGGCGGCCTGTCTCCCCAGGTTTGAGGAGGCCACATCGGGTGCAGCAGATGCAGTAAATGATGTGTGTGGAGGTGCAGGTGAATTTCTTCCATCGCCTCCGCCTCCGAGCTTACTTTCACAATCAGGATTCCTGCCCACCTTCCGAGGACCCCTTCGCCCACCTCCAACACACTGCATCCACCTGGACACCCCGTGCTGGCTTATTACCTGCCCTCAACCTCTTCATTTCCAACTGCCGCCAGGACATTAACCGCCTCAACCTGTCTACCCCCCTCCTCCATTCAAATCTCTCACTCTCACAACGCGCAGCCCTCCAATCCCTCTGCTCCAATCCCAACCTCACTATCAAGCCAACGGATAAAGTGGGCGCAGTGGTAGTCTGGCGCACTGACCTCTACACTGCTGAAGCCAAACACCAAGTCGAGGACACCCCTTTCTACTGCCCCCTCAACCGCGACCCCACCCCCCATCACTAAACCATCATCTCCCAGGCCATACAGAACCTCATCATCTCAGGAGATCTCCCACCCACAGCTTCCAACCTCATAGTCCAGGAACCCCGCACTGCCCGGTTCTACCTCCTTCCCCAGATCCACAAGCCTGACCACCCTGGCCGACCCATTGTCTCAGTATGCTTCTGCCCCACTGAACTCATCTCTAACTACCTCGACACTATCCTATCCACCCTAATCCAGGAACTCCCCACATACATTCGAGACACCATCCACGCCCTCCACCTCCTCGAAGACTTTCATTTCCCCGGCCCCCAACGCCTCATCTTCACCATGTATATCCAATCCCTCTACACCTCCATCCGCCATGACCAGGGCCTCCAAGCCCTCCGTTTTTTCCTCTCCCGATGTCCCCAACAGTACCCTTCCACCGACACTCTCATTCGTTTGGCCGAATTGGTCCCCAGTCTTAATTTCTCCTTCAAATCCTCCCACTTCCTCCAGACCAAAGGGGTAGCCATGGCACATGTATGGGCCCCAGCTATGCCTGTCTCTCTGTTGGCTATGTAGAACAGTTGACCTTCCGTAATTACTCCGGCACCACTCCCCACCTCTTTCTCCGCTACATTGATGACTGCATTGGCGCCACCTCGTGCTACCGCAAGGAGGTTGAGCAATTCATCAACTTCACCAACACATTCCACCCTGACCTTAAATTTACCTGGACCATCTCTGACACCTCCCTCCCCTTCCCAAACCTCTCCATCTCCATTAATGACGACCGACTTGACACTGACATTTTTTACAAACCCACCGACTCCCACAGCTACCTGGATTACACCTCTTCCCACCCTACCTCTTGCAAAAATGCCATCCCGTATTCCCAATTCCTCCGTCTCCGCCGTATCTGCTCCCAGGAGGACCAGTTCCACCACAGAACACACCAGATGGCCTCCTTCTTTAGAGACTGCAACTTCCCTTCCCACGTGGTTAAAGATGCCCTCCAACGCACCTCGTCCACATCCCACATCTCCGCCCTCAGACCCCATCCCTCCAACCGTAACAAAGACAGAACGCCCCTAGTGCTCACCTTTCACCCTACCAACCTTCGCATAAACCAAATCATCCGCCAACATTTCCGCCACCTCCAAAAAGACCCCACCATCAGGGATATATTTCCCTCCCCATCCCTTTCCGCCTTCCGCAAAGACCATTCCCTCCGTGACTACCTGGTCAGGTCTACGGCCCCCTACAACCCACCCTTCCATCCTGGCACCTTCCCCTACCACCACAGGAACTGTAAAACCTGCGCCCACACCTCCTCCCTCACCTCTATCCAAGGCCCTAAAGGAGCCTTCCACATCCATCAAAGTTTTACCTGCACATCCACTAATATCATGTATTGTATCCATTGCTTCCGATGCGGTCTCCTCTACACTGGGGAGACTGGGCGCCTCCTAGCAGAGCACTTCAGCGAACATCTCTGGGGCACCCGCACCAATCAACCACATCACCCAATTGCCCAACATTTCAAAACGCCCCCTCCCACTCTGCCAGGGACATGGAGGTCCTGGGCCTCCTTCACCGCCACTCCCTCACCAACAGATGCCTGGAGGAGAATGTCTCAACTTCCGCTTGGAACACTTCAACAGTTTCTTCATTTCCCCTTCCCCCACCTCATGCTAGTTCCAAACTTCCAGCTCAGCACTGTCCTCATGACTTGTCCGGACTTGTCCTACCTGCTTATCTCGTTTTCCACCTATCCACTCCACCCTCTCCTCCCTGACCTATCACCTTCATCCCCTCCCCACTCACCTATTGTACTCTATGCTACATTCTTCCCACCCCCACCCTCCTCTAGTTTACCTCTCCATGCTTCAAGCTCTCTGTCTTTATTCCTGATGAAGGGCTTTTGCCCGAAACGTCGATTTCTCTACACCTTGGATACTGCCTGAACTGCTGTGCTCTTCCAGCACCACTAATCCAGAATCTGTTTTCCAGCATCTGCAGTCATTGTTTTTACCTAGCTTTAACTCCCCCTCCCATCCACCAAGGACCTGCAGGTCCTTGGCCTCCTCCATCACCAGACCATGGCAACACGACGCCTGGAGGAAGAGCGCCTCATCTTCTGCCTAGGAACCCTCTAACCACAAGGGATGAAAGCAGATTTCTCCAGCTTCCTCATTTCCCCTCCCCCTACCTTATCTCAGTCCCAACCCTCAGACTCAGCACGGCCTTCTTGATCTGCAATCTTCTTCCCGACCTCTCCGCCTCCACCTCCTCTCCGGTCTATCACCCTCACCTTAACCTCCTTCCACCTATCGTATTCCCAATGCCCCTCCCCCAAGTCCCTCCTCCCTACCTTTATATCTTAGCCTGCTTGGCACACCTTCCTCATTCCTGAAGAAGGGCTTATGCCTGAAACGTCGATTCTCCTGCTCCTTGGATGCTGCCTGACCTGCTGCGCATTTCCAGCAATACATTTTTCAGTCTCTGAAGAGGATCATGAAGAGGCTTCCTGGCTACCTTTTTCTTTAAGTGTCCATTTGGGAGCCAAAGGAAGTCAAAATGCTTCAAAGGAAAGATTGAAGACTCATTTGTTCCAGGCTACCCCCATCCCAATTCCTGCTTCCCACTCTTAGCTGAGTGCCTGTTGGTGTAAAGGCCTGCTCAATTTCCAAAATTTTGACAAAAATTTCCTAACACTTCTGAACATGTTATGGATTAGTGATATGGTAATGAAGTCCAACAATTGAAGTTCGCTCAGGGTTCACTGCTCCACTGATGTTTAAAATGGTCACACATGATATTTCTTTTTAGGGCACCCAGACTTGAATACATGCCTGTACAATATAAGTCATGGCAATAGGGGAGGATTTCAACTCCCAGTCACTCATTTTAATAGTAAAATTAACAACTGATCTCTGGATTTCATATTGTGGTCTGCTTTGATGTAAACTGAACACACTGGAATGGAAATCTGGGCAGGATGTATGAGGGGCAACTGTTCAGCCAACATGTTGCCAACCCAGACAATATTATGATTCACATTAATATTCTACCTTTGTAATAGTAAATCTTTCCAAAACAATTCAAGAAAGCATTCTCAAACAAAATGTGACACCTAAGTTAATGTTTGCACAAGTTGCTGAAAAATTTGGTTTCAAGGGATGTTTCGGGGAGAAGAAAATGACAAAGGGTAGGATTGATTTCTGTTTAAGAAGAGAATTGTAGAAAATTAGACCTAGGATGTTGGAGGCATGATCATCAAAGCTAGAATGATGAAAATCAAGGATGTATAAGGATGGTTTAGAGGAACATGGTCATTTTGGAGGTATGTAAGGCTTGAGGAGATTAGAAGGCAATGAGGGGCAAAACCATGAAGAACTGTAAAGATAAAAATGACAGCTTTAAACTTGAGACTAATCGATATAGGTCAGTGAACACAAGAGGGAATAGATGGACAGGATTTGGTGTAGGAGGAGAAAGTGAGGTCTGCAGATGCTGGAGATCAGAGCTGAAAATGTGTTGCTGGAAAAGTGCATCAGGTCAGGCAGCATCCAAGGAACAGGAGATTTGACATTTCGGGCATAAGCCCTTCTTCAGGATTTGGTGTAGATTACATAGTGCTTTGACAGTAGAAATTTGGATGATCTGAAGTTGCTCTAAAATATTGGGGAGATATCCAGCCAAATGAATGTTGGAATTATTCAAACTGGAGTTAATAAAGGCAACAATGGGTTTTAGCAACAATTGAGCTGAAGCAAGGGAAGAAATGGAACGTTTCAGAGATGGATGTAAACATTCCTGTCTGGAAATGGAGATGGAAACTTAGCTCAATATCAAATAGAATGACAATTTATCATGAAGCTACACAGCATGGAAACTGACCTTTCGGTTCAACTTGTCCATGATGACTAAGCTTCTCAAGCAAACTACTCCCAATTGCCCAATTTAGCTGATATTCCTCTAAACCCTTCCTTTTCATGTACCTGTCCAAATGTGTTTTAAATGTTGTAACTGTACCCGCATCTATCGCTTCCTCTGACAGTTCATTCCACACAGGAACTACCATCTGTGTGAAAATTTTGCCCCCTTGGGTTCCTTTTTAATCTTTCACCTCTCACCTTAAAATTATGCCATCTAGTTTTGAACTTCTCCATCCTAAGGAAAAGACTTTTGCTGTTTTTTTATCTATGCCCCTCAAGACTTTATAAACCTCTATAAAATCATCATTCGACCTCCTACGCTCCAGTGGAAAAATGTCCCAGCCTATCCAGCCGCTCCTTTTCACCCAAACCATTGAGTTCCGGTAACATCCTTGTAATTCTTTTCTGCAGCACCTCCAATTTCATAACATCCTTCCTATAGCAGGGCAACCAGAACTGTGGACAGCATTCCAAAAGTGACTTCACTAACGATCTGTACAACTGCAATATAACATCCAAACTCCTATACTCAAAGGTCTGAGCAATAAAGGCAAGCATTCCAAACATCATAAGAGTTTTCAATAATCTTGAAACATTGTGACATCTCCAGGATTTAGTATTTTCTGAACACATGGACAAAAGTTGATAAAGAACAACAATTTAATAGGCATAAATAAAGCTGAGTGAGATAACTGTACTTGGAACTGCGAAACTCAGACAGAAATTAGTGAATCATTAGTTATGATTTACCATTCCTAAAAGCCAATAATTCGTTGCTATGGCATTAAATCCATTGTATCAGCAACAATAACTGTGTTTGTGCTCTCTTGCAAAGTACTATTTCATTTCTTTGTGAGTCAGTATTGTATTATTGCCTCCAGCTTGAATCCTACTTTCAAATCTTCAGTATCTGGTTTCAGCCAGCATTCTTATTGATTTCACCAAGTATTCCATTATTTTGGTATAAGCAGTAAGAAAATTCAGTATAGTGATTACAGTAGGCTCAGTGGACAGGATAATTTTGGCCGCCTGCCAAAAGCTGGGTCCTTGCTATCAGTGGTTCTCTGACTGAAGTCGTGTTTGTCTTACAGTGTAATTCCAACTTCACATGCACTTCCCAGAAATATTAGCTTTAACACCAACTCACAGTACTGAAAATGTGTGCCACCTTTATTTTCTTTTTAAATTCAATTATATTCCAGATCTATTAAAATTTCCATTCGTTGGTTATTGCAGCTTAGTTTTTCATAGCTGACACACACAATATAATATAAAACCAAAGAGAATAAAGATATAGGGAATCTCTGATCAGAAGCACTGAGTCATATGTTTACAAACTGACATTTACCACTAGAGTGTATGTGCTATGTCAGCTGCAATTCTTCACAATCCCTTCCTTCCTAAGCTGTATTCTGATATTGTACATTACTGTGAATATTCCTTGCATTGAAATAGTTATGTTTTAAAATATAAGTCTTTCATTGATTATAATTAATCTACAATGCACATGTAAAAAGAGACTCAAAGCAACCCCATTTCAACATCATGTAACACAAATATTTACAGTAGCTGGCTAATTTACAATATCAGTTACAGATTGAATATTTCCCAAATAAAAGTATATGGGAGATATAATGAACAAACTCAGTATTGTATTCGTTTGGTATTACTATGAATTCTGCCTTTTGGAGTTACAATTTTTACAATGTACATAGTACCAACAATGTTCTTGGTGGTTCATTAATTTCTAAAAACATAAATATACGACAACCAAACTATTTTGCATCAAGGTTGACAAAAGTGATGTGAGAATATTCTATCTTGTCAGTCCCATTGCATTACTTACATCTATTTATAAAGGAAACAAGTAAGTAACCAATGGTAGTCAAGAATCTGAAATGCTTGGATTCACAAGGTCACAGATAATATATGCTGCATTCCAGAATACTGAAGAAATTGAGGACAGAAACAAGGAGAAATATAGTTTAAAATATTCCACTACACATTAGAAACTGGTGTCATATTAGGAGATAGAACAACATATATAGCATTCCAAACTTGATAGCATCGATAAACTAAGCGTAAGCTGACAAATGACTTATTTTTTATTAAGTTTATTGATTTATAGAACACAATACTACTTGCTACATTAGCTATCAATGTAAGTGAAGTATTCAATAGGAAATTAAATTAATGTTGGATTCAACACAAAGTGATATAAATGGAATTATGAAGTAGGCTGTAGGCATCTTTTCATTTTTGTTTTGGCCTAGATTTTGTGATAAGCAGTAAAGGAATGACAGTTACTGCTGACCTGGTAGAGAGCTGCTCAGATATTTCATAGAGTTTGTGGGGGTGAATTTTTCTGATTTTGATGTCAGTTTCATTTTGACACCATCCATCGGGATGCCTGATCCCCAAGAACTGTGAGGTCATCGAAGACATTGAGCGATCAATCAGCTTGAAGATTCTCAAATACAGCAAACCAGGAATCAAAGAAAGAAATAAAGATATGCATACATAAATATAGCATCTTTCACAACCAGCAGATATTTCAAAGTGCTCTAAAGCCATATGAAATCATTTTCAAAGTGTAATCACTGTTCTTATATAGGAAATATAGCAGCCAGTTTGTAGGCAGCAAACAACCTTCAAGCAGCAACATAATACTGACTAGATATTCTGTTTGGCTGAGGGAAAATATCATCCAGGGCACCAGGAATAACTCACCTGCTCTTCTTTGAAGGAATGTCATGAGATTTTTCTGCCATCTGAGAGGTCAGATGGGGATTTGATTTCATGTCTCATCCAAAAGTTATCATTCACTTTTTATTCATACTAAAAAGAGTGAAGTAACAATTGGCTATACTCAGTAAAAGTTGAAATATCACAGATTAAGTTTAAAGAAAAATATTATTTAATTATCATTTCAAAACTTTAAGGATTTTTGCTCATTCATAATTATTACTTAGTACACCACTATAAACTCGATCACATTTAATTCCACAAGGCTTACCTTTCTCAATGGCATTTTTTTTTAAAACATAGGATAGAATATAATGTTTGCTATGTGAAATGTTACATTCAGCAACTGGTCCTGCTAGAATTTCAAAATGAGCTGAATTACAGTATTTACAATGTATTTATTGGTTTTATTTAATTATTACTTCAATGAAATATTGATTTTATTCAATGTACTTACTCAACTATTGCCTATATCAAGTGTGATGTGGCATTGACTGTTGCCATTGTTTTGATGCATATTTTTTCCAACATTTGTGCATTGTGGCTGGATCTCCTGCACGCTCAAAGTTCCAATGTCTTTCATATTGTCAGTGAACTGATTTCCACACTTTGGGTTGTTTACATTGTCTTAGATACAGAGGATTGTATGCAATTACAATTTGTAGCATCGCCATCAATATTTTGCTTAACTGAGTCGAGTATGGTAGGCTCAGAACCATTTGACAAGACTATTTTGTAGGGTATCAAGAGAGACAATATTATTGTGGTACCTGTTGCTCATGTGCAATCTAGCAGTGTCAGCAAGACAGAAAATCTTTCAGTAACATTTTTTTGTCAAGCTAAGAGCAATGAAATGGTGCCTTAGTTCAGATCATGCATCCCCTTTGTTAGATTGGCAACTGGCAGGTTTAGGAGAAAGTGAGGACTGCAGATGCTGGAGATCAGAGTCAAAAGGTGTGGTGCTGGAAAAGCACAGCCGGTCAGGCAGCATCCGAGAAGCAGGTTTAGGCTTGATACAGGCATGACGGAAGGTGGGAACTGCATGCCAGAGATAGAAAAGAAGGAAATCTCCAACAATCACTTTCAAAATTTTACCTTCTGCATGTCTAGTGTATCTCCTATATAGTTTGGTCATTTCTTGGTATTTTGCAAATGGCCTGGGGAAATAATTTGTGTACATAAATAGCATGCTGAATGCTCAGCTTCCTTCTAAATGTTTGCTGCACAGATGTTTCATGTTAGCAATTGCACAAAGTCCAAGCAAACAACAACTACATATTTGCTCATTGATGTTTGAAAATTGTCAGAATTCAATTTCATGTCCTTTGATTTCTCTTTGTGCCTTAGTTCAATACAATTTATCAGAAGTATCTTGTTACTTGGATACTTTTATTTAGACTGTCACTAATCCATAGCCCGTTTGGGTTTTGTTTGAAGTTTTCTTTATTGTACTGCTATAGCCGCTTCTCGTGATTTGTGTAGGAGCTTTTTTTGTATATTTGTTGCAGCTCATTTCTAACAATAAGCAGCTTCAAGGTCAAAACTCGTAATTTGATTTGCCTCATCAGTAACCCTAGAGTCTTGTCCAGATTCATTTTGTTCTCTCTCTACAAGTTTATAGGAGATGTGTATGGCAAGTATATTTTTACATATGTGGTAGGTGCCTGGAACGCACTGCCAGAGAAGTGGTAGAAGCAGAAAGATAGCAACTTTTAAGAGGCATTTAAAAGACACATGAACATGGAGGGAATAGAGAAATATGGACAATGTGCAGGCAGATGGGATTAGAATGGCACCATGGTCATAGACATAGTAAGCCTGTTCCCCTGTCAACTGCTTTATGTTTTATGAATGTTCCTTTGTTAATTTATCATGCTTCCTGGAGTACCGAACCCCAGCTTTTGCCAACTGTGGAATAATTACCTTGCACGATATCAGAAAATAAAGTTTACTATTCATTTAAAAACCACTAAGATTCCTGAAGCCATGCAGTTTAAAAGAGTAACATTGTTTCGGGTGAAGGTCAGAATGTAATTCGAAACAGAAAATCCAAAGCACGCCTGATTTTGGTGAGCTGCTGCAACTTGTCACATCTCCTGGGGCTAGCATTTCGATTCCTGTCTTGCCAACAGGGCTCTCAGGTAGTCCCAGGATAGGGAGAGAATGGAAATAATAATCAGAATTAATTGCCAGCAGTGGGCATTTCTCACAAGTTTCAGGTGCCTCTCCCACAGCTTGCCATTGGCCAAAAGACAAGCATCACATACAGGAAAGCAATTGGACAATCCCAAAGAAGAGATTTGATTTACAGCCAGCAAAAGCAAACACAAACAAAGTGAGTAGAAGCCAAAGTTCACCTCTACCTTATAAATGAAATGCTGGCATCATGACCAAATTCTACAGTTCAACGTATTCTTATGTTCCCAGCTTTTATTGTCTAGGACTGGGTGTCAATGAGTTTCTGTCTGACATCTAGCACCTGTAACAGCTGAACTCTGTCCTTCGTCCTCCTCCCATGCCTTTGTCCTCTTACCTGGAAGACTGCTCCCCATATCCTGGTTTCTCAACATCCATCACATCACCTTGTCGTCTGCTCCACTTACGCAGAGCACAGCATGCCAGAATAATGTGCACACTCTGTCCAGACTATACTACAGGGCAACCCTCCAACATAGCCCTGGACACAGTATACACACCAACTTGGTGAGGGTGCTGCACCAGCTCAGTGGCAACACATTATATCAAAAAGGGAGTGCCTGCTGTGCTCTGATTTTCCTATCCAACAGCCACATCAACTGCTCAACTTTTAATTGTATTCAGTCCAGTCTACAGTCATGCTTACATGACATATGATTTCCTCTCAAATCATATGTTGTAAAATGTACATTAGAATCTTCTTTTTGTATGTAACTTCTATTTTGAAACAAACTGCTTCTTAATTGCTACATACAAAGCAATTGAGCAACTCAGAATTCAATGCTGGTGATAAATAGCAAACAAAAATTGATAAGTAAATCTGAGTAAATCTTACTTACTACCTTGCAATCTCTAGTGATCTGAATTTAATTCCAGCACAGACAAACCATAGAAAAGATTGTAAGTGACTTGAAGTGTGGCAGTTTATAACATGAAATGGAGTTTGGAACACTGCACACTTTATTCCCATTATAGTTGTTACTGCACAAACGTGAGATCAAGATTATACAAGGTTAGCAACTTAGCATCTGGTGTAGATCAGGATGCTTCTTTTTATTGATACTTAGACTGCTTATCCAGCTATTAGCAAAAATCAACTGGCAACCATACTTGTCTAAGAAAATATGAATTTGCTATTCTCCTATTATTTAATGCAACATTTCCAATTTTCACCCTATGACGAGGAGACAAAATGTGGATATGTCAACTTTAGCATCCTTTATTTAGAACTCAGTCATAAAACCAAAAGGCCTGCAAAAATCAGCTCAGCAATTCCACAAGTACTGGCACTGCAGATAGCTGGAGACTTGAAAATAGCAAACAATCTTCTTCTTGCTATTTCTTGGTGTGGTCCACGTGGTGTAACATTCTAGTAATATCCTTAGTCTATGCCTTCCAGCTAGAGTCAATGATATTACAAGCATTTCAGTATAATTTATATATATAGTGCATTAGAAAGAAAGAGAAGAGTTTCACAGTTTTCTTTCAAAGCAAGGACAAGCAGGAAGAGGAAGCATGTGGCTTTGCCAGCTCATGAAATTTATCCAGCAAGACATAACCAGGCATGTAGTTATGATGGGGATTTGACATTAATTGGGAAATGTACATAACCTCAATAAGGGAAGTAAGATTTGAGAAGCTGGATATTAGGTAGAAACACATAGCCATTTGGATCAGCTTGGTATCAAAGTGAGCAGACATTATCCTGGGAAAAGTTTTTAGTCTGTAAAAGACAGGGCAATCATTCTTAAGTAGCCATTGGATGCCAATCAGCTTATCCAGGTTGACTGGATCATTGAGACACTTGGCACCCTCTGAGCTGATTGGTAGCATGTTTTCTCATAGAACTCTGAACACAATTGCTGGACAGATCCAGAGAGAGGAAAACACTAAGTGGATCAGGCTTGGACACTGATGCTCTCCAGATCAGAGAGAAGGGATGTATTATCATTCAGTAGGCCAACAAGCTGCTATTGACTCCCAGTGAGTAGAAGAAGGGGAGCAGCAGTTCAGCTCCTGGAGCATCTGGATCCACAACCTCACAAACGCACTTTGCAGCACACAAACCTACTGATCCTGCTTTGTGTGCCTTCAGGTCTTCAACAGATTTGACCAAGATGGGCATTTGGGTCTGGCATATTCTACTACAACTGCTAGATCTGGCTTTCTATCTCCTGGTCAACATTTTGCCAGGTTGAAGCAAACATGAGATTTTCCCACAGCCCACATTGATGTCAGGAGGAAAAGCAACTGCTTGCTTCTGCAATTAGCCCCGAGTTAATGAAACAAATCCTGGTTGTTCTGTAGCATCAAGTTGTTAAACTTCCAGTATGTAGACCTCCCCTCTCCACACACCAGACAGTAGTTTAAAAACAGAATCAGGCAGAAGTTATAGGAAACAGGAGATGTGCACCTAAAAAATGTAAAGGACCCTTTACACCTCCTCCAGATTTCCTAAAACAAGAGGCACAGATTTAATCAGAAATTCACCAAGTTGTATAACTTTACCAGGACCCTTGTCCAGTGGTGAAGGGGAAAGGAGCAGTTCTCACCACGACAGTCCAGTGAAATGAACCACTCCTCCCCTCCAATCAAAGATGAGTTACTAGCAAGCATCAATAAAACCAAAACAAAGTGGACACTTCATGAATGAAACCCGCTTACTGCTTGCCAGCCTTAACAGTAAAATGCCACCACATGAAACAACACGTCCCCCAGACAGATGGTGGATGAAAAAGGTGGCTTGGCACTGGGTCATTCATTGCCAAGATTTCTGGCTGAAAATGTAAATCTAACAAGATAGCCACACCTGCAATGGAGACAAGGATGTTCATGTTGATGGCACTTGAGGAGCCTTGCCTCCTGGAACCATGTGAATTTCCTGAAGGAAACACACCACATCCTCTCCATCCTGAAAATGCGCGAAGTTGAGAAACCTATGATATGCCGCTGTGCTGTCTGAAGTTGCTTATTTTCATTGCAATAGCATGGTATAACCACCACCCACAGACAGCTATGGGGAGAGAACAGAGTTACTCATTGTCCCTCATTTTCTCAGAATGTCAATAAGGAACATTTGTACTGGCTGAGTTCACATTGGTTCACGCCTTAATTCCTGTATACAGTTGGTACACCAGTGCAGACAGACCTGAGGAGTTTCACTAGCTTTGACAATCGGTCAGAGATCATCTGAACATTGTTAGGATAATACAAGCTATTGGTGAGGAAATATTGCAGTTCCATGAGTGAGATGAGGAGAAGTTTAGTAGTGGACATGAGGGCATACAACTCATTGGCAATGAGCACCAAATCAAAGCCAGGGAGCTCCATCAAGCACCATCCTTCTGCAGGTTGTCACTAGTAGAAACCACCATGCTCAGCATACTGGGTGCTATGGGCAGTCTAGATGCACCAACTATCCCTCCTTCAAAAAGCATGCCACTCCCATGAGCAACAGGAAACCACTCCAGAGGATCACAGCAGTAGATTGGGATTTCATTTCAAATCAGGTACCATGCAGTGCTGTGAGCCAGAGAAAAACTTTCAACCCCAGGGTCAAAATTCAGAGATAGGAAAGGAGACCTTCCATTCACCTGCCACTTTCCAGAAGCCCAGCACATGGGCTTATTTTATTCAAGTATTCCACAAGATTGAACAGGTCCTGGATGCTATCAGCATGTCACTGACAGTCTTAGCTTTATTCTCAAACATTTACCTGCCTGACAGGTTCAGAAACAAATGACTGGGTTATTTCAGGTGGATCTTCCACTCCCTCCTTCAAACAGAGAATTCAGAGATCTGTATCACCCTCTAAGTGATAGCTGACCTCAACTGACAAACCTTCATGTCTAATTAATAGCATGTATCTCATAAAATAGTTTACTTCCGTTTTCACCTCTTATTGAAACTGACAATGCTAAGGCCTCACATCATTATGTTATTTTGGCAAAAATGCAATATGTCTACTTTATTCTTGAACTGGTCATATGGTTCAAATTCTGAAAACATTGGGTGATAATCATGCCTCAACATTTTACATTGGGTTTCTGTCATTTTCCACATTAGCCTTAGGATTTTAATTTTAAGATTATAAGACATAGGAACAGAAATTAGGCCATTCAACCCACTGCCATTCCATCATGGGTGATAGGTTTCTCAAACCAATTCTCCCGCTTTCCCCTTGTAACCCTTGATCCCCTTTACAATGAAGAAATGCTCGATCTTGGTCTTAAATATGTTCAATGACCTGGCTTCCGCAGCCATCTGTGGCAGGGATTTTCATAGATTCACCACTCTCTGGCTGAAGAAGTTTCTCTTGTCTTCTTCTGAGGCTGTGCTCTCAGGTACTAGCCTCTCCTACCAATGGAAACATCTTCCAACATCCACTCTGTCCAAGCCATTCAGTATTCTGTAAGTTTCAATTAGATCCCCCTCATCCTTCTTAACTCCATTGAATATGGACCCAGAGTCCTCAAACGTTCCTTATATGTTAAGCTGTTTATTCCTGTGACCATTCTCGTAAATCCCCTCTGAACAAGCTCCAGGGTCAGTACATCCGTCCTGAGTTATGGGGACCAAAACTGCACAAAACACCAAATGTGGTCTGACCACAGCCTTACAGTCTCAGAAGTATATCCCTGCTTTTATACTCAAGTCCTCTCAAAATAAATGCCATCATTGCATTTGCCTTCCTAACTACTGACTCGACCTGTAAGTTTACCTTGAGAGAATCCTGGACTAGAACTACAAGTCTCTTTGCACTTCAGCCTTCTGTCTTTTCTCCCCTTTTCAAAAATGCCTCTATTTTTCCTACCAAGCTGCATGACCTCACACTTTCCCATGTTGTACTCCATGTGCCACTACTTTGCCTACTCTCTTAATCCTTCTGCAGCCTCTCCATCTCCTCAATGTTGCCTGTCCATCTACCTATCTTTGTATCATCTGCAAACTTAGCCAGAATGCCCTCAGTTCCTTCATTTAGATTGTTAATGTGTAAAGTGAAAATTTGTGGTCCCAACATTAAGCCTTGTGGAAAACATCACTTGTCACCGGCAATCACCCTGAGAAGGATCCTTTTATCTCCACTATCTGCTTTCTACCAGACAGCCAAGCTTGTATCCATGTTAGCACTTTGCCTCTAATACCATGGGACCTTATTTTACTCGCTTGCATCCTGAGTGGCTTCTTGTCAAAGGCCTTCCTGAAGTCCAGGTAGATAACATCTATTGGTTCTCCTTGGTCTAATCTGCTCATTACTTCCTCAAAGAATTCTAACTAATTGGTCAGGCATGACCTACCCTTGATTAAACCATGTTGACTCTGCCGAAGTTTACCATCCACTTCCAAGTATTCAGAAATCGCATCCTTCATGATGGATACCAGGGTCATACCCATGACAGGAGTTAGGCTAATTGGGGGTCTTTAAGATTTTGTCTTCTGCCTTACTCCCTTTTTAAACAGGGGTGTCATGTTAGTGATTTTCCAGTCCTCTGGGACCCTGCCTGACTGGAGAGATTCCAAAAAGATTACCACTAATGCCACCACTATCTCTTCAGCTATCTGCCTCAGAACTTGAGGGTGTAGTCCATCTGGTCCAGGTTATTTATCCACCTTTGTGCCAGAGAGACTCAAACAGGCTCCCTCCTGCCCAATTTTGTTTCAGCTTTCATTTCAAACTCATCCTCAGGCAACCGATCTTTGGTACTGTTATATTTATGAAAAGCAGGTGGTGAAAGATTTAACTGGAGAAAATGTTTACTTTTTTTAAGGCAGCACTTATTGACTCTTACAGTTTGCAAACATGCACCTCCCAAACCCAACAACTTTGATTTTAGCCTGAGTTTATTTATGAGGGCAAATGTAGATTTTCAATTTATGTCTACCACCTTCATACAATTAAAGGCAATTAATAAATAACTAGCAAGGATATGATGCCAGTAAAATACATTCTCTCACTGTGACAATCCTTGTTGCGTCATCAAACTTCATCCTGCACTGCAACCAGAGCCTCAGGCTAAACTTGAACTGAACCCCTTGGTTACAAACTGTTATTCTTTTTATTAATGTGTATCTGCAGAGTCTCTCCTCCTTTCTACCTCCCAGACTAACGCTCTCCAAGAGCCCTCATTCATGTCAGCTGCTTCATTTAATGTCTTATTCCTTGTATTTGACTATAGGAAATAGTTCCTCAAGCTGTGGCAAACTCAATGTGTCTATCCTTTAAGAGTGTGGATTACTTTCAAAAGTAAAGATTAGATCTAACTTATGCCAGCAACACACACCCATGTACCCTGTGCTGATACTGCTGTGTGTCAGCAAAATCTTTAGTGCAAGGCTGCATACCAGATCACAGAAGGTGAGGAGGCATGGAGAGGTTAGTGAGTACATGCATTACCTTGATGGGGTACAAGCTAACTGCACTTTGTGCCTTATCCAATTTTTAGCCAAATAGTTGAACATGGTCATCGTTATAAATTATAAGCTTGCAAATTGACATGTATTCTGGATTTTAAAACAGCAAAATAAATCAGGTAAGACTCTTTCAGAAACATTGTTAAACCAAGAGAAAAAGTCATTTTGCCACGTTTCTATTAGAATTAGGAAACTGTGGGCTTCTTTTTAAATGTTCCATGGCTTCCACTATTTTGCAGAACAGTTTTATTGTATCATTTTAGCAGATGTTGATGATTAAGGTAACAGAGTGTGAAATTGTTTTATAGATAATCTAAACCGCTCACTGAAAGTAATGGTAAAAGAAGTGAATCTGTACTATTATCTAGGTTCCTCTGTAAGATCAACACAGGAATCATTAGGATTCCACCAATTTTTTTTAGTAAAATGAAATACATAAAATATTAAATGGAATTTTTTTGAGTTAAAATTCTTCCTTTAAATACCTGTAATGCATTGGATTATTGGATTGTTAAAATAATCTTAATATTTTGAGCAAGCAAAACACAGATCAATTGTGAATATGACTTCCACAAAAGTGAGCCATATTATGCAAATCTAGTTGTTTAGTTGAGTTTATTCTGTTATTTCTCCAGCATGTTGAGCAAGGGTCAAGATTTAATTTCATGGTAAGTTAAAATCTCTCTTACTCACAATAAAATAGTCACCATATTTGTGCACAAGTCTATTATCCCATTATTTTCACCTCCTCTGAGTCTGTCTTTTGTTATCAGAGCAATAATTAGCATCAAAGTGAGTGGGTTGGGGAGGCAAGGTTTGAGAAGATACAATAATTAACTAGTAAAATATGTAAAGTTAGAAACTCAGGGGTGTAATGGAAGTGTGAAATTTGAATGAGTGCATTGAAATGGATGGATGGATCACAAAAGGAGAAGTAAATTAAACTAGAAATACAATGAAGAGAACAAGGACCATCCCATTTCAATTACTTTTTACAATATTCCAGTTGACTCGTTACACTTAGAGTAAACGATAGCATTGCAGGCACCAACCTGCCAGGATGCCAGGCAACACTCAAACATGAAAGAGACTGAATTTTTCATTACTAGAGATGTTACATGTAAAAGGCAAACAAAATCATACTTTTTTTTCTAATGTTCTCTGCATTTAAATGATTTTGAGGCATTATAATAATTTTTAAAAATGTAATGATTATCTAATCTGCAAGAGAAAAGAATAAAGGCAAAATGCTGTAAATGCTGAAAATCTGAAATAAACATAGGAAATGGAGGAGAAATTCAGCAGGTCTAAGTTCTGAAGTAGATCATATTGGACTTGAGACCTTGACTCTGTTTCACTCTCCACAGATCGGTTAAGTTTCTTCAGCATTCCCGATGTTTGTTGCAAGAGTAAAGAACTATACTGAAAATAGCAACTGAATATTAAAGTAGATGCTCGAGTTAAGTTGTGTACATTGCTAAAGAAGCATGTTACTCATCTTTGTCTTTAGAAGCATGAATCCAAATAATTTGGACAGCAGTTAAAAGATTAAATGTTCACCCTGAAGTGGTGGCAAGACCAGAGGAAAGTGGGCAAGAAAATTTACAAGTAGCAGGTAATCAAACAATGGAAAGTAATGGCCTATGATAAGAGACCAACTGGAATTGTCCAGACTAGCTCGCTGGAGGCACACTTCTGGTGTCATGCTGAACTAGGACAGAATAGTATCAGTGCTTCAGGAAGACTCACCCCTGTCTGTTTGGTTTATACTGTGCCTACAGTCTAACAATTTTTAAAAAGCTAACAGATTGAGGAGAGTATGCTTCCATTTTGAGGACCTTCTTTCCCTCTCAATAGAACTACAAGTTGCTTCTGTTTGTGTGCTGGTGGGACCCACTACCACTTCACTCCAACCCAAACCCCAAAATTCTGCCCTCAGTAATGCCTGGTAACATTGTAAATGCAAACAATTCTATCGGCCACAATTCAATTCTTAGGAATTAAATCTCACAGACTCTCACAATACCATCAATCAAATTCAATGTAATTTTCAGGTGAATGTTCTAACAGTTTGTTTTATTAATCAGAATGGCAATAAACCTCAAAGAATTCCCTCAAAATTAGTCTTCAAAAGATCATTCCAGTGCAGTTTGGTGTTAAACAATTCTACAGTGTAAAGGTGAACTTATCATTGATGTCAATGTAAATAATATTGAATTTTAGAATGTGGCATAGCTAGCCCTTGAATAAATGTTTCATTTCAAAACATGTTTAAATGAACACTAAAATATGATTGACTATAAAAGATTCAATTACCAACAAGTATAGTCAGCTTTTCTCCTTTCATTAATATTTCGGTTATGTAAAAGAACTCGGCCCTGGAATTAACAATCCTAGATGAAAACTAACATGTCAAGGCAGAGGACAATAACAATTATTAAGATAGAATGTCTTTGGTGTCTCTCCTTTGATCTTGGAGTCAGGAATAATAATCTATTCTGCTTGAGTAAACAAAGCGTAGGTTCTCATTGAATAGTAATATTCTGTGATAGATTTTCTGCATACTAATTAACATCAAACATTTAATTCGTTGTTTTTACTTGCCAGAATTATATTAATTTCAGAATATAAATATTTTTATGTTGTATATTTAAAGTAAATTAATTATCTATGAATTAATGTGAAAATAATTTGATAACTGTATTAAATTTATATTAATTGTATTCATTAATATATATGCCAGTTGTCTATCTTATGACTGTTACATGTTATGCATTTCCCTTTATATCTCTGTTACAATGTGACAGTAGAAATTTATCTGAATATTTTAAAATATTAAAATTATATTTTAAATGGACATTTAATTGCATTAGTATTTTCACATTTCCACATACAATATTAGTATTTTAATTAAAATTCATAGCAATTTGTTATCTTTTCAAATTGATTGGCAAATCAGAATAGGCCTTTTCATACAATGTATTTTTTAAACATTTGAACTTTCGTATCCAAAATTGAAAACATGTGGCTGTACCAAACCTAAGTTCCTATCTAATCCTTATATTTCTTCAATGTAAATGTAAAGTAAAGCTGCCATGATTTACCAGATCATAACAGAGGGATGGCTGGTGCCGGTTTAACCTGAGGGCCACCATGCCTCAGGTAAGGGAAGACGTTGAGAAAAAAAGACTTTCATGGCAACCTCAGCTGGTGTAGGAACATAATCGCTATCAAGTAGAGTACATTTCTTTATAATGTTGCAAAAACAATTGATTGATCAAATTATTTCAGAAAATTACAAGATCAAATCAAGAACTGCATGGTTTGCAAATGTAATGAAATATTGTCACTCTGATAATTGTGTAGCAATTAAGTTGTGTTAGCTCCCAAAGTTGTTCCTGACCCCAAAGTTGCTGTGTATCTGTCAGGTGGGTCCCCACTAGAAGGTGCTGATGAAAGGAGAGAGTTCATTGTTGGAGATTTTTATGTGTCCGATGGATCCCTTTGAAGGTGTGAATGGTGTCCTTCACAAACTCATGGAGGTGGAGTCCAAAGCCTCAAAACATGGACTGAGGAGGGGTCAGAAGAGGGAGGAGCAATTGGCCCAAGTATCACTCTCAATTTTATTTAAGTGCTGTGGTTGAAGTTAAGGTTTTAAGTCCAAGTCCATTTTTCAAAGAGGAGGGATAGGAAATATAAGAGGAAGTCTCAGGTTGCCTCTGAATGCAAAGCATTTCTGCCCCAATAGTTTAACCAACAAGTCAGCAACACTGCTGATTCAAGACATGACATTCTCAATTTTTTTTATGTTTTGGATTAATAACCAGATCTGCCCACTGTAAGAAGTGTGTTTATTTTTTAGGATAATCTGGTTGAGTAATGTATTTGTATGTTATATGCTAATGGACTAAAGAATCACTGAGTTGGAATTTGTTTGCATTCCAAGTGCTTTCTCTTCCATTAAAATTGCTTAATGGCCGCTTTCCATTTTATAAAATTCCCCAGCTCTATTATTTCATTGACTATCTAGTTACTACTTTTGCACAATGTATTTAAGTTATTCTCATCCATACAACACAATCATAAAGATCCTTTGTACCATTAGTTGCTTTGTGAAGGTAAAATCAGAAATGTGATTTAAAGCAGAGAAACAAATATGCTTTTGTTTTAATATTGTAATTATATATTACACACAATATGGTGCCAATAGGTTCTTAATCTAAATTTATGAAATATAATTTATAATTTATCAACTTACAGAATTTTGCAAAATCATGCATATTCATTTAAATATGAGCCTAACATTTTCTCCATAGAAACATTTAGGTAAAGAAGACACTTTAATTTTGTCCCCTCAAGGTATCATCTCCCCATTTTAACATTCCCACTCAATGTTATTGAAAAACAGGAATTTTGTTTCATCTATCTCATTGAAGGCAAAATCTCTGACAATGATTTGCACTGTGTAAAGAGTGGAAAGAATTAACTGGAGAACGTAGGTACTCAGTCATTGAATGAATTCAAGAGCAAAAACAATAGATTCTAAGATGATAAGGGAATTAAGGAATATGAGGATAGTGTGAGAAGTAGTGGAGGCAGAAGACCAGCCATGACCTCACTCAGATATGGAGCAGGCCTGGTTGGTCAAATGGCCCATATCTCCTTACGGCTTGCTGCTATTCTGACAATAAAACCAATTTCAAGTTTTGAGCAAAGACTGAGACCATAAAAGTAAGAATGCAGACTTCAGCCAATCCATTTGCTAAGATGCCAAGGTTTTCATGTGACAGTAGCATTATTTAACTGCTAGTTCTGAAATGGTTTGATTAGTGAAGGTTTGCGCCATGAAAATTGCTACTCTTACTGTGTTGCGGACAATTACTAAAATATTTGTTCAAAAATTATACCAGTAGTCATTTCCTCAAATTGAATTTGCCAACTAGATGGTGCAAAAGTAAAGGGCATTTTTTTTTTGTCAGACACATGAATGTGTTCAAGACTGTTCAACAGGAAAGTGCATCATGTACTTGAGGAGCAGAGTCAGCATTTGGCTGACCTTCATTAGGTTGAACTGCTGATCATTATAAAGTTCTTTTCATTCTCCAACTGACACTGCCATTTCATAGTTCTGCTACCTGGAAAGCCAATGTGAATTTTGAAAATCGATTGAGACAGATACAATTACCTTCAGATGACCTGGATTGTTTGTTTTATATTTTAATCAATGACGCAAAGCTGAATTTTAAGTGTTCAGTCCAAGTTGAGTCAATTACGTTAGGTCAGGGAGCATCCGAGGAGCAGGAGAATCGACGTTTTGGGCATAAGCCCTTCATCAGCATCTGTACTCCTCACTTTCTCACAATTACATGAGCTTTTATCTTTCCATTAGTCAGAATAATTTGAAACAAAATTCTCGTTAAAATATTAATGATACTGGATTTCCATCTCAGGAAGTTTCACATCTGATAGATAATCTTGTAAAAAAAACTTTGCTTGTTTAATGGAACTTCCAGCTAAAAGATAAGCCCTCCAGTACTTTACCAAAAAGATAGTCAAAGTGAGTTCTTCTTCGCTGCAGTGTGTAGTGAAATTATAAATTCAATTTTAATAAATTCCATAGGGACAATTTTAACTCATCAAAATCAGTGCAAATGAAGGTGATATCATCCTCAATAGAAAATCAGTGACTCAGCACCTTGTTAATGTTGATGTTTTACTGTCTTTTTTAAAAAAGAGGATTATCACAAGGCACCTAATGACGCTGCTTGATTCAGGCATGTTTTAGTATGCAAATTGGACTACTATAATGTGGATAGGATTGTCATTTTTAGAACAGGACTGAAGGGTGGCTCTTATGGCACAGTGGTAGTGTCTCTACTTCTGAATCAGGAGGCCTGGGTTCAAATCCCTCCTACTCCAGAGGTGCATCATAACATCACTGAACAAGTTGATGAAAATATTTAGAACAGGACTGACATAAGTTTGCACTATACACTTCCAATCAGGGAATGGGATGTTATATAAAGGGAAAGAGGAAATTGGAGACTATGAACCCTGCAGAAGGGCCTCTGATGTTTAGAGGAGGTTAGAAGTCTGGAGCTATCTAGATGGTCAGGTGTACAATGTCTAGTTCAGGAGTTCAGTGCCTTTACACAGGAATTAAGAATCTAATGATGGCCATAAAAATATTAATCATTGTCAGAAAAACACAGAAAGTTTACTAATGTCCTGACCTAATCTAACTTAAATGTCACTCCAGACCCACAGCAATGTAGTTGACTCTAAGCTTCCCTCAGGACAATTAGAGATAGACAATAAAAGCTGGCCTCGCCAATGACAGCCACATCCTTGAATGAATTAAAAGAGAAGTCACATTGGATCCAGATGGTAAGTGTAAAGGCACTTAACTCCTATAATCAATAGTCCAACCTTGACATAGATGTAGCTGTCTGGTTTCCTGAAACACCGGAAATGTGGAGATCCATAATAAAAATTGAAAAGTTGAATAATAATGAATCTCACAAACCTTTTTTTTATATATATGAAGTGCCAACACAACTTGTTGAAACAGATCACCTGCCCATTCATCTTCCTACCTCAGTTAAAGCCAGAGATGTGCAGGTGGAGGCAGCCTGGATTTTAAAAGTTTACCTAACCATCATCAGTTAAATCAAATATATTTTTATTTTCCTGCCTTCTTGTGCAGGATTCACAAACTCTCAAAATACACTGTCTGTATCATTGCAGAGAGGCTGGAGCTGGCTCCCTCAAGCTTGCAGGGTATGTTGTCTTTTCTATCTTTCCCCTTGTTTTTTTTTTCTGAGGTGCTGGGTACCAAGGAGCCTTGTAAATTATTTTATTTGAATGAATATGAGGGCATAAATTGATGGGGAACAATGAGAGAATTGTTAAAGGTGTTGTTTGTTGATGGTAAGACTACTTTGGGCTGATTCTTACCAGAAATTGACTATATGTTATTTTTATCCAATTTCATGGAAAGTTTCTCTCACAGTAGGTTTCTCATGCTATTGTCCCAAACAAGCCTTATCAACTACTTACTCTAACTCATGGCATCCACTCATCCAATATTAACTTGATTCTCCCACTTGCCACAGGCAGATCATGATGGTTTGATGCCATGTACCTCTGGTATGTCTATCTGGTCTGGAATCTGTGCCATAATACAACAGATTCTTAATCTAACACTCAGTTTTTCAGTTATTAACACGTTGAATATTTTCAGGTGTTTGTATATTCATACTTCACAAAGTAAGAGCTGATACTTTTTCTTCTTTAAATTGTATCCATAAACAAGGGTAACAATTGATTAATAGCTTCTGATTGTGATCTGCTGAGAACTTCAACATTATAGTTAAATGGGGAGTGATTTCTTAAATGACTGTTTTCTACATTATAGCATGAGATTGCAAAGTCACTGCTAGGCCATGGTCAGAAAATTACAGCACTTTTTATGATCTACAATGACATAAATACATTTCCAGGTCACTTCAAATGAGTGGAATTGTAAAATTACTGAGAGGTGAATGTAGTAAGGTCAGAATGCTGATTGTCCAGTTACTTGTTCATAAAGGAACAGGTTATGAACCCTACTAAAGTATCACTGATATTGGAGAGGGGGAGAGAGGAGGGATGAGAGAGTGTGCAGTAGCTGATGGGGTAGTGTGAAAAAGGGGAAAAAAGTGAGACAAAGGAAGACTTCCAGCAAAATTTGAAACAAAATACAGTTAATGAAGTGCACAATTTTAAAAGATACATTAGATGTGAAGAACATTTCCCACTTTACTCCCACCAACTTTACTTGTTCTTGAATTGTAGTAGAAACAGACAGACCATACATAATGGATGGTCTGCTCCCAGAGAATGAAGAAGCAGCTACTATGGAAGGTGAATACTATAAAGATAATTACGAGGGCATGAGAGAGGAACTGATGAAAATCGACTGGAAGCAGAGCCTAGCAGGGAAGACAGTAGAGCAAAAATGGCAGGAGTTTGTAGGTATAATTGAGGACACTGTACAGAGGTTCGTCCCCAAGAAAAGAAAGATTATCCGGGGAGGGATTAGACAGCCATGGCTGACAAAGGAAGTCAGGAAATGTATCAAAGAAAAAGAGAGATCCTATAAAGTGGCCAAGAGCAGTGGGAAATCAGAACATTGGGAAGGCTACAAAAACAAACAGAGGATAACAAAGAGAGAAATAAGGAAGAAGAGGATCAAATATGAAGGTAGGCTAGCCAGTAATATTAGAAATGATAGTAAACGTTTCTTTCAATACATAAGAAACAAATGACAGGCAAAAGTAGACATTGGGCCACTTCAAACTGATGCTGGAAGGCTAGTGATGGGAGATAAGGAAATAGCAGGAGAACTTAACAAGTACTTTGTGTCAGTTTTCACAGTGGAAGACATGAGTAATATCCCAACAACTAAAGGGAGTCAAGGGGCTGAGTTGAGTATGGTTGCCATTACAAAAGAGAAAGTGTTAGAAAAGCTAAAAGGTCTTAAAATTGACAAATCTCCTGACTCCGATGGGCTACATCCTAGAGTTCTGAGGGAGGTGGCTGAGGAAATAGCGGAGGCGTTGGTTGAGATCTTTCAAAAGTCACTGGAGTCAGGAAAAGTCCCAGATGATTGGAAGATCGCTGTTGTAACCCCCTTGTTCAAGAAAGGATCAAGACAAAAGATGGAAAATTATAGGCCAATTAGCCTAATCTCGGTTGTTGGTAAAATTTTAGAATCCATTGTTAAGGATGAGGTTTCTAAATGCTTGGAAGAGCAGGGTCGGATTACAACAAGTCAACGTGGATTTAGTAAGGGGAGGTTGTGCCTGGCAAACCTGTTGGAATTCTTTGAAGAGGTGACATGTAGGTTAGACCAGGAAAATCCAGTGGATATGGTCTATCTAGACTTCCAAAAGGCCTTTGATAAGGTGCCACACAGGAGGCTGCTGAGTAAGGTGAGGGCCCATGGTGTTCGAGGTGAGCTACTGGCATGGATTGAGGATTGGCTATCTGACAGAAGGCAGAGAGTTGGGATGAAAGGTTCTTTTTCGGAATGGCAGCCGGTGACGAGCGGTGTCCCGCAGGGTTCAGTGTTGGGCCCACAGCTATTCACGTTATATGTTAATGATCTGGATGAAGGGACTGGGGGCATTCTAGTGAAGTTTGCCGATAATACGAAGTTAGGTGTACTGAGGAAGTGGGGAGGCTGCAGAAGGATCTAGACAGTTTGGGAGAGTGGTCCAGGAAATGGCTGATGTAATTCAACGTGAGCAAATGTGAGATCTTGCACTTTGGAAAAAAGAATACAAGCATGGACTACTTTCTCAATGGTGAGAAAATTCATAAAGCCAAAGTACAAAGGGATCTGGGAGTGCTAGTCGAGGATTCTCTAAAGATAAACATGCAGGTTGAATCCGTGATTAAGAAAGCGAATGCAATATTGTCAGTTATCTCAAGAGGGTTGGAATATAAAAGCAGCGATGTGCTACTGAGCTTTTATAAAGCTCTGGTTAGGCCCCATTTGGAGTACTGTGTCCAGTTTTGGTCCCCACACCTCAGGAGGGACATACTGGCACTTGGGCGTGTCCAGTGGAGATTCACACGGATGATCCCTGGAATGGCAGATCTAACATATGAGGAACAGCTGAGGATCCTGGGATTGTATTCATTAGAATTTAGAAAGTTAAGGGGAGATCTAATAGAAACTTACAAGATAATACATGGCTTGGAAAGGGTGGACGCTAAGAAATTGTTTCCGTTAGGCGAGGAGACTAGGACCCGTGGGCACAGCCTTAGAATTAGAGGGGGTAAATTCAGAACAGAAATGCGGACATATTTCTTCAGCCAGAGAGTGGTGGGCCTGTGGAATTCATTGCCACGGAGTGCAGTGAAGGCTGGGATGCTAAATGGCTTCAAGGCCGAGATTGATAAATTCTTGATGTCACAAGAAATTAAGGGCTACGGGGAGAATGCGGATAAGTGGAGTTGAAGTGCCCATCAGCCATGATTAAATGGCGGAGTGGACTCGATGGACCGAATGACCTTACTTCCACTCCTATGTCTGATTGAGACATTTAAGATTATGAAAGCATTGGACACCCTGGCAGCAGGAAACATGTTTCCCCTGATGGGTGAGTGCTGAACCAGAGGACACAGCTTAAAAATATGGGGTAGACCATTTAGGACAGAGATGAGGAGAAACTTCTTCACCCAGAGAGTGGTGGCTGTGTGGAATGCTCTGCCCCAGAGGGAGGTGGAGGCCCTGTCTCTGGATTTATTTAAGAAAGAGTTGGATAGAGCTCTCAAAGATAGTGGAATCAAGGGTTATGGAGATAAGGCAGGAAGAGGATACTAATTAGGAATGATCAGCCATGATCATATTGAATGACGGTGCAGGCTCGAAGGGCTGAATGGCCTACTCCTGCACCTATTGTCTATTATCTATTATTGTCTTATGGCGACCATGGGTGAGATGAGGAAGTCTCACCACATGCACTGGTCATCGTTATCGTAGATCACCTTCAACAGGGTTGTAAATATCTTAGCAATTGGAGGCAGTAATGGAAGGGGAAGCTTTTCTCTCAGCCATGGAATCTCAGACAGCGAAAGGAAGACTTGGAGCTCCATTGCAGCAACAGTAAACTCATTGATACCTAAAAAGAAGTATTTCCTTACACACTTAGTCTTTTCACAACTTCACAAACTAATATGAGGATAAATTAAACATTCCCAGGGGAAATTCTGCATCAGATTTATGATTGTAAAGGGAAGATTGATTATTTGCTTATATGCCCTTTTTTCCCCCAAATGTGTCCAAAACATATTTATAAATATTAGTTTTATTCTCTCTCCTTCTTGAAATACACCTCATCTTGCTTGTCCAATCCTTGGTTGTCTATCTCATGCCCTTGATTATTGTGGTTCTGTTCACCGAGCTGGGAGTTTCTGTTGCAAACATTTCGTCCCCTTTCTAGGTGACATCTTGAGTACTTGGGAGCCTCCAGTGAAGCGCTTCTGTGCTGATTCCTCCGGCATTTATACTGGTTTGAATCTGCCGCTTCCGGTTGTCAGTTGCTGTCCGCAGCAGTGGCTGGTATATAGGGCCTAGTTCGATGTGTCTGTTGATAGAATTTGTGGATAAGTGCCATGCCTCTAGGAATTCCCTGGCTGTTCTCTGTTTGGCCTGCCCTATAATAGTGGTGTTGTCCCAATCCAATTCGTGTTGTTTGTCATCTGAGTGTATGGCTACTAGGGATAGCTGGTCGTGTCGTTTCGTGGCTAGTTGGTGTTCATGGATGCAGGTTGTTAGCTGTCTTCCTGTTTGTCCTATGTAGTGTTTTGTGCAGTCCTTGCATGGGATTTTGTACACTACATTGGTTTTGCTCTTGCTGGGTACCGGGTCCTTCGTTCTGGTAAGTTGTTGTCTGAGAGTGGCTGTTGGTTTGTGTGCTGTTATGAGTCCTAGTGGTCGCAGCAGTCTGGCTGTCAGTTCAGAAATGTTCCTGATGTATGGGAGTATGGCCAGTCCTTTGGGTTGTGGCATGTCCTCATTTCGTTGTCTTTCTCTAAAGCATCTGTTGATGAAATTGTGCGGGTATCCGTTTTTGGTGAATACCTTGTATAGGTGTTCTTCTTCCTCTTTTTGTAGTTCAGGTGTGCTGCAGTGTGTTGTGGCCCTTTTGAATAATGTCCTGATGCAACTTCGTTTGTGTGTGTTGGGGTGGTTGCTTTCATAGTTCAGGACTTGGTCTGTGTGTGTGGCTTTTCTGTATACCTTTGTGGTGAATTCTCCGTTCGGTGTTCTTTGTACCATCACGTCTAGGAATGGGAGCTGGTTGTCCTTTTCTTCCTCTCTCATGAATCGGATTCCTGTGAGTGTGGCGTTGATGATCCGGTGTGTGTTCTCTATTTCTGTGTTTTTAATGATTACAAAGGTGTCGTCCACGTATCTGACCCAGAGTTTGGGTTGTAATTGCATTAACACTGTTTTTTCTAACCTTTGCATTACTGCTTCTGCTATGAGTCCGGAGATCGGTGAGCCCATGGGTGTTCCGTTGATTTGTTCATATAGCTGGTTGTTGAATGTGAAGTGTGTTGTGAGGCACAGGTCCAGTAGTTTAAGTATGCCGTCTTTGTTAATAGACAAGGAAGAAACCATGGTCTCATTCGATGTAACGGCACTGTTCACTTCTATTGACAAAACCCTAGCCAGAGAAACAATATCCGACCTGCTGGACATACACAACAGACAACAGGACGCTGAACCTATTTTATTTTATCATTTAAGAAAATTTCAATTGATGTAAACACATAAGTTATTTTTAAAACATCCTTAAATCCTCTTCTGCATACCAAAAGATTTTTTTTTAAAATTAGATCTATTTCTACCTGTACTACTGACAGGTCAAAGGTAGTCGTACTTGGAAAAAAAACTTGTATGTTTCTTATAAGTGTCTTACTTCTTTGGTAGTTTTTGGAACAAAGTGTATGATTTTCTCAATCTGTTGCCGAGAGGTGTGCTTATTGTTATAATATTTCTATCCAACGTGAAAAATATTAACTTTCCTTCACATTCCTCCAACATTTCTAATGATGCTCAATATTTTTAATTCAACTAGTTTGCTGCAGCAAAATGAGAAATAGTTTCATCAGAACAGTATTGGTTTGACTAATACTTTTACCATCTAGAAACAACAGGATGATAAATAGAACAGTACACTGGTACTGCTTTCTCAACAAAGTTTTAGCACTTATTTAAATGACCATCACAAGTAATATTTATAATTAATGATATTTCTGTCCTGCCATTGGTCCAATAACCCATTTATCTTATAGCAGCAATGACCAAATTATATAAATTATAATGTAAAATCTCTTTCTCCAATTCTGCAATGCTCTTCTTAAACAAAATGATCATCCCATGACTATTTTTCCTTTCTGATAGTTTCTAAACATCTTAGAGCCAGGAATATGTAATAGCCAGACCTAGCCTTCCATGAAACAGGTCTGCGTCATTTCCAAAACATTGTGGTCCAGCATGACGATCTGTGGCTTTAACTCCTTGTTTGATTTTATTGACGATATTATGTGCATTCACATAATCTGTACAGTAACCTTGAATTACCTTCTTCTTTACTCTGACTCCACCTATATTCTCTATTCTCATGTCATCTGCCTTTCCTGGTATTTTGCCCATCCTGGTATCAGTGCCTTATATTCTCCTTGGGTCCTCAAACCTTTTCTGAGTTAAATTAAACCCTCACCAAAGACACAAACAAAACACCCTGCAAGGAACTCAGTTCTGGAATGGTTCAGATGCAACCTGTCTGTAAAAAATATCATCTGTCTCAGAACTAGTCCCAATGTCCCAGGAATCTAAAGCCCTACTTCTTGCACCACCTTTCCAGCCACACGCTTAACTATTTTATTTCCCTATTTGCGTATTGATTTTGATTGTGCAATGTACAATCAGATAAAGTAACTTGCCTCAGAGCCCTTTCTAGAGGCATGGCAATGATGTTTTGGAAAGCCTCCATGTCACAGATGAGCTTCATTGTTATTCGATGTGAGGACTCGTGATTTCCTTCAATAAAACTGTGCTATCTTCCTGACATTTCCTCACAGGGTTCACCTGGGGATCCTACTCCAAAGAAAACAAAGATTACAACTTCACTGGCAAGTCCAGTAAAAACAGCAACCTTCAGTGCTGCCACATAGCCTGCAGAGCTGGAAGGACAAGTGAATATCTATCAAAGAGGTAGAAGACTCGAAATTTATGAGCATTTCTGACATTTGTTTCAACACTGCAGGCACTGATTGAGGATGTCCCAGACTAACATCTCTGAACGGTGTCATCTGCGGAGTAAGACTTGGGTTCAGACAGACTGGGTAGTATTCTCATCTTTCTGATTTTCAACTGTACAACTGCCCTGAATGTTTATAGTAGTGGCTTGTTTCAAGGAGATACATGAGATCTGTGTGGCATCTCCCAATCCTTGACCCATAATTGCATCCCAGATGTTACTGAAATTAGATCCGCCAAAGCACGGTACTTCGTATCTCAAGCAATTCGACAGTGAAATTCTCCCATTATTGCTGGCTTCCAACTACATCACTCTACTAACTGCACACATTCATTTGAGATCACACTATTATCAACCTGCAGTGTTAGTCAACAGTAAAGACTTCTGCCTGTTTAATTGTTTCAGATTCTGTTTCTGATCTGCCAAGCAACTCCTTATGGGCGGCATGGTGGCTCAGTGGTTAGCATTGATGCCTCCCAGCACCAGGGTGCCAGGTTCAATTCCAGCCTGGGTGACTGTCTGTGTAGATTTTGCACATTCTCCCCGTGTCTGTGTGGGTTTCTTCCCACAGTCCAAAGATGGGCAGTTCAGGTGAACTGGCTATGTTAAGTTGCCCATTGTGTTAGGTGCATTAGTCAGAGGGAAATGGGCCTGGGTGGGTTACGCTTTGGAGTGTCAGTGTAGAGTTGTTGGGCCGAAGGGCCTGTTTCCGCACTGTGGGGAATCTAATAATCTAATCTAACCCTTGCTATGTTTGGGTGGCACGATGCCTCAGTAGTTAGCCAGAGACCCAGGTTCAATTCCTGCCTTGGGCAATTGTCTGTGTGGAGTTTGCACATTCTCCCTGTGTCTGTGTGGGTTTCCTCTGAGTGCTCCGGTTTCCTCCCACCATCCAAAAATGTGCAGGTTAGGTGAATTGGCCATGCTAAATTGCCCGTAGTGTTAGGTTCCGGGGTAAATGTAGGGGAATGTGTCTGCGTGGGTTACTCTTCGGAGAATTGGCATAGATTTGTTGGGCTGAAGGGTCTGTTTCCACACTGTAGGGAATCTAATCTAATTTAATCCTCTTCAGTGCAAAGGATGCGTGAATTCTGCCATGTTTGTGGGCGTTGATATTTTTGCATTCTTTTATCTTTTGTATGCTGAATAAGCATGTCATTATCCATATAATTGTACATTTGATATCTTTGGGTGAATCACCTTTCAAGTTTTGACACATTAGTGGCCCAAGTTGTTGTCAGGGAACGACCGTAATTGTTGAGATAATTTACTTGGTGAGAAAGTTAAGTAGTTGTTAAAGCATCCAGCAGGATGTGAGATTTGAGTATTGTGTAGTGAAGCTTCGCATGATAGTCAGTATGTTGTGAAGAATCCTGAGTAATCTTCTTTTTGACCCATCCATCATCAATAACCCTTCAGAATGCATGTGAACTAAGTTTCTTTCCTTCTGGAATGGCATTGAATCAATGAGAGATCACACATTGTGCCTCTTTTCTTGGCAGACCACAGTGCTATGAGAAAGAGAACATATGGGAGCTACCCATTTCACATCTCTCAGCCATGAATGGCAGTATGCTTTCTTAAGAACAAGTCAATACAAAATATGAACCTTTTCCCACAGAGACGAAATCATCACTGATTCTGTACTCTGCCCTCAAAAGGTGAGTGTAAATCCATGGAGACAGGCTGGCACATGAACAACACTGATAACATTGATTGATTTCTCACTTCTTTTCAGTTTACCGAGCTCCTCTAACAAAGCTGCCTGGCTTTGCTTGAGTATGATACAAAGTGGATGAAAGAGTAGGTAGGTGGTGAGGCAGAAGCAAGAGCCCTTTAGCCTGTGGATTTCCTATAAATACATCCATTCAAATCAAATGGAAAATTAAGCCCAAAATTTTAATTGTATCAAATAATAGAATAAAGTTTCTGTTGCTTTGTTGCTATTTGATGAACATTTGCTTAAATGTATTCCCACTGAATCATTTACTGCAGTATTTGATTTTTTAAGAGCTCTTTGATATATTCAGTATAGGCCACCTAACAATGGAAAAGTTGTATATTTAAATATACTATGCTTCATGTCCATGAATGAAATTTGAAATTTCCATTTATGCATATAAAAAGGAATGCATGTGAGAGTTTGCTGCTCTAATGTTTAGAATGATTTTAGCTTATTTATTCCTAGTTTTGAAAATCCAGCGTATGTTAAAGAGAGTACATTCAAGTTACTTGTCAATGTAAATGTAGGTAAATGGATATGAATTTGGAGCAACTTGTACTCCCACTGATAGTTCCAAGCAATCAGCATTTCTCACTCAGTAGCAGGGCCTGCATGTTCCTGAAACTTTTTACAATCACATCTTGAACAGAAATATGCACAGAACTATTCTGCTTTGGTGTTCAAAAACACTGTTGATCATAATTTTGAGCAAATATATGAAATGTTAGAATTTGTTGCTAATTTTACACTCGAACTGATTTTGTCACTCACTGACACCAACAGAAGACGGTAACATTCTCAGGTGAAACCTTATAGGGGTTTGAGCAATGTAGATGATGCCAAGATGTGTGGCAGACTCCGGCAACAAGTATGGGGAAGCCCAACTCAACATCTTGAGTAACCTGTGCCAACTTCTGTGCTTGTCTAAAGTGGTAGGCTGAGACTCTCACCTGGGCAATAATGAGTTGCCAATTAAAGGGGATTGTTGCATGTTAATGGCATGATTGACAGCTCAACTCACTTCATCAATATGCAATCTCCTATCTAACCAACCTCACCAAGAAACTTAAATGTCAGGAAAGCCAGACAAGGAAACAATGAGGACATCTTCAACATACGCCTGAGCTGCGCCATAGTTCCAACGTGCTTCAAGGCTGCTACCATCGTCCCCATGCCAAAGAAGTCTTCAGAGTCGTGTCTTAATAACTACTGACCAGTTGCATGTACACCCATCATCATGAAATGCTTCGAGAGACTCGTGATGAAGCATATTGAGAACTGCTGCCCTCCCCCTTCCCCCTCCCCCCTCACTGGACACCCTGCAGTTTGCATGTCGGCCCAACTGCTCAACAAATGATGCCATTTCCACCACCCTCCATTTGACCCTCACCCACCTGGAGAAGGAGGAGACCAGCGTCAGACTACTGTTCATAGTCTAGATTAGAGTGGTGCTGGAAAAGCACAGCAGGTCCGGCAGCATTGGAGGAGCAGGAAAATCGACATTTCGGGCAAAAGCCCTTTGGCCTGAAACGTTGATTTTCCTGCTCCTCGGATGCTGCCTGACCTGCTGTGCTTTTCCAGCATCACTCTAATCTAGACTCTGGTTTCCAGCATTTGCAGTCCTTGTTTTTCCCAACTGTTCATTGACTTTAGTTCTGCATTTAACACCATCATTCCTCAGCACCTGATTGGAAAGCTGAGTCTGCTAGGCCTAAATACCTCCCTTTGTAACTGGATCTTGCACTTTCCGACTGGGAGACATCAGTCAGCCCGGGTTGCGAGCAACATCTCCAACACCATCACACTGAGCAGGGAGTGCCCCCACCTGCAAGGCTGTGGGCTCAGTCCACTGCTGTTCACTCTGCTGACCGTGACTGCGCAGTGATGCACAGGTCAAATCTCATCAAGTTCACTGATGATATGACTGTAGTGGGTCTCATCAGCAGGAACAATGAGTCAGTATACAGAGAGGAGGTGCAGTAGCTCACAGACTGGTGCAGAGCCAACAAACCATCTCTGAACATGGACAAAACAAAAGAGATGGTTGTTGACTTCAGGAGGGCATGGAGTGACCACTCTCCGCTAGACATCGGCAGCTCCCCCATGGAGATCGTGAAGAGATCTCACCCAAAGATATCAAATGTACAATTATATGGATAATGACATGCTTATTCAGCATACAAAAGATAAAAGAATGCAAAAATATCAACGCCCACAACCATGGCAGAATTCACACATCCTTTGCACTGAAGAGGATTAAATTAGATTAGATTCCCTACAGTGTGGAAACAGACCCTTCAGCCCAACAAATCTATGCCAAATTTCTTGGCATACACCTGGCGGAGAATCTCATCTGGACCCTCAGAATCAGCTCCATAGCCAAGAAAGCCCAGCCACATCTCTGCATTCTGCGCAAGCTGATGAAAGCCCACCTCCCAACACCCATCCTCACCACATTCTACAGGGGATTCATTGAGAGTACCCCAAGCTGCTGCATCACTGCCTGGTTCGGTAATTGCACTGTCTCGGATTGTAAGACTCTACAATTGATAGTGAGGACAGCTGAGATGATCAATGGGGTCTCTTTCCCCTCCATTCCAGACATTTACACCACATGCTGCATCTGTAAGGTTAAGAGCATTGTGGAAACCCCACGCACACCTCATTCAAACCCTTCTCCCTCCTGTTATCTGGCAGAAGGTACCGGAGCATTTGGTCTCTCACAGCCAGACTGTGCAACAGTTTTTTTTCCCCCGGGCCATCAGGCTCCTTAACACAGTATGATCAGACTCTTTCCCAACTGAAATTCTTTGCACAACTTTGAATTGCCGCTAGAAAAATGTCTATTATTTACCATTCTTCTATTACACTGTAACATGCATGTTTGCACTTCTTATGCACTTTATGCCGTGTATGAGTGAGTAGTTTGTGCTGTCTATGTAGTACTCTCGGTCCTGGAGGAATGCTGTCTTGTTTTTACTGTATCAGTTGTATATGGAAAAAATGGCAAATATAAAAAAACTACTCCTCTCTCTCCTCTGCTCTAACATTGAGCACCCGGTGGATTCAGCTTGTCACTTGCTCTGACCAACCTCCATGCTAGTAACAACGTACCAACATCTCAGGGCATGCTTCATGGCATCCAACATATGCCAGCCTCTAAGAACAGTCATGGTGCATCTTTGATCCACTTACAGGATGTTTCTATACTTCAATGCTGCACTTTGGGTTGCATAGACAAGTAGCATTGTAATACCACAGGCAGGACACTGTGTGCTCAGGGACTTGCACCCAGCTGCTCATGAATTGGACCAGGCTGCATCTCTGGGCTCTTCACTTGCTCTCAGATTGCTTACTCACTCTAAGCATAGCTGAATGCTCACAACATCTTTGCTTTGCAATGCATTGCCTTGCTTTTTTGCACTATGACCTTTTGGTTAGTGATACAGTCTCACATTACTGCAGTTTCATGGAATTACTGGAGAAAAAAGTGGGTGGCATAGCTTTTACTGTTGATGCAGGTGGGGTAGTTTCCTCCCTCAGTGAGCGGCTCATTCAGGGCACATGCAGGGTTAGTGGTGTTTGGAGTTGGTATGGATAAGAAGGCATAGATGAGATGTTTCAGGATGTAGAGCATGAATGTTCGTCAGAAGTGGATAGAGTAGAAGCGATAGCATGGATGTGAGGTATCAGGGAGAAGAAAGTGGCTGCTGGAGTAGAAAAGGCAATTGACTTTCATACTACAATGTTAAGGCTTCCTCTGGATGGCTGAGACTGCCTTAACATAGGTAGCAACCTCAGACAAAGTTGGCTCATTCATTGCTGGTCATGGGGAAGGAGGACGTCCATGTTGACGGCACTCCATTCTGTAGCACCTCTCGATTCTGCAATGGGAGTGGCGGGGCAGGGGGAGGTGGCAGTGCAGAGATTCCCCTGTCTATCATGTCTGAGGCAAACGTCAGCAACTATGTAGGGCAGCTCTGTATGATTGTGTTTGTCCAGGTGGAAAACAGGTTTTTCGAGTTAGCATATGTGCAAAGGGTGCTGGTGAATTGCTGGATATCCACCGAATGACAAGTTATTCTGGGAATGGCATGTGATAAAATGGGATGGAAATTAGATGTAAGAGATAATTAATGCAATGAGTTTGGTAAGGTACAGCAAAAGAACCCTCCAGGCCTTAAGCCCTTCAAAACATTTCCACACATCTTGGATTAGCCAAAAAAATTGAAGAATCAGCCCCTTTTATATATTGGACAACTAATTCAATAAAGCCAATTTACATCACAAAATCTTTAAAATTATACCCATTGTTTCTTCTGTAATATGGTATAATAACTGTAAACAAAGAAAGACTGTAATACGATTTTCAAAACTGTGAACAAGAATCTGAGTGTCAAATAAGATTTGAATTTTATTAACATATCCCTTGATGCACTTTGTGAACTGTACCAATAAATGAGGTAAGACATTACTACATTTGGAAGAATGAGAGGATACCTCATTGAAACAGATAAGCTTCTAGGGATACATGTAGAGGGGGTGTTTCCCCTTGTTGGAAAGCTTCAAAGGAAAGGGTCATCCATCTAATACAGATAGCGAGAATTTCTTTCAGTCCTAGATGGTAATGAGTCTCTGGAATTCTTCACCTGCAGAGAGTTGTCAAGGCTGAGTTGTTCAGTGTATTCAAGGCTGAGATAGACATATTTAATCAGCAAGGGAATGACAGGTTATGGGGAAAATGCAGGAAAATATCTTTGAGGATTATCAGATCAGCTGTGATTTCATTGAATGATGGAGCAGATTTGATGTGTTGAATGGCTTACTTCTGTTCCAGTATCTTATGGATTTATTGAATTATATGTTTTCTTCAGTGTATCTATTTGCAAATTTAACATTTTATCTTTACCTCTGTCATCTTTTATCTCTAAATAGATTTAACAGGATCTAATTCCCTCCTTGTAACTTAGGGCCTTAAGATGTTGAATTCATTCTAATTGAATCAGCAGAAAAAGAACAGCACATTATGCATTATTTTCATCTTTTCAACAAGGTCAAGTGCAGTCTGACTTTTTGGTGTTGTGATTGACATTGAAATCTGAGGACTAAATCAATCTCAGTGATCTCAAAATATTGATTTAAGAATATTTCACATATTGTCAAATTAAAGTGGTTTAAGACAGGGTGCTAAGCTATGCAAGTTGAAGACAAAAAGAAATCCTACAGACTAAAACATCAATCCTGTCTATTTTTTCTATTTTTGTTGTTGTTCTGGGATATGAGCTTTGTCGGCAAAGCAAGAATATTTTGTCCATACCCAAATGTCATATCTTGATTTATGTAGTTCACTGCCCCAAATCCTCCTTTCTTTATGCTTAGTCTGGAGCGTCTCTAGATATCAGTGACAGCTGATAGGTTGCTGGTGAGTCTAATTAGAAGAGGGGGTGCGGTGAGGCTTGGGGCGGGGTGAAGGTAGCTGGGAAAGCAATAGGTAGGTGAAGGTGAGGGAGAAGGTGATAGGTCAGAGAGGAGGGTGAGCAGCTAGGTGAGAAAGATGATGGACAGGTCGAGAGGGCGGTGCTGAGTAGATGGCTTGGGATTGGGGTATGCTGGGGGGAGAGGAATGAGGAAACTGATGAAATCCATGTTAATCCTGTGTGGTTACAGGGTCCTAAGATGGAAGATGAGGTGTTCCTCCTCCAGGCATCTGGTGGTTAGGGTCTGGCAATGTACGAAGCCCAGAACATGCATGTCTTTAGTGGAGTGGGAGGGGGAGTTGAAGTTGAAGCCACGGGATGGTGGAGTTGATTGGTGTGGGTGCCTCAGAGATGTTCACTCAAGCAATCCGCAAGTTGGCATCCTGCCTGCCCGTTGTAAAGGAGACCACATGGAGAGCAATGTACACAGTAGATGCCCTGTTTGGATGTGCAGGAAAATCTCTGCTGGATGTAGAAGAATCCTTTGGGGCTTTGGACGGAGGTGAGGGGGAAGGGTTGGACGCAGGTTTTGCACTTCCTGTGGTGCAGGGTAAGGTACCGGGAGTGGGGAGAGGGCTAATGGAGGTCTGGATCTGCCCCCCTCCCATTTATCTCTCAGTCTCTTTGCCCACAATCCTCATTCCTGGTAAAGTGTTTTGCCTGAAAAGTTGATTCTCCTGCTCCTCGGATGCTACCTGACCTGCTGTGCTTTCTTAGCAAACTCTCTCAACTTTGATCTCCAGAATCTACAGTCCTCAATTTCTCTTAATCAGAGTTGTTGGAGGGAATCCTGAGGGACAGGATGCACATGTATTTGCAGAGGCAAGGACTGATTATGGATAGTCACCCTGGCTTTGTGCGTGGGAAATCATATCTCATAAACTTGATTGAGTTTTTTGAGGAAGTAACAAAGAGAATTGATGAGGACAGAGTAGTAGATGTGATCTATATAGACTTCAGTAAGGCGTTCAACAAGGTTCCCCATGGAACACTGATTGGCAAGGTTAGATCTCACGGAAAACAGGGAGAGCTAGCCATTTGGATATAGAACT
Source organism: Hemiscyllium ocellatum (assembly GCF_020745735.1). Taxonomy (NCBI): domain Eukaryota; kingdom Metazoa; phylum Chordata; class Chondrichthyes; order Orectolobiformes; family Hemiscylliidae; genus Hemiscyllium; species Hemiscyllium ocellatum. Next base: position 53,023,921 of record NC_083413.1, read on the forward strand.
GGCTCAAAGTAGAAGACACAGGGTGGTGGTGGAGGGTTGTTTTCCAGGCTGGAGGCCTGTGACCAGTGGAGTGCCATAAGGATCGGTGCTGGGTTCTCTACATTTTGTCATTTACATAAATTATTTGGATGTGAGTATAAGAGGTACAGTTAGTAAGTTTGCAGATGACACCAAAATTGGAGGTGCAGTGGACAGCGAAGAGAGTTACCTCAGATTACAACAGGATCTTGACCAGATGGGCCAATGGGCTGAGAAGTGGCAGATGGAGTTTAATTTAGATAAATGCGAGGTGCTGCATTTTGGGAAAGTAAATCTTAGCAGGACTTATACACTTAATGGTAAGGTCCTAGGGAATGTTGCTGAACAAAGAGACCTTGGAAAGCAGGTTCATAGCAGAAATATGTTGTGAAACTTGAAAAGGTTCAGAAAAGATTTACAAGGATGTTGCCAGGATTGGAGGGTTTGAGCTATCGGGAGAGGCTGAACAGGCTGGGGCAGTTTTCTCTGGAGTGCCGGATGTTGAGGAGTGACTTTATAGAGGTTTACAAAATTATGAGGAACATGGATAGGGTAAATAGGCACTGTCTTTTCTCTGGGGTCAGGGAGTCCAGAACTAGAGGGCATAGATTTAGGGTGAGAGGGGAAAGATATGAAAGACACCTAAGGGGCAACTTTTCACACAGAGGGTAGTATGTGTATTGAATGAGCTGCCAGAGGAAGTAGTGGAGGCTGTTGAAATTGCAACATTTAAGAGGCATTTGGATGGGTATATGAATAGGAAGGGTTTGGAGGGATATGAGCCTGGTGCTGGCAGGTGGGCCAAGATTGGGTTGGGATATCTGGTTGGCATAGACGGGTTCGACCTAAGTGTCTGTTTCCATGCTGTACATCACTGTGACTCTATGAGAAGAGGCACTTGTCTTACACAAAGTCATAGTTTGCTGCATGATAGCTTTAGACACTGTTTGCATTAATTTGCATGGCATAGTTGTTTAGGACTATCATTTGCTGTGTTGAACATATCTGCTCCTCTGAGGGATTCATTCCTACCTCAAGTGCCTCGACTGAAAAGCTGTGTAACGGCAACCGATTGGTTGAAAAATAATGCAACCTTGACATTTGGTTCTTCAGAAACATTACCTTATATAACAGCTCCCCACAATTTTTAATCCCCATTGTTAATTATTAGATATTCAAGACTGATTTTGCAAATGTAGATGATCCCGGAATTTCACAATTTTCCAGACACAGTCTATTTAGACTTGAATGGTAAGTATTTTACCTGAGGATTGTTTTCCTTATTTCTGAGCTGCAGTAAGTCAGTTCTCTGTTGGATGATATTTATCTTTTTGGATACTTTCATCGAAGTTATCCCCTGGTCGTTCTGGTCATTGAACATTCCCTCGTGTAGGACCTTCAATTTCCTAAATTTCCTTCAGAAAGGAACTCTTCCCGATTGGAAAAAATGATATCATTTTGTACTCAACAGAGTTTGATCATATTTTTGATTATCTGCATTCCAGAGCATTAATTCAGTAATCACTTAACTTCAAGTCGTGACATATTTAAAATTAATGTCCAAGAAATAAAATCATACAATATTCCAAGCACATCAATTACAAACACTATTTTCCTTTAAAGCACTCAACAATGTTCAACAGAAATCATTAGAAATCAACTGAAAGGAAAGTAAACTGAAACAAAAGCTTGACCAACCTGATGGCAATCAAAAGAGAGAAAATCTCAAAGATCAGTCAATATTTTCCAGTGTCAGCTGCAAGCTGTGATTGTTTAACAGTAAAAGGACAAATGCAGACAAAGCTCAAATATTGTTCTAATTCGAGTTGCAAATGTGATTTTTTTAAAAGTAGACACATCACTACAACCATCACTATCATATTACTTTAATATATAATTTATTGCAATTACTCTATTTATTATAATATTACATAGTATTTTATAGTTAAATATTATTATACTCCTCTCCACCCCTCTCTTATTTTATCCTACCTCTTCCCAAACTTCTTCTCTTCACTTTTCTCCTCCTCACATGGTCCCACTTCTTTCCCTCATTCCCCATTATACTCTGCTCTCTCCTCCCACTGTATCCACTGTGTTCCTCCTCCTAATCTTCTCTAACAGTTCCCTATTACATCATTTTTCCACCACTTTCACTCCACTTCCCTCTTGTCCCTCTTCTCAGCATCTTCGTTATGGAGGATTGAGGTTCCTGGAGAATTGAAAGAATTGGGGGTGAACCACAAGCTTATTGTTCTGAGATATTCATTGGGTGGTAGAGATTTTCTTCAAACATTTTTTTATTTTGTTACATTTTGTGTTTTTTTTTATCTTGCCTGTTTAGATCTAAATCTTGCTGGAATATTTGGTTTTCTTCAGCAGTAACCCAGACTAGATGTTGTACAGGACCCTATTCTTGGCTATGGTGACTCCTGTCAGCAGCCTATTGATTTCTCCATTGTTGTGGGTAGCAAACTGTGGGTGGAAAGGATGATGCAGGTCTCCTTTATCACTGTGGGTTATGGTATTCTCCCAGTTCCAGGGTCTCAATGATCAGGTACTGAAGACAAGCAGCCAAGTAGATACGCCATGAGGAAGAAATTCCAAGACTTTGACCAAGTGAAAGTGAAGGAAAGGTGATATGGTTCCAAGTCTTGATTGTGTGGATTACAGAGGAGCTTGTAATCTCATGCTGTTGCTATTCATTGGCTGCCCTTATCAATCTAGATGGCGAGGTCATGGGGTTGGAAGGTGCTCTCAAGGGAGCATGAGTGAGTTGGTGAGTTGCTAGTTTTGATTCCTTCATTATACGCTTTTAAATTTAACTCTGTTATACTTCATGCTCACAACATCCAAGCCTTACCTGTTTTTGCATATCAGCACGCTGGTGCTTCAGCCAGAGCCTAAAGGCTATCAAGGCTATGATGTATTGATATGCTCTTCTGTGCAGACACACAGTCAGACTGTTCATTATGCTTGTCAGTAGGAACCTATTATGGGTCAGGTGCGCACATTCTGCTATACAAAACACTAAAACATCAATCTAACACCGTCAGCATGTGCCAGCTGTCAATCTGCTAAACACTGTCCATGTTTGTTTTACCAAATGGCCATGTCAAAAAGTGGGTGGGGCGGGAGGGTGCAAATTCTCAGTCAAGTCACTAGGAAACATCTTTTAGTCAGGGTATCCCAGTACCATCAGTCACAGGTAATGTCCACACACAGTCCAAAGGCTTGACCATGATTTACATCCACTTGAGTTGATCACAGTCACTGGATAGTTCAATTAGGACAGGATTGTCTGAGAAGTGAGCAACAGTCAGTTCCGTAGGACCATCAAAAGTTGTCATTGGAATCGTGTATCAGTCAGGCAACTCCAAAAACAGAAGTCCGGCATCTAGTCAGTCACGTCTAGAGTTATGTTGAAGTCAGGATTAGAAGGGGGAATTGCAATGGGAGAGAGGGTGGACGAGAAGGGGTTCAGGTCATGAGAGTTGGGAATGCAGCCTGTATTTATTTTCCTTATATTTGCATTTCACTGGATATACATGAAAGCTCATCTTCTCGGACCAATACAACTGCTTGCCCTTATGTGAAGTCCTCCACTGGACAATGACTAGTTGCAGTCTGCAATGGAAATTGTGTTTAAGTAGCAGTGATGTAGACAGGATGTAGCTAAGGATAGATAAACTGTGTGACTAGGGTAAAGGAATGGGGTTGTATGGGTATGGGAATGTCAGCCATGCTGGCTAGATGTTAGCAGCCAGCTTTGTGGTCTCTGTACCATTACATTGTGACTGAGGTACAATTTGATTGCCAATACTTGCCTAGGTGCACAGTGACCTTTTAAAGATAGTGCGATTAGCAAGGATGTTGATTTTTCAGCAGATTTTCAGTGAGTGCTGAGTCGTTCTGGGAAAAGTGGGATGGATCTAGAGTTGACCAAGAAGGGTACCAAAGGATCAAGGTAGCTAGGTAATGAGGGGAGTTTGTGGAGATATAGTGAGAGATATTGCTAGGTCTTCCAGACAGAAATCCTCTGTGGTACTCAATAAACACTTAGCCCAAAAGAAACATAAGCTTTAGTTCTTAATGTGTTTAGAATAGTAACCTGGTGCATTTTTATTATTAAAGCTGTAAATGCATTTATCACAAAAATACATATCTAACAAGAGTGACAAGTTTTATATGTGATTAATCTAATTTTAAAAGACTGGTTTGATGGCACATACAAAATCATTTACTAGACTTGTTGGCATACACTAGTCAATTTCTCATATGCTGAAATCTTAGAACTTGTCTTTTCAGAAGTATTGTATTTTTTAAATTTTTGTTGAAGTATTTAATAAGGTAAGCTTTAATTATGGTTATGTGAAGTCAATTTTATCCCTTGCTGATTGGCTGCCAGGATTATTACAGCCCTTGTTCTAAGTTCCAAAAATATTTTTAAAACCTCCTTCTGATGTTAGAATTAGAATTCCTACAGTGTGGAAACAGGCCCTTCAGCCTAGCAAGTCCACACAGACAAGAGTAACCCATCCCCCTACATTTACTCCTGACTAATGCACCTAATCTACAAATCCTTGAACACGATGGGCAATTTAACATGGACCAACTCACCTAACCTGCACATCTTTGGATTGTGCAAGGAAGCCCACACAGACATGGGGAGAATGTGCAAACTGCACACGGTCACCCAAGGATGGAATTGAACCCACGTCCCTGGCGCTGTGAGGCAGCAGTGCTAACCACTGAGCAACTGTGACATTCCAAAACATTCCTACAAAAGGTTTTCCAAAACATTTTCCTTTAACTGAATGATGGTTATTCCCAAATGCCTTAAACTTCTACAGCTGAACATCATTTTATAAAACTGCATAATATAAATCTATCATCATTGCTCATTATACAAAACATATTTCTGTCAGGAAAAAGATGAACATTTTGAACTGTTATTACAGGAATATATTAATAATAACATAACTATTTTATTTTCTTTCATACATTTTGCCACACTGTCATCAAATCATTACACTCCATCTGAAAGGATTATATACATATAACTATGGAATAAAAATATTCGAGTGAAATCAACTGCTTAATTACTTGGCATGCTTCAATCTTTATAATGTAGCTTGAATTCAAGAGAAGCTTTGTTTTCATCAACTGATGATTACTGATGGAATTAAATATATCTAGCAATTCACAAAATTACACTTCACAAAAATAAAACTAGATGAAATTGAAAGTATTTCCTTTTCGTTCCAGCTGAAATTCCTAGAAGCTTGGATAATAACAAAACAGTCTCTGTAATAGATATAATAGAATAACGCTAAATATCTATGGCAGCAAATATCAGGAGATTTTTTTCCTACCTTGTTTTTTCTTTCTCCACATTTTACGAATTAACATTACCTAAGTGTGACTTTCCTAAAACATGACAAAAATAAGGAGCAATTTAATCAGACTTTTCTGAAGTCTACGAAAATAGGTTTGTACTGATTTGTCTTCATCTTGTCACAATATTAACTATATTTGTTAAACACAGAGATATAAGTCAATTTAAAAGAAGATCTTTTGACATTGGTTGGTTGCCTCGCAAGAGTATTTTTTAAAGAACAACTCTACTATCTAATGTGCAATCCCCACCACAATCACTAAACATACATTCCCTGTCAAGAGTTGAGACAACTGAATCATCAGATTAGCCCTTTCAGACCTGTTAAAAACATTCTGGTGCAGGCCTGTTTGCCTGAATTGCACCTTCGCACCTCTTAATCTCAGGACTAAATCACATGCCTGTCCCTCCCGACTCAGGACTACACCCTTCCCAACCCATCCCGTACTCCCATCTCAGGCGTATGCACACTTATGTTGGGGCAACACCCCACCTCTTCATATCATCGGACTACAAAGATGCTATGTGCTTCCCCTGCCCCTGGTGAACAAATCCGCTCCCGCTCCAAACTATTCCTCACCTTAGGATTACAAGCCTCCAGTCCTTCCCCACGCCTCAGCGTTACAATCACCAACCCTTCCCCTTACTTGTAACTACTTCCACCCACCACCAGGGTCATGAGCCTCCTTTCCCTCCTGCTAAGCTCAAGCGCGTCTCCCTGCAACACATCCCCAAGTCTCAAATTCCTTTCACAACCAAACCCGAAGCATTGGGTTTGATCGCAATGTAACCAGATCACACTTATCACTCATCCCTTTCCTCCCCTCAAGAACACTCATTATTCCACCTGAAAACACTTGGCCTCTTGAAGCAGATGTCTAGAACCCATTGGCCTGCTGCAGAATGGATGGCTCAATACAGGCATCAATACATACCAAACTGGACTGGAACAAGTCCACGGTGAGGGCTGACTGGAATAAGTCCTCGGCACAGAGAAGAGGGAGGTGGAGTGGGAGAGAAGGAGAAAAGAAGAGGGAGCCCCACAGAGAGAGCAAAGTGGGGTAGAGAGAGTAGGGGGTAAGGGAGCAGAAAGGAGGTGGACTTTGATGATATATTATACTATAATGAAAAAGCCGAATTGCATTTAAAAAACACAATTAAAGTAACTGATAAAATGATCACTGCAGTGATTTGTCTATGCTAAACAATCACATACTTCATGGCACTACAGCTGGGCCTTCAAAAATGTCTGACTTTATGATGTGTAGCTTAAATGGTTTCTTCCTTGATTGTTTCTAGTCTAAGGAATCCGGTATGGTACTTTGATATTTTTTGTTTCAGCATTTTTCCTTGCCAGTTGATTTCTAATTATTGCAGTTGAGCACTGCTGACCGCTTTAAAGCAAGTCAATGTGGTTAATTCATTTGGGTTCAAATACTGTGAGCTTTCATTTCAGGTTCAATGATTTTTATAGATCACTATTAGATGCCATACAATGACTGGATGAACAATTTGGAATGTAGATTATTGCAAATGAGTGCAAACAAATGCTGTTTAGCACATAACGATGTCAACAGTTTCTGATAGGGATTCAGGATGATGTATTGGCCTCAATAACTTTATTAAAAATGTGTCATTGCATACTGGGTGCAGGTTTTAAGGAAACAGTCCTCAGCAAGGAAAATGTCCCAGTATCTGTTGTTTCAATTTTATTCTGTCAAAGCAAGAGTTTATTGGTGAACAGAATCAGAGGCAGACTTGTAGTTAATGGTTTTATTTGGAAGACGACTCATTGAATGTAACGAGAAAGTATGGATGACACAACAAAGTAAGGAAATTATACAGATCTCCTTTAAAAAATGATAAAGAGCTCATTAAAAAAAACAATTATCTAAAGTTATCAATAAAAAAACTAATACATTCAATTAAATTCTCCTAGTATGGAACTGTATTTTAACTTTTGTATCATCATAAAATGTAGAAATGAGTTGTCATGAGGAAGAGACAATATATAAAAACTGTTAGATTTGCTGAAGTTTTGATCCACCAATATGTGGAGTTCATCACAGCAATGCACTTGAGTCCCCAACTTGCCTTGCCACAGCTGTAGTTAAATGTTGAAAATTATGACATGGTACAGCATTTTATGCTTATTGGACTGTGGAATGGTGAACTGAATGTGTAGTAAATTACTTACTTGAGGAGTAAATAGAACATCTAAATGTTTTAACTCCATTTAAATGTCTTCAGTCTACATCATAATAACACCAGATGGGAAGTGTCAAAAAACTGAGCGAGCCAGGCACTGCCTGCCAACAGCAGGTGAATGACGGCCTCAGCTGCTGGCAACATTTCCTCTCAGCTGTGCAGCAACACAATTGTGGCTCAGGCTAAAATGTACATCATATGGGACAAACAGGCTGTGCAGCTTTGAACCACACGGCAATCTTAAAGAGCCAGGCATATGCAATAAATGCGCTGTGGACAGCAAAGGAGAAAAAGAAAACTTTATTCCTGTGGTCATCCCACCAGCTCGAGTTTGGAAAAGGGAGGCAGTCTCCAACAGAAAATCTTTAAACATTGTAAACTGGTCCTTGAACAGCAGATCTACACCGAGAAGCCCTTCAGTAAGAAAACAAATTTTAAAATGACAAGATTAATTTTATGGTGTCTTGTGCTTTGATTCTGTGTTTGCCACTAGATTTGATTGGTTCCAGTATAAACATAATTTGCTGTGAAGGTTACAATAGGGTTCAAAAGATAACATTAAACCCTGACATTGAATATTGATGAGTTTCCAATCTACTTTCAGTGAGCAGCAACAATGCTGTTTGAAACCTGGCTCATAAAATAGGAATGGAAGAGAACACACCTATCCAGCACCTGAAGGGAATTTTAATTAGTCACCCCTCCTGATTCTATGAGCTAGGCAGTGTTTAATATTGTACATTCTAAGTCAACAGCATGGAGCTTCTTGAGTCATGAATTTCCAGGTCAGGATGGTTAGTCGCTTGGAGGGGAACTTGCAAGTGTTATTTTTCCATGCATCTCCTATCCTTTTCCTTCTAGATGTAAGTGGTTGTGAGTTTGGAAGGTGCTGTCTGGAGATCTTTGGTGTATTTCCCTTGTGCATCTTGGAGATAGTACACACTGCTGCTACTGAGAATCTGTGGTGGAGGGAATGGATGCTTGTGGATGTGATGCCAATCAAGCAGGCTGCTTTGTCCTGAATGGTGGCTAGCTTTTTGATGTTGTTGGAGCTGCCCCCATCCAGGCAAGTAGGGAGTATTTCATCACACTCCTGACTTGTGCCTTGTAGATGATGAACAGGCTTTGGGAGTGAGGAGGTGGTTACTTGCTGCAATAATCCTAGCATCTGACCTGATATTGTAGCCATTGTGTTTATGTGGTTTTTTTGTTGAGTTTCTGATCAATAGTAGTTTTCAGATTGTTGATAATGGAGGATACAGTGAGAGGAACACCACTGAATGTCAAGCGGACATGGTTATATTAACTCTTATTGGAGATGATCATAGCCTGGCATTTGTGTGGTATGAATGTTACCTGTCACTTTTCAACCCAAGCCTAGATATTGTTCAGCTCTTGTTGCATTGGAATCTGGACTGCTTCAAATTTCAACATATGTGAGTTGAGTTGGGTCGGAGTTGTGTGTGTGTGGGGGGGGGGGGGGGGGTATGGGGGAGAGGGGCGGTGTTCTGCTGTCCATAGTTTGCCCTTTAATTTAGGTGATTGCTTTCTGAGATAGAGGAACAAAGGTAGAAGCACTGGGTTACAGTTGCCAGGTAACCATTCTCTCTTTCATGTCAGGAATTGTGGCTATCTAATATTGTCTGGCAGGTGGGAGAATGGTAAACTGAATATCAATAAGACCATTAACTAATAACAAGATGTTAAGACATGCTAATGTATGCAAAATAGCTTCTTATCACTCACAAGTGAGAATCTTGTCTCAACATTCAACAGTTGGTTGAAAAATGGAACATTTTCCTCATAACGTTAGGAATCTCTTCATTGCTGATTTCACAGGATTTTCCCTATTTTCTTTTCAACACCATGGGAATGTAATGCTCAAAGAATTTTGATCAACTACACATTAAATACACCAGCTATTCTACTTTCCACTGATTTCAATGAGAAGTAAAAGTAGACATCATGTAAACTTTTATATGGGCTGGTTACATTAAACATAGTTACAATCAACAAAATAATGTCTAATTTTTATATAATTATGCTAAGTAGATGATAAGAGTGGAAATAGATTGAATCAATAAGTAAATTTAAGTATTCATTATTAATTTATGACTTCTTACTCCATTTTATCCAAGAGGTAAAATGTTGATGGACAGAAGGGAGGACATCAAATCCTAAATTACTGCCTACTACATAAAACTGAAATTATTCTTTTTCTCCAACCTACTGCGATCTATCACAACACGATCTTGAGATGCTGCACATGAATCAGTTTCCTGTTGAAAAGATCTTATTTTGAGTGGTCAAATTCATATTGCACATGAATGCTGCACTCCAATACAATCAATACTAAATTCATCAGTATGGAAGACATGCAAAATGTCCATGTTCAAATATGTTAAGAAGCAAATTAAGTAAAATTAAGCTTTTTCCTCATAAGTTTCTGGTCATTTCTAAATTTCAGAAATTTGTTCATTTTTGGGTATTTGCCACTTTATCCCTGTTCTTTTATGATTGAGCTGACAGACAGTTTTGTGAGCATGTTCTACCATGCAATTCTTACACCTGGGATTTCCAGCATTCATCAAACACTTTTCTTCTCTTGGGCCCTTCTCAGCTTTGCAGGTCTGACAGATAATTCTTCCCACAATTCAAATTAACCTGAATGTTAAAAGACTTTGTTAATTGACAACCAGGAGCTGGGAGAAAGGATAAGCATCTTAATGAATTCATCCAATTCCTTGCTATTTCTGTGATAAGAACCCATTAAAGGGAAGAATAACTTACTCACCAACATCTTGCTTACTAAATTGTCTCCTCAAATAGTACATACCCTTCACATTTAGATCACACCTCCTCTTACTCTCCACTTTCTTATTTTACTATTCCATTACTCCTATTCTTTCCCTATTCCTTACTCTGCTTTTATTTCTCCTTCCTATCTTCCATCTCTCAGATTCTACTCTTTCCTCTACATCTTTTCTTCTTTCATACCTGCATCCTAGCAATCCTGATTTAATTATTCATTTATCCTTTCATTCTGGTAAACCTGACTACTAGATTTTATTAGCTTATCCCCTGTAATAATTTGAATGACTAATTGGATGTTACTTAAAAATTGCAAAGAGTTACAAAACTTAAAAAGAATAATCAAACTTGGAAGTAATTTTTAAAAGTAATTCTTTTTAAGCTTCTAATATTGTAACGCAGTAAATCTGCCAATACTTTACAAAAGAATTGGCTTTTGGAATGTTTGAATCTATTCACTGTTCAATACATAGCCAAGCTCTTCAGGGTGTAATTATATGCTGGTATGAGGTTAGATTAAACAATTTGGATAGTTTATCATATGAACTTTACACTAAGGTATTGAATTCATTTTGGTGTGAACTTGTTCGTAACAGCAGAAAGCAGCTTCAAGTGACAGTTAACGTTGGAACAAATCTCTAGATTGGAAACTGAATGTTCTTATTCCATTTAATCTAAATTATTTAATGCAAAGGGTTGCATCTTTGGTTTCATGCAACATTGACTGTTCTACAACTAAAATTTGATGACATAAAAATGGTCAAATTAATATTGTTACATAAATAAATTAAAATAGGATCCTGGCTCTAGCTTTGTTTCAATTTGGGCCATTGTATTTTGTTTTAAACTGTGTTTAAACAAAATGAGGGATTAATAAATACTGCTTTTCATCCTTGGGAATTTAAAACTGCATACCTTTCTACAGGTCTTTCTACTAACTGACAAGTTTTTCTTCATCAAGATAGTTCCTCTGGAGAACAGTGAAGGATGTGAATGCTTGGTTTATTTATGAAGTAAAATCTCATCTGGCCCTCAGGCAGTCACAGCCTTGAAATTCTTTTGGAAAGCTGACAATATCTCATCTGTGACTCCTCAAAACTGTTGAAGTACAACAAATCTCAACTAAAAATATAACACATACTATACCCTATTAAATATCTTATTTTCCAACTGATAACTGAAATTACAAATTGTTTCCTCTGCTCAGGTACTGGCTGTTTCCCTTTCAAATCTGCATCTCCTCAGAGAAATAAATCAATGTAACTGCCTCGCTATTTAAAAAAAAAAGTAACACCAGTAACAGTAGCTCTCAGACATGTCCATACTGATTACTTTTAAACTTTAGATTCCGGCAACACCTCCAACTTAGACAGGCAAGGAGACCAAAAGAATTATAATTCAACTGGATCAATGATTTCTGACAGTATGTTTTGAATGGTGAATCATAGGCTAATAGAAGGATATAGTACAATGGTATTGGATTATGCTGCCTTCTTTCAGTAAGATATAATATCTAGACCATTGCTCACTCCACAACCATTACCTGACATGCTTCTAGAAAGCCAACCGGTCTCTAGGTATTTTGCAGCTGTACCTTCTAAGCTATGAATCTTTAGAGTTCACTGATCTGAAATGTATCAAAAATCCTTATCAGAACCACAGCAATTTCTCAACTTTCACTATTTTACAAAAGGAATTGGAATTGCATTAAATGTCAAGAAGTTCAATGTTGGTCTTTGCACAGATGTAGATTTTGAAAGCCTGGAAGAGCTGTGAGGGATGCTCAACATATCTGTTCTTTTTTCAGAACATCAGTGATTGTTCACATGAGACACTCTTCAACAATTTACTGCTGAAGTGTTCTAGTTACAGGCAGATGCTGAAATCCTTGTGCAGTAAGGAAATTTAAAGGTAGTGCTCATTTAAATAAATAGGTTACATACAAGTGAGAAAGGAAATGTTGATCACCTTCCTCATCAGCATTACTAACTGATGTGACATCAGAATTGTTAATTTAGAGATCACATTCCACTCTCACTGCAAACACAGAGCTTGAAATTATAAGATTGGCTCTGTACTAGCATTATTTAAAATCATGAGGTACCTAAATTGCTGGGAAAATATTGAAATAAACTAAGATCCCTCCCCCAAGAAAAAGTGTCAGAACGTATTCCGAAGTGTTTTTTGAGACGATATGTCGATCATCTGGATTTGCGAAAGGTTTGAAAAGGTGGGAGTTTGGGTCTGCTGTGATATAGGTTCTGAATGTTTGGTCAGAGGGCTGGATGCCCTGTCCACATTTAGGGTTGAATTTCCATCACTTTAGAACCTTCTTTGTATCCTAATGTTCACTTTATAATTATCTACATTATGACAATACTATTATGCATCTTCCCTTTAAGGGCAGCAGGTTGGTGGTACCACTTGGTCAGGAAACCACTTCAGGATTTTCCCTGTCATGTGTCACAACAGAACACAAGTTGTTACTCCTACACTCAAAAACAAAGCAACCCAATTTAACTCCGATGTTGTCCCCATTACAGACCAAGAATGTTCAGTGTTCAACAAACCACAAACATTTGGAGTAACCTTTAAGCATGGTATTGCAGAAGGCACCAGATCTGTCATGCAAATTACAATTAGGATGAATTGCTAATCTCCACCTTAACTAACGATGAGTAATTTGTTCTGTATAGCAATATCCTGCAGTTCAAAACTGGTAAACAACAAAAACATACTAGCTTGAAAAACAAGCAGATATGTCATAGAGACATCAAATGCTCCCTTCTTGAATTCAGCCTTGAGAGAAATATCAAGTGGTAATTGCTAGTTGAGGCTGTAGATTATGTTTATATGAAATGAAAATGAAAATCACAACCTGTGTTGTAACATGAACTGCTGAACTATATGCTAATGATTATCAAAATGGTTACATGAATCATGAAGTGTTAAAGCAATCATTCTACAATTCAGAATAACAATTGACAAAATAAATCATTAAAACACATATCGCTCCTGTTATTTATTTTTATTTCCCATCACAGTCAGCTTAGAATAACCAATACAGTTTTTGCTTTCACACTGTTTGCAACATAGTAAAATACTTAAATTGGCAGCATTCTCAGCTGGAGTTGAATTTGTCATCATAAAATGGATTCCAAAAGCTAAGCATCCATTAAGGTCTGATCATCCAGCATTGTTACTCCCTGCTTTGAATTTTATTTTGGAGTAGGTCTTTAGTATTTTCATAAATTCATAAAATGGGAATAAAACATGGAAAATCAGGACATCTTGATACAGTTTTATCATGAATTGTTACTAGCAGAAGCATACAGATATCAATAATAATATTTTACTGTCTCAGTGTCAACTCAAGAAACTACAGTTTGACATAATCTGAGTTCAAAAGAGACCAATAATTAGTTAAATGTTTACACCAAATCTCTAAAGGTGATAGAATAGGATTATAGGACTAGTTAGATTGCTTTATCAAAAGCACTATGGACATGCTGGGTCTCTGTCAGCACTGTATTATTCTAAGATTATGCACCAGCAAGGTCAAGCTTTGCAATACTTTTTTTCTGAACATAGACATTTGTTTAATTTAAGATGACATATAATTGGTTTTACTGAGGAATAAATTATGGCAAGATTTAAAAATGTATTTCAGTTCATCAGTTGAGCATCACAATGCCTTTTTTCCTTCTTCCACTAAATTCAGACTTTCTCCACTTCTGTTCTAACAAGTTTTTAATGACTATCAGGAAATAACAATTTTAAAAAAGTGGGACATCCAGATTTTTCTCAAGTGCACTAGATGACACTGCAGCACATTGAAACATGCTTTCTGAAACATTGTCCCCTTGTTTCTCTCTGTTGTTAATGGTTTTGTACCTTAAAACTGAACAGACTCTGCTAATCTCCTTTGTCAAAGTTGATTGTGTCCTCTTCGGGTTGCTTTTGTGCTTTCTCCTGAATCAGATCTCCTTTGGACTGTTATAAATCTGACAAAGAATCATCAGCAATTCTTACAATTCTGTCTCTGGTGAACTGTGTTTTGAAGTCACTATTGTCACTCTTCTTCACTAAATTTATTGTGCTCATGATATAAATCATTGCTGGTTTCAACTAGAAGCTGAATTCTTCTATTAAATTTTGCACTTAAAAGCATTTTAATTAGTTCTGAGAGTGAAGTATTGTCAAAGACTTTTAATTCCTCTTCAAATGTTCTGCTGTTCTTTTCTGTTGTACGGGAAGGATTCCTGTGTTTTGCTGCTATACTGCAGGATTTTTGCCTTTCATTATTAAAATTGAGGGTTCTCACTTTTTTCCTGGTTTAATTGTATGAATTTCATTGTTCACAGCATAGATAAGCAAATCCCACATTAATCACAATTTTAAATAAACAATTCCCAACTTAATTTTACTTCTTATAAAGGAACCACCACATTTTCCATGGCCTGAATAAAGTCTCCCAAACCTTTTATTCCCCTTAGACCAGGTTTGATGCCTAACATCTGTGATTTTAGGTGAGGAAACCCTTGTGAGTGTTTAATTCCATTTTCTGCAGCTATGCCTCATGGTACCCATTCACTATGGTCGTGACACTTGGTCTGAACTGCAAATAATTTATAAACACCTCTCTTTTCCAGTTGGATTATTGCGCCGCTCTAAATTTCCTCCAGCCCACCAGAGATTTTAAGCTCAAACATAGAACCTCCAACATCTATTCACTCACTAAACTGTGATATAGGACCATTCCCACAGACCACTGCCTCATGATGCAGCCTGTGTGGGTTTTGGAGTTGCTAATTCTCCTTCGTCAGGGAGTTGATAGCTTCCCTGTTACAGTGATTACAGGTATGAAATATTTCTATCATTCACTGACATATTCTTCCTTGTTAAGAACTGCCAAAAGGGATTCTTAATCAGTATTTTTACATTTTCAGATTTTCGTCATTGGCGACAATGTTGCATGAGCAGGAGACTTGAAGCTGAATCTTTACATCTCATGCCATTGTTCACGATGCATTATGTGTGCAGTCAAATTTGTTTGAGGATGCTGCTCATTATGTAGCTTACTGCCAGCATCCTCTTTAGGGATTGGAAATTACAGGGCCTATTTGGTTTGATGAGGTCAAGGAAACTCACTTTTTAGAGACATGACTTACTTAGGAGGTGGTGAGTGGTGGGAGGGATACGCTTGCATTTATGCTCCGATGTTCTTGGAGTCATCACAAGTTCAAAATGTTTACATCATGCTGTCCAAAGTCCCAGCTCACTCAACTAACAAAGCCAATGTGTTAGGATTTTGCATTGAACAAGCAAAACAATATTTATTACAAACGATCAGTTTGAAAACAATGATAGAAAAGAATTACTAACTTATAACACTGTAAATTAATTTGACCCCTCTTAAAACAAACTCATATACATGCAGACAGACAGGCAAGGAGACAAGATAAAACACAAATATCATCCTTCACTACTTTACATGTTCATGAGCATCTTTTTAGGCACAGGGACATGCAATCCAACAATAATGATTCATTATGTTATCATAAGAATGTTTCCTTAATCAATTTTAATGGATATCTTATCTCTTGGGCGGCACGGTGGCACAGTGGTTAGCACTGCTGCCTCACAGCGCCAGGGACTTGGGTTCAATTCCCGCCTCAGGCGACTGACTGTGTGGAGTTTGCATGTTCTCCCCGTGTCTGCGTGGGTTTCCTCTGGGTGCTCTGGTTTCCTCCCACAGTCCAAAGATGTGCAGGTCAGGTGAATTGGCCATGCTAAATTGCCCGTAGTGTTAGGTAAGGGGTATATGTAGGGGTATGGGTGGGTTGCGCTTCGGCGGGTCGGTGTAGACTTGTTGGGCCGAAGGGCCTGTTTCCACACTGTAAGTAATCTAATCTAATCATGGCTCCAGATCAGTTCAAATGGACTGAACTCAAAAAGTACAGTTGGGGACTCTCTTGTAGCAAGTAGTAAGAAATATTTTTTTTGTCCCAGACCTGTGGATATTCTTGATTATAGGTTTTACTCATTGTTTTGAGCCTGATGGTATCTCTCCAAAGCTCATTGTGCTTATGGAGATAAGTGGCAGATTTAAATTGTTTTATATACCAAATTGCTGTTTTATCTGGGAATTTTAATTCCAAAGTTAGAACCTTGTTCAGATTTCATTCAGTATTTCATAGTGAGTACAAACATTGGGGTCATTTATTCCCACAACCATCTTAGCTGTAATTGTCCTTAAAATAAGAAATTCTTAAAATTGGGTTGCCACATTCATAATTATAAGAATACACTGATGTCTTGCTTTAAATTTGGTTAATGGTCATGTACAACCATTGTGATTCAGAAACTGATATAGGTATTAAGATGCCAGTTTAACTACATGTTGAGGTTTTCCTATGAACTCATGTGCTTTACAGCATTGCACTCCGCTGTTATGAAATCTTTGGCATGGAAAATTCCTGTTTCATGATGATTGAAATTTCCATATCCTTGCATTTGCCACCATAGAAATTTCATGTGCTGATCATAATATCTTCTTATGAAGAGTGACAGTCCATTCTTTGCTTGCAGTTCTGTGAGAATTTCTTGCCCATCAGAACTCCTTTCTTAATGCAGTAACACTAGCTTTCCTTCAGCCTCAGCTTTATTATGTGCTGCCTGTGGTAATTTAATTACTTCTAGACTTGCTTTTTGAGTCACAATTAATGAAAACATGCCAAATACTTCCTATAAATTATCCCCTTCTTTAAATAAAGTTTCAGCTACCCTAACATCTGCTTGTGGTATGATGGACTTTATTTAATCATTGCTGTGGTCAATCTTATGTTGGCTTTGTTACATGAAACTCTAGATGAACCCTCAATTTTCTCATGACTCATTGGGGTGGTGCACTGGAAATCAAGCCCCAGCATTTCACGAGTTAGCACAAATGTGAAAAGATTTAAGCAAACTATCAAAACTCCTCAATTTATCAGATCAGCAAACGCAGGTTAAAAGACAACACTCTTCAGGTTTTTATGCTTCACAATAAAACAGCTTTTTATTCCAACCTGGTTTTAAATATTGGCAGAAAATGAATGTGAATTCTTAAACTGATATTTTTTAAAAGTAACTGTAACCCATTTTTTAGGGAAAAAAATGCATTTACAAGCAGATGAACAAATAGACAAGTTACAAAGGAACAAAACCAAAATCAGTGAAGCACCAGTCGAGATTGGAGGTGTCAATGAGATGTTTTCCTTCAGTTCCCTTTTGGTTTCTTGCAACCTTTTGAAGAAGATGTGAGGTTGTGGGTCAGTATGTGCCCAGTCTCTCATGCACCGGTTGAGGATTTACCCTTTTGGCACTGGTTTCTGAGTGTGTCATCCCCCACCCCCTCCCACCTTTTTCCTTTCAGGAAGGGAATTTCCAATGAGCTAGCCGCTTGGAATGTTCTTTTAATTTTCTACCCACAGAAGGATGGAAGAGAGGGGAAGAACCAATTTCTCCTTCATGAGCTGGATATTTCTGCTGAACTGTCCAAACATTAAACACTTGCCCAGGAATCAATCAAGAAGTTTTTTCACTGTGATGAGTACTCCTCAAAACACAAAACTGGCTCTGATTGGAAAAACAATCAAAGGCTGGCCGTTCAATGAAGAAATAGAGTGCACATAGAAGCAGCAACGGCTATAGCTATAAAAAATACAATGCAAGACTGAAGAAGATATAATACAGGAGTACACACTTGCTAAACAGCATGCTGTTGACAGAGTTAAACCCGCACCAATGGATCAGACCAAAGCACATCCAGCCATATCCAGCTGTGAACAGTGGTGGACATTTAATCCAGTCATGAAGGAAGGAGGAGATTCCACAAATATTGATCTTTAGTGAAGTTAGGTACCAGGACGCAGACAGAAAAGACAAGTTGGAAGAATTTGCTACCGTTTTCAGCCAGATGTAGGGAATGAGTGACTCATTTGCAGCAGCGCAGTGGCTTAGTGGTTAGCACTGCTGCCTCACAGCACAAGGGACTCAGATTTGATTCCACCCATGGGTGATTCATTGTGTGGAGTTTGCACGCTCTCCTAGTGTCTGCATGGGTTTCCTCTGGGTGCTCCGGTTTCCTCCCACAGTCCAAACATATGCAGGTTAGGTGGATTGGCCATTTTAAAATGTAGGGTTGCAGGGAGAGGGTGGGTCTGGGTGGGGGCTCTTCAGAGGGTTGGTGCACACTCAATGGGCCAAATGGCCTCTTTCCACACTGTAGAGATTCGATGATTTATGTCTCCTTTTGAAGGTGTCCAGCATTAGAGATATCTGACTTCATCCAACTTGTTTCACTCTCTGAAGTATCAAGAAAGAACTGAGTATATAATAAAGGCAATGGGCCTTTACAAACACATTGCTTTAATACTGAAAAGTTGTGCTCCATAACTATCCATATTTCCAAATATTCATATATTCCTGAAATTATGTTCTGAGACATATTCTTATTAGATTAGATTAGATTTATTAGATTAGACTTAGTGTGGAAACAGGCCCTTCGGCCCAACAAGTCCACACCGACCCGCCGAAGCGCAACCCACCGATACCCCTACATTTACCCCTTACCTAACACTACGGGCAATTTAGCATGGCCAATCACCTGACCCACACATCTTTGGACTGTGGGAGGAAACCGGAGCACCCGGAGGAAACCCACGCAGACACGAGGAGAACGTGCAAACTCCACACAGTCAGTCGCCTGAGTCGGGAAATGAACCCGGGTGTCAGGCGCTGTGAGGCAGCAGTGCTAACCACTGTGCCACCGTGCCGCCCACAACAAGAAGGAGAAACCAAATCCAATTAATTGCTGGCCTATCAGCCTTCTCTCAGACATCAGCTAAATGATAGAATTTGTTACAGTGATATCAAGAAACACCTACCCACTCATTAACATTCACAGACACCCTGTTAGTTCTTTCACAGCCACCTGCCTCTTGACCGCATTACAGCATTGGTCCAAATTATGGATTAAGAAAAAAACTGTATTCCAGAGACGAGCTGAGAATGAGTGCCCTTGACATCAGATGTGACATCAAGGAGCTCTACGAAAATGAGAATCAATTTGAATCATAGAAAAAGTCACTGATTGGAATCAGACAAAGCACAAAGGAAGACTGTTATCCTTTATTGTTGCCAGACATCTCAGTTACAAAACATGACTGCAAGACTTTTTCAGAGTGAAGTCCTTTGTCCAATCGTAGAACATAGAACATAGAAAAGCACAGCACAGAACAGGTCCTTTGGCCCACGATGTTGTGCCGAGGATCAATCCTAATGTAAAATAAAATAACAACCTACACACCCCTCAATTCACAGCTATCCATGTGCATGTCCAGCAGTCACTTAAATGTCTCTAATGACTCTGCTTCCACCACCAACGCTGGCAACATACTCCATACATTCACAACTCTCTGTGTAAAGAACCTTCCTCTGATATACCCCTATACTTCCTTCCTAATATCTTAAAACTATGATCCCTCATGCTAGTCAATCCTGCCCTCGGTAAAAGTCTCTGGCTATTGACTCTATCTATTCCTCTCATAATTTTGTATACCTCAATCAGGTCATTTCTCTTCCTCCTTCTCTCTACAGAGAAATGTTCGAGCTTAGTCAACCTTTCTTCATAAGGCAAGCCCTCCAGTCCAGGCAGCATCCTGGTAAACCCTCTTTGCACGCTCTTCAAAGCCTCTGTATCTTTCCTATAGTAGGGCGACCAGAACTAGACATAATATTTCAAGTGTGATCTCACCAGGGACTTGTAGAGCTATAGCAAAACCTCGTGGCTCTTAAACTCAATCCCCCTGTTAATGAAAGCCAAAACACCATATGCTTTTTAACAACCCTATCCAACAACCCTATCATCTTCAGCTTCTTTGTCAGTGACCTTTCCTTCATTGTAAGGGCAGTTATAATAATGTTTGTTGTTGATTGCAATGTTCAATTCCACTCACAACTCCTCCAAAAATGGAGCAGTCCATGCCTACATACATCAAGATCTGGACAATTGAAGGCTTGTAACACGTAACAAGAAACGTTTGCACCATAGAAATACTAGGCATGACCATGAACAAGCGAGAGCCTAACTATTTCCCCATGGCATTTAACACCAGTATCACGAAGTCCCAAGATCCACATTCCTGAATGACATGACTTACCAGAAGATAAACTGGACTAGCTACATAAATTCCTCCGCTATAAGAGCAGGTTAAAGGCTGGGTGTTTTATGATGAGCAATTTATTCTTTGGTTTCAAAAGACTGTTCACCATTTACAAGGCATACATGTTGAAAGTAGACATAGTCCAAGACAATCCAGCCTTCTAGATTTTGCTCCACTCAGCACATTAA
The DNA here is from genome assembly GCF_020745735.1 of Hemiscyllium ocellatum. NCBI lineage: Eukaryota > Metazoa > Chordata > Chondrichthyes > Orectolobiformes > Hemiscylliidae > Hemiscyllium > Hemiscyllium ocellatum. The sequence goes on from NC_083413.1 coordinate 53,044,752, forward strand.
CATTCATTCCCTTCACTACTTGGATGTAGTGATAGTAATGTGTATTCCCTGAAAGATACACTGCAGCACCAAATAATTGATATTAATTTCAAAATCATCTACATCATCTACCATCTACAAGAACACCACCATCTGAAAGTTACCCTCTAAATCACAGACCTTTTAATTTCAAAGCTTATCTTAGTTCCCTCCTGGTTGTTGTGTTAAAATTCTGGAACCCCGTTCCTAACAACTCTATGGCTGTGCATACACCACATGAGCTCAGTGGTTCAAGACATTGGCACTTAACCACCTTTCAAAGGGCAATTAAGGACAGGAGATAAATGCTGACAACTCAGTGATACCCACACCACATCAACAAATTTTAAAAGTATGACCTTGATAGTTCTTTAATGGAAACAAGTATATTATTATTTAGTGAAAGATGCTCATTAATTTTTTGATGGTACTATGAGACATAAAGCACAATTAAAATATGCAATTTAATCCATTAGGTGTTAATACTCTCTGCACAAAAATAAGCAAAATGATTTAAACTTCAATTTCCATCTGCATTCTAAATTTAAAATAAGAAACTGGTCAATAATCTTATCTGAATAAGAGATTCAGTTTCATTTGATATTCCATATATTTGAGACAGCAGTTTATTGATTTTAATTGCATTCCAAGACTAGAAACTATTATCTGGGTTGCTGTTTCAATGTATTACTGAGGGTAATGTTGCATTTTGGAGATCTTCTCCATTTGAAGAATCATTACTCCAAGGCCACATTTGGTTCGGGTGGACAATAAATGATGACATTTCAAGGGTCTTCTTTGTCCTCACCTTCCACTCTACCAGCCTCTGTTTGAAAAGACCATCTTTACATATCTTCATCAGCTTCTACACATTGCCACGAACAAAGATTCCTTTAATTGCCCTCCCATTTAAGAAATCCAAGAGAACCATTCCCTCTGTGACATCTTTGGGATCTAGCTGAGAATATGGTGAGGGAAACCAGAATCTTTCTGCCCCAGTCAGAACCACTACCCATGTTAGAAGGTCCTGTTGACAGGCATAGACTCTGTGAGGCAAAGCCTCCAAGTGCACCTTTTGGCAACAATAGCCATATCCCCAACAGCACACAGCTGGTGCACTGTGATCACCCCAAAACATTGTCAAGGCTGACTGGCCTGTCTAACACTAGCTTCCTTCCTCAACCTACTTGCTTTTACAGGGCACTTCACCACTGAAGCACCTGTAAGTGTTGGGAGCGTGGTGTATCTTGACAAGAAGAGACATTTGTCTTATATTGCAAGAGGTAGTTTCTTGCAATGATAGCAATAGGTAAAAGTTACATTAACTGGTGAGGCAATTAAGACTATCAGGAGCCAGTGTACTCATTCTGTTCCCATCCGAATCTTATAAGAGACTACATGGTTCTCCCCCGCCCCCGCCCCCCCCACCACCACCGCACCCCCACCACCCCCGCCCCCGCCACCAGTTACGACATGATGTCTACATGATGTCTTTAGATTAGGTGAAACTTAAGACAACTCCAACCTTGACTCTTTCAGAACAATTACTTTCTCAAAACTTTCTCCCAAGAGCTGCAATCGCAGTAGTCACCAGTTCAAGCACTTATGTTGCTGAGGCTGCTAAGTTGGCAACTATTTGGGCGCATCATGACTTGGTACAGCAACTGCTCTGCCCAGGACTGTATGAAACTACAGATAGTTGTGCACACTGCCCAGCCAATCATGCAAGTCGATCTTCCATCCACTGACTCCATCTACACTTCTTGCTGGCTCAAAAAAGCAGTCAGAAGCCAGCATCAGCATCTCTCATCCCAATTATAATCTCTTCTAATCCTTTCCTGTCAGGCAGAAGATACAAAAGCCTAAACAAGAACACCTTCTTTCCTGCTGTTAGGAGATTTGTGAATGGCCCTATCAAATTTCAAATCTGATACTGACCTTGCTTTTTGTGCACCTTCTTTGCAGCTGTAATTTTGTATTCTTCACTCTGCTTTAACACCCTGTGATCTTTGTAATGTTATGATCTGTTGTATTACATGCAAAACAAACTTATCACTGTACCTAGGTACATGTGACAATCATAAATTAAATTTTAAAAAATTGGATGGTGGCCCAACAGAAACATGTTAATTGATTGCTGCCATCAAACATCCATCATGGGCTCTGTTTGTAATTTTTATGGCCCTAGTGGCAGAACCGCAGCTGGGAACACTTAGGCCAAACCACAAAAATCAGGATCATCACCAAGTGTTTCTTCCAGAAAAAATGGTGACAGAGCTAATGATGCTATTTTACTTTTTCCTGAGAAACCGTACAAGGTCTCTAAAACCCACCAATCTATCGTTCAGCAAAGTCATTCACAACCCAACTAAGTTATAGAGATAACAGCTAGGATCAGTTTTTGGATTTGTATGATATTAACTTTGGTCAAGTTTTGGATGGGTGCTTGGTAACAATATCAGTTAGAAATGAACTGGCTGCTCCTCAGTCTTAATTGAATTCCATACTGGATGGGATGTCAAGAAATGCAGAAGCTCAATTGTGATCCTACTGAATGAAAAGGAATGCCAGAAGAACTTCAAATCCTACCCATATTGATACTTATTTGAAGTAACAGCCTAAAGTCTACTTAGGGAGGCCAGAATTCAATGTTAGGGTTATTCCATGTGGGTTACTGGACTGTGAAAGAAATGGAAACTGACAGCAGGAAAACTGAAACTCCTTATAAGAGCTGGAAAGCTATCGCTTGTTGTTTAAAGTAACAATTCTGAAAGAGTTCATGCTCATGATACTTTGAATCCATGTGGTGACCCTCAGATTACAACATCACCAGTTGTCTCCTTCTCATGAGGCAGCAGTCCTACAGGCTGACAGGACTTTGAAGACAACTTACGATTCTGCTCATGTCACACTGAATCTGTAGATGGAGACAAAGAGTTCTACTCAAACCTTCAGAGGGAACAGATGTATCTTTATCATCTCCTTAAAGTCCCAGTAATTATACCTGACTAAAAATAGTTGTACTTACCATCATGCAATAAATCTTCTTAAAAACAGTGCCTCTTCTGTTGATACTCCCTGGCGGTATCTTCAATCATTAGATAGCCCCAAGATAAAGCAAAGAGAGGATTAATAGCAGTGAACTAGCTACAATCAACTCTAAGCCAATACCACATTCTGGTTGAAGTGAAAATAGTTACAGGATAGCACGAGTGATCATCCAGTAAAATTCCTGATCACAAGGAAAGTAAGGAAAACATTTTTTAAAATGACCATCTTTGGAACTCTTCTGCTTTGCTATTCAGTACATCTGCTGGGAAAATCATTACAGCTTCTAACTCTGGTGGATAAGTTAAAAGTGTACAGGATTCCTCCCATTGACCAACCAGGTTATACTGTTTACCTGACTTTACCTATCCCCACTTCACCACCCTGCCCCCACCTACCTCTTTATCTGCAACTCCTTCCTCATCAACCCCTAGTGCTGAAGAAGGGTTATAACTGAAACATTGAATTCTGCACGTCCTGATGTTGCCTGGCTTGCTGTCTTCTTCCATCCTCCTGTTTATCTAGTCAGGTATCAATGTCATCACTGGATCCTGATGTACATATGTCAAAAATGTTTTGTCAGCTCTGAGCTGGTGTCCTTGCTGCCTGCTCCGAAGAGTAGAATAGCATTCAAGCCAGCACTTGATGGCTACAAAGTGTGTATCAACCTGGATAAGTTAGAGTTCCTACTCTCATAAGGAAGGCTAAAATCACTCATTGGTCTATGCTGTGTGATTTGGTCTTAGCCAAGGAGGTATAATACCAGAAATAGCCCCACTGCAGGTAAATTAGGAAGATAAAATTGCCCAGAGTTTACTTACATGGTCAAAATTAAATGGCTCTTGCGAGAACTGGTATTTGTAGATTTTAATCTAGGCTGTAACCCTCTGCATAACCATTAACTTGCTGACATTCACTGTCAAGGTTCATTCTAGAATGCTTAAATGAGGTATTAGAAATGGACTGACAGCAATTGAAAAATAGTCTATTAAGAAATCAAAAGGAGTGACAGATGAAGGGAAAATCTGACAAAAGTACATTTTCAGATTCATTTTCTGAAGCTATACATTCACATTACAAAGCAAAAGTATCTTGACTCAAAACATTGACTGTTCACAATAATGATAGCACTATAAAACTCAGAGATTGCCATGACAACTTAGGCTATAAACAGTGGCCAGTAATTGCTGCACAAAGATTTGTTTTTTTTTTGCTCCTTGGTATGTATTTATAGTATCAAATAGAAAGCAAAAACAATAAGAAGGAAATAATGAAAGCTGATAAAACCTACTCAGGTGAATTTATAGCAAAAATCATTTTAAAAAATATTATCAAGCATAAAATACTAATAATGAGCAGATTTTGTTAATGTATTCAGGGCAATGATGTTTTATATATCTTTTCTAGCATTTTATGGTGGTAACTACACACTAAAATAATCAATCTAAAATGTAAGCTGTGTATTGTCAGGAAGATCACATCCAGAATGAGGCACAGACTGAGCAAGTATACATTAAAGGAATTTGGAGGCAGTGTGGGAATTTGCAGAGAGAAGGTGGTGCTTTTTGCTTGTTTTTTTATTCATAGTTTTAAATATTTTTTTTAAACAGGATAAATTGAAGTCCAGCACTGGGGACCCAGCACAGGGAGTGACATCACAGAAAAACCCATTAAGTTCATTGGTTGGTAATATGCACTGATTTGACAACTTATTATAGGTTCCATTCAAATGAAGGTAAATAGGGGAAAGGTTTACAGGTTACAAGATCAGTAAGAAATTTCTAAAAATCAAGATAAGAACTAAGTAAACAAAATAGAATTACAGGGCCAGGTGATGTTTTGTACCTGCATGATTTGGGAGCTGTTAGACGCCACTCTGGTTCACAGTGACCACAGTGTTAGTTGCTTGAGAAGTTATTGCTCAGAGTTGATGAGCTTGAATCTGAGATTGAACACTGTGACACATCAGGAGGGGCAAGAGTTACCTGGATGCTGTGTTTCAGCAGGCAGTCACACCCCTTAGATTAACTACCTCAAATTCCATCAGAGGTCAGGGACAGGAGGGTGTGACTATGAATGAGGCAGGTCGAGGAATCCAGGAGGTTGTGCTGAATTAGTCTTTGAGCTTAACTAACAGGTTTGAGGTTCTTACTTCCTGTGTGGATGAGAGTGGGGACTGTAAGGAAGGTGAGCAAGTTGACCATAGCATCATGGTACAGGCGGCCATTCAAGGGGGGGGGGGGGGGAGGGGAAAAATAGAAATGTAGTTGTAATCAAGGATACTACAGTCAGGGGAATTGACGCTGTTCTCTGTGGCCAAGATAGAGAGGCTGTGTTGCCTGTCTGATGCCCGGGTTCAGATAGCTCTCCTGGGCTACAGAGGAACTTGGTCTGGGAGGGGAAAGGTCCAATTATTGTAATCCACATAGATATCAAGGTATGGGTAGAAAGAGGAAAAAGGTTCTGCTAAGGGAATATGAGCAGCTAGGAGCTAAATTAAAATGTGGAACCAGAAAGGTAATAATCTGCAAATTATCATGAGCTACGTGCTAATTGGAATAGGATCAACAAGATTAAAGAGGTAAACGTGTGGCTCAGAGATGGGCATGAATTCTGGCCCGAAACGTCGAATTTCCTGTTCCTTGGATGCTGCCTGACCTGCTGTGCTTTAACCAGCACCACATTTTCAGCTATGAATTCATGGGACTTTGGCTCAGCTACTGGTTAAGGAGGAAGCTGCTCTGATGGGGCAGGCTGCACCTGAATCATGCTGGGACTAGAGTTACAGAGCCCTGGTGAGTTGCATGGCTTGGTTTGCAGATAAGGCTTTAAACTAAATAGGGGCAAGGGGGTGGGTTCAGGTGCACGGAAAAAAATGTTGGGAAAAATACTTCAAAGGGTGGGGAGGGTTCATCAGAGGGAAAAAAAAGAACACAACAGTGAGTTTGGAAAGGGTCAGATATCTAAATTTCCAGGACAGCAGATAAAGGGCCAACTATGATAAAGGGACAGTGAATGTAGGGCTGGGGGTGTTGTACTTACAGGCATGAAATGTACAAAATAAGGTAAATAAACTTGGAGCACAGATTGAAATGAGCAGGTACGATGTTGTGGCTTTCAGATAGATGTAGCTACAGGGGATCAGGACTGGGAACTAAATGTCCAAGGATACACACCCAATCGATAGGACAGGCAAATGGGCAGAATGGTCAGGGTTGCCTTGTTTGTAAGAAATGACATAAAACCAATAGCAAGAAGTTTTACTGAGTTGGAAGTTCTAGAATCTGTGGAGTTGAGGAACCACAAAAGTAAAAGGACTGTAATGGAAGATATGTATAGGCCTCCGAGCATTAGTTAAATGTGGGGCAGAAAATAAATCAGAAGATAGAAAAGGCCTGTCAGGAAAGCACTATTACAATAATCATGGGAGACTTCAATATTCAATGGACTGGAAAAAGTCAGTTTGGTAGCCCATCCCAAGTAAAGGAATCATGGAATGTCTGTGTCACAATGCTGATCTGGTACAAGGTTACTTTGCTCTTGTGTTTTTTTTTCAGAGAGGGGATAATTGGCCAGTAGCCATGTCTGGTTTGAATGGTTCATTGAGGCCTTGTTGTTCACCCTAACAGTGCTTCAGGCTAAACGTTTGAGAAGTCAAGGGAGCTCTCTAGCTGTGCAGTTCAATTCAGTTCAGGAGTTAGTTGAGTAAGAGTCACATGGGAAAATGGAAGCTTTACCTCTGTCTTTCTGCCCATATGATTTCAAACTGAAAGTTGCCATGCCATTGTTTATTGTTTGTGTTGAGGGATATGTGTATTGGGACTGTTCCAAGCATTTTCAGAATGGCACCATTAAGTCGGCTTTGGATAAAATAAGTTATCAGGTATTCTGTTTTCTGTTCTTTGTTTTTCATTCCACAGTTTTGTAAATCAATTTTGTTACTTTAAAACTTGGCAGTTGAACCAGCTAATTTACTCCAAGAATATCCACTATACACTTAGCTAAACAAATAGCAAAGTTATGGTTGGGGCTACCACTTAAAAATATTTTGGACGAGTCTAGCTTAGTCCATAACAGTCTGCAAGATTTTATTTTGGTGCAGTTTGTGGTGGAACCCACGAAAGAATAGGCAGTTCTAGATTTAGTGATGTGTAATGATGAGCTATTGAAGATTCTGGGCCTGTAGTCAATGCAGTTTAGAAAGATGGGGTGGGGGGGGGGGGGGGATTTCATTGAAACTAACACAATACTGAAAGATCTGATTAGAGTGGATGTGGAGAAGAGCTGACAGCACAGCCTCAGAGTGAAGGGACAACTCTTTAGAACTGAGATAAGCAGAAATGTCTTCAGCCAGAGGGTGATGAAGCTGTGGAACTTGTCCTCCACATCCTTCTGTAGCAATAATTCATTGAGGATATGTAAGGTTCTTGATTATTAAGGGGATCAAGGGTTACAGAGGGAATTCCGGAGAACGGGGTTGAGAAACATATCAGTCATGGTATAATGGTAGAGCAGAATCAATGGCCAAACAGCCTAATTCTGCTGTTGTATCATATGGTCTTTTGGAGGCCATTGAATTCACAGTTGCAACTGTTCTTGATTTTTAGGATTGCACACACAGTATGAAGGAAAATACGAATTTCATAATGTAAGATGTGTGAACAAATTGAATTCCCAGTGGATCAAAACGTGGTTAACATCTCATATTTTAGGAATGCATTATGCAAATGTTCCCAACACTGTTATTCCCTGGGTGATGTTAGAGCACAACACATGAAAATTAAAAATGGATTAATTGGGATTACATGCATGATTATATCCTCTCTCATTAAATTGCAACTGCAGATCCATTTCAAAATGGGCTGTTACTGCTGTTGTTTAAACAAAAGCTGTTGTCAATCAAACTACCAAAGTACAGTCATAACATCCCTTTAATTTAATCCTGTTTTGAAGAGGTTCACACCAGTCAAGTACTTGGGTGACATGCTGTGTTAAACATTTTAACGCTGCATACCACCATGAGATTACAACTTCCTTATTGATCCATCCCAATACGATTGATGTAGTGCCAAGGCATGAAGGGTCTGGTGCACAACTGGATCATATTTCAAACAACTTAGTTCATATTAGTACAATTGAAAAATATCCCATTATTTCTGATTTTGAATTTAGAATGTTTCCTGCATCTTTTCATAACTTCTATCTTTGGTGTGACAATAAAGCCAATTCTAATTATAAATTCTATTGTCTATAATTCTACCTTCATACTAATCGGCCTTTTCCAGTGTTGTTCAAAGTTACTAAACACTGCTTACAATAACAGAGGGAGTTTTAAAATCATGGTGTGGATAAACTCAGGGCAACTGTATTATGTCTTTCCAATAAATTAAATGTCATTTTTATTGCATGGAACCATGAGTTTATTTTAACTGCTTTACAAAGTGAAATGATTCTGCCTATTATTTTGTGTAAACTACAAATCAGTGACCTTTATTTTATATACATTATTTTATCGATATATTTAACATTAATTACTGACAATTTAATGAAACAGAGTGTGCAGCTAGATAGTATGTGACATGTAGCTGGTGATGTATTTGCTATTTGCTAGTATTGGAGTGGCAGGATTGGATTTAACTTCACTGGAAGGTATCCCTATTCTTTGAATTTGACTGCACTGAATTTGATCTGTGGTTCAGATTTCTCTGGGGTGGTCGCTATGTGAGGCTAACAGTAAGTGAGGAAGGGATGGATAATTTGGCAATTTGGCAGTACTGTAGTAGGGATTCTGGGAGTCATTTTCATTGCAAGGGTGTCCTTTGATCTAAACTACTGTGGAGGAGGATCTGAAAGTTGCCAAGTTAGATTTGCCCATTAAAAAATAAATCTGTACTGGCTTTCCTTAAGTAACCTGTATTTATCCAAATACCAAGCCAGACCACTCAAACATCCTCAATCAGACAGCCCCAGACCAACTTTGCAATTTGTTTTGGTAAGTGTACAGTGAAAATTACCCGGAGTAAGATAGCTAGATTGACTACTAGATTTTAAAATAGACAAAAATGTATTCACAAAATTACACAATGAAACACAAAGAACAGATAAGAACACCAACAGAACTCAGCCTATCCAACTAGACTTAATTCTGCTGTTCAGTATATACACAACAGTCCCAATAAGCAAACTCCCTTTAAAACCCAGTATAAATGGAATACATGCTTACAGGTTGAAGTTGAAGGGCAGAAAGAGAGAGAGAGTGAGTTTCCAAATAGCTCACTGCTGAACTCCTCACGAGTTCAAGACTGAATTAAACTGCTCAGCTCATCTAGAGCTGACCACTTCATTTTCATTCTACAGGTCACTTCCAAAACATGACCACTTTGGCCTGAAGTCTCATCTGCTTACACATAAACAAAAGGCCTCAGAATATCCATTTTCATTTCTGTATCAAACCAGTCTGATCGGAGCCCAGCTTGGTTTATTATCCCCCTAAAATAAAATCAAGGACAGAGTATCCTTGTGCCAAGAAACAGCTTTTAGAAAAAAAGGGAAGAGCTTTGTGACACTGAATTAGTGTTTCTCGAAGATCTCCACCACTGGATTTAAAATTTCAGGCCTGCATTTGATGGGTTAATATTACACTCTTTTTATCAACACCCTTTCCTCATTCCTCATTTCTGATGCAGGTGTTATGCCCGAAACGTCGATTCTCCTACTCCTTGGATGCTGCCTGACCTGTTGTGCTTTTCTAGCATGCATTCCCAACTCTGATCTCCAGTATTTGCAGTCCTCACTTTCTCTTTTTATCAACATCTGGTCTTGTTCTTTCAACCCACCCCCAAACTGCCATCTATTCCCCAATCCCTCTTCCACACAAGTTATCCTGCTCAGCGTGACTTCTGCTTATTATTTTCTAATATATTGTAGCCCAAAGTAATGCATACAATTGCATTTCACCCACATCTGGGGAGAAACTGGTTAGTAAAGTCAGGTCAAAGTCCTACAGCATCCTTATTACTGAGAACTTTAACGTTTTCTAGAATTCACTGCTTTCACAAGTGCAGCAACAGCCAGTTGAAATCTGTTAGGACCTAGTCTTCAGACAATGAGCTTTATCTCTGTTTTCTCCCTACAGATGCTACCAGACTTGCTGAGTTTTGTTAACAATTTCTGCTTTTGTTTCCCAAATGCATGTTGCTTTGGGTAGTCTGTTAAACTCCAATATATGTATTGACTTCACAGTCTGCCTGCTCTATATAGTTCCAGCAGGCATTCACCGTGCATAAAACCTGACAGAAATAGCACCTGATATAACATGCATCAGAAGTACATTGTCATGCTGTAGATGTAATTTTAGAGACAGAAGTTCACCTGCAGAGTATTAATAAAAATGTTCAGGATCCAAATCTTGTGGGCACAGTTAATTAAATTCAACCACATAACAGTATTTCTTAAGACTAATTTGCCAAGATTTTGCAGTCAGTGATGAATGACTGCCGCCAACTATTAATTACATGTACACACCGCTGCCAATGTTTTGAGAGCTTTTGCATTGGAACTTCAGACACTAGTGTCAATACAGCATTACATTATCTACAGGGTATCTGGGACCTTTGTGAATGGGGTAAGCCATGGTCTGTCTCCTCCACCAATCAAGCTGAAGGATTCTTTCTGAGACAGGCAATGTTGTTATTGATATAGACAAGACTTTGGAGTCGGGGAGGAATTCTGGACATGAAGTCTATATTTCCCTGATCATTTGTGCATTCATATATTTCTTTCTTCTCACCTGGAAGCCATCCTAGTTTGGTTCCTTGTTGGATGAGAAATGCTATGGCAGAGGACATAGACTAGAAACAGGAAGAAAATTAGCATTGTCAGGAAAAGTGATAGTTAGCGCTGGAGGAAAACTAGGTTCAGTGTGCCAAGTAGTAAATTTTTAAAAAACTGCAGATGCTGGAAATCTCAAACATAAAACAGAAAATAAAAACTAATTCAATAGGTTTGGAACATCTGTGGAGACCGAGACAAAATAAATGTTTCAGGTGTATAATTTCCTTTCAGTTTTGATGTATCGTCAAAGTCATAGCAATTTGGTTTTACACAAGTTATGAGGCAGAGGAAGGCAGAGGCAAATGAAAGCCTGTGACAGAGAGAGGAAATCAAATGGCAACAGGGTTAGCAGTGCAAAGCAAAGGGGGTGGTAATGGGATGATTAGAGAAATAACAGATGAGTCTGTAAATGGTAAAAGCAGAATTATAGCCAGAAGCTGCTGTCTGAAAGAACTGGCAGCAGCAGTTATGATCCGAAATTGTTGAACTTACTTTGAGTCTTAAGGGCCATGAAATGTTTATTTGAAAGATGAGCTGCTGTTCCTCAAGTTCCATTGATCTTCATTAGGACAACATAGGAAACCAAGTGATCAAAGGGGACTAGGCCGTAAAAGGACAAGAAACTGGAAGCTCAAATTCAGAGTGAACAGAAATAATCTACAGAACTGTCACCATATCTGGACACCCCCATATTGCCATGACTGTATCAAGAGTAGTAAATACAATATACAAAGTTGGGAAAATGAGAAGCAATTCTTTATCACTGGAAGGAATGGTTTGGGTTCTGGATAATTGGAGAGGAGGAAGGATGATGTAGGGATAGGTGAATTATAAAGGAAAAGCAATTGCCAGGGATGATTAAAAAGCAGAATGATCTCTGCCAAGTTGAAAGAAGAGGGGTAAGGGAGGATATGTTTGGTGCTGGAAGTAGTGGAAGTTGCAGAGGATGATGTATTGAATTGGAAGACTTTAGAAGGGCAAAATGAAGATAAGGAAAATTGTTGGTTCTGAGAGGAAATGAGAAAGGACAAGAGGAGAGGTTTGCAAAAGGAATGAATTCAGTTGTGATCCATATTAATTTGAAGGGTAATCTTTGTTTGGAGGAAAAGGAAAATTTATCAGAAACATTAATATAGAAAGCAACATGATTCAAACAGATGTAATGGAGATGAAGGGAGTGAGAGGAGGCAATTAAGTTCTTGCAGAAAGCAGGGTTATGAGGGATATAGTCAAGGTCGCTGTGGCCTTTCCCAATCAGATGTATAGGTATTACTCAATTGGTGAATACTGCCTTATTTCAAATAAGGCAAACTTTGTGCAGGTTTACTGCCATATAAAAGTGTTGTCACTATCTTTTCAATTAGGATGCACCATCGAAATAAATAACAGAGAGTTTGCTCTGCAATGTTTCACCTATGACCTCCAGACCAGTGAGCAGTCACTAAGGAATTGTAGGTAACCTTGCGATATTGTTATAAGAACATAAGAGATAGGAGCAGAAATTAGACCATTCAGCCCATCAGGTCTGCTCCACCATTCAATCATGTCTGATAAGTTTCTCAACCCCATTCTCTCATTTTCTCCCCACAATCCTTGATCCTCTTGATAATCAAGAACCTATCTATCTCCATCTTAAATATTCTCAATGACCTGGCCTTCACAGCCTTCTGTGACAATGAAGTCCATAGAATCAACACTATATGACTGAAGACATTTCTCCTTATCTCCGTTCTAAAAGGTCTTCCCTTTACTCTAAGGCTATGCCCTGGGGTCCTAGTCTTTTCTACCAGTAGAAGCATCTTGCCAACCAGACCAATCAGTATTTCTGTATGTTTCAATTAGATACCCTCTCATCATTCTCAACTCCATTGAGTATAAACCCAGAGTCCTCAAATGTTCCTTATACGTTAAGCTTTTCATTCCCGATACCATTCTCATGAACTTCCTCTGAACATGCTCCAGGGCCAGTACATCCTTCCGGAGATATGGGGCCCAAACGTGCACACAATACTCCAAATGTTGTCTGACCTGAGCCTTATAGAGCCTCAGAAGTACATCCCTGCTTTTATATTTCAGTTGTCACAAAATAAATGCTATTGTTGCATTTACCTTCCTAACTAGTGACTCAACCTGCAAGTTTACCTTGAGAGAATCCTGGACTCAAACTCTCAAGTCTCTTTGCACTTCAGACTTCTGAATTTTCTTCCCATTTAGAAAATAGTCCACACCTCTATTCTTCCTACCAAGGTACATGACCTCACACTTTCCCACACTGTACTTCATCTGCCACTTCTTTGTCCACTCTCCTAATCTGTCCAAATGCTTCTGCAGCCTCTCCGGCTCCTCAATGACACCTGTCCCTCTCCTTTTTCTATTACTAGTTTATGCAGAGAGAAGGCTGTGCTTGCACCAGTAAAATTGCTTCAAATTTTGATCAGGTTATCTTCACAAATTTAATAATATGATTCATATAGCACCTCATGCCAAGTATATACAGTGAATTACCTCTAATGTGATTTGGTGCTATTAAAGGAAATGCAGTTACTAAATTTACATTTGAGAACTATGCTCAATATTTGGATTACAACACAGTATTTGTTTCAGTATGGCAGCAAAATAATCTTTAAGCAAAGCTTTCTAAATAGTTTATTCAGCTTCTGACAATCAATAAAAGAAAAAAAAGCCTTCATGAATAGTTCAATCGCATACTGCTAACCATATAGCTACTTTTCTTTAGTAGCATCTTTTAACACTTACTTCCTTGAGTGAATGATAAATTGTTACTCCTGGCTCTCATATTAACAAGTTAACTGATGACACTTAATTCCCAATTTACTGGCATAATATCTTGTCATAGATGGCACAAGTTGCTGAATTCAATTAAGAATACATATCATTGGCATGAAATCTTACCTCAGTCTTCAAATTCACTTTTAACATTTGTTAAAGAGAGAAAAATGAGAAGAGAAAGTGAGAAGAGCAGGTCAGAGCCTGGAAGCTAGAGATTTACAAAATAGAATTCACATAAACAAGCTATTAATAGTGAATTATCACACAGATTGATTGAGTCCATCTGGCTAACTTCTCTTTCCCTTACCACCATCCCAACCTAGAGTTATATTTCTAAATTCCATCACCACAGCAATAGTTGTTAGATGGAAATTGCCCAGAACTTGCAATGATTTACCCTTCCTCCATTGATTATTTTCATTTGACTCCATTAGCAGCTAAATCTGTGTTATTTTGAAAATAATTTTTCTGATTATTGTTTTAAAACTTTTGTCATTGAGATATTGTACATCATAAATATTAAAATATATATTTCAAAGCAGTAATACATGTATCACCAGAAAGGAACCAAAGAAAAAAATAAAACATTTACTGGACTGTTAATGTCAATGCTACCGGAAAATGATAAAAATGATTCTTATCTATTCAAGAGTTGAACTTGAAAGACTGAGAGCAGATTTCAAACTCACAATTTTGGGTGATATTTTTCTTCTCTGTTCAAATGTTTTGATTCACTTTTTTATGTATCAGGTCTGAATTTCTATGCTTATTCTACAAGATATTTGGATTTCATTTTGCTTCCTTAAAAAAAATGACTTAATTGCAATCCTTCTTCAGTCAAGAGCAAGCCATAATTATACTATTACAGTTTCTTCAATTCAGTCATGTTCTGCAAAGAATTCTCCCATCGGAAAATGTTCGTCAGTACTTTTGTGAGTTTGTGAAGACTCTGGTGCAACCAAAATGTCAGAAGCACCCTGGATCCAGAAATCCATAATTGAACAGAACTCATTTTCATAATTTGTGAGGTGGGAGGTGATTCCCACATGTGGGAAGCCTGAATTTATATTCACTGCTAATTCACTCTAACCTGGAGACAGACTCTAACCTTCCACCATTACTGCATTGTCTGAACTGAGAAGTCACTTTTTTTTTTACAAAACGTTGTTATCCTGATAATGTGACTAGAGAGGAGTTCTGGGATTATATATTAATTAACTGAAACCTGCAACCCATTCTAAAAGATGCAAGTTGCATGACACTGAGATCTTTTGCTATAAATTGTGTGTGTTTTATTATCCTACTCCACAGCTACCCGATGAAGGAGCAGCGCTCCGAAAGCTAGTACTTCTAAATAAACTTGTTGGACTACAACCTGGTGTTGTGTGATTTTTAACTTTGTCCACCCCAGTCCACATCGGCACCTCCACATCATAGTTATTTTAAGATTATAGATGCAAATTACTGATTTCATTTATCAATGTTGTATCCTCAATGTCATGCTGCCAAGTCATGCATTATGTTCTAGCTGTGTGATTTGGTACCACAATAATAGCTTTACCTAAAAAGAAGAAATGGAAAGCAGATTCAGAAGTGTTCAGTGTGCACATGTATAAATGCTCATGGCGTGAATAAAAAGGTTAGTGAGTTACATGCACAAGTAGCTACATGGGATTAGAAACTAATGTAAGCCTGAAATCAAGTAAATCAGAGGAATAGTCATACAAGCCTTGAAGTTGGACTTGATAGCATTGCTGTCATTGATGCTACAGAATTTCAGAACTCAAAAAGTGGTTGTCGGAGTGCTCTAAGTGACTCTTAGTACAGCTTCAATATCAGATCCTGAGAAGGCACCAAGTGCTGCATGTGTGCCTAAAGTATGATGATTGTTTTTGACATCAAACAATTTCTAACATTGATTTGACACGTGAACCACCATTTTTATACCATCCCTTAGTTACTCCCATCTGATAACGCAGTCAGCTGCATAATAAAATTCCCTGTGTGGTAATGTTATTTAAAGGGAAAATCATTCATTTTCAGAGGTGGTTCTTTTAATACACTTTAACTGCATGAACAAAAGTATAAGTACAACATTCTGTGTCATTGGAGGAATTCTAAAAGGTTTCTAGATTTTTAAGGGAATGGTGCTGCATCTTGATGGGAAGCTTCCTGAAAGAGTGATGGATTTTCAATAAGAACTTTCAAAAGGGAATTGGATAAATACTGGAAGAAGAAAATATCACATAGCCATGGAGAAAAGCACTGAACTGGGACCACTTAGATAACTGTAATTTAAACAACTGGCATTGACAACATAGGCTGAATGGCCTCCTTGTGCGCTGTGAATGATTCTGAGAATCTTGTTAGGATGACTATTGAAATTCCAGCAGCTGCTGATTAACTGAAAGTCATGAAACAATTAATGATCTGAGCCACAAACAAAATCCATTGGCCAATAACCTGCTTATCAACAGTTATCTTGGATCCTACCTGAACCACTGGAGTCAACATCTTCATAGCCTAGATCTGGACATGATCACAAAAGCTGAACACCAGAGTAAAGGTGAGTACTGTCCTTAACATCAAGGCAATGTTTTATTGAGCGTAGAACCAGGAACTGTATCAAAACTTTATTGTAAAAGAGGATAAGTGGAACTCTTTTCACTGTCAAAGATCCTACAGGCTCTGAAAAGTAATAATCATAGTTGTTGAAGGCCACTCACAGCAGTCTGCAGAACATGGCTGCAGAAGGTGCGCAAAGCAACACTACCAACCACCTCATATACATTTCTTCAATAACTTTTCCTCCATTGTCATGTCAAAAACATGTCAAATTTTTAAAATCATATTGTGCTGCACTCCACACCACCCTACAAAAGAATAGCCTAATATCCATTTGGGGCTTACGTATCAGCCAGTGATAATCTGAAACCACATCCCTGACCTTCAACATTACCACTAAAGAGAAGTCACTATCATCGACATCTTGGGAAAAAAAACCTCCGATCAAATGTCATACGATTATGGAAACAAAATAAAGAGATTAGATGTTGGATGGCTTGTGGAAAATGTTTAATTTCCTCACCTCTACATCTCTTCATGATTTCAACACACATACCTGGACTGCAACAACATTCACCCCCCTCCCCGGATGACTGAAAGTGACAGAAAAAACTAAAGCAGCTCAATAATTGTCTGGAAAGGGCAATTTGCTTAAACAGTAACAGAGCCACTAGACTAAATTTTTACCCCATTCACCTTCAGGACATCATGTTTGCAGAATGTGATATTTAGCGGACCGTGCAGCAGATCACCATGGCAATTTTGCCAGCACCTTTCAGCTTTGAAATTTCTACCAGCACGAATGACAAGAACAGTAAGATCATAGGAATCTCATCACTTGCATTCCCATTCAAGTCATTCATTATTTCAAGTTTGATTTAAATAGCGACATTTTCCTTCCATCATTAAATTAGCAATAAAATAGTGAAACCAGATGGCCACACAAATTGGCTGCTAAATCATTGAAATTTCCAGGCATTATTAGCAGCCTTCAGCACAATTTTTGCAGGGGAGGAAAAGGTGAACAGCAGAATCCAAAGAAGGGCAAAGACTGCCTTTAGGACTCCTACTGATTAGAGAAGAGCGTTCTTGCAATCCCCAACACCAAAAGCAGTTTGTTTTAAGCTCCCATAAAAGCTTTCATTGTCCCATTGGAGAATAGTGTTTAAGCTGCTTAAGGTCATTTAGATTCATACTGTACATAAAGAAGCAGACCTTAAACTATATTGATTCTAATATTCATGCAAAAATAGCTGAACCTGCAGAAATCCTGTTACCCTGCTATAAATATCAGCAACTCAATACTGCAATACTGTAGGATCAATTATAGAAATAATATAAATCAGAAAAAGGATGGAGACTTCTTAGATTTGACTATAGCAATTACTTAATATTTCTATCATATTGTTATCCCACAATTGTGATTTTAACAAATTAATTTCTCATTTCAAAAATAAGCTTTTCAAAAAAAAAGCTGTCAGAGGGCACAGTGATTAGCATTGCCATCTCACAGTGCTAGGGACCAGGGTTCGATTCCAACATTGGGTGACTATCTGTGTAGAGTTTGCAAGTTCTTCTTATGTCTAGATGAGTTTCTATTGGGTGCTTCAGCTGTCTCCCAGAGTCCAAAGATGTGCACGTTAGGTGGATTGGCCATGATAAATGTGAGGTTATGGGGATAGGTTGGGGGGCTGGAGTTGTGTCTGGGTGGGATGTTCTTCAGAGCATTGGTACAAACATGATTGATCAAATGGCCTTTTTCCACACTTGAGGGATTTTATGATTCTAACTAATTAATAGATCAGAATGTAAGTAAAGCTTAGAATATAATGGCCATAGTTATGAACTGCACCATTTGGGTGGGACATTTGTACAGTATATTGTGTTTCCACTTCTGGGTCTATCCAATTCCAATTAATTTCAATGAATTTCAAATAGAAATTTTTTTGAAGTTTTTTTTAAACTCAGCACTCTCCATTACCACTTCAAATTGGTGATCTTGTTGAGAAATGTTTTCATACAGTCATGTCTGAATTTATAGTCTATGATCTTTCCTTGTTTCGTTATTTGTCTTCTGGTATAACACCACAACAAAATCACAAAATCCCAGCACTACTACAAAACAATGCAATACGCACAGTGGACACAGTAAGCCAAATGGCCACTTTCTGTGCTGTAAATCTTTTGTAAATTCCTTTTAAAGCATAACTTCGTTATTTGATAAGATTCGCATGCAATCACATACATAATGGTATATGTACAGAATTCTTTTTTGCACAGACACCTGCCTCATAGACTCACAATATATGATATTATATAAACAATTATATTCATACACAAACACATCCTTTCCTGAGTTATGTGCCCGATGGCAGATCCAACACACATGGTCTCCACCTTGGGTGGGGCAAGTAAGCAAGCTCTGAATCCAATAGTCAGAATGCCCTGGGCCATTTGTACCAATCTGATCCATAGCAGCTAACCAGTCAACTGAGCTAACAAGATCACCAATGAGGCCAAGTTTCTTCGTGACATTTACTTTTACATTCATGTTGTAGCCTGGAACTATGGATAGTGATGGCAGAGGATTCGCTTTGTTTCCATTGCACGGCTGACCAGAACTTGCTCCTACTGTTACAAGATAATACTCAACTTCCTTGGTTGTGTTATGAACACACCTTCCTTGGCCATTATGTCATGGAGCGAGATTTGAATGTAGAGCTTTCAGCTCAGTAGCAGGAATGCGACAACAAAACTTTCTGTATCACACTGGAACTCATGAATTAGTTGGATATGATTCCTTTCGACTGCATAATGAAATTGTCCTACTGCTAAAAGCACTGCTAAAAATAGGCATGATCTCAAAAATTTCTGTCTTGCATTTTTCAGATCTGAAACACAAGTACACCAACTTTAGAAAGGAAGGAACAAGATCTACAGTGGAATTGTAAGAAGCCATTTAAATCAGAATAGAATCAGACTGGATATGTGGAAGGAATTGAATGATTTTGCAAGCCAGTTGAGTACATAACTTACAACAGTTCCCCTCTGGCTGCAGCATCACAAAGAAAAGGAGCACGGGCAGCAGGCAAGGTGATGCTTACAGAGGGAGAAATCATTTCCCCGCCCACTGAAGATCTTCAGTGAATTCTTCTCCCACATCCACCTTGACTACGTTTGGCAGTTATGCTTTATCAAATAGATGATTGTAGCACTGTGCCACCAGTCACTCGGACTATAGGCACAGATGTGGGCAAGGATAGCATTGCCAGTGGCTGTTAAGGTGACCATAGCCCTGAATTATTTCACAACTTGATCCTTCCAAGCTAAAACAACTGGCGTTGTCAATGCATCATGGTTCACTACTCATTGCTCTACTTGAGAGGTGGAAGACGCTGTATATACCAATATAGGGGATATTAAGTTATTCGAGGACTATCTGAATCATGACTCTTCATCACAGTTCTCTTTCGAGAAAAATAAAAAAAAGGTATCTTTAAGAAGCAGTTTCACTTTTCAATTTCCCCATGTCACTAAAGAACTCACATGGGAACTTCTAGTTTTTGATTCATTTGCAAATCTTTCATATTTTTTATTTCACTTCCAACTTCATTAATCAGTATATATAGTTCACCCTGACTATTTCTGTTTGTACTGCAAAGATTGCTGTGACATTGATGCCAAGAATTACTAATTTCTTGCATGCTAGAAAGGGTAAGCCCAAGATCTGTGTGAAATCTGATTACAAGTTGGAATCAGACTATTCCATCCTCATTGAGAGTGAAAACAGGCTTATTCCTGATGAAGGGCTTATGCCCAAAACATTGATTCTCCTGCTCTTTTGATGCTGCCTGACCTGCTGTGCTTTTCCAGCACCACACTCTCGACTCTGGTGGGTCTGTCAATGTACAAGCATTTCTAATGCAAGTCCACCTGCTTTTTCCTACACATAGCCCATCAAAGCCGTCCTTTGAGTCCTCTGCAACAGAATTCATCCACAATCTCGCTTTCCTATGAACTGGCACCTGCATGATCTTTTCCCATGACAGGATTATAGTCCACTTTTCTGAGTGATCATCACGTCTACATATTCCTTCACTACTATCCTCTAAAGTTTATGTAGTGCCAACATCAAAATTTGTGATTTGGCTGAGATTATCTGATGTAAATGACAGCTTTTCATACTCAAAGATCCTCAACTACCATTGGCAAGCCACATGATAAGTCTTTTCTTCAGTATCTGAAAGTATAAATGCATATGGTTGGAGGAGGTGCATGGTTACCTCATCATTAGCTTGTGATTCATATTGGACTGTACAACCTAACTTTAATTGGTACTGACCTCACATTAAATTGGACATCCTTGTTGATCAAATGAATAAGCAGCATACTTAGCACTCTACTTCACACCAATATCGAAACGTGCAAGCAGCATGACATTTTAACTGTTACTTTCAGCAAGCATGTGTTAATAACACATTACCAGTCTTCAGTTCTTTATTGGATCTTATCAAATTTTTTAATGCATGTTTAAGATAAATTGGCTTGGATCCTTGCTTCTGATCATTTTATATTTAGTCTTATGGTGCAGTGATAGAGACCAAACCACTGGGCCAGAAACTCCAATTTGAAGTTCCACCTGACCTGAAGGTGTGGCACTGAGTCCTATTAGAAGTTAAAGCAATTGTATGCTGCATGAGGCTAAGTTCCTCATCAGGCTCAATAAAAATGCTGAGCACGACTGGCTAAATATCAAGCTCTTTACATGAACCAGTTGAAAGAAGAATAAAAGAGCAAGCTTACCAAAGAAATTGTATCCAATCAAGGGAACCTGCAAATTCAGTTCAGGTGACATCGGTAAGGAGTTACAAACATTAGCTAAGCATACATTCCATGAGTCCTTGTTAAAGTATAAAGCAAGGTACACTGCATTTCTTGGATATATTAGATATTTAATAAAAAGGTAAGTAACTGGAATATAAACAATCTTAAATTCATAGAGTACGCCATTATCAATCTGCAATATTATAGCAATCAGCTGTTAGCTGACAAAACCCAAAAAAAATTACCATCCTGTAATGATGTTGAGTCTTGCTACTGAAAGTAACTGCCCATAATGTAATTGGACAAGTTGGACCAAAGGGTCTGTTTCCGTACTGTACACATCTATGACTCTACTTGATTTTCATTGTAAATGGAAGTTAAGCTTCATCATTTTAGGGTTGCTAATTCATGTTGTAAGAATTGTATAATTGGTGTGACTTATGATTCTGATATGAATCTATGAGTCTTGTTCCAGTAGATAGACAGTTGTTTCTAGATAAAAAAAAGTTTAATTTGTCTTGGCAGTATTTCCATGCTGAATATACCATTGATACACACTCCAAGGAAATAATTTTCAGCACTGTCATGTTGTTTTGTTTCTCAAAAATCAAAATTAAATAGATTTACTTCAAACTACAATAAAATTTGAGATTCAGTGTCTGATTAATCATGTTTCAGCAAAAGTTTTGTTTTGGAATTGGAACAGCAATGTTTGGAATGTTTCCAGATCCTGACCCAGGAAAATTGATATGTGATTAATGATGTTCTTTTCAGTGGGATGCTCATTCAATGGCTAAATTATGCATTTGCCATTGGCAAACACAGTGAAAAGGCACAAGATTGATTCAGCAGTCTGATTTAAAGGGTTTGCAGCTGATATAGTTTGGAAAGCAAAGTTAGTAACGTTTACGGGTGGGAACAGAGGAGTAGATTACCAAAAGCCAGTGCGATGCAGGGCAGCCTATGACGTTCAGATAGCTTTCTTGAGGTTCTCCAGGAGGTGGTGGTTGGACAGCAGAGTATGCTTTTCACAGACAGCTACAGGTGAGGGACAGAAACCAGATTCTAACTTTCTTGCTTGACAGAGGAAATAAACTCAACTTCAAGAAAAAGTACAGTCAGGTGTTGGAGTATTCCTTTTGCTGTTTAACCTCAATGGAGGAGGAAGGTCTTGAGATTTTTTTGGGTGAAGACTCACCCTGGGATTTGGAAGTGTCAAGATGCATATCCACCTATGAGTGACATTACCTTCTCCAGCTGATGAAAATGGAGCTCTCATCTCCCAGGTTTGCTCCATTCCTGCAACTAAAGTAGAACTGATTAAATATTCAAGTTCCCTATGCAAATTTCTTTCTCTACAGTTGAGCTTGTTGTAGAGGGGAAGACAAGGCAGGAATGAGTTTTGAGTTTTTGTGGATGGTGATCTCTTTTGTTTAACTAATTAAGATCTCAAGAGCTGGGTATTGTAAACAGAAATGTATTGCTTACTTTAAACTATAAACAGTTCATATGAATACTTCCATTAGTGCTGTTGTTTATGCTATAAGCTGTCAATTTTTCTCCACTGACGATCTCCGTCTGAATTTTAGTCCATCTGAGTTCATTGCAGAGGGTGGTGTACATTACACTTGTGGCCAAGTGATCACAGGCCCAAATTGGATATTCTAAATTGACTGACAGCCAGAGAAATCAGGCCTGACAGAAAATTTGCCAAACTAAATTAAACTGCAGCTATTTGCTCGAAGTGTGGTGCCTGAGGTCTTAGTCCTGGACCTTCACAGCCCCAAAAACAGCTCAAAACATCCTTCTTTGAAGTTTTTCTTCCACTTTGTTTCCTCTGCTTCAAGAGTGATTGTCATTAGCCTAAATAATTGAACACTATTGTGATGACACCGTCACTTTAAAAAGGTAATTTTGTCCTAAGTTGTAAAGGTGGAGGTGGAGGTGGAAAACTGACCACTGGAGATGGCCTAAGTAAACAACTTCGGAGGTCTTTAGCTTTTTTTGTTTAAAAGAAGTTTTAACAATGAAAGTGACTTGAATGGGAGTAGCCAGTTCTTACAGCTCAGGCTTTCTAGCTCTTTTTTAGGCTGTAGCAATCAGGGGCTGTTTGGGGATCCCAGAAGAGTTGGAAGCTTTAGTAAATGATTCCTAGCTGCTGCTTTCTCTGAAATCTATTTGATGTTGTTTCCTCCTGGATTGGAGAACTGCATGTAAGAATCTGCATCTGAGGGGTGTGTTTATGGGATGTTACTGTATTGGCACAGTTAATTAGTAATAGGTACTGTATTTGTTATTCAGTTAAGATTTCCAATAGTTGTCATTCTAAATTCCTCTTTCTTTTGTTTGTATTTTAACTATAGTGTTTAAATAAGTTGTGTCTTGCTTAACATTGAGTAATTTGGTCAATCACATCACATCTGGAGCTTCATATCTACCTTTAAAATAAGAAAAAAGTTAGAGTCTAAGCTACCTTCTCAAAATATCTTGAGGGGGTTTGATCTGGTCCATAACAGTATTAACTGGATGCTTCTGGCCTGCATCCTGCAAAAAGGAGGTGCAAAGATGAGTAAACCAACCTTCTAATGAAACTGAAGGTTCATTATCAAAATCCTGAGGGGGCCTTTGACCAGAAACTGAACTGGGAGAAAGTGAGGGCTGCAGATGCTGGAGATCAAAGTCGAGAGTGTGGTGCTGGAAAAACACAGCAGTTCAGGCAGCATCCAAGGAGCAGGAGGATCGATGTTTTAGGCAAAAGCCCTTTATCAGGAATGAGGCTTGTGAGCCAAGGGGCTGGAAAAATAAATGACAGGGGAGTGGGCCTGGGGGGGGGGGGGAAAAGAGTAGCTGAGCTTGTGATAGGTGGATGGAGGTGTGGGTAACAAACAGAAACTGAATTGAACTAGCCATATTAGTATTATGGCTATAAGAATAGGTCAGAGACTAGGAATTCTACAGCAAGAAATCAGCTTCAGATTTCTCAGAGGCTTATAACTATCTGTAAGACACAGGCCAGGAGTGTGATGGAATACTCGCCATTTATCTGGATGATTGCAGCCCCAACAACACTCAACACCATCCAAGACAAAGCAGCCTGCTTGATTGGTATCACATTCACAAACACTCACCCATTCTTCCACTAATGCTCAGTAGCAGCTGTATATGCCACTTACAAAATATACTGCAGATATTCACCAAGGCTTCTATGGCAACACCATTCAAACCCACATCACTACCCTTTACAATGACAATCCCAGCAGATATATGGGAACACCACCTGCATGTTCCCCTCCAAGCCACTCACCATCCTGACTAGAACATATATCGCCATTCATCCAGTGCCACACAATCCTTGAACTCCCTCTCTAACACCATTGTGGGTGTACACCCACAAAATGAAACACAGCAGTTCAAGAAGATAGCTCACCACTGCTTTCTAAAGCGTAACTAGGGATGGGCAATGAAAGCTAATGATCAAAGCCTTTGATGCACACATCCCATAAGTGAATAATATAAAGTCCAGGTTCTTACACAATCTCTCCAGCAAAACATATGAATATATAATTGCTTCTTAATATTCAGTGATTTAAACTTGATTTTCTGTGTTATTCTCTTAATTTATTTTTTTTTTATTTACTGTTTTCCAGTGGTTTTCACTAACATTGCTTTACTCCCAATAACACCTAAAATATAGTAGGACTGATATCTGCCTCACAGCTTCTTTTCAAGCTAGCATACATTTTTCAATTATCCATTCAAATTCATATATAAATTTCACAAGCATGATTAAACTGTAAGAGTCTTTTGTATCATCATTACTATCATGTTTAGAAGCCTATTTATTACAAGACTTTGCATTATCCTTTAATCTGGCAATAAAATGCTTTTAGTGCATTTTCAAGCTCACCTTTTCTTTGCTGTTCATATCATTGCTCCAACCTGACCACAACTACTTGATTACTTTGCTATTCTCTACCAGACATTTCATATCCTGCAACTCCAAAATAACTTTTTCCTTATTCTCCTCACTAGCAATACCTGCTTTATGGCATAACCAGCCAATATAACCCTTCACCATTTGTGACTCTTCCAATACTAAAGCATCTAATGTCCAAATCCAACAAGACCTGGAAAACATTCAACCTTGGGCTGATAAGTGACAAACATCAAGCATGACAGACATGTGTGAAATACTGACAATCTCCAAAAGTGATAATCAAACTAACATCCCTTTGCATTCAAAGGCATCAATATAGCTGAATCCCAATATCAACATCCTGGGTATTAACACTGACCAGAAATTGAACTGGACCAGCTATATAAATATTGTGATTCTAAGACCAGATTAGCAACTTGGATTCATCAGTGAGTTATTCAGCTCATAACTCCTAAAAGCTCTTTCATCACCTATAAGGCACTGCCAGCATTTGTTGGACTTTTCTCCACATGCTTGAATGACTGCAGCTCAAACATTCAAAAAACTTAAAGCTGTGTTGCTCTAAGACCTGGACTTGTTAATAAGACATGGATAAAATCACATGAGCAATGGCCAAGTGCAGTCCAGCAGAAAGATACTAGAGTCCGGATGTGTACATAGTTATCTATAAATGCAAGCTGTAGTCTGAAATATTTTGTAAGAAACACAGGCAGTGCTGTAAAGTTGAAAACTACAGGAGAAAACCTGAGACAAGAGATGAATCAGTAGATATTAATTCTGTAATGAGACCCCTGATAAGAAAGTATGGAAAAAGTGAGTACTTGATTTGCATCAGTTGAGCAGAAAGACTACTCTGAATCCTCACATTAAAATAGTTGCAAAAGACAGACAACATCAGAAAGATGAACAGCAAATCCCCTAGCATGATTTGGAATTCCAATCCATTTCAAATTTAGGCTTTTCAACTGAAGAATAAAGTCATGGTTATCGGCACTGAAATCAAGAGGTTTCACCAACTCAACACTTTTGGTCTGTTTTAAGAGGACAAGAAGGATCCCAGTCAGCCATGGAAATTTTTGAAAGATCAAATTTGTGTGATTGACTTTCTATAGCTGGTGGTCGAGAAGCATTAGCCGTAAAAAAATCAATTGAATAAGTTGTAGGAGCCATGTTAATTGCAAGTCCTATGACTTTTCAGAGGCTGAACTGTGTGAGTGGATAATGATGGTTTCAAGACCTATTGAAGCTTTTTGGGGGAAAAAAGAAAGGTCACTATTCGTACTATGTTGAAAGAAAGCAACAACAAAAAAGAAGCCATTGTAACATGCAGTAGCCATACACAGAAAGCAAGCAGTCTCTGTAGGAAGTGTGTTCTGTTGCATTTGGTGCAAAGCTGTCCTGGTTTCCAAGAACATTGCAAATCATTTGGTGCAAAAGGACACTGGGCTTACCCATGCAAGAAATTTTGTACCAAAAATATAACCAGAGGCTACATTAGGGCAGCATGTACAGCATACAGGCGACAAGAGAGTGTCTGCCAAAGATCTAAACAAGCTCAAGCACACTAACAAGCTTAATAGTAAGGCTGATCAGGTGAAAATTTAGAGTAGAAGAACCTTCATCTGGAAGGTGGACACAAACATTCACCTTCACAATGTGAACGCAAGAATTTCTACAATTTCACCAAGTTCCATCTGTCCTTTGGTCTAAAATTATTAGATATTTATTTGCCATACATGCTGATTATTTTCTCCTCCTTATCAACCACACAATGAAAGCAATGTTCAGTATACACGAAGGGACCATATCTGACAA
This sequence comes from Hemiscyllium ocellatum, assembly GCF_020745735.1. Classification (NCBI taxonomy): domain Eukaryota; kingdom Metazoa; phylum Chordata; class Chondrichthyes; order Orectolobiformes; family Hemiscylliidae; genus Hemiscyllium; species Hemiscyllium ocellatum. The sequence goes on from NC_083413.1 coordinate 53,071,582, forward strand.
TGGACTGCACTATTCAGAGAGACCTTTTAGAGACATATTTACCAAATAAAGTATAAACTACAAGACAGTTTCACAACGTTATTCCAGATTTAATAGTCCCATCAAATATATGGTATACACTCTTGAAGTGCATATCATAAAGCATATGGTGATGAAATAAGATTATTCTGAAGATGAGCATACAGTTCTGAAGAGAAGTTATACTGGACTTGAACCATTGACACTGTTTCTCTCTCCACTGATGCTTCTAGACCTCCTGACTTTGTCAATCATTTTCTGTATTTGTTTCAGATTTCCAGCATCTACAGTATTTTGCTTTTATTTTCCTATTGTTATGTTAAATCTAAGGGCTATCTGTCTAGATACAGACTTATAGTCACCAGCAGAGATCATGTTGGAACACAGGTTAGGACAACCCTGCCAAGTTCTCCAACATACAGGACAAATATCTTGAAACACTAGGGAGAATGAAGATAATGTTTGATGGACCTGCAGGTTTGAGGCCCAAAGAACTTTGTTATCTGCTGAGGTATCCAAGTTTTCCAATAAGTCTAGATCCTAGAAAGTCATAATGTGAAATGGAGCAAAACTGAGGAGAAACCTTGCTTTAATAACTTATGAACCAGAATTTCAGAAAAGATATATACTTCACGTTTTAACAGAACTTGATTTTTTTTAGGTCTATTTGTTACAACTAAAGGAATCTAGAGGTTTATAAGAAAATAAACAAGACCACAGCTATTTATCACATGCGCTGAAACATAAAATTCATAGTGGATCAAATCTTCATCATTCCTGAATAGACTTTGCCAAGGATGTCATGTCAAGTCAGAATCACATGCATTATTAGTTTCCCTTTTTTTGCCTCAGTAAAATTGAGCAGAGGCAAATATGCCATTCTTATTTTGCCTCATGACAATAGCCATCATTGCTGTTTATGTGCTGAGAATTGATGCCATTATCAGTGACATTGGAAATACTGGACAAAATATATCCTGAGGAATATGATTGTTTCTGTTTCCAAGATAGACAACATGTGCAGTCTGCCTATGTTTTGGTAAAATGGAGTATGCCGAGTGGATAGAAAATATTTCAACATGTAGAATGTATTTGCAGATCACAATCCCTGAAATTTCCTATTATGTGTCCTTTAGATGTCTGTTCAGTGCTGACCTATTAACTAAAATATCAAGCAAACAACTTCTCACATTTACAAACTTTTTAAAGTAACATTCATAAAGCACCAACATTTTCCATAAAATAACTTCTATTAGGAACTTTGTTACAAATATGCAAACAAGTATTCAAAACAGAACACACTGAGAATATTCAGGAGGTCAAGCTGCAAATGTAAGGGGAGATAAAGAAATATCATTTCAGACTAATGACCTTTCATCAGTCCTGGAAGAATTTACAGATACAGTGGATTTTGAGCAAATATAGCATGAGAAAAATACAACAAGAAGAAACAACAAACAGAGAGAAGGTGTAATAGGGCAGAAGGTGAGGGATAAGAACCAGGATTGATCCCCTGGCTTGATGGTGATGATTGATTGGAGGATGAACCAAGTCATGAAGTTACAGATTGTGCTGGAGTACAATTCTGCTTCTGTTAATGGCCCAGAGTGCCTCATGGATGCTCAGTCGTGAGTTGTTAGATCTGTTCAAAGACTGACCCCATTTAGCATGGTGATAGTGCTACACAACACGATGGAGGGTATTCTCAATGTGAAGGACGGACTTCACTCCACATGTTCTGTAAGGTGGCCACTCTTATTGATATCCTCATAGATAGATGCATGTGTAGCTGGCACATTGGTAAGGATGAGGTTGTGTTTTTTCCACTTGTTGGTTCTCTCTCCACCTTCCACAAAACTGATATTACAGCTGTGTTCTTTAGGACATAACTAGCTCAATCTGTAGAGCTGCTGCCAAGCCAGTCTTGTTGGTGGACATTAAATTTCCCCACCGAGAATATATTTTGCACCTTTGCCACCCTCAGTACTTTCTCCAAGTGTTGTTCAGCATGGAGTACAGGTTCATTAGCTGAGGGAGAATAATATATGGTCATCAGCAGAGGGTTTCCATCTGATGTAGATACATCCACAATTGCTGTTAGGGTGACACAGTGTCTACATGGTTATCACTGCTCCCTCACGCACTAGGAACCTGGGCTTGATTCTACCCTTGCCCAACTGTGTGTAGAGTTTGCATATTCTCCCAGTGTCTGTGTGGATTTCTGCTGGGTGCTCTAGTTTCCTCCCACAGTACAAAGATATGCAGGCTTGGTAGATTGGCCATGCTAAATTACCCATAGTGTCCAACAATGTGGAAGTTGGGTGGATTCACCATGGGAAGTGCAGGGTTAGAGGGTGGAGTTGGGTGGGATTTCCTTCAGAGGGCTGGTGTAGACTCAATGGGCTGAATGGCCTGATTCCACATTGTATGGGTTCTATTGAAAAAAAAGGAAATTCAATGGTTTTGATCCACTGATAATACAGGAACAGTAATATAATTCCACATTGATACATGGCTTAGAGGGAACTCAGAGGTCAGTGTTCCTTTGAATCTCCCCTTCTATTTTTGGTGTAGATGTTGTGGGTTTGGATGACACTCTAGAAGGATCCTTGGTGCATGCTACAGAGAATCTTGTCAACAGTATACTGTTGCCATTGTGCATTAGTGGTGTAGGAAGTGCATGCCAGTTTGCTGGACTGGTCTGAAAAGCACAGCAGGTCAGGCAGCTTCCCAGGAGAAGTGGAGTGGACCTCTCAGGAATAAGCCCTTCATCAGGAGGAGGAAAAGGACTGAGAAATAAATAGGGAGGTGGGGCGGGTCTGGGGAGAGCGGTAGCTGGGAAGGCGATAGGTGGATGCAGGTAGGGGGTGGTAATAGCAATAGGTTGATGAGGGAGAAGGACCAGATAGATGGGAAAGCAAATGGACAGGAAGGACAGGTCAAGAGGACAGTGTCAAGTAGGCGTGTTGGATCTGGGATGAAGTGGAGGGAGGGGAAACTATTGAAGTCAATGTTGATACCGTGTGATTGAAGGGTCCCAAGGTCTGCATCCCATAACTCCATGTGTCTGAAATAAATATCTCACATTGATACACTGGCCAAAAGTTGCATAGGTGAGGTGACATGCTTGTGAAGGTCTGAGTGTTCTTCTCCTGTCTGCTCTGAACTGAATTGTAAAACATCTTGTCTGAGATGGGAAGGAAATGGTGAAGCTGAAACACATTACTTGTAGTTTTGTTCATTCCCTGTAGTAATTCCCTATGCTGGTTCAGTCGTGAATGACAGGCTGCGCTTGATTGAAATCTTAACAAATATCTTGCAGTGTCAATACTGAGCACTACCAATTTTTATGATATCAACTGCTGAACGATCCTCTCGGGGTTATTTCTAGTTCAACTTGCAACTCTTCTACCAAGCTGATATCTTTCTTCGAACACAAAGTAAAATGCCGTTTCAGCTTAAAAGCCTGTCTCAGTCACTTTGGACGCTCTTAAGCAGCATCCAGAGAGAATTTTCCTCATATATATCATGAGGATTCTTCAATCCAACTAGTTAAGGAGCCTCACTGTTTTGTGCATACCCAGCTCATAGATGCCGCAGGTCTCCTGGCAAGGATGCCACACTGAAACATTATCCTCAGACAGTAAATCTCTGTTCAAATGCCTGCAAAATCTCCATGGCCAACTGTAATACAACCTGTGCCATTTTAATTTGATAATGAGAGAAGACATTCAACGTTCTGGATACAGGTGTCCAATACACATAAATTATGTATTATATTGGCATTCAATTCATACAATAGATGTGGATGATCTGTTCTATTCGTTTTCAATTCATACAGATTGTGATAGTAGTAAAGTGAGCACATGAGGATATTCCAGAAAAAGGAAGAAACAAGCATAGGTTGTTGTGACATTTTAAGAGTCCCTGGAAAAACATACCAATGATTGGGTTTCAGAACTGCTACAATTTGCAAGTTCCTTGTAGTTATGGTATTTGCAGAATTTAGCACTTTAATGATCTTCAGCCTACAGCTTACATAAATATCAGTTTGCTGCGCAGTATTTCAAAAGCTAAGACTAAAAGTCTTGACATTTTTGGGGGGATTTGAATGTTTCATGTTGGAATGTTAGCACTTTGGAACTAATATCCATTCTGTGGATTTATAGATTAAGTGATTTATAGGATGTTGGCATTACCTCATTAAAACAAATCATTGACATCAGAGATGAAAGTGCCAAACCCCAAAAGTGACAAGCTTACGTAAAGAATTGAATAAAATCACACAACCATGGAATTAGTATGCAGGTTTTTCTAAATTCACTCCTAAATTGTTTAGTTCCAATTCTAAGATTATTCTTGATTCTTTGACTGGTCTAGAAATTCAATTAACCGAAGTATCAAATGTGGCAGGCAAGCCGTGTGTGTGTATATGCACTGCAAATACAGCACTCAGCACAGAAATAAAAGCACCAAAAGAGGCAATCAGTGAGCAGACCTGAAACAGGCACATGCAAAGCCTATTTGCAAAATAGACCCACTCTTAAAGCAACCATAACAGGTTTGTTACTTTCAAGAAAATTAAGTTTGCAGGACCAGAGTAAATAACCAATAATACTTAGAAATGAGTGTATTACTGATACAGGAGCATGTTTTGGGGAATGCAAGGTAAGTCAGATCAGTTTGCATTATTCACAAGTTTCACTGGTTCTTCTTTCTGAGGAGAACAAACCAGTAGTCCATACAGAACCGACAGCAAAAAATCCAGGTCACTACCAAAATGGTAATGTGTTAAAAAGTACAGATATGAATGTGGAGCTGGAAGACGCATCACTCGACCTCTTGGATGCATATTAAAACCATGAGATACTATACAGCTACTAACTACCATTCTCACAATTACTTGATCACTTCCTCTACTCCTTCTAGTAAGGTCCGAAATGTTTTACTTGCATGCAATGTCACTTCTTTAACTCTTAATTTATCATCTCCTTTCTTCCAGCTATTTGCCTCCTACTCATTTATTTACCTTTCTCTTCTCATAGCCTTCCCCAGGTCACTATGCATCAACTCAATTATTTCTAATCTATTTCCACAACCTAACTGAAGGCCACTGTTGACAAAGCAATAGGCTGAGATTCAAGGGGTTGTGGTGTACCCAGAGATGATCCGTGAACATGTGCAACTTACCGTGATGTAAATGATGCAGGATCTTGAATATTGGATGGGCCTTATGCTTAGCTCTTCTAATGAGGAATCATACTAATTTCTAGACTATTCTGTCCGTGAGTATCTTATTGAATCCTATTAGAAATGCAAAAACCTCTTCAATTTGATCACACCACAATTTTCTGGACTTGCAGGGCATTTCCACCATGCAACCTTTTCTCACAATTTAAACCTTTAGCTCTGGTGAATCTCCATTCCAAAGCCACTTTATGTTTTCTACGATGTAACACCATAGTGATATAACTATTCATCCTTTGAGTATTTCCTACATCTATTGAAAAGGCTGGATTTTATTTTATATAGGAAAGGTTTTAAGGAAAATCTTACTGGTAAACTTTTTGTTTGGATTACATAAAACTATGGAGCAAGAGAAAACAATCTGACCTAACAATCAATCAATCAGTTCAATCTTTTTTTAACAGCTTAGCTTGGCTTGGCTTTATCTTGAAACAAATACAATTTTGTAGAAGTATTTAGCTCTCCGCAAATTCTCCACAACCACTGAAGGTTATGAAATATTGAGAATATTAGGCCAATTTAGAAACCTAGACTCTTGCCTGTTATCCAGTTGATTTGCACAGATGATTGATCCATGATACCTAGTGCACAAAAGATGCAAAGTTTTATAAAGATTTCCATCATCACTACTTATAACCTTCAATTTCATTCATGAACAAATATTGATTGAATTTTTTTAATTTATGGTTGACAAACCAAGAGCTGCTCACAGCAGTAGTATTTTTATAATATTCAGTACTCTTTAGATAAATGAAAGGAGAATTCTAAATTCCTAGCCCAAGACTCAGCATATTCTTTTCCAGTGCTTTCCAATATAACAATCACAGTCTAAATTAGATAAGCCGCTTACATCTACATTATTATCCCCAAGAGTAATCATTTTAAGCACCTGGATCACACACTTCTCAATCTCCTTGATTTCAGCCAAAACAAGTTCAATACTCTGAGACATTCTTCTTAAAGCTGGGTGCTAAGCTCTGGAATTATCCCAGTTGTTTCTTTCTCTTCACTTTTCAATGCATAAAATTTAATTTAAGAGGAAGGAGAAATTTGTATGTAATCCAACTTATCTCAATTCCCTGATAGCAGGCAGTACTGCAGGCTGCGACAAGCACAGTTCATATGCTTTCTTAAATAAGATCAAGGAAGAACGAAAATGGACTGAGTAGGTCACGGCCTGTGGCAGAGATTGCTGCCAGGGAATCAAGCCATGTCTGCTTTTACAATCCCTATAGAAACAGGCAATTTTTAAAGAGAGATTTGGATTCACAATGATGGACTCAGAGGACTGGACAGCAAAATTCCTCATTTTATGACCTTTACTGCAACAAACAACTAAAATCAACATCAGCTAATCATGAGTTGGTAGGCAAGTGACACATTAAACTACAAAAAAAAGCTCCTCTAAATTTCTCAATGTGGCCAAAGCCCCAAACAGCATTTATATATCACAACACAGAATTGTAATCTTTATGAAAACCAGACCAAAGTTAACCAGCTTCCTAAAGGCTCACTTCAATCCACTTTGCTGAGTTATAACATCTTAAGGTATGTCAACAACTATTTGCCTCAGTTTTTTGGGAATCTTGAAGTATTATTTTGCAGCAAATCTCACTAAAGCCACTTTTAGGTAAATCTGCCAGTGTCTTTAAATTTGCGGGTCCCATCTCTTCATCCAGAGAAGAAGGTTTCACCCATGTTGCATGTGGTGGCTAACAGAAAACAACATTTTCCCTTCGTGTTCACAACAACTGTTCTTTTTCACACTTTCTCTCTCTGGTCTAGGTTTCTGAATATGATTTATTGACTGAATGTAGGTTTGTCCTGATCAAGGCCAGCTTCTCCTTTCCTTGTACCCAGGGTGAAAGCTAACACTTGAATTTCAATAAGTCATGAACTGCATCCTTATCGCATGGCAACTAAATCACTTGAGTATACATTTGATCATTAGTAGTGGGAGATCACATATCTCTTTCTTTTGATCTATTTTACTTTGAGTAAAGAGATAGTTTAATAAATAACCTTTTTAATAGAACATTGTATTCATAATAGTTCATATCTTCCTCATGAGTCATAAAATGGGATTGTACTGAACCTATATTTTGGGTATGAAAGGAGTACTTCAGGGCTCAATAATGATGGACAATATCTAGTCACCATTCCAGGTGAGTCAATATTCTAGTCACCTCACAGGAAGCTCCCAAGCACTGAGGATGTCACCTAGAAAGGGGACGAAACGTTTGCAACAAAAACTCCCAGCTCAGCGAACAGAACCACAACAATGAGCACCCGAGCTACAAATCTTCTCCCAAACTTTGAACACCATTCCAAGGTGGAAGTGCACTGCTTCAAAATTAGATGCCCCCTTAGCATTCAGGGCATTAAATAGTATTCTAAAATCTAATTATCAGGTTAACAGTCACAATTCTGTACTGGTTGCACCAATTGTATCATGATATGATAAAACTGCACGGCAATCATGGCATTAACAGTCAGTAAGGACTTTGAAGGAGTGTTGATTCAAATATTGATGCCCTCCACTGTTTAGTTGCAGGTATGTCCTTTTAGGTTGCTAGTCAACTTCTTTGTCCTTTCTTATAATTTCTATCACTGAGTGGAGACCTTAAGGAACATATTTGCTGTGGTGATGTAGCATTGACTTGAAATATTCACTCTGTTTCTCTCTCCGCAGATTCTGCCTGATCTACTGTGTACTTCTAATATTGAATGTTTATATTTCAGAATTCCAGCATGCACATTATCTAGCTATTAGAATATTTGGTAAGTTTTCAACTTTGCGACTATTTATTTTATTGCCATCTGTTAGATCCAGCTTTATTAATGGAGGCTGAACAGCAAAGAAGCCAGAAGACCACAGGAGCAACAGTGAGAAGGTGGTGGAGGAGGGACTTTTACAGGTCTTCAGAGAACATTATTAACCATTTCAACCTAATCAATGTGCCTTCATTTCAATAGCAAGATTGTAATGCGTTCTAACACATTCAGTAAAGCCACAAGAGCCACAGGGCTTGGACAGCATTGCCCATGGCTGTCAAAGTCATTGTGGTCCTTATCATTTGGACCATGACTGTAGAGGTGAATTCTGGGCAGGACCATGTCATTGTCGAGAGTGTGGTGTTGGAAAAGCGGCATCCGAGGAGCAGGAGAATCAACGTTTTGGGCATAAGCCCTTCATTAGGAATGCCATGGCTGATCTAATTACTCAACATTCCTGTCTACTCCTGTTAGCCATTGATCCTTCTATTCATCAGGAACCTATTTACCTCTGCCTTAAAAATATTCAAAGACACTACTTCCCCCCACCTTTGGTCTCAGCAATGCCCTGCAACAGTAGAGCAAAACCTTTTTACCTTTGCATTCAATTCCCTTCATATAAACAACAACATCTTATTAACTTTACTAATGATTTACTGTACATTTGTGAATCATGTACTAGGACACCCAGGTCCCTCTTCATCTTAGAAATCTGCAATCTTCATGAGAAAATACATTTCACTTTTATTGTTCATGTCAATGTTGGCAATTTCATATTTCCCCACATTACGCTGAAATTGCTAGAGCTTTGTCCAGTCACATGAGCTATCCATATTCCTCTGTAACCTACTTTTGGTTTTCTCACAACACACTTTTTTTGTTTCATCTGCATCGACAGCAATCAAACCTTCCTTCTCTTCATTTAGTTGTTTGTATAAATTATATGGCCCTTGTCAGACACCACTTGTCAGATTGCCAACCAGAAAACGATCCATTTATGCTTATTTCCTGCTTGCTGTTAGCTAGCCAATCTTCCATACATGCAAATATGTTACCCCTACACTGGTAAGATATTGCAGATTATGGTTAAGTAATTGGACTCCTCTTATCTGAAAACCTGGTTGTTACCTGTGTAACGGCTTGAGCAGTGCTGTGATCCAACTCGTTTACCGAATCAAAAGGAAGGAATACGCCCGTGATTTCCAGGATTGTTACAGAAATATTGACATTTTTCAAGAGCATGGATAAAAACGTGAAATGTGGAAGTCAAGTTTAGTCTTAGCCGAATTTTACAATTTGAAAACTGTAGAGCTGGAGCATACAGTATTCTATTGAAACAGTGCAACTTATTTCATATTGGTATCTTTAAAGTCAATAACAATTGCCCTTAAAATTCTGCACATTCAACGTTCAGCTTTTGTAACTCTCCAGTTGGCCATTTCCATGGTTGCAAAGGTACAGATCGTGGTTTATTTTCCAAAGCTTGGCATACTTTATACTGTTTAATTCTGTCTATGTCCTTATCTAACCCTGGGTACCAAACTCACCGACAAGAATTGATCATGGTAACTGTATCTTTACAGAATTTCAACTCGAGCTTTCCACATGATGCAAAAGTTATCAGCTGACAACACATCTTTACTGATTAAAAATGGCCTGATGTCCAGATCCAGGACCCGTTTGACCACCAATTTAGTCATATCATCAGGTAAATATAGTCATACATGCTTTACAATATGGACATCTCAAGGAGTTGTTGTGCCAAAGTCTTTGGTATGGATTCATGATAATAATTCATTAGGCCCAAACAAGATCTGAGCTCAGATATATTCTGACTGTGTAGAGTCCGTATTGTTTGAACCTTACTCTGAATAAGATGTAATCTATCTTTATCTATGTTGTGGCTAAACATACTACAGAAGTTTGAAACATTTCCAATTCTACTGCACATGCCCAAACTCCATGCCTTTCCAAATGTTGGTGCAACTTCTTCAACTTGTCACCATTTGGAGCTGAAACAAATATATCATCCAAATAATACATTACTTCCTGAATTTCTCAAATATTCAATCCATTACCTCTTGAAAAATTCCATGGGTTGAAGAACAACTAAATGGCCGTTGAGGAAACTGAAATAGATCCGTGAGTGGGCGGCACGGTGGCACAGTGGTTAGCACTGCTGCCTCACAGCGCCTGAGACCCGGGTTCAATTCCCGACTCAGGCGACAGACTGTGTGGAGTTTGCACGTTCTCCCCGTGTCTGCGTGGGTTTCCTCCGGGTGCTCCGGTTTCCTCCCACATTCCAAAGATGTGCGCATCAGGTGAATTGGCCATGCTGAATTGCCCCTAGTGTTAGGTGAGGGGTAGGTGTAGGGGTGTGGGTGGGTTGCGCTTCGGCGGGTCGGTGTGGACTTGTTGGGCCGAAGGGCCTGTTTCCACACTGTAAGTAATCTAATCTAATCCATGTGGTTATAATCACCAAATATGATTTTGGCTCATAACCATCTGCAATTTGATGAGTTGACTATTAGCCAGTCCTAATTTTGAAAATAGATCTGACCTCCTTACACAGAGTGAACAAATCCCTGGTGTTTGGTAAATTATCAGGTGGATTACATTCTTGTATCTGATTTATGGTTGTTTATAATCCACACATAATCTTATACCATCATTTTCCTTTGATATTTCCATGGTAGGAGTATTCCAGTTGCTCTGTCTAACCTTCGCGAGAATGTTTTGGTTCCAGTCTTTTCATCCATTACTCAAGTTTCTTGCATTAGCTGGTACAAATATTTGTGGGACGGTAAATAGTGCAAATGACACAATGAGTCTACACAGGGATATTGACAAATTAAGTGAGTGGGCAAAAAAAGATAGCTAGTGGAATATAATGTGAAGAAATGTGAGGTTATGAGCTTTGGTAGAAGAATAGTGGAGCCAAATATTATTTCAAAAGAGAAAGGAGGAATTTGAGCACTCTCAACTATGAATCATAAAAATCTAGCATCCACGTTCAGTGGGTGAAAGGAAAGGCAAATGAAATGTTCAACTTTATTTCAAAGGGAATGGAGTATAAAACTTGTAAGATTTTGTTAAAACTATACAAGACGCTAATCAGACGACAGCTAGAATACTGTGACCAGTTTTGGGCTTCTCATTTAAGGAAAGGCACACAAGGATTTCAGGCAGCCCAGAGAAGGTTCACTAGACTGAGGCCATGCATGGAGGCACTGTCTTACAAGGAAAAGGTGAGTAGTAGGAAACTTGTTTCCCTGAGCTGAAACCTTGTATTGCAGGATTCCAGCTGAACAATTCTTGAGCTTGTCAATCAAAATTTCTGAGGGAGAGAAACGAGCAGAAATATAAAAGAGCTCTGTAGTTAAAAAATGCAGAGCATTTTTCTACATTGTTATTTCTTAAAAATATTGAAATAAAATTCTACATAGTTGCTTTATCAAATTTTATCACTTTCACCATTTGTGAATTTGAAAGCTTCCATTAAGTCTCTTAATATCCTCTGTTTAAGCAGCAGAACTCAGTATCTAGTTTGTCCTTGGCCCTCCTTATTTAGACCATTCTAATATCTTTCTTCTGCATGATCTCCAAAGCTTTGGCATTCTTCCAAAAGTAGGGTGACCAGGATTGAATACTATATTGCACCTGCGGCCTGTGCAAATATTTAGCACAGCTCACTTACTGGCGTACAATTTGGAAAGCTAAGGATTCTATTTCATTTTGGAAGGGTTTATAAACTTATTCTCCCACTGTCAATAGTATGTGTGCAGGAAAGCACAGATCTTTCTGGCATGGACCCTCTCTGGCACCTGGATTTCTGCCATTACTTCAGATTGCTTCTCATCATTTTTTCAACCAAAATGTACCAGTTCACATAACCATTAATTTAATCTGTATTGGTCGGCCCATTTCACTGGTCTATGTCTTCTGACAGTGGTTTTTGGCCCTTCTTGAAAGTTCTGAGTTCCGAACTATCTGCATATTTTGAAATATTTTAATTCTGTTAAGAATGGGGACATTAAAACAAGCTAATTTCATAACCTCCACATCAGGCATCACAGAGAGGGAAAGTTTTAATTTACACATTTTTAAAAAACTCGAACTTTTAATTGACACCCCACAGGAAGGTTAATCAAAAACGGATAAATTTTCGTCAATACAAAACTAAAAGATAAAATAAGGTCTATAAATCAAACTGAAAACTTTTTGAGAAACCATGTAGTTTCATTGAGTTACATCAAAATGGTACATTTTATCTCACTGCTGGTGTACACAATGAGTCTGCATGACATGACAGCACAGGAAAACCACTCTGCTCCAGCCATTGTTTTTAACACTGTTTCGAGAAATGTTGCCCACTGTGAACATTTGACCTGTATTATTCAGTTCTCTATTATTTCAGCTGAAGAAACCCAATTCAATTGCTTCCTTTTTTTTCAGTCCAACAAGTCACATGCCTTCTGCTTAACCTGCTTATTGACTTACTGCTAATGTAATGTGAATTTTATTTGACAGCTGACTATGTCTCTGATCCAGTGGCTGTATTTGAACAAATAGACTGCTGGAGAAAAACTTTTATTTTGTAAAAAAAAGGAGCAGCATGCTGGTAACAGAAAACAAGCATATTTAATGAGCAGTCAGGTGATACGAGGCAATGAAGTTGGCTGCATATTATCATGAATTATTTCTGCACTTGTTGCTCTTGCTTTTAATTCTATCTCCAGCTTTTCTGTTGTGCTATTAACTTAACTTCTGTTAATTGATGCAAATCACACAGGTATAAATCTTCACTCGCAAGAAAAGCCTCTGCAACTGACAAAACATTCTTGTTTCCCAAAAAGAATCGTAAAATTCATCATGAAATCCTGTTAGCCGAAAGAAGAAAACCCAGTAGCCAAATAAATTTGTGGATTTCAAATCCCAGATAAACCCCCAGCTTCATTATGATTGTGGCTGAGACCAGTACCTCTTTTTAAAAATTGAAGAAACATAAAACCCTGTTGTTCACTGAAGGATTAAAGCTTCAAGATTCTATGGCCTAAATCAAATGGGTTTTTATGATCTCAGTGAGCAAACGTATGCTCAAATGGAACGTGAAGTTTTTACAGTCTATCTTTATGTTCCTTGAAAATTTGCATTCTCTTTCTCTAGGTGTTTTATTGTCTGCATTTTCTTAGTCATTTTGTTGTTCCTACATTGCTAAGTCTTAAATTGCCCAATCTTTTTTTTCTGACTTTCTTATAAGCCATTCCCATTGATCTAATGTAATCTTTAACATCTTTAATTCATTACATTTGGTTTACTTTTTCGTATGAGAGTTTGTGCCTTAGAGAATTGTATATCTGATGTAGACCTTATATTATTTCTTTAAATATTAGCCATCACCTGTCTACTGTCAAATACTTTAGTGCTTTTTTTCCAATTCACCATAGTCAACTAGTCTGTTATACTTACATAAATTTCCTTTCTTCAGATTTAAGACTCTAATTTCAGAATGAACTATATCACATTCGAACTTAATGTTAAATTTTAACATATAACATACTTAATTCCCAAAGTCTCCTTAACAGCAAGGTTATTAGGTAGCTGATGGGTGAGTCCCAAATCAGAGGACACAGTTTAAAAATAAGGGGTAGGCCACTTAGAACAGAGTTGAGCAGAAACTTCTTCACCCAGAGAGTGGTGGGTGTATGGAATGCTCTGCCCCAGAAGGCTGTGAAGGCCAAATGTCTGGATACTTTCAAGAAAGAATTAGATAGAGCTCCTAAGGATAGTGGAATCAAGGGTTATGGGGATAAGGTAGGAACAGGATACTGATTGAGGATGATCAGCCATGATCATAATGAATGGTGGTGCTGGCTCAAAGGGCAGAATGGCCTACTCCTGCACCTATTGTCTATTGTCTATTCCCAAAGTTCAATTCTAGATCCAAAGCAACTTGATCCTTAATTGGTTCTTCAATGTAAAGTTCCAGAAGCTCATCTTGTACAATTTCAGGAATTTATCTTCCACAACATTACTTCTGACTTGTTTAATCCAAGCTAAATGTAAATTGAAGTCATCCATTATCCATGTTACATGCAGTTCTGATTGATACCAGGCCAAAAATTATTAGTACAGTTTGCTGGCTAGAAATAGCCCCTTCAATATTGGTTGCCCCTTACTGTTTCGTAACTCTATCTAAATTAATTCACCTAATTCTACGTCTTCCTTTTCTTACTAATTTACAGATTTCATCCATCATAAATGAGGGCAGCCTCACTTCTTTTTATGTCAATACCTCCTAAACACTAAATATCTTTGATTTTCAATCTTGGTCACATTGTAGCTGTGTCTCCCGACAGTAATTAAATCATACCCATTTATCTTAATTTTTACTTCCAAGTCATGAACTTCTTTTATGAGTGCCATGTGTATTTAGATAGTGCCTTTCATTTGTATTGCTTTCTCCTGCAATCCAATCGAATGCTTTGTCTGACTTCTACTTGTTTACTACTTCTTTTAACCTTAAACCTAAGTTGCACCTTAGGTTTCCATCTACTCAGAACCAGCCCCACTGCCTAAAAAATGGTCCATTAGGAGGACCTAACCTAAGGTCCCAATGTTAAATTCAATTACTTCAGAAACTGACCATGTTCGATCAGTTGCCCATTTGTTTCATTGGGTCTACCCACCCCCTCCACCCACAGTCTTGATGAGTTTATACAATATCTGATTTACTTCACACTTGGTAGAGAGGGCCAATCCTCTCTCTTTCACATCTTAATTGACACCCATCTTACATCTCTTTGTTTTTCTTTCTTCACTATTAGCAATCCCTTTGTCTCTTGCATTGGGTCTCTATACTATCTGTCCTCTTACTCCTCCTCTGCTTCTGTCAAAATTATTAAAACATATTGGCACACCTTTCCATTCTGAAGAAGAGTCACACAACACTTGAAAAACTAACTCTTTCCCTCCCTCCACAGATGCTGCCAGACCTGTTGAGTTTCTCCATCATTCTCTGCATTTGTTTCATATTATTAGCATTTTGCTATGTCAGTTAGCACAGACGCAAAGCCAAAGAGTTTGTCATGGTTGTCAGCAGGCTTCAATCAAATCAATGGGGATAGCTCACCCAAGATATCTTGGCAAAATAAGTCATTAGCAGCCTCTTATACCTCTTAGCTCCTGCTCAGGATCCTCTTTGGACAAATGGTAAGGAGCTGAATACTGTGTAGTTGACCCATCTTGACTCTTTCTGCCTTATTCTGGGATGTTTTTCTCATGGAATGAGAGAAGGAGAAAGGTGTTACAGAAGATAAAAGTGGGTGAAACAGCTATTACTGAAATTGGTAGAGCATCTAGCTTTGTGTGAGGTAGATCTAGTAGCACAGACAGTAAGTGTGAGGCATCAGAGAGAAGATAGTGGCACTTACTCTGCTGGTGTAGAAAAGAATATTGACCTTTTTCCTACATTGCTGAGCATTCCTCCAAATGAAACTGCTGTAACCTGGGTGGCAACCTTGGTCCAGAGTGGCATAGACTGATGTTATGACCTCCACACCTAATCCTGGGAGGACCATGCCCTCAAAGCGAGCCACAGATTTCCTCTTGTCTGTCATGTCTGGGTGAAATGTCAGTAATTGCACAGGGCAGCTCCAGACTGAAAATGTTTGTCTGGGTGCACAACCACCTTCTAAATATGGTACTAGTACCGAGGATGCTGGTCATTTCTAAGATCTCTGGTAAGAACTGCAGGAATAGCATGTGGTAAGATGGGCAGAGCCCGGGTTGTGATATCTGCTATAAGGGCTGAAACACCAACTAATTTGATGAGATTGGTTTGATATAGCAAGAAAACCTGCTTAGAGTCATAGTGAGCATATCTCCCCAAATGCAACACAACCCAAACTTAGCCAAAACAAACATAAGATTCAGCCCAATGTTTCAGCATGCTGATTACCTGAGCCATGATATTTATTGTATCTGCATATCTTGCATTATATTTTTGTTTTCCTCACATAGATTCATGTTGGACAGGTGAGGGGAACCATCAGCCAGATGTAGGGAGAATACCCATTGTCTAATTCCAATCATGCTCTGGTTCACTATGTTGGCCTAATATTAATGAGAATGGCTGACAGACCCAAGATGATATGATGAAGGTTACCACAGGATAGAAGGCATTCACCAACGCTGGGATCTCTTCATGGTTGCACACTAACTACACATCAATGGATTGCAGTCCCTATGATTTTTCCCTATGGTTCTTGTATCTCCCTGCATTGACATGGAGACCCACAGAGACTCATGTTGAAAAGTTTGGAAAAGTGCAGCAGGTCAGGCAGTATCCGAGGAGCAGGAGAATCGATGCTTTGGGCATAAATGTCAGGGATGTGGGTATGAGGTCCTTGGGAAGGCAATAGATGCAGGTGAGGGTGTGGTGATGGTGATATGTCAGAGGAGAGGGTGGAGCAGATAGGTTGGAAGGAAGATGGACAGGTGGGACAGTTCAAGAGAGCTGTGCCAAGTTGGGATCTGGGTTGAGATGGGAGAGGGTAGATGAGAAAACTGGTGAAGTCAACATTGATACCATGTGGTTGGACAGTCCCAAGGAGGAGTGGAAGTGGTCAGCCAAGGGTAGTGGGGTTGTTTGGTATGTGTGTCCCAGAGATGTTTCCTGAAATGTTCTGTGAGCTGATGTCCTGTATCCCTAATGTAGAGGAAACCACATCGAGCACAACGGACACAGTAGATGAGGTGTTTGGAAGGGCAAGAAAATCTCTGTCAGATGTGGAAGGACCTTTTGGGGCCTTGGATGGAGGTGAGGGGAGAGATGTGGATGCAGATTTTACACCTCTTGCAGTGGCAAGGGGAGGTGTCTCATGTGCCTCATGAGGACAGTCAATGGGTTCTTGCATCACTGGCAACCCTCTACCCTCACAAAGCCATCTGCTTGGAGAGAACATCTGTTGTCTCTATGACCTCCAAGACTTTAGATTAGATTACTTACAGTGTGGAAACAGGCCCTTCGACCCAACAAGTCCACACCGAACCGCCGAAGTGCAACCCACCCATACCCCTACATATACCCCTTACCTAACACTACGGGCAATTTAGCATGGCCAATTCACCTGACCCGCACATCTTTGGACTGTGGGAGGAAACCGGAGCACCCGGAGGAAACCCACGCAGACACGGGGAGAACGTGCAAACTCCACACAGACAGTCGCTTGAGTCGGGAATTGAACCCAGGTCGCTGGCGCTGTGAGGCAGCAGTGCTAACCACTGTGCCACCGTGCCGCCCCATCCGTCCCAGATGGATTGATGAACAGCATACTAGGAGGTGTTCACTATGTGACTGTGCCCATCTGGAATGATCAAATCTCATTGAAAATTAATATAACTTTATGGACATTCTCAGCACATCTGAATCTTGCAATGATCTATGGAAGGAGGTAGCACAATATTGTGATTACCTCCTTGTTGAATTTGATGCACCTCAAGCATTGCACCTTGGACAGTTAGATGTAGGAAAAATACTCTCTGAAAACCTATGCTGGATGTTGACTTACTTTTCCTTTTCCCTCTGCAAGGAACGTCCCCTTCCTGTAGGCACTATTTTACTTCTCATTTGCATTTCAGATCAGAGATACTACAGCTATAATCTCCATACCTGTTGTCAACTGGTGATGGGCAAGTGAACAAAAACCTCTGCTAACACTGAATTAATGTGCCAATTCAACAAGACCACTCCATAATATTTCCACAACCTTTGCAAAAGCAGAAATATGTTTTTAAAAATCTGTAATTTGAATGACCGTCCCTTTATGCTGCCAAGGGTGAGGAGGCATGTGGTCATGAGCGTGGGGTGGTGGGGGGGGGGGGGGGGGGGGGGGGGGAGGGTTCGGTTATAAACTGAATATACATTCCACTGCACATTCACTGGGCCTGCACACTTAAAGTTGCAAACATCTCACGTCATTGCATTATCAATCCCTCAGAATCTGCCAGTTTAGCTTGGTGCAATACACTTGGCTGCTTGTTCCACATCCCATTAAATTTCCCTTCAGCAGAAAAGAACAACACGTATTATACATACCAAGTGTCCAATCTGCCACTGGTAATTAGCTGCCATTGCTGAAGTTGAAAACTACACTTATAGACTGCTTGCTGTGTACACCTGTGCAGCATCTATTGTGTTCTGATGCCAAATACAAAGTCTCAAAAGCATGTGCCAGCTGATTACTCAGTTGTAGGCAGCAATAACCTGCTCTGGTCCTTATCTGGGATGTGCACATTTACACTCCCAGCATCCTGGTATTGAAGTAAGGAGAGAGAACCATGGCTAACATTTCTGTCTGAATTCACTTGTTAATTTCCTTATTACTGCCCTGTCAGAGATCAGTTAATACAACAGTGAAGGTACTGACTTTAGGACTTTCAGTGTCTACTGTCATAAATTTAATATAAGCCAGGAAGATGCCATCAACCCCCGTACTTACAGTGACATGCTGTCACTGTTACCTGCAAGATGCAATGAACCAGCTTCTCTGCATGGCTTAGGAAACACAAGCATTCTCGTCACCTGCCAGCTCTGTTCTCCTCTCTTCTACTGTAGATTCAGAAACATGAGGCCCATCGTGTTTTTGCCAGTCAAAAAAGATCTAATTATACTAATCCCATTTTTTAGTTTGCAGCCAGTAGCCCTGAAGGCTATGGCAACACAAGTGAATATCTAAGTACTGCCTCAATGTTCTAAGAGTTTCTGGTTCAGCTATTCTTGCAGGTAGAGAGTTCTACATGCCCATTACTCTCTGGGTGAAATAATGTTTCCTCAAGTCTCCTTATAACATTGTTATAATACAGAGTAAATCCCTCTGCTAATTTAAACCAGAAACACAAAAACGTTTCACCCCGTGTTGTAATCTGTTAAAATTTGAGAGGTCAATCGCTGTCCCAGAGGTCACCATTTAAAGTAAAAAGTTAACAACTTTATTCTTTAATTCCAACAGAGACTATTAAAACCAATTAAAACTCCTTTCTCTTAAACCTATCTTTTACCTCCCACTATACAATACTAGTCCAATTCAAAATCCCAATTAAGATTTACAAAAAAAAGTCATGTTTCAAAATCAGTCAGTTTTGCCAACTCGCCTTTGTAGATTTTTCTCTGCAGATTCTCTCCAGGTTGATTTTGGTGTTCTGCTGTGCAAACTCCTTGCACAGACAGGTACCTTTCTGAGAGATTTTGAGTTAGCAGCCCACATTTGTTGGTCTTTTGGCAGTTCTCCCTTAACTGTTCAAAATGGCTGGTTTTATACCCCAAAACATTGGATCGTTTCATTGGTTTTAAAATTATCAAAATAGTAAATTCAAATTTGATTGGATTCTATTATCTTGGGGCATAATTTATGCCCCTGATTGGCTGAATTTGAATGTTTTTGTTCATAGCAATGCAGCTGCACTATTGGTTTCGACCAAGTGTTACATTGTTACCTTGTTCAGAACACTTTGTGCTGTGTCAGGCAGTCCTTGCTAGTTTTTCAATTCTCTTAAAGGTACAGTACTTCTACACATTCATAACACATTCAACCCCTGGTTATTGACCCTTTTACTAATGGAAAAGTGTTTTCCTTTCCACGCTATCTATGCCCTACAAAATCTTCTTAGTTCTATCAGATTCCCTCTCAAAATTTGTGATCCTTAAGAAGACAACTCAGGCCTATATAATTTTTACTCAAAGCTCAAAACTTCCAGTCTAGGCAGTATCCTGATAAATGATCTCTCCACTCTCTCCCTTGCAATTCTATCTAATCAGAATGCAGTGACCAGAACTACATTCAGTACTCTAGTGGCAGCCTACCCAGTGTTTTATACATTTCCAACATAACCTTCATACTCTTGTTTACTTTCCTTTGGCTAATCAGGATAGGTATTCTACTTGCCTTATCTTACCTGCCCTGCTATCTGCAAAGGTTTGTGGATATACTCAGCTCGGTCCCTCTGATCTCAGTACTTTCCAGGGTCTGATTATTCATTATTCAATCTCCTGCCTTGTTGGCCTTCCCCAGGTACATTATGTGGTACCTTCTCAGATTGATTTCCATTTGCCACTGTCTTGCCCACCTGACTAATCCTTTGATATCCTCCTGCAGTTTACAGCTATCTCCTTTGCCAGTTACCACTTCATCAATTTTTGTGTCATCCACTATCTTTTTGACCATATTCCTTGCATTTAAGTCCCCATCATTAAGTGTACTGGCAATAGCCAGGGCACCTGCACTAAGCCCCATGGAACAAAATTGGAAACAGATTTCCTGTCACAAAAAAATCCCTTGACTAACATCCACTGCTTCCTGCCCCTCAGCCAATTTTGGAATCCAATGCGCCTCTTTGTCTTGGATCTATAGATACTTTCTTGACCAGTCTGCCATGACAGACATGATCAAAAGCATATCTTTTCCTGAACAAATCCATGCTGACTATTTCTGATTAATCAATGTCTCAAGTGTAGATATATTCTATCGCTCAGAATGCTTCGTAATAACTTTTCCACAACCAAGGTTAGATTGACTGGCCTGTAATTTTCTGGTCTAGCTTTCCTCTCTTTTTTAATAATGGGACAATATTATCATTCCTTCAGCCATCTGACACCTCATGTAACAAAAGAGGATTTGAAAATTACTGGTTAGGCCCCTGATAATATCTCCTTGCCCTCCCCCTCAAAACATTTGAGTACAACTCATTAAGACCAGCATTTTTTCACTTTTAAGGCTAATAAATCTCTTTGTACCTCCTCTCTCCCTGTCTCTGTTAATTTCTTCTATTTCACAGTTCTCCTCCCTGATATCTATAGCTGCATCATTCTTTTCCATTGAGGATCATGGCTACGTTTTCTAGGCCCAAACACAGATTACATCTATGGTCCTTAATTGATCCTACTCTTGCCTTAGTTATTCTATTGCCCTTTTTATATTTGAAAATCTCTTTCAGTTTACCTTTTTTTTCATACTCTCTTAGATTTCTTAATTCCCTCTTAATCTGCCCTAGAAACTTCTTTAAGACTCCTCTCTGCAGTATTGAGCCACAGCATGTGCCATAACTTTCTCTTTCTTTCTTAATCATCACATTACATCCCTTGACAACCAGATTTCTCCAATCTTGGTACAATGCTTTGTCCTTATGCGGACACATTTGTCCTATAACCCTGTGTCAACGTTTTAACTGTAGGTAGCTGCTCCCAGTCCACATGGGCCAAATCATATCTTATCTTAATAAAGTTGGGCTTTCCTTAGTTGAGAACTTCCATTTCTGGACCATCCTTATCATTTTCTACAACTATCCTAAATCTAACTAAACTATCGTCACTATCTCCACAGTAATCCCCTAAAGATATGCTTCCCATATGCCTGGAATCATTTGTGAATAGCCCTTGTCAGGTTTTCACTATACTAATTTTAAAAAATTCTTCTTGAATTAAATTATAGAAATTTCGTTCCTCCCTACCTTGCACACTGAAACTATTCCAGTTAATATTTAGATTATTAAAATCCCCTATCGTTATGGTTTTGTTATTCTTGCACTTGTTTGAAATTTGATTATATATTTGATCCACAGTGACCACAAGGATCGGTGCTAGGTCCACTACTTTTATAGAAATGATTTGGATGTGAGCATAAGAGATATAATTAGTAAGTTTGCAGATGACACGGAAATTGGAGGTGTAGTGGACAGCAAAAAAGGTTACCTCAGATTAAAACGGGATCTTGATCAAATGGGACAATGGGCTGAGAAGTGGCAAATCGAGTTCAATTTAGATAAGCATGAAGTGCTGCATTTTGGGAATGCAAATGTCAGCAAGACTTATACACTTAATGGTAATGTCCTAAGGATTGTTGCTGAACAAAGAGACCTTGGAGTGCAGGTTCATAGCTCCTTGAAAGTAGAGTTGTATGTCACTAGGATAGTGAAGAAGGTGTTTGGTATGTTTTCCTTTATTGGTCAGAGTATTGAGTACAGGAATTGGGAGGTCATGTTGCGGCTGTACAGAACATTGGTTTGGCCACTTTTGGAATATTATGTGCATTTCTGGTCTTCTTCCTATCAGAAGGTTGTTGTGAAACTTGAAAGGGTTCAGAAAAGATTTACAAGGATGTTGCTAGGGTTGGAGGATTTGAGCTATCGGGAGAGGTTGAATAGGCTGGGGTTGTTTTCCCTGGAGCATAGGTGGCTGAGGGATGACCTTACAGAGATCTATAAAATCATGAGGTGCATGGATAGGATAAATAGACAAAGTATTTTCCTTAGGGTGGGGGAGTCCAGAAATAGAGGGCATAGGTTTAGGATGAGAAATATCAAAGGGGAAAGATATAAAAGAGACCTCAGTGACAACTTTTTTATGCAGAGGGTGGTACGTGTATGGAATGTGCTGCCAGACGAAGTATTGGAGGCTGGCACAACTGCAACATTTAAAAAGCATCTGGATGGGGATATGAATAGGAAGGGTTTGGACGGATATGGGCCAGGTGCTGGCAGGTGGGATTAGATCAGTTTGAGATATCTGGTCAGTGTGGACGAGTTGGACTGAAGGGTCTGTTTCCTGCTGTACATCTCTATGACTTTATGATTCTACCTCTCCCTAATTCTTTGATGGCCTGTAGTATATACCCAATAGCATAACTGCCCCTTTTGTGTCTTTGATACTTTTTGTATCACCTCATTTAATGACCCTCCCATGATATTATCCTTCCTCATGACCATACCTGATTCTTTGATCAATATAGCGTCAACTCAACCCACACATCCCTTCTATCCCTGTCTCTATCTTGTCTGCATTTCCATAACAAGGAATTTGTTACCTGCAAGAGAGATGGTATATTGTGTAGCGTGCATTCAGAAGATGTGTCTAGCCTAGCTGGAAATGCCTGGGATCAGAGAAGAGTGGGTGTTTGAGAATGATATGAGGTATTTGGATGTTGGCCATGATCCTGTTTTCTAAATCATCCTCAAACATTTTAGAATAGATTAGTTCCCATTGAACCTAACGTCTTGAGTCCAAAAACAGGCATTAGTTTTCAAATTATTTTTTTCAAGGAACTTTTACTGAATGTTGATTTTCCACTTAATTCTGTGCAAAAATCTATTTTCGCTCTTAAAAGTATGAAGTAAATTATAGAATCATGGAATACTTACAGAGTGGAAGCAGGCCATTCAGCCCATCGAGCCCACCAGACCCTCTGAAAATCAGCTCACCCATTTGACCTTCTGATTTGACATCAGGGCTGGCATTTTTGAGCTCAATCTTTCCCCGGCAGAGGGGACTCACTCCAGAGCCATTTAAATGCATCATCAGATTAGTTACTCAGTATGCAATTTTCTGAAACTGTCCGGGGAGTATGTGGCAAATGCTCAAAGACTTTATCATGATTTCACAGTTTCTGTGGAAATGACTTGTGCACAAAAATGGTACAATAGTAGGCATTCCCTTTGGAAAACAACTTAACAAGGAAAATGAGAAAAATATAAGCTGTCAGAAAAGGAAGGAGGAAAGGATGGCTGGATTTTAGAAGGATACAATATCCATATAAGTGTTCAAGGGCCAGTTCTCCTTCATAGACCTCAATGAGAAACAGTGCCTGACATGTTTATGCTTAAATTAAATTGTTATTGAAATCTGCCACATGTTACAGGCACAACTGAAAACTCATGAGTAATGCAAAGATTGCATTGCCAGTGCCTGTGAGGATGATCTTAGCCATCAATTTCATATTTCTCTTCAAATCAAACAAAAAAAAAGGAGTGGAGTGAGAAAGAGCTTTCATTTGTGTAGCAGCTTTCATTAACTCCCAAAACTCTTCAGAGTGAAAAGGTTGCTTAAAATTGAAGATGCTTCTCTACATGATTAAGCATGGTAGCCATCTTCATACAGGCATGCCCCACAAATACAGTGATATCCTTTCAAATACAAAAGATGATGAAATATGCATGGGACAAGCTTTCAAGTGGCACAATTTATGACTGAACAAAGTAATCCTTGACAGGCAGCTTCTGCTACAAGTGTTAGAAATGAAGTTACCAAGTATGATGTGATGTTTCTGATTTAAATGCCATTTATTTTTGAATTTATATCTTTGAATTTTGAACTAGTAGCATATGGAGTTTGTGTGTGTCTGAAAGGGTTTCTTGATTAACTTTTAAGTAATTCTGTAACCATGGTTATGACCTTCAGAAAAAGAGACCGAGAGAGATAGTCTTAGAAGTTAATGCTTTTTTACATAGGAGTGAACTACAAACAGTGTGATACATTTAGCTATTAGACCAAAAATTCTGATATCTTTTGGGCTTAGGGGAAATGTCCCTGGCCAGAAAACATTTTTTTTTAGTTTCAGTATTGCAGTTTTGCAGGGTTTTTCTGCTGAAGCTGGCTTTGTCAAGCAATTCATCCTGAAAAGAACAAACATGGTTTAGGATTATTAAAAATAGGTTACCTCATTGTAAGGTGTTTAATAACTGTTTCAGGCCAGAAGTGTTTGCTTAAGATCCTGAAACGTTTATTTGAGGAAGAGAATATTTAAGCTTAGTTGTGTGATGAATCCCACTGATCCTTCGGCATCAAGATCCCAGCTGTCTTCTGATTATTTGCAAGCCTACTCCCTGAGGTTTAAGAGCTGCAAATTTGAAAAGCCTAGTGGGTATGCCTAATCCTAATGTGGTGTCAAGAACTGAAACCAGCAAACATTGTGGTTCACAACCTGGATTGAAAGTTTGTCAATGTTATTAGTTTATGAATTTTTATGGCATTACTGGGCTATTAGAATTGCCCCCTAGGTGATACTATACTTAGGAAAAAAACTGGAGGATTTATTTTTCATATTTTGGACCAGAATTTTAAATGGCTAAAGAACATTTCAAAATATTAATTTACTGTTCTGCAAAATCAGATAGCTGAATATTGTATGTATTTACATCATATTTTGACAAATCACAAGGAAATGCATAGAGATATTTTGGTAAGCGAATGGTCCAGAAATGGGAGACCTGGTAATAAAAAAAATTACTGACAATGAGAAACAGAAACACAAAGAAATTTTAGGTTCTATTCATTGACACATAGACATGTTTTTAGCTTCTGAGTGAAGATTGATTTATTTTTGATAATAAATAATATCTGATTATTTATCTGCACCCTGCAAATCATTTGTTCTCTTTGTAATTGTGCTGACCTAGTTTTTCCATCCTATCTAGTATTTAAACTTACTATAATAACACCATGTCTCCATAATAATTCAAAAACTGGTTGTTAAGAATATTGTATTGGTGCAGCACAAACAGAACTACACTGGAGAGAACACAGAAATTGCATTGCAGGTTTAGGCGCTTGAAAGTTCCATTAATAAATTATTTTGGAAAAAGCAAATGGATCAAACTTACTTCAGAGACACTAACAAAAAAAATCATCCCTCTGTTCATGGTTAGCTAAGAAATGAGACTAACTGGTTTTATGCCAAAATGAATTCCACTTTCCATTTCAATATTGCTTGGAAATTTTAATTTTGAATAAAGAGCAATTCCATCAGCAAACATCAGCTCTCATTCATATATTATTCTACTCTCTACAATTTAATGTCAGCAGAATTTCTGGCTTGTTATTTTTACTATATAAAACAGAAACAGAGGGATCATATTTGTAATTAGTGGTAATGGAATGGCACTTTGGTAACAGTGTATTCTTGAAGGATGGTGAACAGTGACTTGCCATCCATTTGGCATTTAATCCAGTGTGGATCCCTCTGCAGGGGATCTGTGGACAGGAAGGCAACAATGTGGATCATCAGCCAATTAGATTGAAGAGTCATCATGTAGCCATGCAGTGTTCAACCAGAAGCATGTACTCACAGAGTCACAGAATTGTTATAGTGCAGAAGGAAACCATTCAGCTTATCGCATCTGCATTGGATCCCAGGTCATTTTAATTTTGTGCCAATTTCTTTCCTTTTTCCCCATAGCCTGGCACATTTTCCTCTTTAAATAATCATCCAATGTCCTTCAGAACACCTCAGTTGAACGAACCTCCACCACAGTTCCAGGCAGTACATTTCACACCCTGACTACTTGCTGCATGAAAAAGATTTTTCTTACTTAGCATTTGCTTCTTTCATAAAGTATTTTCGAACTGTGCCCTCTGGTTCTCAACTCCTTTACGAGTGGGAATCATTTCCCGCTAGGTACTCTGTCCAGACCATTCAGAATTTTGAAACCTTCTATTACATCTGCTCTTAGTCTTCT
Organism: Hemiscyllium ocellatum; assembly: GCF_020745735.1. Taxonomy (NCBI): domain Eukaryota; kingdom Metazoa; phylum Chordata; class Chondrichthyes; order Orectolobiformes; family Hemiscylliidae; genus Hemiscyllium; species Hemiscyllium ocellatum. Next base: position 53,097,907 of record NC_083413.1, read on the forward strand.
CTCCAAGGAATACAATCCCCACCTCTCAATTCTTACCACACAATTCTACTGTCTCATCCCTGGAACCATTCCCGTAAACCTTTTCTGCACCATCTCCACTGCATTCATATCTTTCCAGAACTGTACACAATACTCCAGCTCAAAATGAAACAAAGTAGGAGAAAAAAATATATAAATTAGATTTAACTTGAAATCAGAAGGTCAAATAAAGACTGAGGCCAAAAGCAATAGGTGGAGAATAAGAGAGCCAGAAACAAAAATCATTTATAAAAAATTATTATAAATCTTCACATTCAATGTATACAAAATTGAATGATTGTTTGAGACTGATCATGCTGTTGAAAGTTTAGTTAAAATTGTATGCACCAGCCCTAAATTTTTCTGCCATCATTAGTGGATACCTTGTAGCTAATTATGACATCTTTCCCCCTTTACATGGATCTAGTGTTGAATCAACCAGCAACAGATGAGAACGGATAAGTAATTTGGAAAGAAATGTATGGTCGTGGACTAAGAATCCAGAGATCCAGAACAACACTTTTGGGACCAGGACTCAAATCTCACCACTGTGGTTCGTGGAATTTTATTTCAATTAATAAATTTAGAATATAAAGCTAGTCTCAGTAATAGTCCTATGAAATTATCATCAATTGTCATAAAATACTCAGCTGGTTCACTAATATCCTTCAAGGATAGAGATTCTCAGCAATATGACATCCTTAACTGCAATGTGAGAAGTGGCTTAGCAAGCCACCCAGTTCAAGGGCAATTAGGGATAGGCATTAATTATTGACTTGACCAGTGGCAGCTACATCGTAAAACAAAGGAAAAGAAAATTGTGCATTTGGTACTCCAGATGTTTCTATCTGATTTACTGTGTAATTATGTTGGCCTCATTGTTATTATCACACAAATTCCAGAACACAATGCTTCGACATTTTGACTAGATTCCATGGTTATTTAATTTTTTTTCTTTAAAATGAGATCAAAGGCCAAATGGTGAATGATTTTTTAACCCAACTTTGTTATTTGAAATGCAGCAACTAAAACAGTAAATATTGACATAGTTCCCCGTGCAGGAGTTAAACTGTCTAAATACATCTGTCAGAAACTAAAAAACTGCCTCATCAATAAATTGGTGTATGATGTATGTAGCATCCCGATGCAATTTTAAAGTTCAGTTTACTGGCCAACCCTCAACCTCTATAGGATTTTGATGAGAAGAGAGGAAGATAAACAAGACTTCATGATAGCAAGAGTTGAATGGAAAGCAAATGTCTGAAACATAAAATACACATAACATTATGAAATTTCTGTTTTATGAAGCCCGCATGTGACAACAAAATGCTCTTAATAGCAGTGGTGATAGGAAAAAAGGAACAGCAGAGTCTATAGTTCAACTGAAAATGGGAGGTGCCATGACGTGAGGAGATGAAAGATGCAATAGAGTGGACGCTTGAACAGGGGAGAGACATTCTAATGCCTTGTATTCTGGGGAAAGTTAGAGAAATGAAGTGTTTTATCTATTTGTGCTAATTTAGTGAGATTGGTGGAATAGTTATTGCACTGGATCCAAGCCATTGTCATTCTTGCAGCTTAAAATCTCTGCCATAGATTACATTTTTTAAAGTGTAAAAATATAAAAATTGGCATGAAAACAGAAATGACATCCATACAATATTGCAAACCATGCAATACCTCTTTAGCTGATTAATACAATGCCCTGGGTCACTTCTAATTATATCCTATTGTTAGTTGCCTCTTTGTGATAAGATGATGACTAACTATACAGAAAATGAAATCAAACAGCAGCTTGTACAGCTGATAAATTCCAATAAATTTCACGCCAGTAACAAAGAATGTGAAGCTTCTTTACTGTCTGAATATAAACTAATTTGATATTAATCACTAAATTGTTGAATGATGCTATATTAATGATGAAAAGTTTCAGCTTTCCATATCCCTGTTGTTGTCTAGTCTACTGATTATCGTGATTAATCTGAAAAATGTGCGTGGAGTTACAACATTATCTGTTAATGTAACTACTTAATAAAAAATTACTTGAGCCAGCCGAATGAGATCTTAATTCTTAATTTCACAATATCATTGGCATTTCAGTCTCCAATTTCCTCCCACTCAAGTTTGATCAAGTTTTTGTGCTGAGGAAATTTTTTTAGAATCAAGCAATACATGATGAAGTTAGAAAACATGGATTCTCAGCACGAGTGATCATTGAAATGAAGGAAATGGGAGCAGAAGTTAACTATTTAGGCCGTCAAACCTGATCTAACATTCAAACATTTCAGGCTGATTTTCTACCCCAAAATCATTTCCCACACAATCCCCATATTCCTGATAATATTCTGAAATTTATTGGTTTCACCCTTGATTATACTCAATAGCTGAACCTCCAGTGCCTTCTGAGGCAGACAAGTAACATTTTTTCCCCACTGTTGTCAGACTTTTGAATGGTCCTCTCAAATGCTAATGTTGATCTCTCCTGACTGCAATCTTCTCTGTGGCTATAACACCATGTTCTGCAGTCTGCTCTGCTGCCTGATGCACTTTGCATGATACGTTCTGCCTGTGTAGCTCGCAAAGTACACTTTTCACTGTGTGTCTGTACATGGGACAACATTAAATCAATCAATCAACTGAGTGAAGAAACTCCCCTCTTATCTCATTTTCAAAAGGTATACTCTTATTCTGAAATGGTGTCCTGTGTTCTAAACTGACAGAGACATTTATCTATTATATTGGGTACTATAAAAATTCTGTATGCTTCACTGAGATTAACCTATCATAGAGAATAGAATATTATGAACTTTGTAATATATATGTTAAAGACTTACAATATGTTTACTTAAAATGCAAAAAAATCAGAAAGACAGAAAGCATAATATTCACTATTTAAATTGTAAGAATTTATTGCCAAAATAAAACAAATGACATGAATCCTAATAACTACACTCTATCTAAAATATCTGTATGTTAAAGACTTTAAAAATACAATGAACAATGCTTCCACTTTAAGCAGACTTTCTTTGTTCAAGTTTACTTTTTACATCCATCTAAATAATACATCCAAAACTTAAATCAAATATTTTCCAAACTATTGATTACTCACATGGTCTGAGTACTGTTTTCAAGATTTGTGTTAGGGTTCAGAAATCTTAGATCTTATGCTTATTTTTGCCAATGTTTTCCCTTCAAATGTCCTTTAAACATCCCATGCTTGTATAATCACATTTCAACATTAGCATTGCTAACATCTTGAGCAAAGAAATTAGAGTCAAGTTTTCCTGAATTTAATGTTCTTACCAATAACACCTCAGAAACTATGTACCCTATTTTTGTGGTGTCCATCACATCTGATTCTTGCTCTATCTCAGTTCGTACAGTTCCCAGACAACTCACTACTCAGTAGAGTATCTCTTGCATCTGCACCATATAAGGACTGGCAATCCAAAGCTGCTCTGCTCATTCATGGATGTTTCCAGAAGATGTTTGAAAAAGGGAAGATGGCATTGTGATTCTCTAAAAAAGACTAGGAAGTCATGCTTGAGGAAGTGGTGCAAAGGAAATGAATTCTCTTTCTGGAGGAACAGTGGAGAAGCCTGTGACATCAACACACTTGCAACTTGGTCCGAAGTCACCACCCGGGTCAGTGGCATCTCGATGGTTTGGAGGAATATTGAGCAGTGCCATAAGAAGGTCAATGACCTTTACTACTTTACTAGGGTTAATGCCACATTTCTCTTTGCAACCTCACACTCATTCTGTCTCTGCTGCTATACCCACCTCTCACCAAGGCTCTTGCTTTACTATTCTCACTGCCGCCTGCAACATCTTTTTCACTCGATGTTGCTCAACCCCCAACATGCCGTCACTCAGTATACGGTACTCCTCACCATCTTTCGCCCTACTGCACCCAGTTTCATCTCACTTAATTCCTCCTTTCCACTCTTCACAGAATATTGTCCATAACAGGGCAGAGAGAGGACACAATTCTAACCTTCGAGGGAGAAAATCAGGACCTTGTCCATGGGGATACCACCAACCAAGTAACCATCACTCTTCTTTCTGCTATAACTGTCACAGTAACACTATTGTTTGTCTTCTTTATTGCTCTACCCCTCTTGCATTCGCTCTTTAGTCTTGTAAGTAGTTCCAGTATCTCCACTATACCAGTGGGCAGGGAGAGGAGCTTTTGACGAGATGTAAGGAAAACATGTTTCACTCAAAGGGGAGTGGGAATCTAGAACTCACTGTCTGTAAGAGTGGTATGGACAGAAAGTCTCATAACATGAAATAAATATGTAGATGTACCCTTGGTGATGTGAATACATATAAGGCTATTGGCCAAATGCTGGAAAATAGGATTATAATAGCTAGGTGGCTGTTTTTGACTGGCACATGTGGAAACCTTAGGCATTAACCTGCTTTGTGAACACATCCTAGTCCAAGCTCTTTTAATCTCTCAGGCCCAGGAATCGCTCCCACCAACAGGGGAGGTGAAGAAGCAATGTATTGCAGCCTGAAAAGATTCACCTGACTGGTCAAGTAGCAAAAAACCTTCCAGGTTTCCATAGTATACTCAGGTTACTGCAACTGATCTCTTCACAACTTGGACTTAAGGACCTCATTTAGTGCTGAGGATGGCTCATATCAGCACATTCAATCTTGTCATTACAGCTAGACAGATCTTTATTCACACAGCTGATATGTTTAGAAATGTGATAACAAATTTACATTGAAATGTTACTTGTGCTACCTGCATGCCTTCAGAAGGTCTTCTTCATTCTTTCCCTCTGATGACATCTTGATGCAGTCATGGGGTCCACAGATAGGGTGGAGAGAGCTGTCCTACATTGAAATCTTTGGCCTTAATGATTTGGTCAGGTAAACCTGGAAAATGTGCTGAGTGCGTCCTACCAAGAGGCAGATATAATCTCCTCAAATTAATGGTCAAGTGACCATGGGCCCAAAACTGGCATTCTAAATTGACCCCAACCAGAGGAATCGGACCTAAGATAAAATTTGCCAAACTAACTTAAACAGCAACCAACAGCTAATATCCACAGAGGACAGTGGAAACTAAAATCAAGAAAATCACAAAGGTTCAAGTGGAACCAGTTACAACCAGCCTAAGGGTTATGTATTGGAGAAGTATCAATCAGACATTTTGGCACCTTGACTTTCAGCCAGTGCCCTAGGATGTGCATTGTACACCTCCCTATATGACAACAGGAAAGGGTGTTGGTGCTACCCTATTGGTTGTTTTTAAATATGGTCATGAATCCATTGGCCAAAAGATACAGAATATTCAGAAAGATTCAGGACAAAAACAATAAAAACACATACTTGGAATCCAGCCCCTCAGTGAAGGCCCATGGCAGAAGACTGTGTGGCAACCTAAGAAGGCCCAGAAGAAGATCTACCCTGTCCTGTGAGACCCAGTTACATGAAAGAGAGCCAGCTCTATGTTAGAGAAGAAGGAGATTCCAAGGTTCCAGCTCAAACACATGGATTGTTGTGGGTAATATCCTTTCTCAGACAGATAGAGCCTGATGGAGAGTAAACATTATGAAAATTTGAGAAATGTCTTTGACAGATCTGCCTGCTCACTCTGTGTTTGCTTGTGCATTTTGATGACATTCTTTATTGCCGACTCAATAAGGTTGTCTCCTGCCTGAAGCTGAGCAGGTGCCTGATTTCTGGCACTGCTCTGTCTTCCAGCTACCTAGGGTATTTCTTTCTCAATGGACGGTGGAGTATAGGAGTGATGTACTCCTTACTAGGTGCTCCTGGCTTGGATCTATTTAAAATACCCACTGAGATGTCAGCATCTTAGCTGCTGGGAGATTCAAGAGGCAGCCTTGTTTGTATATCCTCTGAACTTAGCTTCCTTCCTCAGAAGAAGCACAAATACCTTGTGGACCGTGCACTTGGATGCTGACACCATGCTAATGACACTGATATTGTAGAGATAAAAGAGAGAACGCACTATGAATAAGGACCGAGGTTTGGGCATGTTAAGAACACATTATAGTGGTGGTAACATTAGCTTGCTTTCTCTCCCTGGATGCTGCCTGACCCACTGTGATCGTCAGCAGTTTTTTTCCTTTCAGACAATACTTTTAGCTTAGTTGCCACAACATGGATTTTTCAGCATCACTACAGGTACAGTTTCAATCCTTGCCAGCCAACACCTGGAGCTCTTCAAGTTGAGGGGCTTAATGTCAGGTACATTACCACCCTGGCCCTCTCCACCCAACTATGAGCCATTTCTCCGCGAATTAGGCAAAGGGAGGGATTACATAAATTGAAAGTGGGTGGCATAACTATTAGTGCTAGTTCAGGTGGGGAAAAGTGAGTCAGCAAGCAGTGCAGAGGGCACACAGGATTAGTAGTCTGGGGTTGTTGGGGTGGGTAAGAGCGAGTGAGGAAGATGTTGTATGCAGTAGTGAGATTGGTAGACTATGACCTTTGGTGGGAGGTGTGTGCAGTAGTGGAAATAGAAAGAGTGTGAGATGACAAAGAGATGTAGCACTTAACCTTGCAGAACAGAGAAGCTCATTGACTTTCTTGTCCCATTGCTGCACATTCCTCAGAACAGTAGAAATGGCAGTGACCAGTTAGCAACTTGGACAGGGCACATCAGGTCTGCTGTGTGGCTTTCTCTGTCATTCCAGGAGAAACAAAAGTATCCCTCTTCCAGACCAACCCATCCACCAGGAGCTTCCACCTGTCTGTAAAGTGGAGCAATCAATTACCCCTTCTCTGCCATGTTGTTTGCATATAAAACAAACCGTGCAAGGCTGCTTTGAACTGTTGGCACTCAATAAGAAGCATGGCTGCAGAGTTGAGGATTATCAGAGCAGCCATTATCTCATTGAATCCAGGTTGTTATTCTCCCAGGTATCAGTGAGAAACTAGCCAGTGATAATTCCCTATTTGAAAGTCAAATCAGTTAACATCACCATATCTTGGACTAACAGGAGCTTCTATGGGTCTATAAAAAGAGAGTATCTTAGAGAGCCTAAACTTTTCTGACAGCTGGTGACTTGCAATGAATGACTATTTTGGAAATTACTTTTATTTCTAATATTTCCATTCTGCAAACAGGAGCAAATATCAACTCCTTCTCAACGACACCCTTTGTCAAATATGCTTTGCTAGCAAGAGAATGATTTTCCACATAACATTATAGGCAGATTGTTTCAGTTTTCTACAGGATATTGAATATGTACACCCTGTATCATCTACTCATGCCGATGTTTCAACAGCTAAGATACGTACCCCTACTTTTCTTTTATTTTCTTAGCTTCAACAGACAGTATTTATTATTCTTTCCCACCAAGAACATGATATGCTGTTGTACTTAAATGCTGTTGTACTCTGGAAGATTGGCACATGAAGAATCATTAATAAAAGATTAGTTTAATATCTTCTAAGTCAACTAAGGGCAGAAATTTGAGTCCACATTTGCTTCCTAAACTGAAGTTCTTCATTGTTTTTATTTGCTCTCATGATTTTCTTATCAGTTTCAACAAATCACCAGTGACATTGTGCGACTGTTTAATAATCAAATCAAATTACTTAACTGGACTGTTTCTTTTTTGGATGCAAATTCATTTTTTCTGTGAGGACCTGGCCCAATTATCGGGATGCAATTGTCATTTTCCAGGTAAAGCTATTGATCCAATGTCACTTCTGACTTCTTCTGTTTGATTTCTGACCCTATATACTTAAAGGCCTCTAAATCCAGACTTTGACTCTTAAATTCCCTTTTTATTTTCAATCTCTCACATATCACTCTAATTTCAGATAATTACTCTGCAGAAAATTATTGTTATACATCATAAAGATGTCTGCCAGTTTGTCTCTTCATATCAATAGAATGTTGTTGAATTCAATCTATTTCCAGTTAGATGGGCCCAAAAAATACCATCACTTCACAGTTGTATTCAACACATAAACACACTTGTTTAATTTCCATAGATTTTGTTTTATGCCTTATGCTTCTTTAGGTTGTTTCAAAAAGAATTCCCTTTGAATGTTTTCATTCTGTAAAAATGCAACTGTTATATCAATTTCCTTACATTTACAGGAATATGCTGTTAAAACAGCTAAGGTCTTCAAGATCACTTTTTCCAAAGCAGGAGAACTTAGTCATTAAGTTTTTCTATGAAACTCCACGTGATTAGTTAAACCATTATTCACCATCATCTATTTTCCTTTTAACCTTAATCAGTTGTTTAAATTATATGACATCTTCAGGTAACTTACCATTCTCTGTATATAATGAACCACTGGTTGTATTAACTTTATACTGCTACCAGCTTGTGCTTCTTCTATAACTTCCTTATCAGGAGGCTGTCATTGTAAGTCACTTGGAAGTTGCTGAAGTCCCACAGGGAGAGATTAAATTACTTACAGTGTGGAAACAGGCCCTTCGGCCCAACAAGTCCACACCGACCCGCCGAAATGCAACCCACCCATACCCCTACATTTACTCCTTACCTAACACTATGGGAAATTTAGCATGGCCAATTCACCTGGCCCACACATCTTTGGACTGTGGGAGGAAACCGGAGCACCCAGAGGAAACCCACGCAGACACGGGGAGAACGTGCAAACTCCAGTCAGTCGCCTGAGTCAGGAATTGAACCCGGGTCTCAGGCGCTGTGAGGCAGCAGTGCTAACCACTGTGCCACCGTGCCGCCCACAGCTAGTTGTATTATCACCAGACTATTAACTCAGGTATCCAATTAATGTTTTGGGAAGCTGTGTTCAAATACCAGCATGGTAGATGGTGGAATTTAAATTCAATAAAAGTCTGGAGTGTCTAAATGACCATGAAATCATTGTCAATTGTTGAGGAAAACCCCATCTGGTTTACTAATGTCCTTCAGGGAAGGAAACTGCCTTCTCTACCTGGTCTGGTCTCCACGTGATTCTAGACCCATGACAATGTGGCTGACTTCTATTTGCTCCACTGAGGAATTAGAGATGGTCAATAAATGCTGGCCCAGCCAGTTTTTCCCTCATTCTGTGAATGAATAAAATAAACCATGCTCCCACCTCTCAAGTTTTCATTCTCATTTCAGGTGAATGTTCCAGCCCAGACGCCTCTAAGCTCTCTTTTAATTGAATGTTTCAAAAAGACCTCAGTGGCATCAAAAAGTGCTCAGCCCAAATTAATAGCTTTGCAACTGTTCCTCCCTGTGAAGGAAAAACCTTTTCATCTCTGCCAATTTCTGTAAAGCCATCAGCCCTATAAACTTTGACAAACACCTCTGGAGGATACAATTTCACTCTTCTTTGGGAACAATTGTGATGAAAGATGTAGAGTTTCTATATTTTATTGGCATCTTTGGAAGGTCAATTACGACAGAGCCAAGTTTCATTTCTATAAAACTTTTCTATTTTAAAGTACAATCAAGTTAGAGTCCATTTGAAATGGTAACCTTACCCCAGCTTTACTCAGAAAGTAAATAGTTGTAGACCGCTGTGATGTATAAATGAAAAATTGTTAATACTGCTATGGTTTACACAGGTGACTGAATATTACAGGTCATTAGCTTGTTTTCAGTTCAGAATGATCAGGCATTAATTTGAGTATACAAATCCCAGAGACTGAAAGGGCAGTTCCATGGAGACGTGACTAGGCTCAGAAGCTTATTTTAGTTTCTCTCCTTAAAGGTGTTTATGGCAGCTCAGATAAAGCACAGTTCTCATTGGAAAAGTTTAATTTGTGCAGTGAAATAAAGTTGGATAGAGGAATCTGGCAATCTGAATGAATATGATGAATGATCATGCTAAACAAGTTGTTTATCAATTTGTGCTTTTGAAGAAATGGCATGAGAAACATGAACAGTCTTGAGCACACCAAACATGAGGAGGCAATAACACAGCAGAGAGTCTGTCCAGACTTTAGTGTATGGGCAGCTCGAATGGTGGCATGGTGGCTCAAATTGCAGCACAGTGGCTCAGTGGTTAGCACTGTTGCCTCACAGCGCCAGACACCCAGGTTTGATTCCCACCATGTGTGACTGTCTGTGTGGAGTTTGCACATTCTCCCCGTGTCTGCGTAGGTTTCCTCTGGGTGCTCCAGCTTCCTCCCACAGTCCAAAGATGTGCAGGTCAGGTGAATTGACCATGCTAAATGGCCCATAGTGTTAGGTGCATTAGTCAGGGGTAAGTAGAGGGCAGGGGAATGCGTCTGGGTGTGCTACTCTTCAGAGGGTGGATGTGGACTTGTTAGGCCAAAGGGCTTGCTTCCACACTGTAGGGAATCTAGTCTATCTATATATTTTATATTTTCTATATATATTATTTTATATTCTATTTCCTACAGTGTGGAAACAGGTCCTTCGGTCCAACAAGTCCACACCAACCCTCAGAAGAGCAACTCACACAGACTCATTCCCCTAACTAATACATCTAGTCTCATATTATTGATCATCCTTTGGTAACTTTAACCAATTTATGTGTCAAAGTATTCACGTTGGTAAGGTGAACAAATGGACACAAAACTTGGTTTGCGTTTCAACATGATTTTATTCACAAGATATTAGTTATTAAAAACACCATGTGAGGATCCCAGAATATTCACTCCATGTCTAGCTCTTTCCATCTGAGAAAAGATATTACCTGCAACGATCCTCATCTTTGAGTGGGTCTTTGCAATTTCTTTCCTCCCTGATGTAGGGCTGGCTCTCTTTCGTGAAGGTGGGTCTTGCAGGTCAGCGTGGATCTTCTCCTGGGCCTTATTGGCTTGCTGCATGGCTTCCTGCCACAAGTTTTACTGTGAGCTTTCACTACCAAAATGCTCAATTTTAGGCCCAAAGTGTAACTATAAGGAAACATATCAAGGAGGAGGGCATTGAAGGCATCCCAATGCCGCAGTTGTCATTGAATAAACAGAGTTAGCTAAACATTTTGACTAGAGGTTGGGCGCTGAGATACTTGGTGGTGGCTGGCAGGGAGGACACTGCAGGTATAATGGAAGTATTAAGAGAGACTCCATGAAATCCTGACAAGCTGATGGAACACCAGAGGAGACTTGCTCATGAGAATAAGCAACTTCAAGATAGATCATAACGTGGAAGCAGGCCATTCGATCCATTGAGTCCACATTGACTCTGGAAAGAGAATGACACATAGGGATGAGCAAGAATGAGGAGCAGCATCTGCAATAGCAAATCCAGGTTGTTGGGCATAAGAAACACATAAGTAACAAACAAGAGCCAGGAGGGCAGCATGGATAATACCCTCAGTGTTAGGTTAAAAATCACACAACACAAGGTACTAGTCCAACAGGTTTAATTGGAAGCACACTAGCTTTCAGAGCATCGCTCCTTCATCAGGTGGTAGTGGTGTATCACCAAAGATGAAGCTACAATGATACATTAGAACATTCATCTTTGGAGACAGAAGGTTTCTGACATGTGAGTCTTTAATGAAGATCACTTAGACCTCACAGAGTTTGTGGTCATGCTGTGCATGTTAAAGCTGAAATGACTTTGAATATTGCCCCTGGATCTTTTCAAATACCTTGCAATGAAAATAATTATTTTGAAATTTGTATTTTTGAAGTAGACCCTAGTGAAAGGAGAAACTGAGAAAGAAAACAGATCCTACCAGCTTTGAAGGAAACTAAGACTGAAACTAAAGTTGGAAAGCAAAATGTTTGGGGAGACTGAAACTAGTTGAAAATGTGTAAAAGGACACAGAGCACCAGACCGTAAATGATGGCTCTGGTGGTGCAGTACAGGAAAGCTGAAGAGTACAGAGTCTATGTCCAGAAGTTAAGTACAGATAAATACCTGTCTACAGTTACTGCCATTATATCTGTTACTTGAAGAAAATATTGGTGGATCTATACCATCAAGACTATATGAGCAGAGTTCAGAAAGTTTTATAAATATGTCAATTTATTTGACAAAAGCCCATGGAACTATTTTGGTTGTGCTGGTGTTGCCTCAAGATCAGACTAAATCCAGGAGAAAGAGGAGTTGACGTTCTTTGTGAGGAAGACAGACTCTTATAGACTTTGGGACTGAGATTGATGAATATATGTTGATTAAAATGCTGAGTCAATTTACAAAGTCTTTGTTCCATGATTTAATCTTAATCCATAATTTCTACTGTGCAAAACTAACTGCTTACTTATGAAGTCCAGTTCTCCCAGTGCTACTCATTTAGCTGGTTTCAGAATCCACCAAGGTCATTTGCTGTGATGAAGGGTACATCCAAATGATGTGACTGTGCAAGCCTTAGTCCTTCACAGTCTGCAGATAATGCTTACTATGACATTTCTCATCATTAGGCACCCCGCTACAACTGAGAAACAATGAATATAGTCATGAGACTTTGCCTCTGTCAGCACCTGTAGAGTTGAATGTTATCAACTGAGGAAGAATGCATCCCATTCATGTCACCTCAAGATTTTGAGATCAGTTCACTCTGTTTCGGACCATCTGCGCATTACTCACTCCTTTATGTGATGTACTCTTGGCATTTGCAGAATGCCTCCTTCACCGAGGAAGAATAGAAATAAAATGAAATGATATATCTTTCTCTTCCAAATCAGGAGAGAGTTAAGCTAAGGGTGCTTACCCTCACTGTGTCCACTGGAACAATTACATGAGAAGTTACGGTTTTCAATGTTGCCTTCACCACAGTAACATTAGTTATAAGCTTTGCTTGTGGCTCAATAATGTTTGTGGGTGTCCATTTCTTCTATGTTTAGAAGAACCACACACCCTCAGGCTGCTCATCTCAGATTTATACTGCTGATTACAGATTCAGAGGTATCCTGTCTGGCTGTCATGACGCATTCACTTTGCTTGACATGAGAACATCCTTGAAACACTTGCTGCACTGAACTTATGTCTTTCCCACTATTTTGCAGTTACGTATGTATATTGTGTCTTTATTGAACTGCTGTAAAGTGAATGCCTGCAGCAAGTGCCTCATCATAGAAGACACCAATAATATAGCAGGGTAAGAGGTGCACTACTACAGTGTTGCTCTTCTATCACAAACAAACGCCTTTTGAAACAAATTAATCATTTGTGTAATTTACAAAGTGGGTAGTGAGTCACTCAAGTTACTCACTAAGTACATAATTGTTCTAATGCATTAGAAAAGTATATTATTCTCATCAGTCCCTGCATATGCATTTCATACACAATCATATGTCTCTTAATGACCTATCTCTGTCATCTATTTACCTTGATGATGTTTCTTTTCCAGGAAGTGTTATGCCCCTGTCACTTTATGTTGCCAGATTACCTGTTGCTGCCCAGTTTCCATTGTTGGGGTGCTGTAGACTCTGAGGCTGATGGTTGATCTGTGGGCTGTGCAGATGGTGAGTGCTCAACTTCTTGATTGGTCACCTGCTGTGAGGGAACCGCTTCTTCACCAGTTGTATGTATTTGTCTATGGTTGCAGTAGTTTATCTGGTTGTTTATGATGGAGATAACACTTGCTCTTCACAGCTCCCATGTTGCTGGTTGGCCTGACTACTATGGAAAGTGTCTTGGCTTTTCAACCCTGTCAAGGTCTCAAATGCTCAACTCTATCACACTTTTTTCATAATGCATGAAAGCAGAGCTAAGAATGTTAGGTGGAGTTTTAATGTGCTATAATGTTCTGACTTATATTACTTTGCCTTAAATAATCATAAAAGGCTGAATCATACATTTTGTTTCGACTAAGTCTGTATTGCTTTAAGTTTTTTTGAGAATTTTCCAGCATGCAGCCTAGCTCGCCATATCTAAACCACTCCGGCCTCATTAATTACATGCCACATTTCTGTGGTGTCTCTCACATCCAGTTTATGTCCCATCTTATCACGTACTGTTCCTGCAACTGCTAAGGCAGACAGGGACAAATTGTTGTCTCACTTTGCAGATCCTGCTGGATGGACGGTGCCAATGTGGAACCTCCTCCTCCCCAGGACCAGCAGTGGATACCAGGTCACCAGATTGTGCCAGCCGTTGTTTGAGGTTTCCACTTGGGTTAAAGCATTCTCAGCTGTCTAAAGGAATGTCCAGCACTGTAGGAAGAAGGTCAATGTCCTTCACCATTCTGCTAGGGTGACCACCATCAATATTTCTTCAACACCTCACACACACTGTATCTCTGCTACTGCACCCAACCCCCACCATGCTTCTAACAACTCTTGCTTTTCCCTCACCCAATCTCATCCACCCAATCCTAACACCATTAATCTTGCATTGCTTCTGCATTGCCTACTCACTGAATAAAGATAAAGTATTGATTATTTACAAATAAAAATGCTCAAGGACAGTAAGAATTATTTAATTCACAAAACATTAATATTCAGAAACAAGAAAATGTTGAATGTTAAGAGTCAAGCTCACATCTTTGATTGTTGCTTAATGATTAGGGATATATCTTGCAAACACAAATGTCAGAAACATGGAAAATATGATTGGAGTAGACCATTCAGTGATTTGAGTCTGCTTTACTATTCAATATGATAATTCAACTCAGAATGGTATTCCTGCTTTCTCCCAAACCTTTGATGTTTTTAGCCCTTAGAATGATATCTGGCTCTTTCATAAAGCATTCTAAATTTTGGCATCAAATTACTTCTGTGGCAAAGGATTCCACAGAGTCACTCTCTAGATGAAGAAATTTCTCTTCATCTCAGTCCTACCTGAATCCTTTAGCTCTGATCCTTGGTTCTGGACTCGCTGATCACCTGGAACACCCTTCCTATGTTAAGTCCAGTTAGAACTGTATAGTTTTCTATGAGATGCCCTCTTATTCTACTGAACTCCAGTGAACATAGGCCCAGCTGATACAGTCTATCTTCATACATTCATTTTGCCATCCCTGGAATCAGTCTGGCAAAGCTTCATAAATATTAGACAGAGACATTTTTAGATCCAGGCACTAGGACTCTTGGACTGGACTCCAGGAAATGTCACATCCCATTTTACATACCTGGACACAGTGGAATTTTATAACAAAGCATAGAGGAATTCTCATGGATCATGGCAGCTTGCTGCATGTTGCATATTATGATAATGAAAGAGGTTAGCAATTTTTTTAGAAGATTTGTAGCTCAGGCTAATGATAAGTATGTACGTTAGCTCTCTGAGCTTGAAAGCAGTCTTGCACCACCTGAAATCAGAAGACAGTGATATTAAAAAGCCCTGCAAAACATTTCCTTTTCACTTATTAAGAATACAAAGGATTGAGCAGATATTTGGTGAGACAATCAGCATTCAGAAAAAGGACTGATAGCCAGTATTTTCAAGAAATAAAGATCAGGCCTATTTTTACACCTACCCCACCATTTCTGCCAGTCTTCTTCATTACATGCTCAACATCTCTGTCTTAAAGAATTCTGCCAAGTACTTTCATAAAACAGAAGTCAACATTTCTCATTGCAGCTAAAAAAAAATGAAAGCACAAACAGAAATGAAGTTAAAAGCTCGATCTAGACCAAGAGATTTTGTTTCAATTAAATAGGTCTGCTTACCACCCACTTGTCAAGAAGCTCACTAGATTGAGGCGACCAATTTTGGGCTACAATGGCTGTGAGTAAGACAGGTTCTGAGGATTGGGTTTGAGAGGGGTAGAGATGTTGTGTATGGGCTGTAGGGGACATCGAAGGGGATTTTCAGGGTAATACAGGCTTGCGGGCATATTTCTGAATCTTTGATATGGTTAACATTTTAATGTGTTCAAGAATCTGGTCAATATTCCGATGTGAGTCTTTCTCATGTTGCTGTTTGGCCAGCCACTGGGTACCTGAGAGTGCAAAAGAGAGTATAAGCATAGTGCAGCATAGCTGAAGTGTTATTGGCATTCATTCTGACAATGGTAGCTACTGATTCAAAAGCTTTAATACATAAATCATAGAAGCTTGGATAAAACTGGGATTTCATCAAGTAAGAATGTCCTTTATCCAAGTCAGAGGTAAAGAATAGTTTCTGTATCCCCTCATCAGGTGTTATGGTCACAGACGGTTCTGCTTTGGATATGCAATTGTAAATTCAAAGGGCAACTCCATACAATATAGCGCTAATAATGATATGCATCCATATGCTGGCACATTCACTGACTTGCCAGACAGACTCTGTCTTGACTTAAGGAACAAAGAGGAGTCCAATTACAATTTAGTAGAGGGCACAGTGTAAATTCTGCATTCTCTGCAACCTCTGTTCCATCTCCTTCTTCTGCTGCATAGTCTCTATGTCTGTTGGAACCTCCGTGTAAATATTGCTCTGCTTTCCCTGTATGGTTGCTACAAATCTCATTGCCAAATTCCAGAACTCACCAGAACTGTTCTACAAATGCTCCATAGTCCTTGCAGAATCTTTGCAATCGCGGAAATTGTACTAACTTTTCTGCCCTGCAAGTTATGCACTCGGCTCATGAAACAATGCCAGTGATGTACTCTTTGCAGCTAAACCCTGTTATTTGGGTGTAGCAAGTCAATTGAGTGAATGACCTTGCACAGTTCAACTTTCAAATAGAGTATCAAATCAGCTGAAAGGACTAAATAATGTCACAAAATACAAGGCTTCTTATGTTAATTTGGCTCCTGTATGAGTATCAGTTCTAGTACTCATTCATCTTGGAAGTCTTCAGAGACATTGAGTATGATATCTCAAAGACCTTTGGTTTCCATTGTGCTTTCTCCAGTGGCATCATACATCACAATTTTGGACCTATGATCACCCAAAAGTGGAGATTCTGCATTCGCTGAAATTTACCAAGTGGCGTATAACTGGTGTGTTGGGTGTAATTATTGCCCGAATGATATCAATGGGCATTTCTGTTGTTGCTGTCCTTATGAATATTGTGGAGCAGATTTTCCCATTATTGTGTTTAGCATAGAAGAATAAAACAAAAGAAAATTCAGATGGAGAAGGTGACATGCTCATAATTGAGCTCACCCAAACCATATTGTGTCTAATTTTTTGTTTATTCATTTAAATTAGTAGAAAATAAGGTGGAAGAGTGCGAAGCACTGCACAACTTATGTGTAAACCATATGTTTTACACTTCTCCTTGGTGTAGTGTTCAGTGATTTCTTAATAACAGATTATTATGTCCTCATAAATGTTCAACATGATGACTTCATACAATCTCAGTAGATGAGTTTCATTGGGAACTTTAAAAATTTTGATCTTGGTCTCTAATTATCAGTGTATGCCAAATTGACCCACAAATTAACATTTTCATTAGTCATAGCATACCGCTCCATAACACATACGTCATAATACTCCCATGTAACAGAAACAAAGTTACAAGTAAAGCATTATCTGACTTTATGTCGGTTTACCACTTGATTAATTAACTTACCCAAATAATTAAACTATGAATATTATTTTCATTGATAGCACTGAGGTTCAATGTTCTGTGTAGCATTATTATAAACATCATAGCAATGTCTGAGATTTTTGAGAAAGTGACCAAGGTGATTGATGAGGGAAGGATGGTAGATGCTGTCTACATGGACTTCAGCAAGGCCTTTGATGAGGTCTCTCATGGCAAGCTGATACAAAAGATAAAGTAACAGGAGGTCTGTGGTGAGCTGGTAAAATGAATATAGAAGACAGAGGGTAGCAATGGAAGGGTGTATTTAAGACAGGAGATCAGTAGTGCTCCACAAGGATCAGTGCTGGTATCTATCTTATTGGTAATATTTATACAAATGATTTGGAGGAGAATGTAAATGGTCTGATTAGTAAGTTAGTGGTTGATACAACAGTTGGGAGGGACTGTAGATAATGAGGAGAATTGCCAGAGGATACAGATATCAGTAGGCTGGACATTTGGGCAGAGAAATGGCAGACGGAATTCAATCCAGAGAACTGTGAGGTGATGTATTTTGAAAGGTCTCATGTGGGAAGGAAGCATACTTTAAATTGTAAAACTCTCAGAAGCATTAACATACAGAGTAACCTTGGCATTTAGGTCTACAGTTCCCTGAAAGTGACAACACAAGTGGGAAAGTTGGTGAATAAGGCATATGGCATGTTTGCCTTTACCTGTCAGGGCATAGGACATAAAAATTAGTCAGTCATGTTGGATCTGATACCTCCCACTCATCCTGGACCACCACCAAACCCTAATGAAACTGACACAACAGCACCCACCCCAAACTCTGCCCAATCCTTCTGGATTCAATGGGCTTGGAGCAACCCAACCCCCCTGGATTCAATGGGCCTCGAGCAACCCAACCCTGCTGGACATGTCAATTCTTCATCTCTTCTCAGCTTGACAATCACCTCCTTAACCTGCAGAACTTCACTGGATCCAACACTGCCCATCCTGTCTCCCCTAACCTGAGCCCTGAACCTACCATAAGCATTTTGCATTTACTTGGCATTCTCTCTTCTTAATAACTGGCCCTATGCCCTGCCTTGTCTGACTTACTGTCATTTCCGTGGTCACTATCAAAGTGCCTTTAGGAGATTCAATTAATTCAATATTGGGGAGTGTCTTGCTCTGCAATGCTATTGCTGTACTGAGTGAGTGTTGCCCTGGTTTTCTCCAATGGATGCATTCCAGTCCTGGAAACCTGCCTAGAAAACCTACTGACAGGTAAGTTGGTAATTTTAAAAAAGATTACCATTGGTCACCTTGTTCCAAAACTAATTAGAATATCTGAGACCGTGTCCACAATAACAGATCAGAGCTGGGAATTCTGTAATGTATAACTCCACTCCTAACTACTTTGAATTTCCACAGTATAAGTCAGGTATCTGATAGAACAAATTCCACTTGCCTGAATGGGTGTAACTCTAACAACACACTAGAGGTTTGATACCATCTAGGATAAAGAAGCCCACATGATTGTCCTTCTATCCACCAGCCTAAATGTTTACCACAAATGCACAGTGGCCACAACGAGTATTATCTATAAGATGCACAGCAGCAAATCACCAATTATTTTTTGAAAGCTCCTCCAAACTTACAATCTTTAACACCTAAAAGAATAAGAGTAGCAGGCAGAAGGGAATGCCACCATCTGAAATTTCCTCTCCCCACATCCCATCCTGACTTTGATAAATATTGCTATTCATTCATCATTTCTGGATAAAATCCTGTATGTCTCAACTTGACTGCAGTTTGGGACGACATCACAAGACTGCAATGGTTCAAGAAAGCAGTTCACCAACATCTATTCAAGAGCTAATTAGGGACAGGCAAGCATGGTGGCTCACAGTGTCAGGGACCCTGGTTTGATTCTGCCCTTGGGCAACTGCCTGTGTGGAGTTTATACATTCTCCCCATGTCTGTATAGGTTTCCTCTGGGTGCTCCGGTTTCCTCCCACAATCCAAAGATGTGCAGGTTAGGTACATTGGTCAGGGGTTTATATAGGGGTAGGGGAGTGGGTCTGGGTGGGATACTCTTTGGAGGGTCGGTGTGGACTGGTTGGGCTGAAGAACCTGTTTCCATACATTAGGGAATCTAAACTAATTGCCAGTGATGCCAAATTCATATGACTAAATTAGGGGGGAAAAAAAACATGAGACCTATTTAAGCAGATTCCATTTGCAACATAACTGGAAAGCGTAGTATTAATCAAATGCAGATTGTGTTTCTTAATACACTTTATGATAACAGTCAGAAACCAGTTGGTTACAAAACTACATGTCACCAAGTCTGGCAGCAATACACACTGGCCTAGCTTTTGATGGCAACTGCCACATGCAGTTGTTCTTGTTGTGTGGTAAATTGTTGCAACTTGAAGTGATAATGGATCTGGCACATGAGCAAACAAAACAAGCAACTGTGTATCTCATTATTAAATCAGATTGAAGGATTTGGAAAAGAACAGTGCAAAGACTGAAAAGCAAGTATAATTAAAGTGGGCGAATTCAATGTCTAGCAAATTAATTAAAGATAAAGGAAGAAGCTTTAGATCAAGACAGCAAGAAAAGAAAGAGTAATGAAGAATGTATCCATCTCCAGCTTCTCAGAAACCGCAGCAGGGAACTGAAGCTGGTGCTGGATGAACTTCGGATCATTCGGGAGGCGGAGGGGGTAATAGTGAGAAGATACAGGGAGGTAGTCTCACCTCAAGTGCAGGAAAAAGTTACATGGGTTATAGTAAGGGGACAGAAAGGGAACAGGCAGACAATGCAGGGATCCCCTGTGGCTGTTCCCGTCAATAATAAGTGTACTGTTTTGGATACTGTTGGGATGGATGATCTACCAGGGGAAAGCTACAGTGGTCAGGTCTCTGGCACTGAGCCTGGCTATGTGGCTCAGAAGAGAAGGTGGGGTGAATAGAAAAGGGCTAGTGGTAGGACAATCAATAGTTAGAAGAACAGACAGGAGCTTCTGTGGTCACAAACGGGACCCCAAGAAGTATGTTGCCTCCCAGGTGCCAGGGTCCAGGATGTCTCTAATTGAATCTACAAGATTCTGAAGGGGGAGGGGGAGCTGCCAGAAGTTATGGTACATATTGGCACCAATGACATAGCTAGGAAAGGGGATGAGGATCTAAAAAGTGATTTCAAGATGTTAGGTTGAAAGCTAAAAAGCAGGACGAGCAGAAGAATAATCATCGGATTATTACTGGTGCCACATGCTAATGAGGTGAGGAACAGGGAGTGAGTACAGCTTTACACGTGGCCAAAGGACTGGTGCAAGAGGGAGGGCTTCAGATATGTAGTTCATTGTGGTACCTTCTGTGGAAGGTGGGACCTGTACATGAAGGATGGGTTGCACTTAAACTGGAGCAGCACTAATGTCCTGGGCAGGAGATTTGCTCAAGCAAATCTCCTTCATGCAGGTTGTTTGGATGGAGCTGATTTTGTCAGGTGTGTCCAGGAAAGATTCCTGACTCAATATGTAGATAGGCTGATTAGAGGGGGAGGCCATATTGGATTTGGTGCTAAGCAACGAGCCAGGCCAGGAGTCAGATCTCTCGGTGGGAGACCATTTTGGTGACAGTGACCACAACTGCCTCACCTTTACCATAGCCATGGAGAGGGCTAGGAACAGACAGTAAGGGAAGGTATGTAAGTAGGGGAGGGGAAATTGTACAGCTATTAGACAGGAGCTGTAGAGCATAAATTGGGAACAATTCTTCTATGGGAAATGCACAACAGAAATGAGGAAGCTGTTTAAGGAGCACTTTTTGCGAGTGTTAGATAACTTTGTCCCACTGAAACAGGCAGGGAATGGTAAGGTGAAGGAGCCTTGGATGACAAGTGAAGAGGAGCATCTCATCAAGAGGAAGAAGGAAGCTTACTTAAGGTTGAGGGAGTAAGGATCTGGCACAACTTTAGGAGATTACAGGGTGGCTAGGAAAAAACTCACAAATGGACTGAGGAGAGCTAGGAGGGCCACAAAAGATTCTTGGCGGGAAGGATTATGAAAAGCCCATAAGCATTTTATACTTACGTGAGGAATAAGAGAATGATCAGAGAGATGGTAGGTTCCATCAGGGATAGTGGAGGGAACTTGTGCTTGGCGAGGTTGGGGAGGCCCTAAATGAGTTTCTTGCTTCAGTATTGACGAGAGAGCGGGATCTTGTTGATAGTGAGAACACCGTGGACCAGGTGAATGGGCTTGAATACATTGATACCAAGAAAGTATAAGTGCTGGAAATTCTGGGAAGTATTAAGATATATAAGTCCCAGGGCCAGACGAGATTTGTTTAGATTCCCTACAGTGTGGAAACAAGCCCTTTGGCCCAACAAGTCCACATCAACCCTCTGAAGATTAACCCACCCAGACCATTTCCCTCTGACTAACGCACCTAACCTATAGTTAATTTAGCATGGCCAATTCACCTGACCTCCACATCTTTGGACTGTGAGAGGAAACTAGAGCACCCAGAGGAAACCCACGCAGACATGGGGAGAATGTGCAAACTCCACACAGACAGTTGCCCAAGGCTGGAATCAAACCTGAGACTCTGGTGCTGTGAGGCAGCAGTGCTAACCACTGGGCCACCGTGCAGCCAATTATATCCAAGGTTACTATGGGAAGCAAGGAATGAGATTACTGCACCTCTGACAATGATCTTTGCATCCTCATTGTATATGGGAGTTATACCAGATGATTGGAGGGAGGTGAATGTTGTTCCTCTGTTCAAGAAAGCAAATGGGAAATCCCTGGGAATTACAGACCAGTCAGTCTTCTATCTGTGGTAAGCAAAGGACTGGAAAGGATTCTGAGAGATGGGATTCATGACTATTTGGAAAAACATAGCAGGATATTGGGGCCCACATACATAGATCCCTCAACGTTGCCACCCAAGTTAATAGGATTGTTAAGAAGGCATATAGTGTTTTGGCTTTCATTAATGGGAACTTGAGCCACGAGGTAGCACTGTAGTCTATAAAGCCCTGGTTAAATAAAACTTGGCCAGTTATGGTTGCTTCATTGTAGGAACAATGTAGATGGTTTAGAGTGGGTGCACAAGAGATTTACCAGAATGCTGCCTGGATTGGAGAGCTTATCTTATGAAGAGAGGTTGAGTGAGTTAGGGCTTTTCACACTAGAGAGAAGAAGAAAGAGAGGTGACTTGATAGAGATGTACAAGATAATGAAAGGCATAGATAGAGTAGATAGCTAGAGACTTTTCCCCAGGGCAGAAATAGCTGTCACAAGGAGTCATAATTTTAAGGTGATTGGAGGACTATATAGAGGAGAGGACAGAGATAGATTCTTACGCAGAGAGTGGTGGGTACGTGGAATGCATTGCCAGCGCTGGTAGAAGAGTCAGAGATATTAGGGACATTTAAGGCGACTGCTGGACAAGTACATGGACAGCAGTAAATTGAGGGGTGTATAGGTTAGATTGCTTTAGATTAAGATAAATGCTCCGCACAATATCGTGGGCCAAAGTGTGCTGTATTGTTCTATGTTCTATAAGTATTTGTAAAAAGATGATTGGCTTTAAGAGCTCAAACAGTAGTTAATACCTAAAGGAATGAAACTCATAGTTCATTCTCAGTGCCTGAATGGTTGATTGTGAGTAACTACCATTTATCTCCTTTAGAAAGGGATACTTAGACTTCAAATGACCAAACTTGATTTCGTGACGCATTAATTTTTTTTACTAGTAGCAGAAGATTACATTTAAAGTAAATATGAAGTTTTTAATTTGTGATCATATTAAACTGTGTGTCCATTGACACCCAAGTGTTGCATTCAAAAGTGCCAATCAATGTACCACACATTGTACAAAATTGCTACAAATAAAGTATAATCACACTTGAATTGCAGGCAATATGACTGCTCATCACTCGCCTTCAATTCTTTAACTGCCCTGCAAGTTGATTTATGGATCTCTGTGGATACTTATCATCCACCTTCCATGGTTCTTTGTCTTTCCTTCAAAATAAGAGATCCTGACACAACTATGAAAGAGCAATACCACTTAATTCACCTTAAACCAAGGGTTGTTCCGATTTAATGTGACAAATACATTTTGATACCATTCTTGCATTTGAATCTACGACCAGAATTTTCCACCTCGTGCAGAATTGCCAACTGATTTTGTTACAAGTTTGTCAGCCAAGAGCTCTCTTAACTCTACATCTGAACCAGGATGGTCCTTTCATTGAAACAGGTTGAAGAATCATCACTGATCTTCATGACTACAAAGTACAAAGTAAAAACAACAGAGAATATAAATTACATTTCAAATATTGTTCAAGAAGTAAAATCAAAGCTAAGTAATAAATAAAGGATAAAAGAATACAAAGAAAAAAACTTAAAAAACAAGAAAAATCTATAATATGACTTACTTCTGGGAAAATAACATTCCAAACTTTTAAGGTTATTTTTTCATGACCAGAGAGTGTGTTCCTGTGTACGTATTTTTTTAAATGTCATTAAAAATGCAGTTATTCCAAATTGAACTGACTAATGTTTTTATCCCTACTTCATATAAAATTATTATTAGCCTAAATTATAGTGGTTTTAGTGCAGATTCATTAGCAAACACTCCAAACACACAGCCTATGATGGTACAGCAGTTGTTGGGTTCAATATTTATTGCCCATGTATGAATGGTCCAGCTGCTCTCCATCTTTTTTGTATTACTTGCAAACTCTGACTGCCTCATTACTGTTTACATAGCAAAATGCAGGTCACTATGGTTTTTATCGATACAAGACAACTTTTATTTTGGTTTCTCTTTCATGGCTGCAGCACGCTAAAACAGGTGTGATGTCACCAAGATACCACGTAAATGCAGGACTTATTTATTCTTATTTGCCAATTCATTTCAGGTTAAAGCACCCTTCTCCCTGCTTCCTTGCTTGTTGCAACTGCATTTAGTGTCAGCACGGACAGGTCTCTCTGAAGACCAATATTTCTCATTTTCTTACCATTTAAAAAAAGCATTTTGCTTTTCTCTTTTTCCAACAAAATTATACTCCATTTGTTCTATTCCTGTCTAATTGTCTGCATCCCATGCAGCCTCCTTGCTTACTTTCCTATCTAAAGTTAAATTATCAGCACATTTGGATATCCCACTCAGTCCTTTCAACAAACAAAGATTGCAAATTCTAATGCTCCAGCAATGATCAATTAGTTTCTCTCGCAATATCTTTTTTTGTTTCTGAATTCCAGCAATTTTGTTAATTGTTTAGTAACTGGCTAGTTACATCCTGTCTAAATAAAAATAATTTGTATATTCTGACTTTCTCGTTTGCATTAATTATGTCCTCAAAGAGAAGGCAATGTAAACCAAATCAATTGGGGCAGCTCGGTGGCTCAGTGGTTAGCACTGCTCCCTTACCGCGTCAGGGACCCGGGTTTGATTCCTGTCTTGTGTCCCTGTGCCTGTGTGGGTTTTCTCCAGGTGCTCCAGTTTTCTCCCACAGTCCAAAGATGTGCAAGTTAGGTGAATTGGCCTACTAAATTGCCCAAGGTGTTAGGTGCATTAATCAGGTGTAAATATAGGGTAGGGGAATGGTCTGGGTAGGTTACTCTTCAAAGGGTCAGTGTGGACTTGTTGAGCAGAAGGGCCTGTTTCCACACTGTAGGGAATCTAATCTAATCTAAATCATCACCACACCAATCTACTTTCAGCAAAGTGCTAGACATGGTCACCAACAGTACTATCAAGCAGTATTTTCTCAGCACACTGATACTCAGTTTGGGTTCTGCCACTATGGCTACTCAGCTCTTGACCTCACTACAGTCTTGGTCCAAAAATGGACAAAATAGTTGAACTCAAGACATGAAGTAATAGTTCTCCCTGACATGTAGGTAGCATTTGACCAAGATGGCATCAGGAAAGCAGAAGTTAATTGGAATCAGGGAAATATACCTTCCTGAACTGGCTAACACAAAGGAAGATAGTTGTGGTTGATGGACGTCAGTCAACTTCATTCCTGATGAAGGCCTTATGTCCGAAATGCGGATCCTGTCTGACCTGCTGTGCTTTTCTAGCACCACACTCTCAACTCTGATCTCCAGCATCTGCAGCCCTCACTTTGTCCTAGTCAGGCAACTCAGTCACAGGATATTCCTGCAAGAGTGTCTCAGGATAGTGTCCTCAGTCTGATTGTTTTTAAATGCTTCATCAATGACCTTCTCTCCACCATAAGGTCAGAAGTAAATTGGGAACTTTATGAAATTTAATAAAATATTTAAGTTTTGCGAAGACTCCAGAAATAGTTGGGCTTGATTTCCAGTGTGTTACTCAAGTATGGTGTGACACAGTTGTATAGCCTTGGTATTTATCTTGTTACTCTTCAATTTAACCATATTTGAAGTCCTTTCTATTTCTGTTAGTTTGAAGCCCCATCTACTACCCTAGTTAGTCAGTCTGCCAAGTATTGGTCTCAGTCTGGGTTTAAGTCCCTTAAGTTTAATAGAACTGCACCCTGTTTCTCCAGTGGTGGTACCACTGTCTGATGAAACAAGCTCCCTCTACTTTCCTATACCACTCTTTCAGACATACATTAAGCCTTCTAATTGTTTGACTTTATGTCAATTTTCACATAACTCAGGTAACAATTCAGAGATTTTTACTTATGTGGCTCTGCATTTTAATTTTGATTCTAATTTAAAGAGTACCTATCAACAATAGTGAAGCCATTACAGGTCTTAAACTCTTCTCCTAATCTCTGTCTGGCAGCTACATTTATTTGCTAACCATTAATTGCTGTGGTTTTCTCATTTTGTACACTGCCTCCCTACAGCTTTGTGTTCTGGACTGCTCATCATCAGCACAACAGGGGAAGATACTGTGTCAACTGGCCGTAGACGAGACCTAGTGAATGGCAAAGAGAAGGGCCACGTGGTGTGCAGCATGCACAGTTGGTGATTTGTAATGTTCATGGGTAGCAGTATCAGAGTACTGAATATTTGAGTCGGCAAAAGAGGATGCTCTCATTCCCTGCCAATATTCACAGTGACCATGGAACTAATTGGTCCATTCCATAAGATGTCAATAATATCCCGCCAAGAAAAAGCCCTACGAAAATCTTTTTCTCACAGTTCTTCAGACAATAATGGGCAGACAGTCTGGAGTCATCACATTTACCAACAGTGAATCTCTAAATTGATTTCTTTGCTCTGTTATCAGCTGCACGTTTTCACTTTGTGTGTTCTCCTAATGGATTGTATAATATGTTTTACCTCAGATTTCTTTGTTATTCAACAAAATCTACGATCGGGTTATGCTCCATACAATACAGTTAGCCTAACATCTTAAACTAAATTAGAAAATGTTGGAAATAAGACATGTTTCTTCAATAAAGATAATAATTCATAGAATCCCGTGGAAACCAGCCATTTGGCCCAACAAGTCCGCATCAACCCTCTGAAGAGTATCCCACCCAGCCATCTCCATTTACTAAATAAAGGAGGAAACAGCCAAAATAAGAGATTTTTGGAGTGAAAATAGCATAATAATCACATTCAACATTATTGGACATGGGTTTGAGGATGAATGGGAGGAGTAGGTGATATGTATCATGCATATTACATGTACTTGCCCTGGAACCACAGCTAATGGGGCATTCGATTTCCACCCATTGTATATGCAACCTATTAACCGCTTTCTGGAACTGAATTTCCTCTCTCTTCAGGAGTAGCTTAGAATTTAGGTGGGAAGTATAAAATTGATGTAATCCTGCTGGTGCCTTTCCTATTATCTACCCACATACCCTTGTTCCAGTTGTTCTGATTCTATATTTGCATATAACAAAATTACCAGTCATATTCCAAAACTGGTAAGTTAACCATGTCATCCATTTGAAGCTATATTACAGAATTGCACAGTGGACAGAATTACAATAAATGTTTTATTATCCAGAAGCTATGGGACCAGGAGTTGGTCCACATAATCAATGCAAAAGCACACACAAAAGTACATAATACAGGGGGCATACACATCACTGTTTTACTATTAGATTAGATTACTTACAGTGTGAAAACAGGCTCTTCGGCCCAACAAGTCCACACCGACCCGTCGAAGCGCAACCCACCCATACCCCTACATTTACCCCTTACCTAACACTACGGGCAATTTAGAATGGCCAATTAACCTGACCCGCACATCTTTGTGACTGTGGGAGGAAACCGGAGCACCCGGAGGAAACCCATGCAGACACGGGGAGAACGTGCAAACTCCACACAATCTGTCGCCTGAGTCGAGAATTGAACCCGGGTCTCAGGCGCTGTGAGGCAGCAGTGCTAACCACTGTGCCACCGTGCCGCCCACTTTACTTTACTTATAGCATAAATCACCTCAATAATAATGCAACTTTGCCTTAAATAAAACTTACTGGTAGAGAACCTTCTCACTTGTTGCCTCAACTGACTACTCAGACATCATGGGAGATTGTGGTATTTGAATCAAAATTGACTTGAGATTGAATCAACTGTTGACTCAACAATAATTGTTGCAGGCAAGTTCAATTACAATTCTTCACACCACATGTTGCCGGATTATACAATTGCTGCTGGACACACATTCTATGGCTTGGTTACTTGCTCATTAGCATACTCTCTCTCTCAAAGTGATATGAGGACACCTGACAATTATGTTTATGACAGGGGAGATGTTGGACAACTCACTTATCCATGGGCTAATTGGAACTGTTAAGAGGGCAATTAATAACTACTTAGGCGCATCTTCCTGCCTTCTTTCCAATAGTGGGTCAAGGAGACAAGCACCAAACAACTTTCACTGACACCCTTCATCTACTGGAGAAGAACCCCCACCCCAAGATTTTCCTGCTCCAGTACTCACACCTTCCTACGTATTTTACCCAATACACTTTTTCCTCTCATCGGAGTTGACCAGCCTGGTTTTGATTAAACTCCATGTTCCCCAATCCCACATCACACTTCTCCCCAATCTACTTTGATGTCCAACTCCAACATTGATTTAATTGAAAATTAGATGTAGCGGCAGCAATGGCCACCACTCCATAAAATCTAAAAGCTGCCAGCCATTTGATTGAATAACAGTTCTAAGAAATACAACTTCTTTGACTGACACTTGCTGTCACAATGGCTCCACTAACTATTAAATGACCACAGAGTAAGTTGTCTTGTCCCTGATATTTATGCCAGAGATTGACACCAGTGTCAAGCATAAAATTCCACCCTTGTCCTTTGTTATCTCATGCAAAAAATTCCATTGGATACAGGTTTGCAGTGATTATGATGAGGTTAGCCAGCCGGACATCATCGAATATGAGTTCCCTGATTGGGACAGTTAATCTGGTCAAATCAGGCAGCCCTGACAGATAACACAAGGAGTATCTGAGATTCTAATACTTCGGGTGCTGACCCTGATGAGGCTGTGCCAGAGTCAAGGACTTTCCACATGTAAATAAAGGTGATGGGGTACTGGCCTTTGTGGAGGTGTTTCAGTTTCTCTTTTGTAGCATGTTTAATGCTCAGAAGGATGCATTACAAAACTTAACAATATTGACAGCTAATAAATGCATGTACGATTCTAGTCACTGAATTTTGCACATTGCTAAGTGAGGATCATCAAATATGCCATTAAAATCTGCAACAGAACAGTGCTTAATTTATATTCCAGTATAATAACTTAAGTCAAGCTGACTAGAATGCAAAGAGGGTATTAAGTAAATGCCTATTCAATTATTAGTAGCCAAAGATTGCTTATTTCAGAACTAGTGCAGCCAAAGGAAATGAAATGAAATAAAAGAAAACCTAACACATGATCTGAATAACACTGTTGCAATTTCCTACTGTAAGGCATGCTGGTAATGATAAATCATTAAAAAGGTGAAAAATCACACTTAAATGTCACACAAATTGAACACACATTTTCATTTTTTTTGTGTGTGTGCTGGTTCACCTAGCACATAATTACATTATCGTGAATGAACTGTTATGTCCATTAACACAGAGTCATAGAGATGTACAGCATGGAAACTGACCCTCCAGTTGTTAGGCCGGAATCTCGGGATTCCGGTCTTCGCGAGTTCTTTGGAAGGAGAGACCGTACCAGCTTCTTTAGTTAGGAGCAGAACACCGTTTATTTTACAGAATCACGACTGGCAAACTATACAACAAATTCTACAGCATGCAATTCGTTGGAGAAGGCGTTCTGTCTTCCCCTTCAGACCTGGCTCAATTATACTTCGCGCCGCCAGGAGTTCCCGGTCAGTTCTCCCTCATTCGTCCCCCTCATTGGTTGGTACACCTGAGAGCAAGGGGGTCTGCGCTTCCATTGGCCGTATCGAGGTGCCTGTCCAGCTCCTGCTGTGCCGGACAATGGTACAGCCATCCTGGGGTCGGCAGTTCTGACTCTGTAATCAATGGTCCATTGTTCCGAGTATCGATCTCATTACTATGCGTCTGACAGAGTCAATGGTCTTCCACAAGCGAATTAACAAACATTATCATTTATCATGGGTTTCGATGGGAATCTATTCTGATAGGTACATTAACAGGTGCTTTAGTAATCATGTACTCCGACAGCGCAATTCACACCGTTCGACAGTTACCGGTTCCTTTATTAGTCATGAGTTCTCAATGGGGCAGTCTGATACTGGCTGACATGATCTAATCAGCGAGGAATGTTACTTCAGACAGGTAGCCCTGCAGTTGCCAGGTTCTCCCCCATGGCTGCGATTAACTGTTTAGGGGCTGGAGCTGGTAATGTCTGGTGTAGTAATAGTGCTACCCTCCCTAGCCCCACTCTTAGGCAATCTAGGGGCTATTCTCCCCAACAGAGTCCAACCCGTCCATACCAACCAGATATCCCAACCCAATCTAGTCCCACCTGCCAGCACATGGCCCATATCCTTCCAAACCCTTCCTATTCATATACCCATCCAAATGCCTCTTAAATGTTGCAATTGCACCAGCCTCCACCACTTCCTCTAGCAGCTCATTCCATACACGTACCACCCTCTGTGTGAAACCTTTGCCCCTTAGGTCTCTTTTAAATCTTTTTCCTCTCACCCTAAACTGATGCCCTCTAGTTCTGCACTCCCAGACCCCAGGGAAAAGACTTTGTCTATTTACCGTAACCATGCCCCTCATAATTTTGTAAACCTCTATAAGGTCACCCCTCAGCCTCCAATGCTCCGGGGAAGCCTTTCAAGTTTCACAGTATCTTTCCGATAGGAAGGAGAGCAGAATTGCACTCAATATTCCAACAGTGGCCTAACCAATGTCATGTACAACCGCAACATGATCTCCTAACCCCTGTACTTAATACTCTGACCAATAAAAGAAAGCATACCAAACACCTTCTTCACTATCCTATCTACCTGCGACGCCACTTTCAAGGAGCTATAAACCTGCATTCTAAGGGCTCTTTGTTCAGCAACACTCCCTAGGACTTTACCATTAAGTGTATATGTCCTGCTAAGATTTGCTTTCCCAAAATGCATCACCTCGTTTTTATCTGAATTAAACTCCATCTGCCACTTCTCAGCCCATTAGCCCATCTGATCAAGATTCTGTTGTAATCTGAGGTAACCCTCTTCACTGTCCAGTACATCTCCAATTTTGGTGTCATCTGGAAACTTACTAACTGTACCTCTTATGCTCCCATCCAAATCATTTATGTAAATAACAAAAAGTAGTGGACCCAAGACTGATCCTTGTGGCACTCCACTGGTGACAGGCCTCCAGTCTGAAAAACAACCCTCCAGCACCACCCACTGTCTTCTACCTTTGAGCCAGTTCTGTATTCAGATGGCTGAATATTCCATGAGATATAACCTTACTAATCAGTCTCCCATAGGGAACCTTATTGAACGCCTTACTGAAGTCCATATAGATCACATCTACTACTCTGCTCTCATCAATCCTCTTTGTTACTTCCTCAAAAAACTCAATCAAGTTTGTGAGACATGATTTCCCATGCACAAAGCCATGTTGACTATCCCTAATCAGTCCTTGCCTTTTCAAATACATGTCCATCCTGTCCCTTAGAATTTCCTCCAACAACTTGCCCACCACCAACGTCAGGCTCACTGGTCTGTAGTTCCCTAGCTTGCCCTTACCATCCTTCTTAAACCGTGGCACCATGTTTGCCAACCTCCAGTAGTGATAGTAGGGCAAGCCAGACAGAGAACAGCCAGGGAATTCCTAGAGGCATGGCATTCATCCACAAACTCCATCAACAAACACATCGACCTGGACCCAATATACCAACCACTACAGCGGACAGCTGAAACTGACACCCGGAAGCAGCAAGGACAGACCACTATAAATACCGGAAGAAACATCAAAGAAGCGCTTCGCAGGAGGCTCCAGAGCACTGATGATGTCTCCTAGCCAGGGGACGAAACGTTTGCAACAAAAACTTCCAACTCGGCGAACAGAACCACAACAACGAGCACCCGAGCTACAAATCTTCGCACAAACCTTGAACACTTACGGGCGAGAGACGCTGAGACAAGCCAGGAAATGGGAATCCTGCGCTAACCGCCTAAGCGCCACATATGAACAACTCCGGTTCCTACACGAATGCCGAAAGAATCAAATCCTTCCACAATGTGTCAGGTACAGACCACCAGTCAATAATCCACAAGCCAGGGAAACAGCCAAGCAGAACAGTCTCAGGATGATCCAGGTAATGATCACAGACGGTCACAACCGACTGCACAAATACAAACAAGAAATTGCGCGCCAAAAGTCGTTAATTTCAAAAACCACTAATCATGAATGGACCCGGACCATAGAACAGGCTGTCACTATAGGACAGAACAGGACAACACACCGCAAAAAAAACGGCACTAAAAGAAAAAATGGCCAAACTAACACACAAAAAAGAGGACACTACAACACACACCTGGGTTAAAAACCTCTCCCACAGACAGCTCACAGACATGGAAAGAACTATACTGGCCAAGGGACTCAACTACAACCACAGGGATGCCAAGACAGCAGACTTCCTAGCAGCACTAGAATGCACACTCAGGAACAATGGACTGACTGAAGAGACACAACAAACAGTGAGACAAATGGTCGTACCTATGATGATAAGAAAAAGACAAACACATAACCTCAGTAGATGTGGTGTATATGGATTTTAGCAAGGCGTTCGATAAGGTACCCCATGGTAGGCTAATGCAAAAACTACGGAGGTATGGCATTGAGGGTGCATTAGAGGTTTGGATTAGGAATTGGCTGGCTGGAAGGAGACAGAGGGTAGTAGTTGATGGACTAGGTTCATCTTGGAGTGCAGTTACTAGCGGTGTACCACAGGGATCTGTTTTGGGACCGTTGCTGTTTGTCATCTTTATAAATGATCTAGAGGAGGGGCTTGAAAGCTGGGTGAGCAAGTTTGCGGATGACACAAAGGTCGGTGGAGTTGTGGACAGTGAAGGAGGATGTGGCAGGTTACAGCGGGATATAGATAGGTTGCAGAGCTGGGCAGAAAGGTGGCAGATGGAATTCAATGTAGCTAAGTGTGAAGTCATTCACTTTGGTAGGAGTAACAAGAAGATGGATTACTGGGCTAATGGTAGGCTACTTGGTAGTGTGGATGAGCAGAGGGATCTTGGTGTCCATGTACACAGATCTCTGAAAGTTGCCACCCAGGTAAATAGTGCTGTGAGGAAGGCATATGGTGTACTGGGCTTTATTGGTAGAGGAATTGAGTTCCGGAGTCCTGAGGTCATGTTGCAGTTGTATAAGACTCTGGTGCGACCTCATCTGGAGTATTGTGTGCAGTTTTGGTCGCCATACTATAGGAAGGATGTGGAGGCATTGGAACGAGTGCAGAGGAGGTTTACCAGGATGTTGCCTGGCATGGTAGGAAGATCGTATGAGGAAAGGCTGAGGCACTTGGGGCTGTTCTCATTGGAGAAAAGAAGGTTTAGGGGAGATTTGATAGAGGTGTATAAGATGATTAGGGGTTTAGATAGGGTAGACACTGAGAACCTTTTACCGCTAATGGAGTCAGCTGTTACTAGGGGACACAGCTTTAAATTAAGGGGTGGTAGGTATAGGACAGATGTTAGGGGTAGATTCTTTACGCAGTGGGTTGTGAGTTCATGGAATGCCCTGTCAGTAGCAGTGGTGAACTCTCCCCCTTTATGGTCATTTAAGCGGGCATTGGATAGGCATATGGAAGTTATTGGGCTAGTGTAGGTTAGGTAGGATTTGGTCGGCGCAACATCGAGGGCCGAAGGGCCTGTACTGCGCTGTATTTTTCTATGTTCTATGTTCTATGTTCAACACCAAGGAGAGGGAAGCACTGAAAGCACTAAGAAATGATAAGAACATAATCATACTACCAGCAGATAAAGGCAGAATGACTGTCATCCTAGATAAATCAGATTACATCAAAAAAGCACAACACCTACTAGCAGACACCAACACCTACCAAATGAAGGATTCTGACCCCACACCACAACTCACCAATAGAATAAATAACACACTAAGGAATCTACAAAAAAACGGACAGATAACCAAAGCTGACCTACGAAGAATGAAAATGCTCAGACAACAACTTACTAGAACAAAGGAGCCAATACCCAACATGAGCAAAACTAATGTAGTTTACAAAATACCATGCAAAGACTGCACAAAACACTATATAGGACAAACAGGAAGACAGCTAACAATCCGCATACATGAACATCAACTAGCCACGAAACAACATGACCAGCTATCCCTAGTAGCCACACACTCAGACAACAAGCAACATGAATTTGACTGGGAAAACACTACTATCATAGGGCAAGCCAGACAGAGAACAGCCAAGGAATTCCTAGAGGCATGGCATTCATCCACAAACTCCATCAACAAACACATCGACCTGGACCCAATATACCAACCACTACAGCGGACAGCTGAAACTGACACCCGGAAGCAGCAAGGACAGACCACTATAAATACCGGAAGAAACATCAAAGAAGCGCTTCGCAGGAGGCTCCAGAGCACTGATGATGTCTCCTAGCCAGGGGACGAAACGTTTGCAACAAAAACTTCCAGCTCGGCGAACAGAACCACAACAACGAGCACCCGAGCTACAAATCTTCGCACAAACCTTTCCCACAGAGTTCTCGGGTACATCTGATCAGGTCCTGGGGATTTATCCACTTTTGTGCGTTTCACGACATCCAGCTCTTGCTCCTCTGTAATCTGGATATTTTACAAGATGTCACCATCAATTTCCCTACAGTCTATATCTTCCATATCCTTTTACACAGTAAATACTGATGCAAAACACTTGTTTTAGGACATATACACTTTAGAATCTGTGGCTTCACACAATGGCTGCCTTGCTGATCTTTGAGGGGCCCTATTCTCTCCCTAGTTACCCTTTTGTCCTAATGTATTTGTAAAAACCCTTTGGATTCTCCTTAATTCTATTTGCCAAAGCTATTTCATGTCCCCTATTTGCCCTCCTGATTTCATGATTGGGTTAATTTAAGAAAACTTATAAAGGCCAGTTTATGTTGTGTTGTATGTATCATCATCTGTTTGATGAGTATCATCCTGTAATTTTGACAGAATGTCACTTGTAAACATCAAACATTTGTTTCTATTCATTTATAAAATTGGTTGTAAGTTTTATTCTGAACCATCAGATACCCTATTTCCCCACTCCATCCAACTGGAATTTCCCTTCATTTAGGAATCTAAAATTAGGGAGCAGTTAACAAAATGGAGCTTCTACTTTAAGATTTATAAGAGCAACATGTACTCCTCTGCCTCTCAGTAGTCTTCGGAATTCTACTCACTAGAAAATAATGGAGATTGGGTCATTGAATATATTCAAGGCTGAGTTAGATTTTGAACCACCTGGGAGCTAAGTATAATGGGAATCAAAAAGAGAAATTGGTGGAACAGCTCGTCAGGTGTGGCAGCATCTGTGAAGAAAATCAGAGTTAACATTTCAAGACTGATAACTTGTCGCCATAACTGAGTTCCTGCAATTTCTGGTTTTGTTTCTGAGTTACAGCATCCGCAGCTCTTTTGGTTTTTACAAAGTATCATGGGGTCAAGCAAGAGAATGAATAATTGACTCTTTCTGTTTTTTCCGATGGCAAACTGATGAAACAACTTTCCACATCAGATGCTGCTATATTCTCACTTATTACTTACCATTGACTTCAATGGTAAGTAAGAAACAGACAGCCAATCCCATGCCACATCTTTACCCAGAGTTTGGATTGGTAAAAATTGAAAAATTTGAGATGATTTTTCCAATTTGAGTTGTATTTTGCCAAGTAAATTCATAGTGTCCCATCTGCAATGGATTACAGCAGATTTTTTTTTAACATAGTCTTCAGGGTTTGACCTCATTAGTTTTGCATCTGGGCTCTACAATGCATTTCTCATGGAGTTATATCACAGGAGCGATCTACATGCTTGCTCTTGCTGGGACCTTAACCATTCACGGAGCCTGCGTCATATCTAATGCCAGTTAAA
Organism: Hemiscyllium ocellatum; assembly: GCF_020745735.1. Classification (NCBI taxonomy): domain Eukaryota; kingdom Metazoa; phylum Chordata; class Chondrichthyes; order Orectolobiformes; family Hemiscylliidae; genus Hemiscyllium; species Hemiscyllium ocellatum. The sequence continues at coordinate 53,133,785 of NC_083413.1, forward strand.
CATGACTTCAGACACTGCTTGTTAAAACAAAGTCCTTCACACTGTGTTGCACAATCATTATCATTGGAGACGTGGTACTGAAAACATAATTTAGCTTCCACTTCATTGACCTGAAGGTGCTGATGGATGTAGTGATGGAGACAAAGGCAGTGTTTTATTCTGTTGATTGCAAAAGAGGTCACGCCATCAGGCACAGCCAGCCTGGACTGAAATAGTGCTCTGGGTGAGTAAAAGAAACACCTAGCAGTGCAGGAGAAAATTAATCATCTCATGCTCCACAAGACTAAGTGTTACCATCTCTTTTCTGCTAATTCCCAGTCACAGGGCCACCACCTTCTCTTAGCCTATCACTGCCTACATATCTCACTGTTGCAACATTTATGTTCACTCAACAACTCTCATTCACATCATCTGTTGACCCTTTTTGCCTGCTATATTCGTACTCACTCACTAGGGAAACATTATCACCATTCTTGTTCCTACTTCACCAGTGTTATGGACTACGCCAGTTCACTCAAAACATTCTTAGGCAGACAGCCCAGACCATAACTTTGCAATTTGTTTTGATAAGTGTACAGTGAAAATTACCCAGATTAAGTTAGCAAGGTTGACTTCCATGTTTAAAACAGACAAAAAATTAATTCATAAAATTACATGATGAAACATGAAAAACAGAATAAAGAACCCCTACAGAACTCAGCCTATCCAAACTAGACTTAAGTATGCTGTTCCGAATATACACAACAGTCCCAATAAGCAAACCTCCTTTATAACACAGTACAAAAAAGTGTCAGATGCTTACAGCTTGAAGTTAGAAGGGCAGAAGAGAGATTTTCCACACAGCTCACTGTTGAACTCCCAACCATTTCTGGACTGAATTAAACTGCTCAGCTAGAGAGCTGACCACTCCCCTTTCATTCTAAAGGACACTTCTAAAACATGACCACTTTGGACTGAAGTCTTATCCATTTACATGTAAACAAAAGCCTCTCAAAATCCTTTTCATCTCTGTAGCAAACCAGTCTGATCAGAGTCTGGTATGGTTTATTACCCCTGAAAAAAATCAAGGACAGAGTATCCTTGAGCCAAGGAACAGATTTTGGGAAAAAAAACTAGCTTTGTGACACCAGTAATTGCTCTTCTGTAATTTCTGTCATATTTAAACCCTCCCTTTGTTTCATTGCAGGAACATTAGCCTACATCTAGGCTGCGTTAGAAATCTTAATGGGCAGCTAAATCTATAAGCTTCCTTTTGCTGTGCTCTGCTGCTCTTGCTCTATTGCCAATGCTGAATAATTTAGAGTATATGGTGATGGCCTAGTGACCTTGTCACCAGTCTAGTAACCCAGAGACCCAAATTATTTTCCAGGGATCCAGGTTTGAAGTCATGAGGGCAGTCGGAGGAATTTAAATTCAATGAAAATTTGAAATTCAAAGTTTAGTGATTACCATTGTCCTTTGACATCCACAACACTAACTGCTTAGTTTTCCTGGGAAAAGAAGTCTTTACCCAGTCTGGATGTGGTTGACTCTTCACTGCCCTCAGAAATGATTGAGGAAGCCACTGTTGCATAAATCAACAAACGGAATATTGGCCGCAGTAGTTCGTAACAGGCAGTTCACTACCGCCTTCTCAAGGGCAACTGGGGATGGCAATAAATGCTGATGAGATAGCAGCACAAACATCTCATGAATGATTAAAAAACACTATGCTTACATAAGCTTACAAGACTAATACCATCTCCTCTCTTGTGTAGGTAATATGTTGCAACCAACAAATCTCTACACCAAACAGGCGAGCAGTGTTTCCAATACCTGCCCACAGTCTTCCACTCCATCACTGTAAGTGCTTAGCAATAGTCCCTCTAACTCTTCATTTATGAGAACAAGTTCTGAAACTGAATGTCAACATGCCAATTGGCATGCATGAAGCCTCAGGGGAATTGAAGCTACAAGCTTAGAGAAAACACTTGTGCTCAGTGTGGATGGTGCATTGAGAGAGTGAAATTTTCCTCACATCACATACCCCTTCATTTCAGGGAGACAGCATGGTGTCAGCAGGCACCCACTGGATGGTGCTGTCACTCAGAGGACCCGCTGAAGATTTGTGTCAGGTTGTTCCAGAGGTGTCCAGACCTGCTGTCTCTCCTGCGTTGTAATGCCAAAGCCTAGAAAATCTAGAATGGGAGGGTGAGTCTGTATCTAGGCAGGAGACTCTCTGCAGGCCTGAAGACACTGGGCCCAAATGCCGCGGGGATGACTTAATTGAGGATGCAGGGTCACTGTAATGAAGGCAGAGTTGGTTAAAGGCCCAGATAAGCAGAGGGTGGCAGCTGCAAGGTACCCATCCTGACTTTCATGTCAGCAATAAGCATTACCTAGCTCTCACGAAGGAAGAGAGGTTTGAAAGTGGTAAAGAAATGAGGGAGGGTTAGGAACTATTAAGATGCAAATACATTGAAATTAGTTCATTTCTGCTCAATAAAGAATTTCATAAAATTGCAAAGGGGAAAATTGTTCATTTATTTCTCAAAGTCAAGTTTTTGATTTGGTCATTCTTGACTGATTTTCCCATCTTTCTCACATTGTTCACCTGTTCCAAGCAGAGAACAATTCCAACCCATCTCATTATTTTACTGCTGTATTAAACGGCACAAGTATTTACATTTAATCTTATTACTCATATATGCATCTGCATTTTGACTCTACCATTGCAGGATTTCTCTGAAAATTAAATTTATTTAATAATGAAACAGCATTGTGTTTTCCTGCCAATTTGAGGACAATTTAGGTAACATCACATTAGGAATTTTTGTTAACATTGAAATAAAAAAAAATATTTGTTATAAGAAATTGAATAATTTTGCAACTGAGTGGTGACAAAATCAATCAACAATTCCTTTTAGAAATTATGTTACTTTGATTACAACTTAAATGCACAATTCTACATTTTCTATTTGCAAATAACTGGATTGAGATCATTTTAAATAATTTCTGTCAGAACACTTTGCAAACATCAAAAAAAAGACAGAATTTCATGTCTAGACTGTGTTAAAACTCAGAATTAAAAGGATAAATGTTGAATCTTCAGAAATTGAATTGGAACTGGCATATGACAATAGATAGATTGTGCCAAACTCTGGGAGTCCACTTTTCAAAATCTAAAGTTATGTATTCACAGTTATCCTTGGTTATTCTGTCCTAATGAGTTTTTCATTAAAGTATTTTCAGAGCCTTCACATGGATTTGAAATGAACCCAAGTGTGTGCTGGATTCCAATGCTAATTAGAGACTAATGACATGAACTGCGCATCACTGTACCAGGCACATAATCCCCATGCCAACAGGAACATTCACATGACTGTGCTTGTGGAGTATCCCACAGCTTTATGACATTCACAGAAAAAAAACAGGAAAGGAAAAAAAAAAGCCTTATGATCTGTATTTGGTTACTGGGGAGATGAAAAGACCTTTGAATATACTTTTCTACTTTTAAAAGAAGTTGTAAAACATATTTCCCATTGTGTGTTGTACAGTTCCCTGTGGTATTATTGAAACTGGACTATGCCTCACTGAGAAGTTCATAGATTCTTTTTTTTAAAAAGCTGCATTTCAGCATATCAATGCTCTACTGCATTCTGCCACAATATTCCAACATCAAAATTCTGAGAGAGGTGATTTTTGCAGAGGCAAAGATGGAGATATTAAATATTTATAGTTTAATTGTTCAATGATTATTAGATGGCAAATTATCCAGTCAAATGGAAAACAGCAATCTGTGTATTCTGAAAGCCCTGTAATTTTGTAGTAAATGAACAACTTGATAATAATGGAGCTGTGAAGCTGGACTTAAATGATACATACAAATGTATGAATTAGAAGCAAAAGTAAGCCATTCGGCAGTTTGAGCCTGTTCCACCATTCAGTTAGATCACTACTGCTTCGTTTGTAATTTGAATTTCACATTCCCATGTACTCCTAGATAACCAAACAGTAAATGTTAGGGCTAGTCTACTACACAACTATATGTATGTTTTAAGAGTGGATATTTTTCAATTCCTTCATTCATTTGAAGGAATGAAGGAGTTTCATTCCTTCAAACTCAATTATTATTGGGAGATTTTTGAAACTTGTTTTTAACTTTTTTTTTGAGTAAAAAATGAGGTCTGCAGATGCTGGAGATCACAGCTGCAAATGTGTTGCTGGTCAAAGCACAGCAGGTCAGGCAGCATCTCAGGAATAGAGAATTCGACGTTTCGAGCATAAGCCCTTCATCAGGAATAAGAGAGAGAGAGCCAAGCCGGCTGAGATAAAAGGTAGGGAGGAGGGACTAGGGGGAGGGGCGATGGAGGTGGGATAGGTGGAAGGAGGTCAAGGTGAGGGTGATAGGCCGGAGTGGGGTGGGGGCGGAGAGGTCAGGAAGAGGATTGCAGGTTAGGAGGGCGGTGCTGAGTTGAGGGAACCGACTGAGACAAGGTGGGGGGAGGGGAAATGAGGAAACTGGAGAAATCTGAATTCATACCTTGTGGTTGGAGGGTTCCCAGGCGGAAGATGAGGCGCTCCTCCTCCAGCCGTCGTGTAGTTGTGTTCTGCCGGTGGAGGAGTCCAAGGACCTGCATGTCCTCGGTGGAGTGGGAGGGGGAGTTAAAGTGTTGAGCCACGGGGTGATTGGGTTGGTTGGTTCGGGCGGCCCAGAGGTGTTCTCTGAAGCGTTCCGCAAGTAAGCGGCCTGTCTCACCAATATAGAGGAGGCCACATCGGGTGCAGCGGATGCAATAGATGATGTGTGTGGAGGTACAGGTGAACTTGTGGCGGATATGGAAGGATCCCTTGGGGCCTTGGAGGGAAGTGAGTGTGGAGGTGTGGGCGCAAGTTTTACATTTCCTGCGGTTGCAGGGGAAGGTGCCGGGGGTGGAGGTTGGGTTGGTGGGGGGTGTGGATCTGACAAGGGAGTCACGAAGGGAGTGGTCCTTGCGGAACGCTGATAGGGGAGGGGAGGGAAATATATCCTTGGTGGTGGGGTCCGTTTGGAGGTGGCGGAAATGGCGGCGGATAATACGTTGTATGCGCAGGTTGGTGGGGTGGTAGGTGAGAACCAGTGGGGTTCTGTCTTGGTGGCGGTTGGAGGAGCGGGGCTCAAGGGCGGAGGAGCGGGAAGTGGAGGAGATGCGGTGGAGGGCATCGTCGATCACGTCTGGGGGGAATCTGCGGTCCTTGAAGAAGGAGGCCATCTGGGTTGTGCGGTGTTGGAATTGGTCCTCCTGGGAGCAGATGCGGCGGAGACGAAGGAATTGGGAATATGGGATGGCGTTTTTACAGGGGGCAGGGTGGGAGGAGGTGTAGTCCAGGTAGCTGTGGGAGTCAGTCGGTTTATAATAGATGTCTGTGTTGAGTCGGTCGCCCGAGATAGAAATGGAAAGGTCTAGGAAGGGGAGGGAGGAGTCTGAGACAGTCCAGGTGAATTTCAGGTCGGGATGGAAGGTGTTAGTAAAGTTGATGAACTGTTCAACCTCCTCGTGGGAGCACGAGGCAGCGCCGATACAGTCATCGATGTAGCGGAGGAAAAGGTGGGGGGTGGTGCCAGTGTAGTTGCGGAAGATGGACTGTTCCACATATCCTACGAAGAGGCAGGCATTTGTCTGTTTCTTTATCACGGTTAGTTTTGCTCCTATTTTTAGATTCTCATATCCTGTATCAGATCTGACCTTCACTTAACTATTCTAATTTACATTTCCTAGTTCAGATTCTGCATGCTTTCATAAGAATTCTTCAATGTGATCATGCAGGAAGATACATAGTTGCTTCTCCAAGTTTCACAGAAATCCCTAAACCTCTGCAGAAGCAGCACTACACTAAAATGAACTTTTTAAAATCATAATAAATCTCTGTGCAAAGTCATCTCATAAACTATCTGTGGGCAATGCAATTAAAACCAATAGTTGTTGTTCATTCACCACTGACTGTAAAATCCAGGCCAATATTAGGTGAATTTAACAATCATAAAGTTAAAATCACACAACACCAGGTTATAGTCCATCAGGTTTAATTGGAAGTACACTAGCTTTTGGAGCGACGCTCCTTCATCAGGTGACTACTATCAGCACCACTAACCGCTTGACTACTATTTAACAATCACAACATTGATTGGATTAAGATAATTTACTTGGTCAAAGTGTGTTGAGGGCAGGGAGGTGGGGTATACTTTGGAATGCATTGAAAATTAATTTCTAGTCCAACAAGGAATGGAGCAATGTTTGATTTTATTCTGTGAAAGAAAGACCGATCAGAGAATCATTGGGAAATATCCACTACAACACAGTTAAATTCAATGAATGGATTAACAAAGGCTAATGAAAAGTCAAAGATATGAGTAGTGAGCTGAGAAAATGCAATCTTCAGAATACAGAGGGAAATTTGGCCAAAACCAAAGTGAACAGTAAAATTAACAAACATTTCAATTCAAAATACAAGGATCTGTAGATTAGGAGAGAGAATGTCTAAAACTGAAGTTTAAAAGGAAGGCAATGGATAAAATTAGAGCAAACAGCACTTAAAGTAATCATGAGAAACATAAAAACTATAATATTGTGAAATAAGAAGTAAGAAGGACCAAGCCAACATATTTGCCATGGATGGTGTTGTCAGTGCTGCACTCATACATTTGACATATCCTCAGTAGGTAGTGGAGATGCTTTGTGAAGTCAGGAATGAGTTACTCATTACACAATTTCAAAACATCGACCTGTCTTTTAGCCACATTATTTATGTGATTGGTCCAGTTGAGATTCTGGCCGTTGGTAATCCTGAGGATATTGGTAGAGGAGAACTCATCAGCGCTAATACTGTTGAATGTTAAGGGGAGATAGTCAGATCCTCTCTTCTGAAGATGATCTTTGTTGACACTAGTGTGGCACTCACATTATTTGACAAATAACAGCCTAAGCATGAACATGAAGGGCTTTTGCCTGCAACGTTGATTTACCAGCTCCTTGGATGCTACTTGACCTGCTGTGCTTTTCCAGCACCACTCTGATCTAAACTCCGGTTTCCAGCATCTCCAATTCACACTTTTGCCGAAGCGTGAATATTATCCAAACCCTGTTGCATACGTACATTGAACTGCTTCATTATTTGAACCATTACTAATGGTACAAAACACTAACAAATGATCAAAACTTCTGACACGAAAAAGAAATTGCTGGAGCAGCTTAGCAGGTCCGGCAGTGGAGAGAATTCAGAGTTCATGTTTTGGGTCCACTGACCCTTCCTCAGAACACTTCTGACACTTTGATGAAAGGATGTTATTGATGAAGTAGTATCACTTGGGGCATTTTCCTGAGCTGCTCCAGCAGCAATACCCTGTGACTGAGAGAATTGGCCTTTGACAACTATAACTATCTTCCTTTGTGCCAAGTATGAACTCCAACCAATGGAGAGTTTTCATCCTAATTCTCATCAACTTAGATTTTGCTAGAATAGAAGAGAATATCCTTTATTCAATGACATTTTTTTAAAGGCCAGTTTTATAACAATGGCAGTCACTCTCATCCCAACTTTTATTACAATTGTGAGAAAAATAGAATGTTTTGATAGGCTGAGATGACAATATTTGCAGAAGATGATTGTATAAAATGGGTGTGAGGTATCAATAAGATAAAGATGAGTTCTTGTGGTGGATATCTGATGAGGATATGAACTGCTGACTTGAGAAAGAGAAATTGGTGGAGTTGTGAAGGTTTTGTGTGGGAGAATGCTGAGCAAATGAGACTGTGGGATTGACCCTTTAATGTCACACACCTTTCCTATCCTGATGGGTTGGCTGACCACCATTTGGTACTCTATCCATGCAAACTGCCACACCCCTCCTGCTGACATCCTGGGCCACTTCCAGCCATGTGTCCTTGGGATCTTACTCCCAACTACTGAGAACAGTATTTCTCTCTAGCTGTTAAAGCTCTCACATGTTCATAAACATATGAAAAGGAGCAGGAGTAAGCTCCTTAAGACTGCTCAGCCATGTAATAAGATCATGTCTGATCTAATTGTAGCCTCTGTTAGATACCTGCCCACTCCTCATAACATTTCATCCCCTTGCTTGCTAAAATCTATCTACTTCTGCCTTGAGAATATTCAAAGACTCTGTTTCCAATCCATTTTTAGGAAAAGACTTCCAAGGACTTAATCCTCATTGATAAATTAATTCTCTCATCTCAGTCTTAAACAGGTGGCCCCTTAGTTTTAAACATTGACCTCCTATTTTTTTATTTTCCCACATTCACCCTGTCACGGTCATTTGGAATGTAATATGTTTCAAGCAAGTCACCCTTAGTCTTTTAAACCTCAGTGGATACAAGCCAAACCTGTCCAACCTTACTTCAAAAGACAATATTCCTGATGAAGGGCTTATGCCCGAAATGTCGAATTTCTTATTCCTTGGATGCTGCCTAACCTGCTGTGCTTTAACCAGCAACACATTTTCAAAAGACAATATGTCCATTCCATTGTCTGGTAATTCTTCTAAACATCTCTTACAATACATTTATATGCTTCGTCAATTAAGGGACCAATACTGTATACAGTACTGCAGATGTGGTCTCACAAGCGCCCTGTATAACATAAGCATAACCTCTACATTTGTACTCAATTCCCCTTACAATAAATGACAACATTCTATCAGGACATGAACTGTGTTCTCCATTTTGTTTCCTTTCCCCACTTTACCCAACCCCCAGTCTCCTGTTATCTGGGTTTGATTTCAGCAGAACTGCCCTATTTTTCTTGCATTAACAACAACTATAACACCATCTATAATTCTGCTCTATTACCATTGGCCTATTACCATTACTATTTTGCCTTTTGTTCTGGGGTACCTTTGCTATCTGTTCCACTTGGTCTTCCTCTTTCCTGTTTTCCACAACATAAAAAGACAGTGGAAGCGAGGATTATCATATCAGCCATGGTCTAATTGACTTGCAAAGCAGATCTGATTGAATTAGACAATATACAATAGACAATAGCTGCAGGAGTAGGCCATTCTGTCCTTCGAGCCTGCACTACCATTCAACATGATCATGGCTGATCATCCTTAATCAGTATCCTGTTGCCTGCTTCTCTTCCGACATCTTATGATATCATTATTTTTCACCCTCTTTCAATTCCAAAGAAGAGTCATATTGGATGTTTTTTCTCTCTCTGCAGATGTTGCCAGGCCTGCTGAGTTCCTGCAGCATTTTCTGCATTGATAACATCCTAATTAACCATTGAATTAGAGAAGTATAGATTCATACAGGACAGAAGAGATCTTCAGCCCATTGACTCTACACTAACAAAGCTATACAATGACTCACACAAGTCCCACTTTCCTGCACTAGGCCAATAACCTTGAATATTATAACACTTGAACATTTCAACTAAATATTTTTTAAATGTTATGAGATTTCTCACCTCTACAACCCTCCCAGGCAGACCAGACCCCCCTCACCCTACAGATGAAAAATCTTACCTCCAATCCTCTCTAAACTTCTTGCCCCTTCTTTACAATTAGGCCCCTTGTTATTTACTTTTCTACAAAGGAGAACAGGTACTTCCTACTCACCCTGTCTGTGCCCCTCATAATCTTATACGTGTCTATCAGGTTCACCTTCAACCTTCTCTGCTCCAAAGAAATCAACCTGAGCTTACCCAGTCTCTCTTCAATGCTGAAATGCTCCATCCTGGAAATATCCTGGTAAATCTCTGCACCCCACAACTTAACTTTCCTCATTGCTTGCTGCATCTGCACAACTAACATTTTTGTAATTCATGCACTAGGATGCCTCAATGCTCTTGTTTCCTCTCATTGTTTAGATAATATGTTTCTTTATTTTCAGTTTTATATGCTAAAATGGAAAATGCCACATTTCTCACATTATACTGAAAAAAGTCATGATTTGGAGATGCCGGTGTTGGACTGGGGTGTACAAAGTGAAAAATCACACAAACACCAGGTTATAGTCCAACAGGTTTAAACCTGTTACTATATCTTGAAAATTAAATCTTGTCCACTGTTGAGCAGAGCAATAAAACTAGTTAGAGGGGAATTTGTGATTAAATAGTACCAAAGATATTTTCTGTTAAGGAATATTTTCTTGGTAAGAGCCCCTGACTGGTTGAGCTGCAAAGCATTATTAAAAAAAGTTGCAACTGCCAAGAGTAGCAAAGAATGAAAAACACCCAGAACCTGCAGACAGAATGCAACTATCTCTGTCTTTCTATATCTCTTTATGGTGAAATAACAGAAAAAAAATAAGACTTAAAAGATATTTAACTCATAGCGATTGATAGGTTTTGATTGTGAAAATGGGAGAAAATGGGGGAATGGGGTTGAGAAACTAATCAGCCATAATTGAATGGCAGAGCAGACTCGATGGGCCGACTGGCCTAATTTCTGATCCTATGTCTTGTGGTCTTATGGAAATGATCCAAACCAGGAAATATCTATGTTCACCTGATCAACTATCTAGCCACACAGATATATTAGCCCAAGCCCACAATTTGCTTGATTGTGCAATAACATTTTATCTCGTACAATATTAAATATTTCATGAACATCCAAGCATACTTCTACCTATTGTATAGGTTGACACCTTACCTAGCTCAGTGGCAAAATCAAGTTCCACTCCATTTTTCTCTCTGCCTTTTCTATTTTACCTTATTGTCTCAATGTTTATAAAAAGGATTTGCTCTGTTAAGTCAACAATCAGTATATCTGACAATCTGCAAATTTCATCATCTGTGGCTTTTTGATTTTACCAAATGTGGCTTGAAATAACCAGCCCAGAGTTTTATGGAGTTAGGGAAAATCTGGAGATCTTTTAAAATAGCTTTTTGGACCCAGATGTAGACTTCAGTCCACATCTTCAGCAGATTTGGCAGTGGAAGGGAATGAGGTGTAAATCCTGAAACAGGTAGGAACTTGTGAAACTTACAAAATCGGTTCTGCAGATATCTGATTAGGTCCTTAATCCAGCACTTCCAGGCAATGCTTACTTACCCTGTACCCTACCACAATGCTTAATCATCCAACATGTCATGGCAATGTCACTTCGCCCATACCATCTGTCAATGTCAGTCCCCAAACCCCCTCACAATGTTACTCAATCTGCACTTCCAACATTGCCACTTAGCTCACATCCCAGACTTTGCTCATTCCGCACACTACCAGAAATGGCACTTACCCCACACCCTTCTGTGATAATGCACTAAATTCCCAATGTACCTTAGCTTATTCAATTGCAATTGTTTTGGATTCATGTATGTCACTGTAGAACCTCCATTATATTAAGAACACACTTCCCTAGAGGATTCTCTACTTCCAGATTACAAATTAAACTTCTTTGGTTCCAATAAAATGAGGTCTAAAATAGTTCCTTCTATTTAGCACCATGATGTTTCCAGAAAACTGTCTGAAATGCATTTCATGATAACTTTTTGACAATTTGATTTATCTAGCCCACCTAAAGACATACTCAGCTATTTCACGAAGACGATAACAACTCAATAGTAAGAACATTTCAAAATTGAATGATGGATTGTGAATAACTTTCAAATGAAAAAGAACCTATTCAAATGTGATATTGATACTGAATTCTGCATTTTTGTGATGTTTTTTAAAGACTTACCTTTGCCACAAGTATTGATGGAAAATCTTAAGCACACATTGCTTTTTAAATGCAGAAATGTAAAAATTGTTGGACTGAACAATGATAGCGATCCCCTGGCCTTCACATTTCAGCCTCTGTGTTCAATAGAATATGACTAAGCCATTTTCATCAGCTTTAGCATGATGCAGAGAAAAAACTAATTTTCTCCTGCTCACCCCTTACAGCATTCTTTAGGGATAATTTTCTCTGTGTCGTCATAATCTACGCCTCAGCCATCCATAATATCCATATTAGGCAATGATCATCTCCAGCAACAAAGAATCTAACCATTAGATGGTCAAAAAAAGGCAAATGGGTTACAGTCAGGGGACGGAATGGGAACCAGCAGACACTGCAGGGATCCCCTGCGGCCATTCCCCTCAATTACAAGTATACCATTTTGGATACTGTTTAGGTGGGGGGGGGGGGGGGGGGGGGGGGGGTGCGGGGGGGGGTGTGTGGAAACAACGACTTACCCGGGGTAAGACCTGGGGTACAGGTCTCCAGCACAGAATCTGTCTCTGTTGCTCAGAAGGAAGGGGGAGAGAGGAGTAGAGCATTAGTGATTGGGGACTTCATAGTTAGGGGGACAGATAGAAGGTTCTGTGGGAACGAGAGATATTCTCATGTTTGGTGTGTTGCCTCCCAGGTGCCAGGGTTCATGATATCTCGGATCTATTTTTGGCATCCTTAAGCGGGGGGGGGGGGGTGAGCAGCTCCAACTCATGGTCCACATAGGTACTAATGACATAGGTAGGAAAAGGGATGGAGATTTAAGGAAGAAATTCAGGGAGTTAAGGTGGAAGTTTAGAGCTAGAACAAACAGAACTGTTATCTCTCGTTTGTTACCTGTGCCATGTGCTAGTCAGGTGAGGAATAAGGAGAGAGAGGAGCTGAGCACATGACTACCGGGAAGGTGCAGGTGGGAGGATTTTGGATACCTGGATAGTTGGGGCTTTTTCTGGGGTAGGTGGGACCTCTACAAATGGAATGGTCCACACCTGAACCAGAAGGTGCCAATATCCTGGGGATGGGTGGGGGGGTGGGGATTTGCTCATATACTTCGGGAGGGTTTAAATGAATTCAGCAGGGGCTGGGAACCCAAACTGTAGTTCCAGTGTCCAGGAGGTTGACAGCAGTGAGGTCAGGAATAAGGTTTCAAGGTCGCAATAGTGCACCAGCAAGCAGGAAGGTTGTTTAAGTGTATCTCCTTCAACGCTAGGAACATCTGGAATAAGGTGGGTGGCACGGTGGCTCAGTGGTTAGCACTGCTGCCTCACAGCACCAGGATCCCAGGTTCGATTCCAGCCTCGGGGACTGTCTGTGTGGAGTTTGCACATTCTCCCCATGTCTGCGTGGGTTTCCTCTGGGTACTCTGATTTCCTACCACAGGCCAAAGATATGCGGGTCAGGTGAACTGGCCATGCTAAAATGCCCATAGTGTTAGGTGCATTAGTCAGAGGGAAATGGGTCTGGGGGGGGGGTTACTCTTCAGAGGGTCGGTGTGGACTGGTTGGGCCGAAGGGCCTGTTTCCATACTGTAGGGAATCTAATCTAAACTTGCAGCACGGGTTGGTATCTGGGACTTTGTTGTGGCCAGTTTGGAGACATGGATAGAGCAGGGACAGGATTTGTTATTGCAGGTTCCAGAATTTAGATGTTTCAATAAGAAAAGCAAAGTTGGTAAGAGGGAGAGGTGGGGCATTGTTGGTCAAGGACAGTCTTATGGTGGCAAAAAGTACAATTGAGGACTGGTTCGATGAGATAGTATGGGCTGAAGTTAGAAACAGGAAAGGAGAAGTCACCCTGTTGGGAGCTTTCTACAGGCCTCCAAATAGTTCCAGAGATGTAGAGGAAAAGATAGCAAAGATGATTCTTGGTAGGAGCGAGAGTAACAGGATAGTTGTTATGAGGGACTTTAAGTACTTTGATTGGTCAGTTTTTGTCCAACGTGTGCAGGAAGGTTTCCTGACACAGTATGCAGACAGGCCAACAAAGGGTGAGACGACATTAGATTTGGTACAAGGTGATGAATCAGGCCAGGTGTTAGATTTGGAGATAGGTGAGCACTTTTGTGATAGTGACCACAATTCAGTTATGTTTACTTTAGCAATGGAAAAGGATAGGTATATACCGCAGGGCAAGAGTTATAGCTGGTGGAAAGGCAATTATGATGTGTTGAGGCAAGATTTAGGATGCATAGTATGGGGAAGGGAACTGCAGGGGATGGGTATAATTGAAATATGGAGCTTATTCAAGGAACAGCTACTGCGTGTCCTTGATAAGTATGTACCTGTCAGGCAGGGAGGAAGTGGTTGAGCGAGGGAGTAGTCAAGAGGAAGAAGAAGGTTTATGTTAGGCTGAGAGGTGAAGGCTCAGTGAGGGGTTTGAGAGTTACAAGTTAGCTAGGAAAGACCTAAAGAGAGAGCTAAGAAGAGCCAGGAGGGGACATGAGAAGGTTAGATTAGATTAGTTTCCCTACAGTATGGAAACAGGCCCTTTGACCCTACAGTGTTGAGAGTGTGTTGCTGGAAAAGCACAGCAGATCAGGAATGATGAAGGGCTCTGGCCTGAAATATCAGTTCTCCTGCTCCCCGGATGCTGCCTGACCTGCTGTGCTTTTCCAGCAACACACTCTCGACTCTGATCTCCAGCATCTGCAGACCTCACTTTCTCCTTTGGCCTAACAAGTCCACACTGACCCTCCGAAGAGTAACCCACCCAGACCCATTCCCCTACCCTATATTTACTCCCAACTAACGTACCTAACCTATACACCCTTAGACACTATGGGCAATTTAACATGGCCAATTCACCTGACCTGAACATCTTTGGACTGTGGGAGAAAACCGGAGCACCTGGACGAAACCCAGGCAGACGCAGAGAGAATGTGCAAACTCCACACAGACAGTCCCCCAAGGCAGGAATCGAACTCAGGTCCCTGGCACTGTGAGGCAGCAGTGCTAACCACTGAGCCATCATGCCACCCCGGCAGTCGTTGGCAGATAGGATCAAGGAAAACCCTAAAGGTTTCTGTAGGTATGTCAGGAATAAAAGAATGAGAGTAAGATTAGGGCCAATCAAGGACAGTAGTGGGAAGTTGTGCGTGGAGTCCAAAGAGATAGGAAAAGCACTAAATGAATATTTTTCATAAGTATTCACACTGGAAAAAGACAATGTTTTTGAGGAGAATACTGAGATACAGACTACTAGATGGATTTAAGATTTACAAGGAGGAGGTGTTAGCAATTCTGGAAAGTGTGAAAATAGATAAGACCCCTGGGTCAAATCGGATTTATCCTCAGGTTCTGTGTGAAGTCAGGAAGGAGATTGCCGAGCCTTTGCTTTGATCTTTATGTCGTCATTACCCCAAGGAATAGTGCCGGAAGACTAACAAATGTTGTGCCCTTGTTCAAGAAGAGGAGTAGGGACAACCCTGGTAATTATAGATCAGTAAGCCTTATTTCAGCTGTGTTGGAAAAGGTGATAAGAGATATAATTTCTAATCATCTAGGAAGGAATAAGTTGATTAGGAATACTCAACATGGTTTTGTGAAGGGTAGGTCATGCCTCACAAACCTTATTGAGTTCTTTGAGAAGGTGACCAAACAGGTGGTTGGGGGTAAAGAGGTTGATGAGGTGTATATGGATTTCAGTAAGATGTTTGATCAGGTTCCCCACAATAGGCTATTGCACAAAATACGGAGGCATGGGATTGAGGGTGATTTTGCGGTTTGGATCGGAAATTGGCTAGCTGAGAGAAGACAGAGGGTGGTGGTTGATGGGAAATGTTCATCCTGGAGTTCAGTTACAAGTGGTGTACCGCAAGGATTTGTTTTGGGTCCAGAGCAGTTTGTCATTTTCATAAATGACCTGAATGAAGGCGTAGAAGGATGGCTTAGTAAATTTGCAGATGGCACTAAGGTCAGTGGAGTTATGGATTGTGCTGAAGGATGTTGCAAGTTACAGAGCTAGGCTGCAGAGCTGGGCTGAGAGGTGACAAATGGAGTTTAACATGGAAAAGTGTGAAGTGATTCACTTTGGAAGGAGCAATAGGAATATGAGTACTGGGCTAATGGTGAGATTCTGGATGGTATAGATGAGCAAAGAGATTTTGGTGTCCATGCACATAGGTCCCTGAAATTGCCACCCAGGTTGATAGGGTTGTTAAGAAGCCATACGGTGTGTTAGCCTTTACTGGTAGAGGGATTGAGTTTTGGAGCCACAAAGTCATGCTGCAGCTGTGCAAAACTCTGGTGCAGCCATACTTGGAGTATTGCGTACAGTTCTGGCCATTGTATTGTGGGAAGGATGTGAAAGCCTTGGAAAGGTTCGGAGGAGATTTACTAGGATGTTGCCTGGTATGGAGGGAAGGACTTATGTGGAAATGCTGAAGGACTTGAGGCTGTTTTTGTTAGAGAGAGAAAGGTTGAGACATGACTTAATTGAGACACGTAAGATAATCAGAGGGTTAGATAGGGTGGACAGCGAGAGCCTTTTTCCTTGGATGGTGATGGCTAGCACAAAGCGATGTAGCTTTAAATTGAAAGGTGATGGATATAGGAAAGATGTCAGAGGTAGTTTCCTTTCTCAGAGAGTAGTAGGGGCGTGGAACTCCCTGCTTGCAACAGTAGTAGACTCGTCAACTTTAAGGGCATTTAAATGGTCATTTGATAAATAAAAGGATGAAAATGGAATAGTGTAGATTAGATGGGCTTCAGATTGGTTTCAGAGGTCAGCACAACATCGAGGGTTGGAGGTCCTGTACTGAACTGTAATGTTCCATTTTCTATGTTCTATTTCCTCTAAATATGCAATGGCATTACCATTACTGAATTGCCCACCAATAATATCCTGAAGGTCATCATTGGCTAGACTCTGAACTGGACTTGCTATATAAATAGTGTAATCAACTTCTATCTTCTAGATGTCTAGACATTATCTACAAAGCCCAAGTCAGGAGTATGATGGAACATTCTCCACTTGCCTGGAAAAGTGCAAGTATAACAGCATTCGGGAAGTTTGATACTATTTCATTGGCAGCTTACTTGATTAGTACCTCATTCACCACTTTCAATTTTCACTCTTTCATCAACAATGCACTGTTTCACCAGTGTGTATTAACTACAAGATGTACTGCAATAACTCACAAAAGCTCACCTGACAGTATCTACCAAAGCCATGACCTCTGTCACCTGAAAGAACAAGGGCAGCAGATGCTTGGGAACATTGTGAGCTGCAATTTTGCTGACTAGCAATCATATCATTGTTTCTTTAGTTTCATGTCAAAATCCTGGAACTCCCTCACAGCATGCAAGTCCAATACCCAAAGGTCCATAGCTGTTCAAGAAGACATCCCACCATCACCTTCTCCAGGTAAATTCACAAGATTAAATGTAGACTACTCAACCACAATGTGAAACACCTCTACTTAATCCACAAGCGTGACCCTGAGATTCTCACTCTCCAGCTGGCTCCCATGCTGCCCTTCTCCCCACGGCTTGTTATATTACATTCCAGTGAAGCTCAATGCAAGTTTGAGGAACAACACTTTATATTTTGGCATTCAAAAGTCTTCTGGACTGAACACAGAATCCAACAGCTTGAGATCATAATCTTTCCCTCCATCTGATTGCACATGCTTTTATTTCTTTCCCTTATTGCTGGGGGAGGGTCTGCATCTTGCATCTTTATATCACTTCATGTTGCATTCAGATGGTTTTTGTGCGGCAAGTCGTGTCTCATTTAGATACAATTGTTGTTTCTTCATTATGTCCATTACTACACTCCTCAGCTGTTGTATTATGAAATATTTTGTTAGGTAATATCCTTGGCCTCCACCTTATTACCATCTTTTTCCTGCCAACTCTTCCTTTCTACTAGTTTCATAATTTTGAAGTATTTATTTCTGATCAGTTCTGATGCAAGGCCATTACCTGAAACGTTTACTATGTTTTGTATTCCACATGCTGCTGACTTGTTGAGTTTTACCCATTTTTGTTCTACTTTTCATAAACTGCTGATTATTTATGAATGCCAATATTGATCAGATTTGATAAATCTCAGACTCTACTGTTATTCAGTGCTTCATTCATCTATCATTCTAACAATAATCTGTGTACTATTATTTCATTTGGAAAGCAATATGCATTGCGAAAAGAGTTGAATGTGCTATTTCATTAATTAACAAACCAATTAGTGTCATGAAATGAAAAAATGACTTTACTATTTTTAGGTGTATCATTCATCACATGTTATTTTTACACAAGAATACTCATATTCAGCCTAACTGTAGCAGGTATGAGTACAGAACAAATTGATTATTGAATTAGCCTTCATGGACAGTTCAGTTAATCAATAATTCATAAATGGCTTTGCATTGACTAAATATATCCTAACCATTGATTTACAATCAACATTTTCTTGATGATAACGTAAAGTCTACTATTGGATTACATTAACCTTTGCTTTTTTGAACAGCAAGGCGACATTTTTGAGAACCCTTAGCATAACAGCTGGCAACACCATGAGATTAGTCAAATTTATTTTAAAATAACAGATGAAAATGCTAATTAAGCATTAACATTTAAATATTTTCATATTTATTTCAATTTGATAGGGGCACCATCGAAAATTTTATTTAAATATTTATAAACATTTCAAGCAACCATCTGCATGAAAGAACATTAAAGGTTAGATAAGTCATTTAATTTAATCCAATTCATCATCCTTGATTGTAATCCAGTTCACCTGATTCAAATAAGGCAGCTAGGTAGCTAAAATGGTGGTGAAGGGCCCACTTGTGGTGTAGAGATAGAGTTCTTACTACTGGATTGGGAGGCCCAAGTTCAAGTCTTGCCTGCTCCAGAAGTGTGTTAGAAAAATAGATTAAAATAGTGGCAGGGAGACTTTACACTATGTTCCTGATAAATGTGTGCTCACCATAAGTTTAACCAGGGATATTTCAGGTAAATAAGGGTCACATGTTTGCTTAACCTAATAACAGATTGCCAACAGTTAAGAAAGAGACCCTCAAAAGAACATCTCACACAGACTCACCCCATCCATACAACTCCACTGGGATTTGTACCATAGCTAACCCACATAATCTGCAAATTACTGGACAATTTTTTGGCATAGCCAATCCACTAACCTGCACATCTTTAGACTGTGGGAGGAAAATGGAGAATATTAGAATTGATAAGAATGATGAAAAGAAGGAGGAGAAGGAGGAAAAGTAGCAAAGACCAGTAGACAAAAAAAAAGAGTAATGAAATGTACAGGGCTGGAGTTGTGGATGAATCAGAACTGCTTGAAGAGGCAAATGGGATAAATGATCCTTGAGGAGTCTACAGAGAAAGGACTCTCAAATGGTGTTTCAATTACCTCAATACACAGGACAGGTCTGTCATCCGAACAATGATGTCAATTAACAGAGGAACAGAGGGGATATGATGAGTGGAAGGCAGTTTCACAGATAATTTTGTATGACTAAGGAGCTGTCAAGTACATTTGCTGTTGTTTCAGGCAGATTTGTATTCACTCACCTAGGGAGGAAACACTATACCGGTGGTACTGAAATTCATTGCCAATTGCTTCTTTCATTGCCGACTTGGAACAAGCATGGCATGTCCAAACCATAACCCAAAAGTGCACTGTGCATTCACAAAGTTCTTTACAAGAAAAATATTTGTCCAGTTAACTGTAGATGCAAACATCCAACTGCCAAGGCATTGGAGAGTTGGGCATTCCCTCTACTGTCTGTGCATGTTTACACTAGGTGTGCACATTCTTCCCTCTGCAGAAAGTGAGGAGGAATAAGGGACGTTAGCATGGAGACATGAGCACGATGATTGATTGATACATTGACAGATATATCTGGAGATGTAAACTCTGAGATTTGTGATTGTGTGTATAATGCTAGTTGCATAATGTGGCATTGAAAATTAGGAATTAAAGAGTTCTGATAATAGGTGGTTTATCATGTGCTAAAAGCGAGAGATGATAATAAAAACATTTTAATGAATCTTTACATAATGTCTGTGCCTAATATTTCTAAGATGTGTTCATCTGATGCCAGCTTTTCAGGTTGGGTCCTTATCCCGTGCATGTCTTTGCTGAGAAGTTGTGGAACCGGAGCCTGGGAAGGAGCAGACCTCCTGCTGCCTGCCACAAAATTTGGCATTTTACCCAAGCACAAACCTGACCTGTGAAAAATGTAACCACCTAGGCCACTCCTGTGAGGATGTCAACCCCATAGTTGCGCATATTTCCTCATTTAGTGTCAAATTAGAAATTCTATTCAAGGTTGTGAAATTGAGGAAAAAGTATGTATGATTGCAGTGTTAAAGCAGGGATTGTGACTGGTTTGATAATACTATAGAAAACCAGCATGAACTTGACGGTCTGAATGGCATCCTTCTGTGATTAAGGTTGACTTTGAACCTACTAACCTTGCTCCCATTGCCTCCCCACCCCGTAAAGAATGCTACTTGTGTTTCAAACATTGCTCCTGCTGTTTTTCCTACTACTCAGAAAGTGAGGTCTCCCTTTAGCTGATAGAAATTTGATTTTAAAGATCATGTTAGAACTATATTTTCCTGCCTAATAGTGTCAGCAAATCTGTGATCCAAATCTAGCCTGAGGGCCCAAGGTGAAACATTGCAGTGGGTTACCATCAAATTCATTTTTGATGGTCTATATTTCCAGGCTATCACTCAAGTACAAATGGGATGGAAACCCAACCAGTGCTCCTCTTACTCTCAAACTGCTCCTTGGATGCTGCCTGAACCGCTGTGCTCTTCCAGCACCACTAATCCATAATCTTCAAAACATAGTCAGCTATTTTGATATTTTAGAGAAATGCATGAGCCTAGCTGAAAGGCTGAAAGTCAACTGTGTCTTCTGGGCTTTGCAGATCTGCAAGGACAATTAATTAGCTGCCACACATTGCTAGTAGCAGCAAAAACCACATATGGCCCTAACTTTTATGCACAGGGACATTCTGGGTAATCACAAGGCTATCATAAGTGTCAGTCACTTTCTTTTGTCTTATTTCGTTTCCTTATTTGAAAATACATGCTTTATAGTTTGTTTTCTGAAATCCTGTGCATTTACTTAATTCTTCTGAAGCTTATTTCAGATGGAAGTTAAGGGTAACTATCCTTAAGACCAGTGGACAAATGCTGAAAATGAAAAACCCGGATTCTCAATGTCACAGGATTCCAGTTTCCTCTTAGGGTTAAATAGCCAGTTCAGAATGTTGCTTATGAGCGGCGACTGTATTTCCATCTCATTATTATTTCTATGCAGCTTCCAATTCTTCCGGAGAAACTAGATGGCACCAATTCCCAATATAAAAGTTAGAGCTGATTTCTGGCAACAGCTACTTGCTGCTTGCTTCTACAGGCCTTCAACTCTGCCTTCACCATGATGTCTCTTGCCTGTTCCACAGACATTGTTCTCAATCCTTCGTCCAAGCAATTCTGCCATGACCAGATTATCATGTACTTTGGGGCCAACACACAAACACCATTTCAGCCCTTCAGAGCTTCATTTTGGAGGTAGGGACATGTTTCTCCTGGGTCATTTTGCATACAAACACACACGCAAATCTCGCACATCTACACAGATTGCATTTTATGGCTCTTGGCTTTATTCCTTAGCTTAATTTCTCTGGTGACTTGAATATTGCCAGATTCTGTGGCTTGCATCACCTTTCAGAGCAAATAGAGAAGAGACAGATAATAAAAGCTTAGACACTGACTACTCGAGGCGATGAACATGTTGCTACATGGCAATGCACTCTGTCATTGTCACACCAAGAGCCTGAGGTACCAAAAAAAACTTTATGTTTTCACCATGCCTAAAATGCAGTTTTTAGTCAGGTCAAGGGAAAACACTGTTCATTTAGAGAGCACTGCCATAATCAATCAAGGGGTTCATCTGATTCTACCCAGAACTTTGGCCATTGTCAGTCCTGCAGGTCAGATGCAATCACTTCATTCAAGGTGACTCCCTTCAATGAGAGAAAAGGAGGGATTTGAGTATGATGTCATTGGATAGAAGAGTAGATAAGGGGAGTGCATAAGCAATAGAGGTGGTGCGATGAGCAAGCAGGGAGCACAGAGGGCAGGAAGAGTTAATGATTTGGAATGATAAGGTGGGTTACAGCTATTGAAAGAACATAATGTATGCAATAATAAGAGTCATAGCCCATGATTCTTGATGAGAGACATGTGCAGTGGCACAGTTAGGGTGAGTAGCAGCCCTGTGACTGTGAACTAGCAGAGAGAATATAGTGGCGCTTACCCTAATGAATTGCAAAGAATCATTAACTTTCTCCCTGCACTGCTGTGCATTGAGTTTCACCGGAGACAATGCACTGAGCTGGGCAGTCATTTCTGTCCAGGCTGATTGGGTCTCATGGCCTCCTTTTGCCAGTCAGCAAGAAAAAAACATGACTCCCCTTTCCAAGTCATCCACCAACACCTCCAAGTTCCTGTCAGAAAAAACACAGACTAATTTGCTTTTTTGGTTCATTTCTTCAGGGAAAACTTCGAAATACCACTTTATTGTCATGACCCATGGGAAGTGTGCAAATACTCAAACCTCAATTAAACTAAGGTTATCACAGTAGTTAAATATTTAATCAAATCACTCAAAGTCCACAATTTTCCTATGTGATGAGCAACGTTAATGGGAAAAAAAGCTGACCATGTTTCTGTAGTGAATAAAAAATTATATATTAGAAGTAAATAAGCTCGAACCACAGCCAAACAAAACATAAATTATCAAGCTATAACATTACCACCTTCTTAAATGTTTACACAAACTACATACAAATACCAAAAAACAAAAATTATAAAGAAAGCAGTTTGGGACACAGAGTTAATTAACATCACTCCACAGGTTCCATTGAGGTATCCTTTTGCTTCTGACATGTACCACTGATCTCTGATCTTCTTACCAAGTCCTTTTTGTTCTTAACTGCAGACACTGGGCAGTTGGAACAGTAATTGTTCAATTTCTGAGTCACTGGTTAGAGGCAGCAGCTCATAAGTGAATGATGAATAGCGAGCTATGTTCTGATTCTTTTTTACTTCCCTGTACGGAGGGAGAAATGCTGTTGCTTTAGAGTCTGAATGCGTTCTGCCACTGTACTGCTCACACATAGGCTATCCATCTGCCCAGGAACAAATCAGAGAGTTTTCACACTGAGTAATCCTGACCCACACAACTGATCCTGATTGAAAAACCAATTAACAAGCTGTCTCTGAACAAAAATGCCCTGAACACATACTCATGGTGCCACTGAGACCTGCAATTCTCCTCCACTGTTTGAACAAAGCAACAGTGCAAATACAATTCACAATGAGTTTCAGTAATTCGTTTTAAAGCTACATCTCCTCCCACAGACTTTTTGTTCAAAGCAGTATCATGTTTCTATTTTGGTCCACAACCCAAATTAATGGAAATTACAAAGATATCTTCTTTACTGTATAAAAGACAGCTCCTGGTTTGCAATACCTGAAGCGCTGTTGAACTGCTATTTAAATATGCATGAATATCACAAAGTCCTGGCAGCAGTGTGCACTTTCACTTGTCCTGATGCATTAGTCCAGGAGGTGGATGCTGAAGAGGCTGTTTGTATAGAAAAATGTAACAAAGAGCTGATGTTTGCATGTGAAATGTTGACCTGGCCATGGTGAATTGGGTGTTCCAAATCATACCTGACAAAGCATGTTCTCACAAAAATAATAAAATCCAGCCCACTGGGATAGAAAGTCTTACTTTGAAAGTAATCAACATTCCTCCTCCCATTCCAGTTTAACAAATGTTCACATCAGTTAAAATTCCTAGAATTATCACTGTCCCTTTTCCTAAAATAGCTTTGTACAATAGTAGCCTACAAATTATGCTGTGTTTACATTGTTATGCAGATATTTAATAGGTGGCATGGTGTTTCTTTATGTCATATAAGACTTGCTTTTTTTTTACTTTAAGGGTATAAGCACTTCACTCTTTGTAAACTAACAGGTAATTCATACTTTCAAGGTCATTGTGTCTTTGACAGTCTAATGAATTTAAGGGCAAATGCAACAAAATAAATACACAGGATAAAAATACTGGTTTTCAATTACTTTGCAGGATTCATTAAGTCAGAAATTAGCATTTTATATTTTGGCTTGAGCTTGAAATATACATCTATAGTCTGTGCGTGGTTTACGTTATGCTGTTGAGGTAATATCTGATACGTGCAATCTCTGGTGATAAACACATGGTGTAAAAATCATTTATGTAATCTGTCAGTGCCTTTCAGATTAATGATTTCTGCTGGCTGGCAGCCAATTGTGGATATTAGCTCTCAATCTACTGGTAGCTATTTCAATTTATTGGAATAGATCTTTTCTATCCTCCACGAATTTTCTATGGCTCAAACAAGAATTCAATAAATAACTTTTTTATAATAATTCCTAAATAGCTATAAAATAACAATTTAGTTTTCTTAAAATGTTTTAACTGAACATCAATCTGTTGCAGCTTTTGTAATTTAAAAAAAAATGCATAGATTTTCTTTTGCTATCCTGCCATAACTTTGGCAACTATCAGTAGAAACTGGAAAAATACATGTTCTTTTCGTTCCAACTTTAGTCTCCCTGAACTAAAGTTACAGGGAGATTAAAAGACCCTCCTACAGAAAATCACCACTATTATTTCATTTTGTTAAAGATATATATGACAGAACAAGTTATTTTTCTCCACTTAGCATTTTCCATCAGCTCAACTATCATAACATTTGTCTAGCAGCTAGTGTTTGTTGCAAAACCTATAACACTGGTTTCCCTGAAGATTCAATAAGGCAACTGAGATATCTATTGTAGTACTGAGCTGTGCAAGAAACCAAGGTTCTCGGTTTAATCTCTGCTGGGTGCTACTAATCTCAGCTATGGAAGCTAAAGATGTCTTACAAATGGCCTTACTCTGTAAAAGAGTATAAAGGAGAGGGCATAGTTGCAGTCTCAATTGTTGTGTGGTGACCTCCATCGGAAATCATGCATGTGTTTATAGACAGGATAGAAAATTCATTACAATAGCTCATATTGTGTGTTGGACAATATTCTAGGGTATTGTCAGGAAATTATGAAACCTCATTTGTTTTCAAACAACAATTTAAACAAATGATTTAAGCCACTAAAGTCAATATATAAATATCTACATGCATAAGGCTAGGTAATGTTGCCATAGGATTGCTTTATCACTAGAAAGAGACAACTGATGGTGGTTTTAACCTAAACATCATCACGCCTCAGGGCAAGGGGGCTGGTTAAGAGGGAGGGTACTTCATGGTAACCTTGATATTAGTCTCTTTCTGCACCGCAAACAAGCTGTCCAATCAACTGAGCTTACGAACGCTCCAAATACTTTCACACTTTGGGGTCATCAAACTTGTTCCGATTCTAACAGAATAGAGCTGGGAATTTAAACCGCAGTGTCACATGTCAAAGCACAAAATACACTTGATAAAACCAAATATATTCTTCATTAACACACCCAGGTACTTTTTGAAAAACAGTGGCAGTTCTTTATTCATTCCAAAGCTTTTCCCAATTAGTGCACAAATGTCGTCAAGTTTTGGCAACATTTCCAGACCAATTTTATCAGTAGGATCAGCATATTAATGACAAATAAAAATTAAGGCCTAAGAAATGGGTTTTCTGTTTAAACAAAGTAAGCTCTATATGCCAAATGTTACCATGATAAATGCATCTGGTCTGAGTAGGCAACAATAGCATTCAGCGTGTGGCTAAATGCAGTAAAATATTGATTATCACAGTGAATTTTTTAAAAATGGATTTGTGGTTAAATGATATCTCTGAATCATTTGGTAAGATTGTGCTGTGCACTGCGAATGTTGCACTGCTCTAGACAGTAATTTTCACAACACAAATTACAGATGTTAGTGTAATACTGGATTCCAAGAAGTCAGGTTTTTTGGCTTCTTTAGAGGATATAATGATGCTGCTTCTGAATTCCCGTCACGCCATTCAAACATTGAAATTGTTCTTTAATACATCTAATGAAGCTGTAGATGGCACAGTGTTTCCATCATCCTTTGAAGGCTGCTAAAAAAAAACTGCACCAGATAATCACACTGTATGTTTTTAATGTTATTTGCTAGACTACATTCAATAGGAGTGTAGCAATTTCAGTTACAACAATGTCCACTATGTTTTAAATACATTTCTCACTGTTGTACAATGATGGCAGCTATTTACAGCTAATCAAATAGTAAAGCCAATTTAAAAACAATTTGATTGTTTTGGCATGTGTCAAACCTATTCTGAAATTAGTAGTTTCAGTACATCAACAATTAACAAAATATGTGTTTTATTTATATTTGTCCTATGTATAAACTTAAGCACAATGAGACATGGAATATAACTGCACGTGAAAAAATTGAGAGAAGGTCTACAAAGTCTAGGATGGGCCAGTAGTCTTATAAGGGAAGGCTGAGCAGTGTAGGTTGGCATTTGCCGAAGTTTAGAAGACAGTAGGTGACTTGATTGTAACATATACATTTCTGAAGAGGCTTGATAGGGTGAATGTGGAAAGGATGTTCTTGAGGCAGATTCTAGAACTAGAAGTCACTGTTTAAAAACAAGGGATCACCCATTAGGAAGATATTTTCTCACAGAGGATTGAGAGTTGAAAAGAACAAAGAACATGGCACTATAGGAACAGGCCTTCGGCCCACCAAACTTGTGTTGACACATAACACCTTTCCTTGGAACTCCTTTCCTTGAAAGGTAATGAATCATTTTAAAGATAGAAATGGATAGATTCTTAATAAGCAAAGGGTTGAAAAGTTATTGTGAGTAGGCAGAAATGTGAATTAATCTTATCCACCATGAATTTATTGAATGGTGGAGCATGCTCAAAGAGTAGAGAGTGGCCTACTCTGGCTCTGAATTCGTATGTTTGTTTTGACACCAATTGCATATCAAACTCGTACCTTATTTTCAAATCAGGCACTATTCAGAACAATAAATTGACATTTATTACAATTACTTTGGTTTTGGCTAGAATGCACATTGAAGAAAAATATAACAGGGTTCTTTTTAGAAGCTGACTCTTTCTCTGTCCATCTAAAGAGCATTGTTTTGATCTATTGTTATAACTGAATAAGACTGATCCCGAATAAAACAGGATTTAATAGATGATTGAACAATGTTTTGTTTTTGTTTTAGTTTTAGTGAGGTGGTCTCTCGCTGAAATGTAAGCATGCAATGTTACAGATTTTGTTTTAACAATAAAAAAAATTAACTGAAAGAACTGAAGATAGAAATAAAAAGTATGGTTTATTCTAAGACAAGTTTTCTCAAACACAGTAAAAGTATAGGCCATCTAATCTCAGAACACCAAAACACTTCTTTACAAATTCAAAGAAAAAAGACAACATCCCTTGTGCTGTATCCATGCTCACCCTTACATAGTAATTGGACCAGAGGGAAAAAAAATACTTATACTTCAATATGCTTAAGGTAACTAAAAATTTTAAATTCTGGACCATCACCTCAGATGGCTTCTTCCTGTAGTTATCATACAGATGAACTTAAACATAGTCAGGTTCAAGTAAGGATATTATCTCAACGTTTATGGCTAACTAGTAGGTGACATAGATTTGGGATCAGGATAGCAACCCATAACCAATAGAGTGCCATAGGGATTAGTGCCAGGACCACAATTATTTCCAATACATAGTAATAACATGAAAGAGAGACACCAATGTATTATCACTAAATTTGTTGGTGACATAAAAATAGGTGCATAAAAGCCAGTGGTTAGGATGACACAGTGTCTGAGATGAAAATATATATCAAAAACTTAATAGATGGAATATAATTGGCAAGAATTGATGAGCTGAACATAATTTAAATTCGAACAGTGGAAAACGATAGCACCAAGGTATGTGGGGTCAAGACATTATCAGGGTACCAAGCAGCAGAGAGTATTAGAACACAAGAAAGGAGGTTTGGGTGACATATTCTTTTGATAGCTAGGCAGACCTGGGTAATATGAACAAACACATTATTCAAATAATATATACACAAATGGGTTCCTAAAGGTCATATTATAATGCGGACAGATTTAAACAAAAAAACCAAAGAAAATACAGGATTGGAAATGAACATAAGGAGGTTGTGTTGTAAGACTGAAAATTAAAAAAAAATAAGCACAAAAGCATCTTTAAGATGTTAATAAAGAGGTCAGCTCAAGATAAAATAAAGAGATTATATAAGCATTAGGTTTCTGCTGAAGGTCTGGAACATGGAGACAAATGTAGGCCAGCCGTTTATTTTATGCTAATTCTCCTTCCCTAACTTGAATTAATGGAATTGGTTTTAAAAATAGGTGATACATTAATTACAGTAAGCAATACTTGGTAGTTCAAGATAGAAACCTACACTACCAATGGAGAGAGTGGAGCCCTCCAGCAATTCTGTAGCCTCTTAAGTTAAACTGTACCCATTAAGATTAAAAATGCGCATATGCTATTTCTATCAACCTTACTGACATTGCACATAGTTCAAATTATTTGCTCTGCCTTGATATGAATGGTTCTGGTTGTGCTGAATCTAACTGGTCACTCAATATCTCTTGTTTGTTTAATCTGGATTTAAATGAGTCAACTTCATTAGTAATATAAACTGTACAACAGGATGAAGAATAATCTATAATAAAGCCTCCTTTGGCTAAAGGTTCTTACAATTGATGTACTAAAAAAATATTTGAAATAGCAAAGATTTTAGGGATAATGCTTAATCCTCTGTTTATATCAATGGAAAGCAACAAAACAAATCTCAGAACAATTTTATTCAAGCCTTTATATACTTGGAATTTAATTATCATAAACCTTCTTTTAATGGGTATAATATTACATCCATGACTCTAACATGTATACCACTTAAAGCTACATCATGTATAGTTATTAGAGTCTACAAAGGCCTGCTTTACCTGATTTCCAAGAGCTCAATTAATTTAATATTGCTAAAACACAATCTCTTATTGTGGCTGCAACGTTTGAACTTTGTCTATTTTCCCTTTTAAATCTCAAGATACTTCTATGAAAATAAGGCAGTTGGAAATAACAATCTGGACCAAATGTGGAGCAAAACACTGGATACTCTGGTTCTAACAGTTGTTGGTGCATAGTTTGCAGATGAGCTGTAGCTGAAATGTTTGTCTAAATGGAGATTTGGTTGGTAGAAGTAGCTGAGTGAACTGGTGACCAGTAATTAATGACAAAGGTCTTCTACCCACCAACAACTATTTAATTGGTTCTCTGATAGCTGATCAGCTTAGAGCTATGAACAAGATGCAGAGAAGCTTTCAGACCTCTACCAGCTAGAGAGCTATCATAGAAAAGAGAATTCCAGGATTTTAACCTTTTGACACTAAACAAACTGAAGACAGTTCATTTCTTAGCTAGGATAGTGCTTGGCTTGGAAGGGAACTTGCAGGGGGTGCTGTTCCTATGTATCTGCTGCCTTTGTATTTTTAGATAGTAGTGGTCAGGGGTTTGGAAGGTACTGTCTAAGGAGCCTTCGTGAAGTTCGGCAATGCTTCTTTTAAATTGTACACTTTGCTGCAACTGAGCATCAGTCATGAAGAGGCCGAGTATCTGTGCCAATTATGTGGGTTGTTTGTCCTGGATGATGTTAAACTTATTGAGTGTTGCTGAATCTGCACTCATCCAGGCAAGAGGGGAATATTCCATCACACTCCTGACTCATGCTTTTTGGATGGTAGACAGTCTTATGAAAATTCATTATAAAACTATTAACAATCAGCAATATATGCATTTACCTGAAAGACTGACTGAACAGACTTACTTGTATATCTGTTCTGTCTTTTGCAGCTGAAATTTCTTGTTCTCACACTAATATCCAATTTTCGTCCTATCTTAGAACTTGGTAAATTAGGAGGGCAACAAAATAGAAAAAATGCTTTCAAAAATTATGGTACTCTACTACTTTTACTGTGTTGAATTGTGAAGGAAGTTTCCAAATGATTAATGATAATAATTGCTTGTGCATGCCTCACATACCAACAATGAATACAAAATCCCAATCAGTTCATGCCATTGACTAAGAACTTGTCAAATACACATCTAGCTGTTATGGTATATATCACCATTAGGCAGGCTAAGAGAAACATTCAGAAACATTATAAAACTTCTTGCTGAAAATTTTATTCATTGCTGGCTTTCTCATGTTCTCGCGTTTAATCTGTCTGTTCCTTGGTTTGAATCCCTGTCTTCTATTTGTTCCAAAGACTCCTTATACTTTGTTATTTGCTACGGGCCATTGCTGAGTGCAAATTGAATGTTTTCAATATTACAACAGTATGACAGTGATGACACTCCGAAATACTTCATTGACTGTAAGGTATTGTTGAACATTCTGAGCATGTATAAGATGCTGTATAATTGTAAATCTTGTTTGGATGCAGAAAGTGGTGAGGATATTAACAAAATAGAAAGACTAATATGATTGCATCCTCAACAGACTAGCTGCAGTATTGGTAGAAGTGACCACCACATTCACTGGTGTGAATTCCCATCCACACATAGAGAAAACTATGTTGTGTAGGACTATGTGCTAAATGGGATGGAGTTGAAACAGA
This sequence comes from Hemiscyllium ocellatum, assembly GCF_020745735.1. Lineage (NCBI taxonomy): Eukaryota > Metazoa > Chordata > Chondrichthyes > Orectolobiformes > Hemiscylliidae > Hemiscyllium > Hemiscyllium ocellatum. The sequence continues at coordinate 53,164,156 of NC_083413.1, forward strand.
TCAAATAAGTTAAAACTGAGCATCCAAGAGGTGCTGTGGGTGATCAGCAACAGCAGAATAGCTTGCAATGACCGACTTTAATCTTATGGTCTAGTATAATCCAGCACCATTACCAACACTCAAGGGAACCTTTATTCATTCAATGAAGAGTGTAAGGAGGGCCCACCAGAACCAGCACTAGGCATACTTAAAGATTGATTTGGTGAATCTACAACACAGCACTACCTCATGCCAAGCAGTGGAAGCCATAAGCAATAAATAGAATTAAATTATTCACAGCCAACAGATTAGACCTAAGCTCTGCAGTCCTGCACCTTCAACCATGAATTAAGCAACTAACAAGAGGAAGAGGCTACACAAATAGTCCCAGCATCAATATTGGCAGAGCCCAGCAGGTCAGTGCAGAAAAATAATGCTGAAATCATTTGCAACCTTCCTCAGCTCAAAGTGGCAAGTGAATGAACTATCATGAACTGTTCCAAAATTACAGATGTCAATCTTCAGATAATTCAGATCATTCCATAACATATCAAGAAGCAGCTGAAGATCATGGTCTCTGAAAATATTCTTGCAACAGTACTAATAACTTATTCACCAGAATTATGCATGTCCCGAAACTGACTGTTCTACTATAGCCACTACCCTGACATGTACTCTGCATTGTGAAAATGTTCCCAGGTCCATCTGTCATAAAAACTGCTAAAGGGCAACCCAGCCAATAATTATGCCATCAATCTACTCCTGATCACCAGTAAATTGATGGAAGGAATTATTGACAGCACTGTCAAGTGGCACTTGCTCAGCTATAATCTATTGACACTCAGGTTAGGTTTTGCTAGGGCTACTCAGCTTCTGACTTGATTACAACCTTGGTCCAAACATGGACAAAAGAATTAAACTATAGAGGCAAGTTAAGAGACTGTCTCAGACATCAAAGCAGTATTTGATTGTGTGTGTGTGTCAGCAAATGGGTCTAGTAAAACTGGAGTAAATGTGAATCAGGGAGAAAATCCTCTGCTGCTTAAGGTCAAGCCATAAAGAGGATGGTTGTGATTGCTGTAGGACAATCATTTCAGTCCCAGGACATTGCTATAAGTGCACCTCAGAAAAGTATACAAGACTCAATCATCTTCAACTGCTTAACCAATGATTTTCCTTCCATCTTAAGGTCAGAAGTGGGGATGATCACACAGTGATCAGATCATTTGTCAATTCCTCAGATACTGAAGCATTCTGTGCAACAAGACCTGGACAACATTTAGGCTTGTGCTGTTAATTGTGAAGTGAATTCTGTGCCACACAGTGCCAAGCAGTGACCATTTCCAATAATATAGAGCCTAACCATTACCCCTTGACTTTCAATGGTACTACCATTCCTGAATCCACCACTCTCAACTTGGGGGGTTAACACTGACTAGAAACTGAAACAGACCTGACAGATGATCACTGTGGCTACAAGAGTAGGTCGGAGGAAAGGTATTTTAACTCCTCTCCTAACTTCCCAAAGGCTGTCTACTATCTAGAATGTGTAAATTAGGAATTTGATGGGATATGCCTGGATGATTGCAGCTCCGACAACACTCAAGAAGATTGGCACAAACAAGTACAAACACAATATGTGATTGCCACATCAACTACAACCTTCACCATTCACTCCCTCCATCAGCAATGCACTGTGACAGCAGTACATGCTATCTATAAGATGCACTGCAGCAAATCTCTAGGGCTTCTTTGACACTATCATCCAAACCAGTGGCTCCTACGACCTAAAGTTCAAGGGTAGCAGATGCTTGAGAATGCCACCACCTGCAATTTCTACTCCAAACCACAAACCATCCTGACTTGGAAATATAGTACAGCATTTCTGTTACGCCAAAATCCTAGGACTCCAAGCCTCCCAGTATTTTGTACCTAACCACCCCTCGCCCACCACCCCCATGGACTGCCGTAGCTCAGAAAGACAGCTCACTACATCCTTCTCAATTTCAAAAATGGAATCAATATCAATAATGCACACATTCCAAAATTAAATTAGAAAATGTGGAATGCAACCTAACTTGCCCCAAGTGTGCCCATCACATCTGATTCTGTTTACTTCTTATCAAGTGCCATTCCTGGAAAAACTTGACACTCACAGGATGTCACAGAATCCACCAGCATCCCTTACCTCTTTAAATGTCTATTGTGCACCCAGACAAACACAGTAAATCTGCATCTGCACTACACAGTTCCTGGCATTTGCTACAGACAGGTTAGAAAGGGGGAAATCATCCATGATGGCTAGGATCTGGAGGTGGGACCTGGATGGTGCACAAGTGGGAATTCCTCCTCCTCCTGGACCAGAATTGGAGCTTATAATACTAAACTGTGCCTGCCTGAGTCAGTGCAGTCTCAGTCCTTTGCAGGAATGCAGAGCTCAGTAGGGAGAAGGTCAATGACCTTCTCCATTCAGCCAGGATGTTTAAAACCAACTTCTCTCCAATACATCACAGTTACTTTATTTCTTCTACTGTACCCACCTTCCAACAATGCTCATGCTCTACCACGCTCTAATGACTGTAAAGTCTTCCCTCATTCATGCGACTCATCCCAACCCCTAACACCACAAACCATGCATGCTTAAATGTTGTATTCTCTCTTGCTTGGTTTACTTTCCCACCTGCACCAAAAATAACAACTGTGTCACCCACTTTCATTTCCACTAATATCTGCCTCTTGGGCAGCTTGACATTTGTATCCTCACTATTGGTGAGGAGAGGATCCTGATACTGACTGCCCCAAATAGATGGTCCACCATTTTCAAGCTTCTGGAGTATTATTTGAAGTTGTCTTTAACCAACTGTGCCAGAACACCCTGAATGAAGATCTTTCCCTTTAACTTGACCAAGTCCTTCTGAAAAACATGACAAGCTTCCTTCTTTTAAGTCTGCACAAAATGGCGAAGAAAGACTGAAGTAATATGAGCCTTTACCTCTGGCACAAGGGACAAAGAGCAAAAGGGCAATGAAAAGCAATGCAAGGCACATATATTGTGAGCATCAAGGGAGGATAGATGTCATGAGCACTATGACAGTGAGCAAAGGATACAGAGATGCAGTTTGGCTCTATCCACGAGCTGAAACCATGTCCCTGACTGCAGTACTCTTGAGTACTCTCATTCCTGATGAAGGGCTATGCCCGAAACATTGAATTTCCTATTCCTTGGATGCTGCCTAACCTGCTGTGCTTTAACCAGCAACACATTTTCAACTGCAGTACTCTTGCTGCAGCATTACAACATAAATTGCCAATGTAGCCTGAGGTGCAGCATTGATGTGCAGAAGCATCCTGTATGTGGGCACTTAGAGGTTGGCACATACTGGATGCAAATGTCTGTGGACATGCCATGGAGCATGCCCTGACATATTGGTGCCTAGTGTTCAACCTGGAAGCTGTTCAGAGCAATTGATGAGCCGAATTCAGCAGGTACCCATTTTGATTTCCATGTCGAGTTTTCTTGACAGATAGCTGGTTTGGAAAGTTTGGTAAGATAGAAAGATGAATATTAATGACATGAGTTGGCAATTAACAAAGCATTTATTTGGCCACTCACCACTGCCTTGTGAGAAACTGGCCATGCCACTGGTGAAAAGCAGAAATGATGGCGCGAGATGTTCCTGAAGTTGAGATGGGCATTGTTGGATTTCTCACTTGATTGTTCCATAATCTCTCCATAGCCCATGTCACCCAGACTCTAATAAGATTCAGCCTGACATGTAACATCAAATCACATGAAAGAAAGGTGATGACATGTGCGTGTTGCACTGCTGAGAAAATTCTGATTGTACTAAAGTTCAAGGATCAGCGCTGAGATTGCCTGAAGAAGAGAATACAAAAAATAATAATCGATGTGATATTAAAACCAGCTAGCAACCAGAAAAGTCACTAAACCATACCACAGCTGTGAAGAAAACATGTCTGGGCCGATAATCTCCCAGAGAAACACAAAGTCTAAAATGTCATTTTCAGCCAACATTAGGAGAAATAAACCTCTAAAAACATAATGACAGTAGTAAAAGTACCATAGCTGATTAGGGGAGATTTAAATATACACAAAAGGAGGCTGATTATAAAACTCCCTAAGCAGATTTTATCCCTTAGGAGGAATGATAAAGACATTTTATTCCCACATGAAAAAAAAGGCTGAGGAGCATATATAAGATTTCTGACAGTGAGTTAATAAATTTCTGAACTAACCCGCAGTGACAAAGTTAACAACAAAAGGTTAAGATAATTCTTCAAGTACAGGTTTAAAGAATAATGATTGGAAAAGACAAAAGTATCAGGAATACAAATTGTTCTTGCAATTACAAGTTTCAGAGCCATAACTGTGGAGTTAGTGAAATCATTATTCCAACTGTTTTAAAGAAAAATACAATGATTTAGCAAGTTTATTCATTAGAAAAATAAGTTGAATACCAAAAAAGAACTTGAATGTAATCACACAGAGTTGAACTTGGCACAAAAAATGCCTTTGAAACAGAGAGAAAAAAAAAAGTCCTAATAATACCAAGGCAGATGTTTTTGACACAGTCAAAACATAATTGATTCCTATTAAATGAAGCCACTTTGAAAAACTTCTAATCACAGATCCTTTGAAAATTGTTCAACTGTCTTGGGAAAGGAATATCTTTGTTCATCTCCATGAACCCAACATATTGGTAAAGCAAAATTGAACATAACATAAAAACAGCATTTAAAAAACAGAAATTTGAACAACTTTCAATTTTAGAACAACAATTTTGTTTACAAAAGCAAAGATTCAACATCAAGTTTAAACAATTAAGAATACAACAAAACAAGAAAAAACTGATGGTAGTAAAAGGGGATCAAACATCTAACAACATACTTCCAAATCAAGAAAATAATCAACATTATGAAACACCTATCAACAATCAAAAGATCAAGAAGATTGTCCTGAAACAATTTTACACATGGAAAAAGAAGCTTTCAAATTCATTTGATAGATCAGTGAATTGGCAGACATAAAAAGTAGAAGTCCTAAGATTTTTAACAGCTTCCACATTGAGCTTCAAGCACTCTTCTCTACCACATGAGAAGTATTCGAGGAGAAAGTGAGGACTGCAGATGCTGGAGATCAGAGCTGAAAATGTGTTGTTGGAAAAGTGCAGCAGGTCAGACAGCATCCAAGGAGCAGGAGAATCGACGTTTCGGGCATGAGCCCTTCTTCTGGGCTCATGCCTGAAACGTCGATTCTCCTGCTCCTTGGATGATGCCTGACCTGCTGCGCTTTTCCAGCAACACATTTTCAGTACATGCGAAGTATGTCAGATCATATGATACAGACACAACTGATCAATGAGAAACAAATAATAACTAACCAACTTCTAACAGCTCAATATCTCACTTCAAGAACAAGCATAGCAGTGGTGTGATCATGCTTCAATAACAGATAACAATTTCTAGGAACATTTCTAGATTGCTTCATTAACAAGCTGCAGAAACTGTCTGAATTATGCAACAGTGGAAATTTACAGCAAGCTTATTTGAAAGAGAACTGTCATTGGTCTCTTAGATAAATCATTTGCTGAAGTTCTTTAATCAAAAGAAGATGTAACCCTCTTAAAGAGAATGGGCAGTCCACATAGCAGTGAATAAAGTCAAGAAAATTATTCAATAAGTATTATACAATAAAAGTTACATTTAATGCTAAACACTCTACACAGCATGTTGATAGTATAATTAACATAAACCGTCTGACCACGGAAGACAAATCCCACATCTGAACAATAGGCCACATGTAACAATAAAGCAATCTAATTATACAGATTCTTGTCATAGATATGGTTCCAAAACCTAATGTAAAAGAAAAAATAACTGACCAGCCTTAACTCCAAAAATGTAGTCAATGTAGCAAAGAGGTCACTTCTTGATGATGTGCTTTAATCTGAAGAAAATAAGTTAAATTTTTCCCAACTCAAAATGTACATTCATACCTTGGAGTAAAAAGTGAGGTCTGCAGATGCTGGAGATCAGAGCTGAAAATGTGTTGCTGGTTAAAGCACAGCAGGTTAGGCAGCATCGAAGGAACAGGAAATTCGACGTTTCGGGCCAGAGCCCTTCATTCATACCTTGGAACCTGGAAGAACATATTAATACTGCAAAGGAACAAGCTTCTTCACATGATAAACAAAATGCATAGATGGACTGTTTTATTTCTCCTTGGGGAGCTGATAATGGTATCTGATGTGAACAATGAAGCAGAAAGCATATGATCATCTCACAATTTGCATGTAGTGCTGCAATTATATCACCATACATTTCCTCAACAAGGTTGATTAAATCTCTGATAGCATGGAAGACACCAGAGAGCTTAACTCAAATATTTTTATACCTGGTCATTGGCTTTCTTTACCCAAATGGTTCAAGTGAAAGTCTTTGTGCAGGATAGGAGAAATACAAAGCATATCATAAATGTTGGAAAGTAAAGTTATCTAAGTAACTCATTTGTGAATGTACGTAAATATTACACAATGCTTATGAAGAAAAGGTTGGGATGATGTGTTAAGTAAAGTCTTCAGGACTCTTTAGCAACCTTATGATGATGTCACAGAGCTGCACATCACTGAGCATAAATCATGTTGGTGGATTAGAATTGTATGAATTTTAGAAACTCTGATAACAAGCAAGACCCAAGTACAACATTGACATGGACATTCAAAAAGATAGATACGTAATTAACTAAATCAGTGTTTGTTTTATCTACGATTACCTTGTAAAACAATAATTAATATGGAAATTTAATAAATAGTGTTACTTTGATGATGTCAAAACCTGAAGTCAGTTCTTGACTTGTCTTTTCCACAACCATTCTGGAAAAAAATCAAAATTATACCATGCCATAAAAGCACACAATGAAAAAACTTAAAATAGATTACGAGCTAATAATTTCTAAAAGGCATTTCTAAATATTAAAACATTTCTTTGTTTGATTATTCCTTACAACGTATCATCCGCCGTCATTTCCGTACAACGTATCATCCGCCGTCATTCCGTACAACGTATATCCGCAGTCATTTCCGCCACCTCCAAACGGACCCCACCACCAAGGATATATTTCCCTCCCCTCCCCTATCAGCGTTCCGCAAGGACCACTCCCTTCGTGACTCCCTCGTCAGATCCACACCCCCCACCAACCCAACCTCCACCCCCGGCACCTTCCCCTGCAACCGCAGGAAATGTAAAACTTGCGCCCACACCTCCACACTCACTTCCCTCCAAGGCCCCAAGGGATCCTTCCATATCTGCCACAAGTTCACCTGTACCTCCACACACATCATCTATTGCATCCGCTGCACCCGATGTGGCCTCGTCTATATTGGTGAGACAGGCCGCTTACTTGCGGAACGCTTCAGAGAACACCTCAGGGACGCCCGGACCAACCAACCCAACCACCCCGTGGCTCAACACTTCAACTCTCCCTCCCACTCCACCGAGGACATGCAGGTCCTTGGACTCCTCCACTGGCAGAACATAACAACACGACGGCTGGAGGAGGAGCGCCTCATCTTCCGCCTGGGAACCCTCCAACCACAAGGTATGAATTCAGATTTCTCCAGTTTCCTCATTTCCCCTCCCCCCACCTTGTCTCAGTCGGTTCCCTCAACTCAGCACCGCCCTCCTAACCTGCAATCTTCTTCCTGACCTCTCCGCCCCACCCCACTCCGGCCTATCACCCTCACCTTGACCTCCTTCCACCTATCCCACCTCCATCGCCCCTCCCCCAAGTCCCTCCTCCCTACCTTTTATCTTAGCCTGCTTGGCTACTCTCTCTCATTCCTGATGAAGGGCTTATGCTCGAAACGTCGAATTCTCTATTCCTGAAATGCTGCCTGGCCTGCTGTGCTTTGACCAGCAACACATTTTCAGCTGTGATCTCCAGCATCTGCAGACCTCATTTTTTACTATAAAGTAGAGAAACCAGTAAATCTTTCAATGCTACTCTGTAGACCACCTGTTCATTGCAAACAAACAACTGTGTTAATGAAGAAAGATTTAGAGACTTGAGCATAAATAAGCTTAACTAAAGTTAAATAAGCTGTCAAAAACAAAAAAACAGAAATTGCTGGAAAATTTCAGCAATTCTGAGGAAGGGTCAGTGGACCCAAAATGTTAACTCTGATTTTTCTCTACAGATGCGACCAGACCTGTTGAGCTTTTACAGCAATTTATATTTTTGCTCCTCATTTCCAGAATCTGCTGTTTTTTTTGTTAAATAAAATGTGTTTGATAGGAAAAAAAGAGAATGGATTTAAATAACTTTCCTTGCCATTTGCCATAGCAAGAAATTAATATGTCATGTATTGTATCAAAGAAGTTGCAACTACTGATTTTCAGCTCTCCAAAAACATGGCAATTAATTTCACAAACTGAATCTCTCCCTTGAATTAATCAGGGCAGGTTTATGGGAATTAACTTGTTCAACTTTGTTGATGCATGTGTTTCAGTAGAACAACACAAAAGATTTAGTAAGTAATTGATGAAACTGTACATGTTTGATGGGATGTTTCCTTTTTTCTCAGTTTATATCCCATTTCTTATGCCAGTCATTACTTACTGAGGCTTTTGGGTTGCTGTACCATTGAAACGCATACATCAACAAAGTTGAACAGTTGATTCCCATGAGCCTGGCTGATTAATGATATGTTCTGTTGAAGATGTTAAAATCCTAAACCTCAAATAAATAGCAAAACATGGCCATGCAGTTTTACATTTTGGCCTGCGTTGATGAAGCAAGAAATTCTAAAGCTTTCAGCCAGAACATTCCTGGCCAGTTCCAGCAAAGCCCAATTGAGACACCCTGATCTGCGAGTGTTTTTAGCTCTCCTTTGCTGCTTCAGAGCTAGTAGAAACACCGTGTTAAGTCGTGTTAGAGAAGTTTTCATAAGTTTTTGGATACGCAAGAGATTGGTGCCAGACTCTGAGAAAGAAATCAGAGGAGTTGGAAAGCCTGTCAGTCAAAAGTCTGCTTCCAGTTTAGGGGCTATAGGTGCAGTCTTTCTTGGGTTGCAGCAGGACTTGGTGTTCAATTACTGACAGTAAAGAGGAGATGCTGTGTACAGAGGGATGAAAAGTACTCTCAACAGAATGCCACATCCACCAAGAGTATTCTGTGAACACTTCTCTAAGCTTTCCATCAGTCTGGAGCAAAGCAGTTACATTTTTCTAAACCTCCAGCTAGTCTGCAGTATATGATACCACTTATCAGTGATATCGCTATTCAATTTCTAAACCTCAGCATCTTTTCTGATGACAGTTGACAATTCATCGTTCACTGTGCATCACTGTAACAGGGTGCGAGGCATCATCGTGGCATTGTGGGTCCAAAATCAAAACGGGGCATGTACCACAAGTGCAGGGGCTACCATTCTAGGACCATGAAGTTAGTGTGCAACTATTCCCAGAAGACTCCCTCCATAAATGCCCATTACCCTGACAATAGGCGAGGTTCATCAACTTTGTGCCACCATAAAGAACCTCAGGCTGATCACTTGGTGACAAGGGACACCTTCTCTAAGTTGGTCTCATGATTCTCTTCTGGCAAATGATTATCACACACTTGCAATGAAGCCCATCTTATGATCAGGAGCACTGCAATGAACTAAAAACATGCTGAAGATACACTGTTTCTCTCTGACAAGAAGAAAAAAACAAATTTATCCAGCTGTCTTGGGATACAGAACCTGAGGCATCCCTTATGCAACAATGAAACGCAGACTTAAATGTTGCAACTACCTCCAACTCAAGGCAGCCCTTAGAAGTTCATAACTACAGTTACTTTCATGATGTTGCAATGTGATCCATAAGACCCAGCTCTGAGTCTACAGTTCTGGTTGTAGCAAATTTAATGAGGATGTACTTACAGTAGTGCAGATTTTTAACGTTTATTCCTGCTTCCTATTACTTCCTACATGAACTCGTTGGATAGAGACTCCAAGTGACAGCTTTTATTCTTATTCTCCTTCTTCCTCTTCTATTAGTTTGCCCTTTGTTTGTCACCTGTTTAATCTACTGCCATGCTGAATCGCAAGTAGAATGTCAACCCATATTTGGAAATAGCTGGGTTATGAGGAAACCTTGGAGTCAGGACCAATGCCTTCAGTGTGTGTATTACTACCTGTAGATTTCAATAACTTAAAATTATTACAGAATCATCAAATAGGCAAACAAGCAGAAGAAATCAATCAGCAACTAATCTGAAAGTAGTTGATAACCCAGTTGATAACTGGGGCATTGAGGGCTCCTTTGCATTTCTAAGTGTGTATTCTACTTGATTATGGGATAGCATTCAATAAAGGTTGAGACAACAAAATAGCACAATTCACAGAAAATAACTGTTGCAAACTGATGTCATGATCCACCTAGTCCTACACTACTTCCCCCAAAGGGTTGTGAATCTGTGGAATTTGCTACCCTAAAATGTGGTGGATGCTGGGACAGTGAGTGAATTTAAGGAGGAATTAAACAGATTTTTAATTAGTAATGGGTTGAAGGGTTATAGGGAGAAGGCACGAAAATGGGCCATGATTGAATGGTGGAGCAGACTTGATGGGCTGAATGACGTAATTCTGCCCCTATATCATAAAAACTTATAGTCTGCATGTTTCTAGTGGATGCTCATTCCTACTGCACTCACTAATATGATGTTCAGCATGACTCACACCAGGCGTGTACATCAGCACCACAAATTCCTTTTGGATGTCTAACTTGTAATACCAAGAAAAAAAGGCACTACTTATCTGAATGACATGCTGACAATTTGGACATTCTGTGACTCATCTCCACTTTGCTACATCATGTCCCTGAACAACCCCCTGTAAATAATGTACTTTTTATTTCTGTTTTGGGATGTGGCAACTTAGATACATATCAGATATTGGTCACAGTATAGCCAATATATTTTACTTTTTTCTAACAAATTATTTCATAAATTTTCCACTGCAGGATCAGTAAGCAACATTTCTGCCATTCATCAGCAATATGCAAATGATCATAAATTCTGGGCCATACAATTTGTGAAAATGTACAGGTTTTGATATTATGAGCATGCAGTTCTCACTGAATTACTGCTATATTCTCAACATTCATACCTGATTATGTACTGCTGGAGATTATCCAAATGAAAGTGTGTTTGGAGTAATTGAGTCCATTGGTGTAATTAGTCAAAAATAAGGGCTATGTCTCCAAAACCTGACCGTATAATAACATCAAAGATTCACTGATGCAGAAAATTAAATCTTTATTCAAAACCTGTAGGAACTTTGCAATTGCATAAATTATTAGCGAGTCACATGATATGGTGCACCTCAAATTTAGGAAATTGGGCAAATCAGGAAATCTTCATGAGTTCTCTATCCTTAAGCTTTTCAACACTGTAATAATCTCCTGCTGTCTATAAAGTCATGTTGCATGAAAATTCACGATTGCTTTTGCCTTCACAGTTTGTGAGTGATAAAGTACCTATCAAAGAGGTTGATTGAAGGTCAGCATGTAACTGATGGCATTTTCAATAAGCACTTTTCGAGTTGAAAATGGCATCAGCACTGCTATTCTATCAATGCAAATAGTTTGTCCTTGATCTGTAAATTCTGAGAGAGAGATAATTTCTCAATCTCATTCTGATGTTGCACAGTTCCAGCAGTTTAAACAAAATCTTGATTCCTATGAATGTTGTTTCATGACATGAGTGAAAGAATAAATGCATACATATCTGCCTGGAGTTTCCACTTTAGGTACAATTGTTTGATCCCAGTTTAAATTATACTCAAAACTGTGCTAGATTCAGGAAATGTTTTATCTTTCAAGTTTTCCTCCAACTCATTTTCAATTTGCCAAATGAATCCATCATGATGAATGCAATATAGTAATGTTTTAGAATCCAATTTTATCTTGTAACCAGTTTTCTGTACTTGAAGATTTTAACCTACTGCGAATCCTCTTGCAAGGATGCCTTCCTTGAAGAAGCTCTCTTCTTCTCTCTACAAGGATTTCAGTGAGTCTCTCTCTCACTGCAGCCCCCCAGGTCATCTCCTCTGCACAGAAGCTCTTTAGCCACGTTCTCAAACAGACTCATTACCACAGCCACATCTCCTTCCTCAGCACCTGCCTACGGAACCGACTGATCCCACACAGACTCCAAACTACATTCCAACCAACAAAATTTGGACCCAACCAGGACAACCTGTACCTACAACAAATCCGAAGCCTCCAGCAACAGACCTCCCTCTGGATCCTCCGCTCCACCCTTGCAGCCATGCGTCATTACCTACATTCCCTGCAGTCAGCCCTACCCCAGCTCAGGACAACACTCTCACAGACCTGCAAAGGACCTCTACTGTTCTTCATCTACAGAAGAATCCATGCACTAAACAAACAGTTCTTCCTAGCCATATCAAAAATTAAAGACAGTAAGTACCGAAAACTTTCATGTACTTACCCCCACACTCGTGGTTCCTCAACTGTTCCAGAATCTTCTATCGGCCTGTTGGACGCCATTACATATGCGGCCGCTACGGCGCCCGCGGCACCAACAGCCGCGACGACCGTGACGTCACTTCCGCCCCCACCGACCTCGCAGCCTCCGCGATCGCCGACCAAACAACCGCCCCGACGATCACCGCACAGACTACCGCTTCCACAATCGCCAGGAAGATCGCCGACGGACTCGCGACCCCCGCGGCTACCGGGAATGACAACGGCTCTTTCGTCGCCACAACCATTTCCGCCCCTTCGGTTGCCGTCGCCGCAGCCACTTCTGCCCCCACTGACATCACTAACCTGCACGACCGCAACGCCTCAGGTGTCTCCGCCCCCACGCCGACTTTCGTCATCACGCATAACCCCGCCCTCACACCGAATTTTGTCACCACGTGTAACCCCGCCCCCACGCTTAACCCCGCCCCCACACCAAGCTTTGTCACCACGTCTAAACCCGCCCCTACGCCGATCTCTGCCCCCGCCCCTAACCTCGCCCCCACTCCCAGCTCCAGTCCCACACCAGGTCCTAGCTCCCAACCTTGCCAGATCTTCACCATCCCTCCAGATCTCCCCCTCTCTGAGGATGAAAGATCAGTCCTCAGCAGAGGCCTCACCTTCATTTCCCTACGCCCTCGGATTAATGAGTTCAACACGCGGCGAGATATTGAACAATTCTTCTGCCGCCTTCGCCTCCGTGCCTACTTTTACAACCAAGACTCCAGCCCACTCTCTGACGACCCCTTCTCCCGCCTCCAACACACCCCATCCACCTGGACACCCCGTGCTGGCCTCTTACCCACCCTCGATCTATTTATAGCCAACTGCCGCCGCGACATTAACCGACTCGACCTGTCCACCCCTCTCACCCACTCCAACCTCTCACCCTCAGAACGTGCAGCCCTCCACTCCCTCCGCTCCAACCCCAACCTCACCATCAAACTGGCAGACAAGGGAGGCGCAGTAGTAGTTTGGTGCACCGACCTTTATACCACTGAGGCCAAACGCCAGCTTGCGGACGCCTCCTCCTATTGCCTCCTTGACCATGGCCCCACCTCCCACCACCAAACCATCATCTCCCAGACCATCCATAACCTCATCACCTCAGGGAATCTCCCATCCACCGCCTACAACCTCATAGTCCCACAACCCCGCACCGCCCGTTTCTACCTCCTGCCCAAAATCCACAAACCTGACTGCCCCGGCCGTTCCATTGTCTCAGCCTGCTCCTGCCCCACCGAACTCATCTCCGAGTACCTCGACACGGTTCTGTCCCCTTTAGTCCAAGAACTCCCCATCTACGTTCGGGACACCACCCAAGCCCTCCACCTCCTCCATGATTTTCGCTTCCCCGGTCCCCAACGCCTTATCTTCACGATGGACATCCAGTCCCTGTACACCTCCATCCCCCATCACGAAGGACTCAAAGCCCTCCGCTTCTTCCTTTCCCGCCGCACCAACCAGTACCCTTCCACTGACACCCTCCTTCGACTGACTGAACTGGTCCTCAGCCTGAATAACTTCTCTTTCCAATCCTCCCACTTGATTCCTGATGAAGGGCTCTGGCCCGAAACGTCGAATTTCCTGTTCCTTGGATGCTGCCTGACCTGCTGTGCTTTAACCAGCAACACATTTTCAGCTCTGATCTCCAGCATCTGCAGACCTCACTTTTTACTCTTCTGTAAGTAAGAGTCTTGTATTTAAAAATTTGTATCGGTATTAATTAATTTGTTTCAGCAAATTATTTGGCATTATTCTAGATGCTTCTGAACTATCACTTACATTTTCTCTAAGAGTTCTTTTATGCAAAACTGAAATACTTGGACAGACATATCCTATTATAATATAAAGCAAGAATGGAATTTAGCTTGAAATTTAGCACTTGCCAGATATTACATAAAATTGCAGAGAATATGAGGGCATTTAATGATTAAAAATTCTAATTGCTTATTATATGTACCCAACATTTCCCCCCAGCCCCATTTTCTTTGTTATATTGAATTTTCTTTCCATGTGCGTGAATTCACTCTATGTTTAACCACTGAGAATGTAAAATCATGATGTCCAGCAAAAGAAAAATCATTCCAAATAATTGGCAATGAGGTATTTACTTTACTCAGCAGGATCATTCAGACATTCATTTATTAAACTTTAGTAAATGGAAAAGGCTGCCACTATTTCCAAAGAGACATTGCAACTTAATGAGCTGTTTCCCTCCTCAAACTATAGCACTTAAAAAATACAGTTATCCTGTGTTCATAATTCTTTAGAACAAATGAAGTAATTTTTATTTTTATTTTTATTTTGAAAGAACTATTTTTGTAGTGATTAACGGAGCACTTTCAAATCAATGAATTCACTTCAAATCTAGTTCAGATGGTGAGATGAAAATCTCCACAGTCAGTTCATAATTTTCTGAGTAAAACTGAATTTGTTCAAACTCTCAGTTTCTGGTTGGTGCATATCCAAGTACAGATGTGCTCATAATTTGAAACTCAGGAAATCAAAAAGGACATTCAATCTGACAAGTACAAAACATTGGATTTTGTGGTGAGAGTTTAAAAAAATGTTGTCCATTATTCCTTGCACTTATATTTTTCAGCAGACTCTCTACTGGATTTTGCATTGTATCTTTTTTTTAATTAGACTATGTGTAATTTAAGATCTGCTTGTCAGTTTTAAAACAAAAGCTGAAAGCATATTTATCTTTGAGCACAAAACATGTATTTTAATTGATTTGCTCAATTAACGACACCTATAGAACACTCTCAATTTGCAAGAATGGTTTGAGGAATGAGAAATTTCAGTTATGAGGATAGAGTGAAGAAGTTGGAATGGTTTTCCTTGGAGAGAATAAGGCTAAGAGGAAATTTGATAGAAGTTTACAAATCATGAATCAGATTGCCAAGAGTAAATTAGGAGATAGCATTCTTGCTGGTAAAGGAAAAAAAGAATGAGATAATTGATTTAAAGTGATGCACAACAATCAAGTTTAATGTAAGAAAGTTTTTTTTGCACAACGGGTAGTTAGGGTATGGAATGTACTGCCTGAAAATGTGAGCGAGGCAGGTACAATTAATGTATCGAAGAGGCCACAGGATGATTAGTTGGATAGAAATGGTGTGAAGAAATATTGGGAAAAGGCAGAGATTGGCACTGTGTAATGGAACCAATGCAGGCATGATGGGCCAAATGGCCTCCTCTGCTCTATAACAAGTCTCACACATCTGGAGGAATGCGTGGCACTGTGAGATGATGGTCACTTCTCTGATACCTCACTCTTACTCTACCCTGCTACTGTACTCACTTCCCAATATTGCCTGCAGAATCTTCCCTCACTCAAGGGTCATCTGTCCCAATCCCTGACCCCAATAATCCTATGCCCTTGATGCTGTCTAATTGCTCTGCAGGGACACCTCCATACCTGTATCAACAGTAAAATTTGTGCCACCTACATTCATCTCTATAAATACACACCTCTCTGACATTTCAGGAGGAAGGAAGTACACAATTGGGAAAAGGGGGAAGAGAGGTGATAAACAGACTTGACATTCACTCCTTACCATTTATAATGTAAGTATCCTGACTGACTGCCCCAAATGTATGTTGGAACCTTTTCAACCCCATGGACTGATATTGAAGGCTGCCTTTGACTTACAGTCTTTCTTTTTTTTTACTAATTTTGATTTGGAGCTGTAAATTGAGAACTGTGAGCTGAAAATGACTTTTAGGCTCTGGACAACAGCTGCATAAGAAAAGAACTAGCAAATTGTATTTTGTTTATGAAGCCAGGTCCAGAAGTTAATTGTAAGTTGGTTCTTGATCAAAAGGTTCTGAAGATGCTTCCATATTATGGGCGAGCAATATATTAAAATGGATAATAGACGTTGGCCATTGATGACGTTAGTGGCTAGGAATTCATTCCAGAAAGTCTGGAAGAGAGATTATGCTCAAGCAGATGGCAGATGTTGATGTTGTAACTGTGACCTCACAGGGAGATGGTCATTCTGCCAGGGAAAAGGTAGGGTTTTGAACTGGGCTTTGGATTGTGTTATTTGGGAAAAAGGAGTTTGGCTTTTCATTCAACAACATAAAGATGTGAAAGTTCCCTATCTAATCTCCAATTTTCAACTCTTGGAAATTCAGAGATTAGAAACTAAATTCTAAGATTTACTGACTTTCTCTGAATTACATCTTGCCTGGAAATAAAGCAAGAGTCGAGCTGTTTGACATCTTCAGAAAATCAACCAAGAAACAATCATATTTGACTATAGAAGAATGTATCATTGAAAATCATTTAAGTAATCTGGCCAGTTTTATTACTTTCTTTTATTTATCCCTTAACTGTGTTTGTCTATCTGACTTTTATGTGAATGGGCTGAAAACAAAGGTCATTTGGTTTACCCATGGAGACCAATAGACTTTGTTGTTTAAGTTTGCTATGCTGAAGTTAACATATTGTTAATAAATTGTGTGATGATACTATGGCTTTAAGAGGTATTTGGTCTAGGTTCTTTTTAGGAAGAAATGTTGGGACAGTAATACTGAGCGATCTGCTCCAAAGCTAACAAAATAAACAGCTTGTGAGCCTCAAGGTCTCTTTTTAAGGTCAGTGCAAAAGAAGCAGCCTGAGTGGGTGGATCAACCTCGCACAGAATCAGAATTTTCAGTTTTAGTTTTCAGCAATGGCTGGGTCTCAAAACCGCATGTGGAAGATCTCATTTCTCTCTCTGTTACAGCTAAAAGCTGGGGTTCTCTTCCTGCTGCTAGAATTATATGTGAGACATTCATTTTACTGAATTTGCCTTTGCAAAGGGTGTGTTTATGGGATGTTACTACATTCAAGCAGCTGCTGCTTGGTAGTTATATAATCTATCCTACTGTTAGGCTTTCCAATAGAGATTAGTCATTCTAACCATTTCTTTTATTTGTATTTTACCCATAGTGTTTGAATAAAGTGTGTTTTGCCTCAAATCTGGCAGTAACCAATCAAATTGCATCTGGAACACCTGGCACTTGCCTTTAAAATAAGATAACATGAAGGTCGAGGGTATCCTAATATATTTTGAGTGAGTTTGGTCTTGTCCATTACAATTGATAAGCCTTTGTTTAAGCTACAAACCAGTAACAAAAATTGATTATCCAGAGTCTGAGATTAGTTATTCAAAAAAGTCTAGCGCTGGAAGCTACTGTCTGATTTGAATTTTAACAATGGTCAACACTGTTAGTCCTATTGTTATTTCTACAACAAAAGCTGGCCAAGTTTTCTATTGTAGTCAAATGTTCTTTTATGAGTTTTGATCAACATAGAAGATGACTTATGTATAATTCATTCACTGTTTATCAGGGTGGGACTCCCAATGTTTGAAATGTACTAACAAAAATCAGAGATGATCCTACATTAGCTGCAGTCCATTATCATCTGAAAGAGCACAAAATAAAAATCTAAAATATGAATGGAAAAATAACATACAATGATGCCAAGGTGAGTTTATGTTAGACATGTCTGGGTGGTGCTGAAATCAAGGTAAATAAAAGTTGGTGTGTCTTGTCATTGTGAACAATCTGTTCCCCCAGTTTGTTATCCAAATGGTGAATGGAAAGTTGGTCCTGTTTTATTTTTCTGATGCCATTGCACAGAATTAGTCATGATTGTGCACATTGGGTCTAATACTATACTGTGGGTAGAGTATAAAAATAGTACACCTCTGTGGACAAAAACTTTGATTGAAAAAATGAGAAGTAATTCCATACATGTTTGTAGTTAAGCAAAGAAAGCACATGAAGGATTGAAATGACTCACATGCAGGTTGTTAATAATTAATTTCCTATTGGTGATCTATATTCGAGGATGATTTTAGGAAGAAAAGCTGAATAAAAATCAGGTACTCTGCATGATTTGTGGAGTCACTTGTTTATTAAACTATCTCTTTCTTTGCCAAGACATCAACTGTTATGTGTTAATCTTAATGTGTTAATCGCGTCAACACATTGTTAAATAATTGAATGTTTTTACCTTCCAATATCTGAGATAAACATATGGTACCTATATTACTTACTGCGGAAAGTTTCTCTTTATTTCACCTTCTGTTGCCTACTTTGATGATGTAATGCTGTGGATGCCAGCAAATATTGTCTCTAAGCTTCTCTAGGATGATGACTACAACAAAGCAACACTCAAATGCTTTCTTTGCATTTAAATGTGTGCATGTAGGAAACTGTTTTTAGGACAGCTCTATGGTACAATCTGTTTGTTTATAAATTAACTTCATCCAAGGTCGTGAGTTTCCTTTTGTCATTGTGCAGACAGCAAGTTCTGACTCTCAGCTGGGTCGTCAATGGGAGGTGTAGAAATTGGAAGCTGAAAAATGTCCCTGCAGAATAACTGCAAATACTGATACTCATACATTACCTGGCAACAAATTGCTCAGTTGCATTGCTAAGTGTATGGAAGTAGTCTCCTGTATGTTCTGTCAGCTGGCAAAAAGTCTAGAAGTGGAGAAAATAGCTACAAAAGAACAAAGGGATGGATTGCAGTTTTCTGTTTATAAATGCTAATGATAAACAAATTGAGATGATCCTTTATGGCCTTGAATGGATCCCTTGATTGTTTAAGACTCATATGGTATGACATCCAACTACAATACAAAAGTCCTTATGTCTTGTAATGTATTCATTGGCACCATTTGGAGGAGAACACACTCCAAAAGTCATTGATTTTTGAAAGCAATGGAGTCACTTGATGTTTTACTATAACTCACGTCAGCTTGAAAATACACTTGAGAAGGTGAGTGCATGAATATTTAAAATGCATTTTAGCAATTTTCTTTGCTGTTTCTTTAATAAATATTTTAGTTCATTTTATTTAACTGGATTTATTCTTCTATTAGAAATTTCTTTGTGAGTAAATGTTAACAAACACTAATTAAGTTTTCTTAAGCCACTTTACTCCTAATACTTTCTAAAGATTTAGTGTGTAAGTTCAGCTTATTAGAATAAATATTCAACCTGGTACAACAGCCATTAGCATTTGGGGCAATGGAAATCTTTCTATTCAAGGATGATATCTACTCAATGTCATGAGTTTTTGTCATGGATCTTCATCTGACGAAATGAGCCAACTCTTGTTAATAGGGGCCTTGAAAAAGAGGTAGCTGTCAAGGTCTGGAAAATGCTATCCCAAAGTCTCCCTATCAATACATTCCACCTTTCATATATCTGATTCCAGGCTGAAACCTGAACCTTGTTCTGGCAACATTCCAGGACGGGTTGAGACTTTTGTATGCAGAATTAAAGAAATCAAGCTTAGCTTTTAATCTGATGTAAAGTGGGCAATAATAGTGCAGCAAAGTCAAAATATTTCTGGACATTTGAAATAAAAACAGAAAATCCTGGAGGAACTCAGCAGGACTAGCAATATCTGTGGAGAAATAAACACAGTTAACATTTCACAACCAAAGACTATTCTTCAGAATCCAACCCCAGAGGAGAGTCAAAAGGGAAACCAAAAGAACTGTGGATACTGGAAATCAGAAACAAGAACAGAAATTGCTGAGAAAGTTCGATGGACTTGGAATGTTAGCTCTGCTTGTCTCCTCACAGGTGCTGCCAGGCCTACTGAGTGTCTCCAGCAGTTTCTGTTTTTATAATGACACTGCAGTCATCCACATATTGCAGGTTATGTTTGCCCAAGGAGGTCAGGTTAATTTTGACACGGAGGTGAGTAGAGCTTTCTAATGTGGTGGTATTTTCTATTCGCACTATACTGAATTTGAGAGTTGAATAACCACTATCAGGTAGATTGTATAGCATGGGAGAGATCTAGGAAGGCTGATACATGAATTCCTAAAAATAGCAGACCATGCACAGAACCGTGCGCTCAAAATAACAAGCCTAAAAGGAAAGAGGTAGTATTGAGTACAATGGAATTCAATTTAATACATTTAGAAAAGTATTTGCAGTTCTAGTCTCCATGCTATAAAACTGAGATGACACACTGATTAAAATGCAGAAACAATTTTCAAGGATTTTACCAGAGAGACTATTTTCTGAACTAGAAAATTAAAAGAAGATTCATGGCAGACACCATGGGCTGTGACGTCTATTTGTGCTGTAAACATTCCATCATTCTATATGTGGAGGTGTTGGTGTAGGACTGGGTGGACAAGATTAGAAATCACATGACACCAGGTTATAGTCCAACCGGTGTATTTGAAATCACAAGCTTTTGGAGCACTGCTTCTTCCTTGGGTGAAAACTTCTAAATTATAAAGCAGTCATTACAGCAAACTGGCTGATTTTTTGTGTCAGTCGCTCACTTATTCACAGTAGGCTAGCTGCCAGGCAGAGTCATTACATTGTGTACAGACAGCAGATGGAGTCTTTGATGGTGAACTCTCTTAAAGGCAAAGTACACACTGAAATAACTTCACAGAGCTGGTATCCTGTCACTAATCATCCTTTGTTTACACATTGGCATGAGGGACAAGCTAAGGGGTAGAATTGACTGGGAGCAGAGCCCAGCAAGAAAGACAATGCAACAACAATGGCAGAAGTTTCTGGGACTAATTCAGGAGACACAGCAAAGATTCAGCCCAAGGATAAAAGACATATGTTAGAGGGAGGATGAGGCAACCTTGGCTAACTTGGGAACACAGGGATAATATAAAAGCAAAAGAACAAGCATAAAATGTGGTGAAGGACAGTGGAAAACCAGAGGTTTGGGAAGCTTACAAAGACCAACAGAGGACAACAAAAAGAGAAATGAGGGAAAAGATTAAATAAGAAGTTAAGCTAGCCAGCACTATAAGGGAAGACTGTAAGAGTTTGTTTAGATATATAACGAGCAAAAGAGAGGCAGAAGTGGACATTGGGCTGCTGGAAAATGACACTGGAGATATAGTAATGGAGAAGAAGGAAATAGCTAGGAACTGATTAATTACTTCCCACCAGTCTTTATGGTGGAAGACACAAGTAATATCTCAAAAATTTATGAGAGTGAGGGGCCAAGGCTGAGTATGATGGCCATTACCAAGGAAAAGGTGCTAGAAAAACTGAACATCCTGAAGGGGATAAACTACCTGAACCAGATGGACTACACTCCTGAATTCTAAAGTAGATACCTGAAGAGATCGTGGAGGCGTTAGTGGGGATCTTTCAGGAATCACTAGCATCAAGAAGGTTTCCAGAGAACTGGAAAATTACTAATGTGATACCCCTGTTAAAAAAAAGGGAGTAAGGCAAAAAATGGAAAATTACAGACCGATTAGTCTAACCTCATTTGTCGGTAAAATCCTGGAATCCATTCTGAACGATGAGATTTCTGAATACTTGGAAGAATATGGACAAATAGGGCAGCGTCAGTGTGGTTTCATTAAGGAGAGGTCATGCCCGACAAATCTGCTAGAATTCTTTGACTAAGTAACAAGCAGGTTAGACCAAGGAGAGCCAACAGATGTTATTTACCTGGACTTCAAGAAGGCTTTTGACAAGGTGCTACACAGGAGGCTGCTGTGTAAGATATGGTGTTAGAGGCAAAGTACAAGCATAGTTAGAAGATTGGCTGTCTGGCAGAAAGCAGAGGGTGGGAATAAAAGGATCCTTTTTAGGATCGCAGCCAGTGACGAGTGACGTTCTGTAAAACTCAGTGCTGGTACAAACTTTCATTTTATACATTAACAATCCAGATGAAAGAATCAAGGGCATTCTGGCTAAGTTTGCAGATGATACAAAGGTAGGTAGAGGGACAGGTAGCATGGAGGAGGCGGGAAGGCTGCAGAAGGATTTGGACAGGTACAGAAAATGGGCAAAGAAGTGGCAGATGGAGTGCTATGTGGAAAGTCTGAGGTCATGCACATTTGTAGGACGAAAAGAGGCATGGACTATTTTCTAAATTCAGAAGTCTGAAGTGCAAAGAGACTTGGGAGTTCTAGTCCAGAATTCTCCCAAGATAAACTTGCAGATTGAGTCAGTAGTTAAGAAGGCAAATGCAATGATAGCATTTAGTTTAAGAGGACTGGAATATAAAAGCAGGGATGTACCTCTGAGGCTATATAAGGCTCTGGTCAGTCCACATTTGGGGTATTGTGTGGAGCTTTAGGCTCCATATCTCAGGAAGGATGTACTGGCCCTGGAGTGTGCTCAGAGGAGGTTCATAAGAATGCTCCCAGGAATGAAAAGCTTAACATATGAAGAACATTTGATGACTCTGGGTCTCTACTCGATAGAATTTATAAGGATAAGGGGTATCTAATAGAAGCTTACAGAATACTGAATGGGCTGGACAGAGTTAGGAAGATGTTTCCGTTGGTAAGAGAGACTAGAACCTGAATAACAGCCTTTGAGTGTTGAATCTATGGAATTCACTGCCACAGCAGGCCAGGTCATTTAATACATTTAAGACAGAGATAGGCAGGCTCTTGATTGTCAAGGGGATCAAGGGTTACAGGGAGAAAGTTGGAGAATTGGGTTGAGAAAACATATCAGCCATGACTGAATGGTGAAACAGACATAATGGGCTAAATGGCCTCATTTCTTCTCCTATGACTTATGTCTTATGAAAAGCCCTTGACAGTGATCCAGCTCCCTCAGAGCCAGCTGTCAGAGTGAACAAGATGTCTGCTCCTTCTATTTTTTTCTTTTTCTCATACTTCTATACTTTTTTTCTTTTTTACCTCTTCTTCGTTTTGTTCTTTTTGTCTTTAGAGGGGCAGGCAATCAGCCGTTTTCCTATTTATTTATTTTTTTCTATATCTCCTGATTGTACGTTTTTTTCTTTTTTTCATTTTCCCCCGCACTATTGCCTAACAGCGTTAGTGCTTATATTTTCCCCAGCACCCATGTTGTGTGTGTGCAGGTGTAAGGCATAGTGAAAGGCAACAGGTATACAAATCTTTATTCAATTTCACCCACCAGGAAGAATTTATTTTTTTCTCTTGTGTTAGACAGTTTAAAAATCAGTCCTCAATGAAAAGGAATACCAATTAACAAACTGGCTAAATAATTCAGCCAGTTCAGGAATCAGTTTCCGTTCCCCATCCCAAAAAAGCAGAAATCAACAGCAGCAGGAACACAGTGACTGTGGCCAAGCCAGCACAGAGTCAGTCACCTCTCTGATGCAAATGGAGCATTCCTGACACTGATCCAGCTCCCTCAGAGCCAGCTCTCAGATTGTGAGGATGTCCAACATTCCTATTTTTTTCTTCTTTTCGAACTTATATTCGTTTTTTTTTCTTTATTGATCCAGGTCCCTCAGCACCAGCCCTCTGGAGAACAGAACCCCTGACACTCCTATTATTCTTTTTTAATTATTTTTTTAAACTGATCCAGCTTCCTCAGAGCCAGCTCTCAGATTGTGAGGATGTTCAACACTCCTGGTTTTTTTCTTCTATTTTAAAACTTATATTCTTTTTTATATAGAGACAGCTGTCAGAGTGAACAGAACCTCTGACACTCCTATTTTTTCACACTCATTATTTGTTTCTTTTTTTTCTTACCCCTCCACACACACACACAACCGCTGTGTATAGGTATGAGACACAGTGAAAGATACAAGATGTACAAACCTTTATTCAATTTCCAACACCAGGAAGAAAAGAAACACCCAAGTGGCCAGTGACAAGCAGTGCCTTTATTCCCTGTTAATCTTCTTTTTTCTTTTTTTCTTCTCTTTTTTCTTTTCTCTTTTATTATCCCCATCTGTCATTCAGCGCTCCCTGATTGGACCAGATTAACACCTCCAATTAGGGAACTCATCTTTTATGAGGTCCACCTGGTTGACTTCATTACAATCACTATGCACATACACACTTTTTGTGAACCTATTTGCTGGTATTTCCAGATTTCATGGTGGAGATTTTGCGTGGAAGTGCAATTGATTTCTGTAGTTATCTGTGATATTGTCAGTTATTCGTATTAGTGTAGTCAAGTTTTTCTATCAGGTTTTGCAGTTGATGTTTCACAATTTTCTAATCTTGACACACTATGGTCGATGTTCTGTGTCAGAATAGCCACTGATAAATTTTGCTTTCCAAGACTTTTCAGATGGTTCAAATAATCGTGACATTTACTGTTTTATTATTTCAGAATTTCTAGCTTTTTATGAAGTTTCTAGTTTTATGCATTAGTTTCCTACAATTCTACTGAAGTGCACCTAATGTATTTCCTACATCATAAACTGATCTAATAAATTACTATCCAGCTTCTTCATTTCTTTCCTTTTTTTTGGAAGCTTGGCCTCTAATGCTGGTTTTAAGTTTGTCCATGCAAGCATAAATTTTGACTTTTATTTCCAAATAGCTGTTGCACAGGGATTTGTTACTTCTTGCTAAGTATACTTTGCACCTCCACCTGTTTTAAGAACAGCCAGTGTTTCTATAGCTGCTCCTATTAAGATGGCTTGTTTTACATGCAAATTGATCCAGACCTCCCTGTAAACTTGTAACTGGACATTGGACTGATAATACAGACCTTGTAGTTCATCGTGCTTCATGTTTTCTCAGCTTTACGTCATCTTTGTGATCAGAGCATCTGCTGAAAATACCATTGTCCCAGATATTGCTTTCTCAATCTGGACTTACCTTAAACTAGTTGTTCAAGCATTTCCTCTTGAATTTTGATTTCTCTCTCAACAGCAGAAAGCTACCAATTTAGCTGTACTAATTCAGAGGAATGTGAAATACTCCATCCTTCTTTCATATTCAGTTTTACAAGTGTTTTTTTAAACAGTCCATCATAATTTCTCTTGAGTTCACCTCCATTTAGATGTCTTCTGTTTTAGAGATTCCTGAACAGGAGGCTCCTATTATGGAGAAAGTGAGGTCTGCAGATGCTGGAGATCAGAGCTAAAAATGTGTTGCTGGAAAAGCGCAGCAGGTCAGGCAGCATCCAAGGAACAGGAAATTCGACATTTTGGGCATAAGCCCTTCATCAGGAATGAGGAAAGTGTGGCTTATGCCTGAAACATCGAATTTCCTGTTCCTTGGATGCTGCCTGACCTGCTGCGCCTTTCCAGCAACACATTTTCAGCTCCTGTTATGGACCAGTCCAATTCAGCAGTGAAGAAAATATTCATAGACATCACACTCCCTTTTGAAGCAATCTAGTTGTCATGTTCTGTGAGTTAAATGCTCAGGAGCACAGTCAGCCATTTTTACAGTTCTTATGAAACGCTACATGTATCAGGTAAGTGTGGGGTTTTGGTGATAATTACTTGAGTAGTTAAGGTGCAAGGTGTGTAAGGGAGGCAGTATGGTGGGTGGGTGAGGAGGGAATGTGTCAGGTGGGTATTTTGGATGGGGTGTCAGGTGGATGAGATTGGTGTATGCACCAGCTGAATAAAATGTCAGCTGTGAGGGTGGCAGTATGATAGTTGGGCAAGATGAGTAGGGTGCCAAGTATGTGAATGAGAATTTAGGGTAGGTTATTTGTCCAGCATTTATTGCCTGTCCCTAATTGCTGTTGAGAAAGTGGTGGTGAACTGCCTTCTTGAACCGCTGCAGTCCAGCTGCTGTGGATTAACCCACAATGCCATTAGGGAGAGAATTCCAGGATTTTGAGGCAGTGACAGTGAAGGAATGGTGATATATTTCCAAGTCAGAATGGTGAGCAGCTTGGAAGGGAACTTGAAAGTGATGGTGTTCCCATGCATCTGCTGCCTTGTCTTTATAGATAGAGTGATCATGGGTTTGGAAAGTACAGTCTGAGGATCTTTGGTGAAGTTGCTTGGTCAAATGATAGTTCTTGGCGGTTGATGGGTAGGGAGGTGGAGAGGTATATAATGAGGTAAAGGTTGTTGTTGGAATCATTAGTGAGTTGTGGTGAGAAACAGTTTTTTTTAAACCCTCTAATGTTTCCTTGGTAATTATTAAGCTTAACAATAAGCCTGAACTCTCCAAAGTTTCAATTTTCTGGCCAACTCACATGCAATTAGCAGCATCTGGAATTCCACATGGTCCCAACCCACAGTTCCTCTCTGCACTGCTCCAATGATTCCCTGGCCATCAGAGTATCAGTCTGAGTCTCTGTTTGGTAATTGCTGAGATTTGCTAAAGACAGCTGACTAACAGAGTCATCACTGATGACAACTAAAGGAAATGATGAAATAAACATCACAGTTACCTGCTTCAAGATTTTCAAATTGTCATTAAATCTAAAACAATTATTTTGTTAAAGCTGGCTATCGGTTGGCCTGTTCATCAATTACTGAGGGATTGCTTAAAAATATCAACTTAAATTTTGATTTTTTTTGCAAATCTAAGCAGGACATCTGCATTATTCATGTTATTGGATTCCCTATAGTAGCAGAAGGTATTATAGCTATTTGTCCATGAATAATAGGATTGGGCAATTTGTTTGGTAAGTGGAGATTTGTTGCTGTATACACATTTAAAAGCAATGTTTTGATTTTTTTTGCCTTTGGCTCATCTGACTTGATACCTTAGGATACAATGAGGACCACCTGTGTTTACAACTTTCTGAAAGCGCGACAAGAACTTTTGCACTAATGGCACAGTGATCATGAACAGAACTGTATCTGTGAAGACAGATCATGGTGGCCATCTTTAATGGCAGTGCTGTATGACCTGAGTTGGAAACACACAAAATAGAGTTCAAAAGCAACATTTGTATTGTGAATGTATATTCAATGCTTCACTTTCACCATGCAGTAGCTTTGACCACAAATGCTGCCATTAAAAAACATTCTGTGATGCACTGAGGACTTTGACATCTTCACATGCTCAGGGTCTGAGACCTCTCTACCAGAACAAATGATAAAGTATAATTCCAAAAATGGTAGGGAATAGCTAATTGATTTTTGACCGTTGCTAGCTTTCTTAAAACTTCCTAATACTGTGATGTTAAGATCAAATCACAGCTCAGAAAGGTAACAATAACTTCCTCCTGAATTTTAATCTTCAACTTGAGATTTGCATTTTCCATATCTTACACCAAATATTAGGTCAACAGTCAATGTATTCATTGATAATTGCATAGTGTAAATTTCTATTTGTTTATTCCCATATAATGAAGCAAATCCTACTAGCCGATAGCAGAAGTTGCATGAAATCCAAACTTCAATTGAGAGGTAACTGATAACATTTTATGCCATTTAAATGTTGGCCAAATCCACTTCTAACCAAAGAAAATGTATCTGCTTATTCTGAACTTCAACCACATATCATAGTGAAGTCTCTCAACAGCTTGGGAATCTTCAACAACTAGACGGTTCATATATCAATCATCACAGTATTGGAATTATGAGCACATACCAGAGGTGAATTGTTTCTGGATAATTCTTGTCCTAAAAATGCTACTTTCAATTGGCTTTCAGTAGTGAGGTATGATTGTCCCATATTTGAGGCTCCCTCATGTGTCAGTATTGGAAGGGAACTTTAAGATATGGCCTCACTATCAATTTCCAGAGAAACTGTGCACCTACTCCTGGCTACCTAGTAGGTCTGAGCACAGCTTTAGAGATGTTGCTGTTCAATGTGTTCACAGATTGAATGCTCCCAAGGTGGCATTGAAGGATGTGTGAAACTGTTCAAGAACATGATACAGACCACTGAGAACTGCCACATGTGGAAACATCAATGTCTTTAGAAGATCGTTCTGGCATCACACAGGATTCATAGAAGCTTCCTCTCAGGACTTTCTCAGGGTGCGTAGCCCCTTCACCACCCTTTGCCTGTGATGTCAAAGTTTGCAGAAGTCCAAGCCAATATGGGTGAGCACAGGTCACTGGACCTGAGACATTAACTCTGCAGAACTATTTTTGAGAAAACAAAGGGTAGATTTTAACTTCCATTACTGTATGGAAATTCTGGCCAAATGCTGCCAATTGATTTCAAAATTAAGATGAACTTGAAAGATTTAAAAAGGGTGGTTGGTCACGACTACCATTCTACCCCTGGCTGGTTTCAGTTACTGAGGCTTATGGTTCAATGTTGTCTCTTGTACATTAAAATGTAACTATCCATGCCTCATCTAGTAGGTTGTGGTCTGTAATAGTTTCCTCTTATATATGAGTGACTGCTGACTGACCCTGTCTGTTTGTGGAAACTTTTCATTTACATCATTGCACATAATAGGTTCCTTACGAGTATGTCTCTTTCAGACTATGACATTCCTTCTTCATAGTCTCTTGCACATTACTTCTGATGTCACTGTTATATCATGATATATATTACCTTCTCATTATACTGCAGCTGTTAATGTTTATTCCAATGTTACAGATCTGTGATTGTCATGGAGACTTGCCCAAATGAGGTCAAGTAAACCATAATGATGAGATGGAAAGTTTCTTTCTCTCCTTGAAAGAATCATCATTGAAGACAAGCAGGTTTTCCTTTAATTTCAGTCTAAGTAAGGTGAGAAACGATGTTTGAATAAAGACAATATCTCAATTCAGAGAGGTTTGCCCATTTCTAAAATAAATGTACCTGTCAGCCAGGTGACCATGATGGAAGGGTCCATTAGGTAATGGTGTGAGTGAAGGTCTATGAGTGGGAGAGGATCACTAGACTTTGTACTTGTCTAGGGAAATGCATGAGGTCAGTAAATATCTTTCTTCTCTATATGTTCTTGGGAATGTGGTGATAGCAGCTTGGGGATGGGGGGCGGGGGTAGGGGTGGGGGCAGGTAATGTGGGGTGAAGGTGCTTGGTGGGTGAGAGCGAAGCTAGGGATTGCAGATATTGACAATTCCCAGACTGTTGCTCTTTCTGATAGAGTGCTAAACAGTGATGAGGTTCTTTAATCTTTTATAAACTATCACAGACTGATTTTGCTTCAACTAAATGGCAATAAATCAATAAAGGGGTGTTAATTAGCTCACCTTCAAACCATCCTGCATATTTGATGAAGGTTCTGGGAGGATCAGCGATAATTCAACACAGGCGAGTATTTAACTATCTTGTCTAAGCTGAGGAGAATCCAGTTTGCCATTTTACTTGAATGCTGCACTTGGAACTAGCCTAAATGAGATTAATTATAGTACTGGATTAAGATTAATTGATTAAAACTGAAAGCCAAGTGTCCTCTATATGGTTATCAAGTATATGTACGGGGTTTGGGGGTAGGGTTGGAGGGGCTGTTCTAGAGTGCGGGGGGTGGTATTGCACAGAGTTGGGGACGGGGGCAGTGTTGGATGGGGTGGAGGGGGCGGGTTGGAGGTGGGGCCTCATGCACTGTGTGCTGCTGCGCTCTCCTGAACAGGGAGCAGACTTTACAAACTCCAAGCCCCAGAGGAAAAGCAATTAATCAATTAACCGAATAATTGATTATCTGAACGAAATAGTGCCAGCCCATCACAGTTGGATAATCAAGGTTCCCCTGTAATGCTAGAAAGTCACACTAAAGAAATGAAACCAGCAGACCACCTAGCATCGACCTTGGAACTGGAAAAGACAATAGCAAAAACATAAACAGCCCTGTCGACCATGCGAAGTCCTCCTTACCAACATCTGGGGGCTAGTGCCAAAATGGGAGAGCTGAGTCTCAGACTAGTCAAGCCAACAGTTTGACATAGTCATTTTTATGGAATCATACCTTACAGATAATACCCCAAACACCACCATTAACATCCCTGGATATGTTCTGTCACATTGGCAGGACAGACCCAGCAGAGGAGGTGGCACAATGGTATACAATCGGGAGGGAGTTGCCCTGAGAGTCCTTGACATTGACTCCGGACCCCATGAAGTCTCATGGCTTCAGTTAAACATGGGCAAGGAAACATCTTACTGGTTACCACGTACCATCCTCCTTTGGCTGATGAATCAGTACTCTTCCGTATGGAACAAGACTTGGAGGAAGCACTGAGTGTGGCAAAGGTACAAAATGTACTTTGGATGGGGATTTCAATATCCACCACCAAGAGTGGCTCAGCAGCAGCATTACTGATTGAGCTGGTCAGGTCCTAAAGGATATAACTGCTAGATGGGGTCTACAGCAGATGGTGAAGGAACCAACAAGAGAAAAAAAACATACTTGACCACATCCTTACTAATCTGCTGGCTGCAGAACTATGTGTCCATGACAGCAAAGGTAAAAGTAATCACTGCACTGAAGGTGTGGTGACAAAGTCCTGCCTCTATATTGAGAATAATCTCTATCATGTTGTGCAGCATGATCACCGTGCGAAATGGGATAGACTTTGAACCGATCTAGCAGCTCAAGACTGGGCATCCATGAGGCGTTGTGGGCCTTCAACAACAGCAGAACTGTACTCCAGCACAATCTTCAACCTCATGGCCTGGCATTCAACCATTACCATCAAGCCAGAGCATCAACTCTGGTTCCATGGAAAATGTAGGAGGGCATGTAAGGAGCAACATCAGGCATACCGAAAAATGAGGTATCAACCTGGTGAAACTACCAAACAGGGCTACTGCATGCCAAATGGCATAAGCAGCGAGTGATAGACAGAGCTAAGCAATCCTGCAACCAACAGATCAGATCTAAGCTCTGCAGTCCTTCCACATCCAGTCATGAGTAGTGGTGGACAATTAAACAACTCACTGGAGAAGGAGGCTCCACAAATAGTCCCATCCTTAATAACGGACGGGTCCAGGACATCCGTGCAAAAGATAAGAATGATGCATTCACAACAACTTTCAGTTAGAATTGCCGAGTGGATGATCCATCTTGGACTCCTCCAGTGGTCCCCAGCATCATAGATACCAGTCTCCAGCCAATTCAATTCACTCAAGAATTGATATCAAGAAATGGCTGGAAGCATAGGATACTGCAATCTGATAACATTCTGAAAAGTGTGTTGCTGGAAAAGTGCAGCAGGTTGGGCATAAGCCCATGCCTGAATCATCGATTCTCCTGCTCCTTGAATGCTGCCTGACCTGCTGCACTTTTCCAGCAACACATTTTTCAGCTCTGATCTCCAGCATCTGCAGTCCTCACTTTCTCCTGATAACATTCTGGCAATAATACTGAAGACGGGTACTCCCCTAGCCAACTGTTCCTGAACAGTTACAACACTGGCATCTACCCGACAATGTGGAAAATTGCCCAGGTATGTCCTGTACATGAAAAGCAGGACAAATCCAACTTGACTAATTACCGCCCAATCAGTCTACTCTTCATCATCAGTAAAGTGATAGAAGGGACCATCAACAGTGCTGTCAAGCCACAACCTGCTCAGTGACGCCCAGTTTGGGTTTCGCCAGGGTCACTCAGCTCCTGATCTCATTACAGTCTTGGTTCAAACATGGATAAAAGAGTTGAATTCCAGAAGTGAAGTGAGAGTGACAGCCCTTAACATCCAGGCTGCATTTACCAAGTATGGCATCAAGGTTCCCTGGCAAACTGGAATCAATAGGTATTGGGGGCAAACATTCTGCTGGTTAGAGTCATACCTGGCACAAAAGAAGATGGTTGTGGTTGTGCAGGGTCAGTCTTCTCAGCTCCAGGACATCTCTGCAGGAGTACCTCAGGGTAGTATCCTAGGCTCAACAATCTTCAGCTGCTTCATCAATGACCTTCCCTTTGTCATAAGGTCAGAAGTGGGGATGTTCACCAATGATTCCACAGTGTCAACACAATAGGCTACTCATCAGATACTGAAGCAGTCTGTGCTCAAATGCAACAAGATCTGGGCAATATTCAGGCTTGGGCCGACAAATGGCAAGTAACATTCACGCCACACAAATGCCAGAAAAATGATCAGCACCAATAAGAGACACTTCAACCACTGTCCCTTGACATTCACTGAATCCCCACTGTCAGCATCCTTGGGGTTACCATTGAGCAGAAACTCAACTGGATTCACCACATAAACATAGTGGCTACAATAGTAGGTCAAAGACGAGAGATACTGCGGCGAGTCACTCAACTCCTGACATCCCAAATTCTATCCACCATCTACAAGGCATAAGTCAGGAGTGTGATGGGATACTCCCCACTTTCCTGGATGGGTGCAGCTCCAAAAACACTCAAGAAGCTTGTCACCATCCAGCACAAAGCAACACGTTTGATTGGCACCACGCCTACAAACAATTAATTCCTCCACCATTGGTGCTCAGTAGCAGCAATATGTACTATCTGCAAGATGCACTGCAGAAGTTCACCAAAGATCCTTAGACAGCACCTTCCAAACCCACAACCACCTCTTTCTGGAAGGACAAGGGCAGCAGGTATTTGGGAACACCACCACCTGCAAGTTCCCCCCCAAGCCACTCACCACCCTGACTTGGAAATATACCGAACAGTTGTTAGGTCAAAATCTTGGAATTCCCTCCCTACTAGCATTGTGGGTCAACCCACAGCAAATGGACTGCAGTGATTCAAAAAGGCAGCTCACCACAATCTTCTCAAGGGCAAATAGGGATGGGCTATCAATGCTGGCCAGCAGGCGACACCCAAGTCCCAAATATGAAGAAAAGAAATCATAAGTTAATATGCTAGATGTGCAGTTGTAAGTCTCAAAGAGTCTAAATGTTCTGCTCAGCATCAGGCTGACTTAATGTTGATGTAATATAAAAGTAGAGTTAAGGACACACTGGGAAATCAAGGCAACATTATTCAAAAAAGACGTCATTTAGTGCAAAGCAATTTATTGCAAACTGCAATTCTCACTGAATAAACTTCAATTAACAGGCAATATTTTTTCATAAACAGAGCTGCAACTGAACTTTTTTTAAAATGTGAGTTTATTTTATATCTGTAGAACTGAAGGTGCATTTATATTAGTATCTATAGCAAATGTGGAACAATTCGAAAAGCTCCCTATATGAATTATAAATGCCTGGAGGGATACAAAGCTTTACTATTGTATATATTGTGAAACTGTTTTACATCAAAGCAGAAGCTACAAGAACAGCTGCATAATGTGTGTGAAATATCACTTCAATCTGATTTGTTGGCTTGAATGTTCACTTTTTATTGAGTTCTGCAAGCAACCTTGATGTTCTGATAGGTCTACTTTTCTGATGGGTAATTCAAAGCATCTGCTCAAAATTAGGTTACAATTGAGCCAGAATATCATATCACTTGTGCTTGCTGTGCTGCTAAAATACAACACTGCATTAGTTTATCATTCATTAGTTATCAAACATGACCAAACCAATCAAACTCAAAATAATCATGATGGA
This sequence comes from Hemiscyllium ocellatum, assembly GCF_020745735.1. Classification (NCBI taxonomy): domain Eukaryota; kingdom Metazoa; phylum Chordata; class Chondrichthyes; order Orectolobiformes; family Hemiscylliidae; genus Hemiscyllium; species Hemiscyllium ocellatum. The sequence goes on from NC_083413.1 coordinate 53,197,796, forward strand.
GCTTACTGTTAAATTTATGCTCATCAAACTATGGTATGTTTCAGTGAAAACAGTGACAATAAACTTTACCTTACTCAGATTTATTATAAGTAAGGATAGATTCTGCAAGTTCCACTAATCAATTCATCAAATTTACCTATTATTTTCTGGAGTTTGCTCAACTAAGTAATTGCTTGAAGAATCAAAACAAAACCAATTTAGTAATTCACTGCCACAAATGACAGCCTACTGCAATTCACATCCCCTTCTTTAATGACTACCATAGCTGAAAAATACTGCGTGGTACAATAGTAGCTCTACCTGCTATGCATATTAGCGTCACCTTCCCGAAGTTGGCAATCTACCAATGAATGTGTTGTCAACTATATGCAAGATGTGGGTGAGGTCAGCATAGTTTAAACAGTCTTGCAAAACAAGATTGTCCATCAGGGGTATGTATCAGCTAAGCGGCTCAAGACATCTCATTTATCAACAAATAGTCAACTTTTTCTTCGTTCATTGATGAATTCATAAGATGAATTTTTACCACGAAGCATCACGTTTTTACTAACCTGTCAACTTGCTGCCACCATTTTCAGGGCCTACTTGGTCTAGTATGATAGAGAAAATCATTTGTTAGCCAAATGAAAAGAGGCTTTTGTCTGAATGAATACAGCAACTAAGTACAATTTATATCAATACAGCCGACAACATTACAGATATAATGACAAAGACCCAGATAATAGCTCTTATTTCTTTGAGCTCCTATGTTGTCCCAGCAACTCTGTATGACATCACCATAGTGGGTGGTGCTTCAGGCACACTTCACCATTAACCCTTTCAGACCCTTACACTTTTAGGTAAAATGTCTCCCATCCACGCTTTTTACTATTATATATAATTAGTTCTACCACGTGCCACTCTCCCCCACCTCCTGTGCACCCCCACCCCCAAGTTTATGACTTCATAAATATAGACAGTCTGGAGGAATCACTATTCTCCCAGAATGTGTTCTCCATGGATGTGGAAAATGAATAGTTTTCTGGGCTGAAGTCTGTTGAGTTTAATTCTGTTCTTGACAGTGAGTGGTCTGTAAGATCTTTTAGCCTGGAGGACCATTAATCTCTTGAATTTCATTTATGGAGGATACATTTCTGCACTGAGACAAACAATTACTCCATGGCAACATCGGGAGGACCTATCATTTCAATTTTTTTTGTACAGCACAGCTGTCCTATTGAAACAAGCAACTTCTGTTTGGTGGCACTGAACCAAACAATTGCTTCTTGACTACATCCTGAATCTGTGAATATCGGTTGTCTTATTTTAATGTAAAAAATGAGGTCTGCAGATGCTGGAGATCACAGCTGCAAATGTGTTGCTGGTCAAAGCACAGCAGGTTAGGCAGCATCTCAGGAATAGAGAATTCGACGTTTCGAGCATAAGCCCTTCATCAGGAATAAGAGAGAGAGAGCCAAGCAGGCTGAGATAAAAGGTAGGGAGGAGGGACTAGGGGGAGGGGCGATGGAGGTGGGATAGGTGGAAGGAGGTCAAGGTGAGGGTGATAGGCCGGAGTGGAGTGGGGGCGGAGAGGTCAGGAAGAGGATTGCAGGTTAGGAGGGCGGTGCTGAGTTGAGGGAACCGACTGAGACAAGGTGGGGGGAGGGGAAATGAGGAAGCTGGAGAAATCTGAATTCATACCTTGTGGTTGGAGGGTTCCCAGGCGGAAGATGAGGCGCTCCTCCTCCAGCCGTCGTGTAGTTGTGTTCTGCCGGTGGAGGAGTCCAAGGACCTGCATGTCCTCGGTGGAGTGGGAGGGGGAGTTAAAGTGTTGAGCCACGGGGTGATTGGGTTGGTTGGTTCGGGCGGCCCAGAGGTGTTCTCTGAAGCGTTCCGCAAGTAAGCGGCCTGTCTCACCAATATAGAGGAGGCCACATCGGGTGCAGCGGATGCAATAGATGATGTGTGTGGAGGTACAGGTGAACTTGTGGCGGATATGGAAGGATCCCTTGGGGCCTTGGAGGGAAGTGAGTGTGGAGGTGTGGGCGCAAGTTTTACATTTCCTGCGGTTGCAGGGGAAGGTGCCGGGGGTGGAGGTTGGGTTGGTGGGGGGTGTGGATCTGACAAGGGAGTCACGAAGGGAGTGGTCCTTGCGGAACGCTGATAGGGGAGGGGAGGGAAATATATCCTTGGTGGTGGGGTCCGTTTGGAGGTGGCGGAAATGGCGGCGGATAATACGTTGTATGCGCAGGTTGGTGGGGTGGTAGGTGAGAACCAGTGGGGTTCTGTCTTGGTGGCGGTTGGAGGAGCGGGGCTCAAGGGCGGAGGAGCGGGAAGTGGAGGAGATGCGGTGGAGGGCATCGTCGATCACGTCTGGGGGGAATCTGCGGTCCTTGAAGAAGGAGGCCATCTGGGTTGTGCGGTGTTGGAATTGGTCCTCCTGGGAGCAGATGCGGCGGAGACGAAGGAATTGGGAATATGGGATGGCGTTTTTACAGGGGGCAGGGTGGGAGGAGGTGTAGTCCAGGTAGCTGTGGGAGTCAGTCGGTTTATAATAGATGTCTGTGTTGAGTCGGTCGCCCGAGATAGAAATGGAAAGGTCTAGGAAGGGGAGGGAGGAGTCTGAGACAGTCCAGGTGAATTTCAGGTCGGGATGGAAGGTGTTAGTAAAGTTGATGAACTGTTCAACCTCCTCGTGGGAGCACGAGGCAGCGCCGATACAGTCATCGATGTAGCGGAGGAAAAGGTGGGGGGTGGTGCCAGTGTAGTTGCGGAAGATGGACTGTTCCACATATCCTACGAAGAGGCAGGCATAGCTGGGGCCCATGCGGGTGCCCATGGCAACTCCTTTAGTTTGGAGGAAGTGGGAGGATTGAAAAGAGAAGTTATTCAGGGTGAGGACCAGTTCAGTCAGTCGAAGGAGGGTGTCAGTGGAAGGGTACTGGTTAGTGCGGCGGGAAAGGAAGAAGCGGAGGGCTTTGAGTCCTTCGTGATGGGGGATGGAGGTGTACAGGGACTGGATGTCCATAGTGAAAATAAGGCGTTGGGGACCGGGGAAGCGAAAATCCTGGAGGAGGTGGAGGGCGTGGGTGGTGTCCCGAACGTAGGTGGGGAGTTCTTGGACTAAAGGGGACAGGACCGTGTCGAGGTATTGGGAGATGAGTTCGGTGGGGCAGGAGCAGGCTGAGACAATGGGTCGGCCGGGGCAGGCAGGTTTGTGGATTTTGGGCAGGAGGTAGAAACGGGCGGTGCGGGGTTGTGGGACTATGAGGTTGGAGGCGGTGGATGGGAGATCCCCTGAGGTGATGAGGTCCTGGATGGTCTGGGAGATGATGGTTTGGTGGTGGGAGGTGGGGTCGTGGTCAAGGGGGCGATAAGAGGAGGCGTCCGCGAGCTGGCGTTTGGCTTCAGCGGTGTACAGGTCAGTGCGCCAAACTACCACCGCGCCTCCCTTGTCTGCGGGTTTGATGGTGAGGTTGGGATTGGAGCGGAGGGAGTGGAGGGCTGCACGTTCTGAGGGTGAGAGGTTGGAGTGGGTGAGAGGGGTGGACAGGTTGAGTCGGTTGATGTCACGGCGGCAGTTGGCTATAAAGAGGTCGAGGGCGGGTAGGAGGCCTGCACGGGGTGTCCAGGTGGATGGGGTGTGTTGGAGGCGGGAGAAGGGGTCGTCAGAGGGTGGGCGGGAGTCTTGGTTGTGAAAGTAGGCACGGAGGCGAAGGCGGCGGAAGAATTGTTCAATATCTCGCCGCGTGTTGAACTCATTAATCCGAGGGCGTAGGGGAACGAAGGTGAGGCCCCTGCTGAGGACTGATCTTTCATCCTCAGAGAGGGGGAGATCTGGAGGGATGGTAAAAATCCGGCAAGGCTGGGAGCTAGGACCTGGTGTGGGACAGGAGCTGGAGCTGGAGCTGGGGGCGGGGTTAGGGGCGGGGACAGAGATCGAAGTAGGGGCGGAGTTAGACGTGGTGACGTTGCTCGACGTGGGGGCGGGGTCATGCGTCGTGACGGAAATAAGCGTGGGGGCGGGGTTACGTGAAGCGACGGGAGATGGCGTGGGGGCGGGGTTATGCGTAGTGACGAAAGACGGCGTGGGGGCGGGGAAACCTGAGGATTTGTGCTCCTGCAGGTTAGTGATGTCAGTGGGGGCGGAAGTGGCTGCGTCGACGGCAACCGGAGGGGCGGAAATGGTTGCGGCGACGGAGGAGTGGTGGTCATTCCCGGTGGCCGCGTGGGTCGCGGGTCCGTCGGCGATTGTGGAAGCGGTTTTGTGTGTGGTGGTCACCGAGGCAGTTGTAGGGGCGGCGATCGCGGGGGCTCCGAGGTCGGTGGGGGCGGAAGTGACGTCACGGTCGGCGGCGGCCTTTGGTGCCGCGGGCGCTGTGGAGGCCACATGTGTAATGGCGTCCGACAGGCCTGTGGAAGATTCTGGAACAGTTGAGGGGCCACGAGTGTGGGGGTAAGTACATGAAAGTTTTTGGTACTTACTGTCTTTAATCTCTGATAGGGCTAGGAAGAACTGTTTGTTGAGTTTGTGGATTCTTCTGTAGATGAAGAACAGCAGGGGTCCTTTGCAGGTCTGTGAGAGTGTTGTCCTGAGCTGGGGAAGGGCTGATTGCAGGGAGTGTAAGTGGCGACGCATGGCTGCAAGGGTGGAGCGGAGGATCCGGAGGGAGGTCTGTTGCTGGAGGCTTCGGATTTGTTGTAGGTACAGGTTGTCCTGGTTGGGTCCAAATTTTGTTGGTTGGAATGTAGTTCGGAGTCCGTGTGGGATCAGTCGGTTCCTTAGGCAGGTGCTGAGGAAGGAGATGTGGCTGTGGTAACGAGTCTGTTTGAGAACGTGGCTGAAGAGCTTCTGTGCAGAGGAGATGACCTGGGGGGTGCAGTGAGAGAGGGACTCACTGAAATCCTTGTAGAGGGAGGAAGAGAGCTTCTTCAAGGAAGGCATCCTTGTAAGAGGATTCGCAGTAGGTTAAAATCTTCGAGTAAAAAATGAGGTCTGCAGATGCTGGAGATCACAGCTGCAAATGTGTTGCTGGTCAAAGCACAGCAGGTTAGGCAGCATCTCAGGAATAGAGAATTCGACGTTTCGAGCATAAGCCCTTCATCAGGAATAAGAGAGAGAGAGCCAAGCAGGCTAAGATAAAAGGTAGGGAGGAGGGACTAGGGGGAGGGGCGATGGAGGTGGGATAGGTGGAAGGAGGTCAAGGTGAGGGTGATAGGCCGGAGTGGGGTGGGGGCGGAGAGGTCAGGAAGAGGATTGCAGGTTAGGAGGGCGGTGCTGAGTTGAGGGAACCGACTGAGACAAGGTGGGGGGAGGGGAAATGAGGAAGCTGGAGAAATCTGAATTCATACCTTGTGGTTGGAGGGTTCCCAGGCGGAAGATGAGGCGCTCCTCCTCCAGCCGTCGTGTAGTTGTGTTCTGCCGGTGGAGGAGTCCAAGGACCTGCATGTCCTCGGTGGAGTGGGAGGGGGAGTTAAAGTGTTGAGCCACGGGGTGATTGGGTTGGTTGGTTCGGGCGGCCCAGAGGTGTTCTCTGAAGCGTTCCGCAAGTAAGCGGCCTGTCTCACCAATATAGAGGAGGCCACATCGGGTGCAGCGGATGCAATAGATGATGTGTGTGGAGGTACAGGTGAACTTGTGGCGGATATGGAAGGATCCCTTGGGGCCTTGGAGGGAAGTGAGTGTGGAGGTGTGGGCGCAAGTTTTACATTTCCTGCGGTTGCAGGGGAAGGTGCCGGGGGTGGAGGTTGGGTTGGTGGGGGGTGTGGATCTGACAAGGGAGTCACGAAGGGAGTGGTCCTTGCGGAACGCTGATAGGGGAGGGGAGGGAAATATATCCTTGGTGGTGGGGTCCGTTTGGAGGTGGCGGAAATGGCGGCGGATAATACCTCTATATTGGTGAGACAGGCCGCTTACTTGCGGAACGCTTCAGAGAACACCTCTGGGCCGCCCGAACCAACCAACCCAATCACCCCGTGGCTCAACACTTTAACTCCCCCTCCCACTCCACCGAGGACATGCAGGTCCTTGGACTCCTCCACCGGCAGAACACAACTACACGACGGCTGGAGGAGGAGCGCCTCATCTTCCGCCTGGGAACCCTCCAACCACAAGGTATGAATTCAGATTTCTCCAGCTTCCTCATTTCCCCTCCCCCCACCTTGTCTCAGTCGGTTCCCTCAACTCAGCACCGCCCTCCTAACCTGCAATCCTCTTCCTGACCTCTCCGCCCCCACCCCACTCCGGCCTATCACCCTCACCTTGACCTCCTTCCACCTATCCCACCTCCATCGCCCCTCCCCCTAGTCCCTCCTCCCTACCTTTTATCTCAGCCTGCTTGGCTCTCTCTCTCTTATTCCTGATGAAGGGCTTATGCTCGAAACGTCGAATTCTCTATTCCTGAGATGCTGCCTAACCTGCTGTGCTTTGACCAGCAACACATTTGCAGCTGTCTTATTTTAATGGCAGGTTCCATTGAGTTTATGCAATGCATCTTCAATCTATGTGCACAGATTTTTATTCCCAATTTGTTTTGAAATGTCTAGACTCCTTATTTCAACTTGTATATTATGGACACTTTCATTCATCCTCAGAAATTGCATTGGTGAAACTGACATATTCACCACTTCAGTTGAGGATTGCTCCTTGCTTAGCATAATCTCTGTCAATGTCACAGAGAATTATTTCATGGGAGACAAGGAAATCAAAGGTTCAACTCAAAAATGTGCCTTTTTGGCATCTGACATTAGACTTGAATCTATTATCACTGTTTGTTCACCAAGCTGTTCTGCAATCTGCATTAGAACAGTTGAGGATTCATTGTTGAGTTCAAGTGATGTATACTGCTTATTGGCTATCTGATTCCTTCAATCTTCCTGTAAACCTTGCTGAGTCTTGCAAAGTGAATACATTTCCATGTCAACAGCAGTGGAAAACATTCCTTCAATTTGGTATCTCCACAAGATTCCACCTTGCTAACAGTAAGGAACTTTTTTGTATTGCCAAACTACCTCAACTCAATGGAGTCTATGTTTCCCTCAGGTTTCATCATGTCGATGGAGCCCTATATAATCTACTGTTCTTCTTTTGACCAGGTATTCCTTAACCAGCTGCTCCTTTACTAGTTGTTTCATGACTGGTTATTCTGGGATGTGATGTTTCTTAACATTAATTACTGAATTCTTTCCATCAATTAAATAAGATTCAGGTCTTCATACATTCATGCTTAATATTGTGAACTCTTGATTGTGAAGGACATATAAGCTCCCTAAGTTGCATAATGCTGAATGTTGCAGACTCACTTGTAGTATACCTTCAATCTTAAATACTATCTCTCCTGTTCCATGTTGCTGCACTGTTGTCAGCTGAAGACAGGATTTCTTTGACTATGCTACACAATCACATAAAATAGTGACACTTACCCCATAAACAGCTTAAAATCAATGAGATGATTGCTGATGTAAATATATCTTTGCCAAAAAGCCAGGAATGAATTATTTGTTTTCCAAGCAATAACTTCTGATTTTCTTCTACTGGAATTTGTTCTCTCTCATAAACCAAGGGGTTGGTTAGCTCAATTGATTGGCTGGCTGATTTTGTGAAGGTCAGTAATGCCAACAATGCATGTTCAATTCCCACACTAGCTGAGGTTACCATGAGGGATCCTTTTTCTCAGCCCCTTTCTTCACTTGAGTTGTGGTGACCCTCAGGTTAAGCTATCACTGGTGGTCTGTCACTAATGAGAAAGAAGCCTTATTGTGCACTAGGACTTTATCTCAAACTTTGTGTCAGTAGTTACTTGACTTCTTGTTGATCTTGACTGTGTCTTACTTCAACAAATGTTTTGGAGGTCACATGTTGTTTTACAGATGAAGTTTTTTTTAATTGATGGCTACTGCTTGTACCTGTAAGGTTTCCTGGCTCTGCTGTATTAACAATGTATACTAGTATTCAATGCCAACACTATTTGTCACTCTGGTTTCTTCAGGGGTGTTGATCCTTAAAACTAAATGGATTTTGCTGATCTGCTGTGACAAAATTATTTTTTTCTTCTTAGTACTGATCTGTGTTATTTCAGGATTTCTGTTTCACTTATCATCTCAACCTCAAAAGTCATATCTTTGTTAGGCTGTAATAAATCTAACACTGACTCATCAGAAATTCCAACAAAAAAAGTGTTTCTCATAAATTCTGACTTCAAAGCTCCATTCAAGTTTTCACTCATCTATAGAAGTCTTTGCTAAAATTACCCGTTAATTTGATTTGGTGCCAAATTCTTCTTTAAATCTTACTATTTCAAACATTCTATTTATTTTGATGTTAGAATAAATGTCAAAGGTTTCCTGAAATTCTTGAAATTTATCCAATGTTTTTTGTACACTATGGTGAGCTATAAGGTCTTCAGCTACACTCCCAATTGTCCACATTACTGTTTTTATTTATTTAATTTCTGAGTTAGCATGTCATTTGGAAGCAATTCTGTGATATAAAAATTGTTTTGTCCAAAATATCTATTTGTCTTTCTCTGAAAATAGACCTTCCTGGCAATAATTATTTCTGCTGCCAAATCTTCCTAATGCAATTATTTATTTTCCTTGCGTCAAAGAGTTTTAATTCTGCACTTTAGCAATGCAGCTCCAGTGTGCAGCTGTGCTAGAAGTTTTTTCTGATGCTGTTAAAATCAAAACAGAGGCTTTTAACTTTTTGCAAGTAAAATGGATGAATACCACTTCCTGTGAATAAATGAATGATTCTCACTATTTCATGGCCTTACGAGATGAATCCAGAAATCCTGACCTTAGTCACAGAATCATTGAATGTAAAGGCAGAAGAAAGCCTTCAGCCCATATCTTCAAATAGATATTATTACTTAGTGCCAATTTCCTGTTCATTTCCCATATCCTTGTATATTACTTTTATCCAAGTAATCATCCAACAACCTCTTGAATGTCTCAGTTGATCCTGCCTTGACCATACTTCCAGGAAGTGCATTCCATACCCTGAATACTCACATTATTAAAAAGTTTATTGTTCACAACACATTTGCTCATTTTGCAAGTCACCTTAAATCTATGCCCTTTTGTTCCTTTTATGGGCAGGCATAGTTTCTCCCTATCCACTGTTTCCAACCTGCTTATTATTTTGAAAACCACAAACTAGTCTTCTTTTACCCTTAATCTCTCCAAACAGAACACTCTCAAATTCTTAAATCTATCCTCATAACTGAAGTTTCTCATTCCTGGAACCATTCTTATGAGTGACTTCTGTATTTCTTCAAAACGTTCATATCCTTCCTATAACATGTTGCCCAGAAGTGTACTCAATACTCTGGCTGAGATCTAACAATTGTCTTTTACAAATTCAACAATACCTCCTTGCTTTTGTACTCTCTGGTCCCATTAACAAAGCTGGGGATACAGCATACTTTATTAACTACTCTGTCCATCTGTCCTGCACCTTCAATGATCTGTGCACAAACATCTGAGCTATAAATACTTTGCTTAGCTTTTCCCAGCCAGTAAATCACGCTGTTATTTAAAAATTTCCACTTGCCCACCAGAGATTTCAACTAATTCATGGATCCTCTAATATTTATTTACTCTCTGGGTGAATCTTAGCTCAGCACTACTTGTGTAGATCATCAACACTATCTTTAACTGCCTTGAATGCTAATACTCCAACTTTCGGTAATTCCAAATTGTCTTCTGCTGCTATACATCACTTAATAGATCTGAAATGCTTTGCCACCTTAGCTGTAGATTCTGCCTTTATGAACCTTGCCATGAGTTTCAATATTTAACTCTTCTATCAGCTGACTGATGAGCATCTTTCATAAAAGCTGTGCCTGAGGAAATCTGTAGATCTCCATCACTATCAGCATTGTCGGAGGTGGCTAAAAGAGGTCTGCGCCACCTTGTCACCAAGCTGAAAAAGTAGTTGTCACCTCTGCTTATCATGTATATGTACTATCTGGTAGATTTGTTGCCATCACTGTTTTTCCAGACAGGGAGCTCTATGGCCCGCTTGATCTAGTGTGATATGGGAATAAGGCAAAATATTTGCTTGTTTAATAAAAACAGGTTCTTCTCTTAACTGACACGTAGTTTATTGTGCAGTACCCGTTCTCTACAAATTACAATGATATAATAGACATTGTTATAAAGACTACGAGGAAGAACCAGATGGTAGCTCTTACGTCTTTAAAATTCTAAGTTGTTCTCCCAACAAATTTGTATGGCATCATTAGACTGGTGATGCTGACGACACTCCTCAGCAATCAGCTTTACAGACTGTTATACCATTATACAACAGACAGTGCTCAATTTTGAGTCAGAAGGAACCAAAAGAGAAAATGCTAGAAAATCTCAGCAGGTCTGGCAGCATCTGGAAGGCGAAAAAAAGAGCTGAGGTTTCGACTCTGACCCTTTGTCAAAGCATCCGCAGTAATTTGCTTTTATTTATTAAGTCAGAAGAATACGGATTCAAGTTCTGCTCCAGAATGTCAACAAAAAAGCAAGGCTGAAACTTCACTGCAGTACTGAGGGAGGCTATATTGTCGGAAACGCCACATTTCAAACAAAATACTAAAACACGGCCTCATGTCCTTTCAGGTGGTGATTAAAAAAAAACTCAAAGAAAAGCAAGTGAAATATCCCCAAGTCCTTGACAACATTTATCCCTCACATAACATCGTAAAAGCAGGTTACTTGGTCTTTATCACTCCAATTTGTGAGAGTTTGCCATTGCACAAATTGGCTTCTGCTTTATTACAACAGTGGCTACTTCAAAGCGCTTCATAAACTGGAAAGCTATTTGAGTGAAGGATTTGGGCTGTGATCATGCCAGGATCTTTATAAATGCAAGTCCTAATATGTCCTTCTCCCAACTCTCCTGGCACACAAAGAAAAGCATTGCGCGTATCCAGAGATCTTGATAATGAGTGATAAGACCATAAGACCATAAGACATAGGAGTGGAAGTAAGGCCATTCAGCCCATCGAGTCCACTCCACCATTCAATCATGGCTGATGGGCATTTCAACTCCACTTACCCGCATTCTCCCAGTAGCCCTTAATTCCTCGTGACATCAAGAATCTATCAATTTCTGCCTTGAAGACATTTAGCATCCTGGCCTCCACTGCACTCTGTGGCAATGAATTCCACAGGCCCACTACTCTCTGGCTGAAGAAATGTCTCCGCATTTCTGTTCTGAATTGACCCCTTCTAATTTTAAGGCTGTGTCCATGGGTCCTAGTCTCCTCGCCTAATGGAAACAATTTCCTGGCGTCCACCCTTTCCAAGGCATGTATTATCTTGTAAGTTTCTATTAAGTCTCCCCTTAATCTTCTAAACTCCAATGAATACAATCCCAGGATCCTCAGCCGTTCCTCATATGTTAGACCAACCATTCCAGGGATCATCCGTGTGAATCTCCGCTGGACACGTTCCAGTGCCAGTATGTCCTTCCTGAGGTGTGGGGACCAAAACTGGAGACAGTACTCCAAATGGGGCCTAACCAGAGCTTTATAAAGTCTTAGTAGAACAAGGGTGCTTTTATATTCCAACCCTCTTGAGAAGTAACAACATTGCATTCGCTTTCTTAATCACGGACTCAACCTGCATGTTTACCTTTAGGGAATCCTCGACTAGCACTCCCAGATCCCTTTGTACTTTGGCTTTATGAATTTTCTCACCGTTTAGAAAGTAGTCTATGCTTTTATTCTTTTTACCAAAGTGCAAGACCTCGCATTTGCTCATGTTGAATTCCATCAGCTATTTCCTGGACCACTCTCCCAAACTGTCTAGATCCTTCTGTAGCCTCCCCACTTCCCCAGTACTACCTGCCTGTCCACCTGTCCACTGATGCAGAGATGATGTGAGTAGGATTTGAGGCTGGGACAATAGGAAGTACTTCTACACGTTGGGCTGGAGATGTTTTAAAGCTTTTCAGCAGGTTGACAGTCTTTTGAAAAGTAGCTGAGTGAGTCTGAGTGAGAGCTGAGTCAAATCCAAAAAGGTGGAAAGGAACGCCAAATTTCTACATCATATAGGAAGTGGGTTGAAGGTGATTGTAGGGTAGACCCAAGTTTATTAGACAGAGTGTAAAATCAAAGGAAGCTTTTCAGCTTCACGTGGCTCTCAAACAGTGTTATAAATGGTGAGCTTGTCTTTCTGCCTCCCACCAACTGCTAGCAACACTCATTCTGAGCTGTATAGCTGAAGATCCCACACTTGCCACTCAATGTGCTAACTTATTGACTATCACACACAGATTTTGGAGGTATGCACAGTGCAAAGTAACATAGGAGAACATAGGATGTTGGATAAATGCTGCAGTAATGCCAGTGATAACCATATCATTACAAGCATTTTTTTAAAAGTATCAGGATAATCCAGCTTGCTGATGTGTAAATTCTAGTTAAAGAGGCTGAGTGCCTCAAAATTAAAATCTTCAACATGCATCCTCAGAGTAGGGAATCAAAATGACCAGATTGCATACTTCTATTTTTAACCATTCTACCTCCCTCTCTATTTTCTATAAACTTCTATTAGAAATGTGAAATGCATGTTTCAGCTGATACTACTACTTCCATGACGGGTAGATTAAAATAATTCTCACAATCTCTGTTCAATAATGTGTCTTGCTAGCAGCATTTGTTACTTTTTCCTTGCCATTGTAGAACAGTCTTCACTGCAGTGGCTGAGCTGATGGCAGAAGCACAAAGAAATCTGAGCCGCTCTTGTGATGTTTGCAATAACCTACATAGCTCTACATATTTAATGCATTTAATCCCAAATGTGGGAGAGTTTTGTCTGAGTTTTGTACCGATTTTACATGACTATATTCCACAAGTACCCTAGCTGCAAATGGTAATTTTCTGTATAAGCTTCCCATCTAACAGGAGCCTGTAAGAGACAGCTGTATTTCTTCATTGGTAGAGCAATTTGCACATCAACCATTAACGCAAATATTACATATCTGTTGCATTATGGTACAATCAGTATGGCTCAAGTACCTTTTAATCTCCCTACATTGTTTCTTTTTTGTGAAGTGTGATATTTGGAATCAAGTTTACTTTTTACCCCGTACCTTTTAAGTAGTTGTGGCTCCTTGAAGTCTCATTAAATTCTTTTTCATATACACAGTTTAGTGGCTCAGTGGTTAACACTGCTGCCTCACAACACCAGGGATCCAGGTTTGACTCCAGCCTTGGGTGACTCTGTGGAGTTTGTGGGGGTTTCTTCTGTGCTCCAGTTTCTTCCCACAGTCCAAAGATGTGCAATTGTGAATTGGCCATGGTAAATGCGGGGTTATAGGGTCTAAGGGGGTGAATCTGAATGGGATTCTCTTCAGAGGGTCAGTGCAGATTCAATGGGTCAAATGACCTCAGTCTGCGCTGCAGGGATTCTATGATTCTACAGGTTTTTCTGTTCCTAGCTGCAAATGTAACAACAAAAATACGACTACTTTAAAAGGTCTATTATACATGCTAGTTTCCATTTCACTATTCAAAACAGCCTTTTGCAGTGATAGATACACACTAAAGATAGGATGATGTGTGAGATATCTGTTTAAACATTTTTGCTTACATTCTGTGATTTTAAGAAGGAAAGTGCAGCAGGAATAAGCCTAATGTTTGCTCACCCAATTTTCTTATCCCCTTACATGAATGCAAGAAGGTACAAAAGCCTCACTTTTATTGCCAAAAACATCAATAAATTAAAATATAAACAAATAAGTGAAATAAATTCCTAGGTTATTCTCATCTATGAACTCTTGCCTTTTTATTCATTTTAATTGCTGGCGACATTATTACTAAACAAGCTAAAGTTTATAGCTAATAGACAGCATCAATAGAAATGTAAAATCTGAATGTAGATATAAAAGAAACAGTAAATATTTCCAGGCTCATCAACATGAGAGTAAGAGAGGGCATTAGTTGGAGCATTAAGGTCAACAATGACAGCATCTGTCTAATCAACATGATACTCTTACGGATGACACAATCTGCCGATCCAGTATATTTTGTGCATGCATTCTCTACACTTGTACCAATATAGAAATAAAGAAGAATAATTCTGCTAAAGAGTTATCCATGCAGGCAGCATCACACCATATATGTGCACCACAGACACTAGTTTACAGCCAAAATGCCACCTCATCATCACATAGCAATGAAAAAAAAACTGGGCACTGTGCAACCAGGCTTTGTTGCGTTAACATCCAAACAATTCACCTTCATTCTACATAGGTTTCAGCTGTGTGTGTGTGAAAAAACACCCAACAAATGGTCCTATCACATATAAAAAGATTCTGACAGCGTAAACAAGTAATACCGAAGACTGGATTTTAGAGTGATGTCAATTATTTAATAAACTCAGAAGAGCTCGTGTTGTATATCAGGGAATATGATGTTTCATACAAAATGAATTAATCCATTTACTCATATAATGAAATGTTATTTATTTGTTGAAAATAGGCAAGAATACAGTAGTGGTTTTTAAAGTGCGTGAATAGCGGTATAAATCCTGATTTGATCAGTCACAAACATTCTTTTTTTCCCTCAAACATATTTGGCTCACTAAAGCTTGCATTGATGCTCAATAATTATCTTTTATGGCTAAATATCACTGCTAGCAGTTTGCCTTAGCAAAGCAATAAATTAGTGACCTTCAAATCAATCCTAAGATATTCAGTGATGCAGCGAAAAAGATTTGTGTAGTAACAAGCATGTCAACTCACAAAATAATGCCACATTATTAGGATTACACAAAATGCTAGCAGACATATCAATGAACTTTCTTGTGGTAGGCTAATATCATCTTGCTAATAGCTTGCATAACAACCTGTAGAAAATATCCAATAGCAATTAAAAAAAAATATTGTTCTAAATGTCATGATTATGTAAGAATTGATTCAACTTGTATGAAATTATGAAAGAGAAAAGACACTTATTTATATAAAAGCCTGAGAATATCCCAAAGCACAACAGCCAATTAAGTTCTTTTGAAGTGTAATCACGACTATAATATAGAATATTTGAAAGATTAGTGAAGTAAATGGTAAATAAAACAAAGATTAAATCATTTCCCATTTTCTGTTTGATATTCTTAGCAAGGATTTTACTTGGTTTGTCTTGTGAAATGGAGATGTGACATGGGCATTATGCTGGACAGTCAAGTGCTCAGTAATTTCATGTTCTATGATATACTAATGACCTTGAAGTAGTTTCAATGCACAACTGAGAGAAGCTCCATTAAATAAAATAATGTGAGCTGTTGCATGGGCAGATGCATTCCCTGAATCAGTTGCTACTCCAACAAAACAATCTGCTAGCTGACTCTGTATCCCTCAATTCAATAATGAATCTGCTTGCAGCCAGCGAGCGGCAACTGATGACTGGTTGTGTATGAAGTTCAGTAATAATATGGTAATGAAATACTGCTCTTGAAATGGTTAAGGCATCCACTGGTAGGATTGGACAAGCATTCACCTGATCCCTGCCTTCAGATAAAATCAACTCTCCTGATTCTTTAATAGCATCATTACCATCTAAATATTATCAGGCTAGAAAATTGTTTGCATCTGCTTTTGAAAAGCTGTGAGTTGCAATCTGTCCTTGCTCATTTCCATTGAAGCAAGCAGTGCTCAAAGGTTCTGCTCCTTCCTCATTTATATGATTTTTATTAACAGCCCAATTTAACGTGTGCTGCCAGTTGATTGCCTGCTTGCACAAGTTGAGGAGCATATGAGGCCAAGACATGCTTCAGCTGGCCTTTAACTCGTAAAAGTGGTCTGCCCCTTTTAAATGGGATCTGCATTGAATGAAAGGAAGTTGCTGTTGACTTAGCCCTGCAACTAGGGAGGATGGAAATGAATCACATGAGCAGATAGAGAGTTCCACTGTCCATAGATGCAGTCCTAGATGAATGTTAACAGAAGTAAAAATCCCAGGTTTCCACAGGGAGCCAAGTAGTTTTCAGTGCTCAAGATCATCCAGCAATCTCTGCACTGAAAGAAAGCTGGCTTTGTCCAGCTGTGCTTCAGCTAATGGGGTAACACTGCATTTGAGCACCATAGAACAATATGGATGTGTTTTTGAATAAAATTGTTATTAAAACATTACGATTGGTAGTTATTTCTTAATATAAGGTCTTAGGCAAGGGGACCACATAACTGGATGTTTAATTAATGAGATTGGCATTGGTAGAGCATTGGTGATAAAGGGAAATTGTCCCGTGGAAAGCAGAACCTGAGAAAATGTTTGTGAACAGACAATCGAGAAATAAAGTTTCCCTGGATGAACCTTCCCCATTCTTCTTCCTTCTCTTCCTCCCAAAGTGACCTTTGGATTCCTGATGATAATGGCTGCACTCTCAAGGTGACAATGTATTGTAGATCAACATGTGCTTTGTATATAGCCATAGAATTATACAGCATGGAAATAGACCCTTCAGTCCTACCTGTCGATGCTGACCATAATCCCAAAGTAGATTCGGCCCACTTGCCTGCTCCTGGCCCATATCTCTTCAAACCTTTCCTATTCATGTATCTGTCCAAAGGTCTTTTAAATTTTGTAATTGTACCTGCCTCTATCACTTTCTCAGGAAGTTCATTCCATACTCGAACCACCCTCTATGTAATTGGAAGCATTGCTTGAAAAATTGATGGTCTGGTCCTTGATGTTCCTGGTGGATCCATGCCTCTAGCTATACCTCCACAGTCCTTTCATGGTTATGTGGCGGGCAGTACTCATGATTCAAGATGTTAAATAATGGTTTTCTAACTCCTGTCCTTGCCCTATACACTGCAAAACTTAATTATCGCTTTGGCTTCTCAGATGTTCCAATCTTCCATTCTGTATAAACATGAGGTCATCCAAAATCTTTTTCTTGGATCGTAACTTGCAACAGGTCTCACCTGCTCATAAGTTCAATGCTTACTGATTGACAATGACTACTAAAATAATAAAACAAAAAGAACTCATGATGCTGGAAAGCATAAACAAAAACAGAAATTGCTGGAAAAACTCAGTAGGTCTGGCAGCATCTTTGGCAAAAACATTCATAAGAATAAACAGTATTTGAAATCACAGAGGTCAACTGAGTAAGAATGACAGATTTCATTCCATAAAGAATGCAAATGAACTAGACATGGTTTACAACAATTTTTTTTCCATAACTGATGTCTTTTTCCTTTAGATTTATTTAAGTATTTGAATTTAAGTCCCCTAGATACTGTGATAGGATTTAAAGTCATGCCTTTAGATAATTAATCTAGGCCTTCGGATGATTTGGTTTTAAACTATCTAGGTAATACAAAGTTTCCTGGAGTGGTGGACTGTATGAAGTTCAGCTGAAATCTGTCCAGATGCAGGTTCATGTGATTGAGTCATGATGGGAACACAGTCCAGGTTGAAACTCAAGCACACGTTTTCACAACTCCATATAAAAGGAAAACAGCTGATCATTTTGAGCACAGACTTGCAAGGCTGAACATCCCCATTTTTGGCAACATGTTCTGTTCAAATGAAATTCATGGCAGCCAATCCACCATGGACCATCAACTTTTCTCATGCAATTTTTATTTCATTAACTATGCAACTGTCCTCTTCATTGCCTGTCTCATGGAATCGTGAGGCCATACCATCGAATACAGCCAGCCTGGATTGTGTCAGCATCCTGTGTCTACACAGCGTCTCAGTCAATAAGAATTGTCCACTAACATGAAGGTGAATAATCTCTGTATCCCACAAGGTGAATTGTTGCTATTTTCTTCCTGCTACCTCACACTTAGGACCATCTCTCAATTCACTGTGACTGTCCCACCTCTCACCAAGACACGCGGGTTACATGCTGCAAGCATACAGCATTTCCACTAATGGCTGCCGCCCACCTCATTCTCCTAACATTGTAATGGTTCCTGCCCTCTGCACCTTTTACTCACTTTCTGTAGACACCTTAACACCTTTTCTGCTCCTCCATTACCACTAACTGCTCTTCTATCCACTTTCATTACATTCTACTGTCCTTCTGCCTCATTGCAGAAATTAATGTTTCACAAACGGGCCAAGAGGACAAAGAGTGGCAGGAAAGTTCCAGAGGTAAGATTTCTCACTCAACCTGAGA
Organism: Hemiscyllium ocellatum; assembly: GCF_020745735.1. Lineage (NCBI taxonomy): Eukaryota > Metazoa > Chordata > Chondrichthyes > Orectolobiformes > Hemiscylliidae > Hemiscyllium > Hemiscyllium ocellatum. Next base: position 53,215,904 of record NC_083413.1, read on the forward strand.
AGGTGGTAGACTTGGCTGGAGAAAACCATAGCCTTTTTTGTGGTGACATAGACACTTCTATGGAAACTAACTCTGAGTTTCATTGTGCACTACACTGTTTCCCATTTCCACCAATGCTCACTCATTCTTAATCTGTACAAATTTGTATCCCTTTTGCACTGTTAATTCTCTTCTATTGATTTTGCAGACACTAGTGGCAGACATTGAAACTCTGCCAGGAATGGACCACCAGAAAGCCTGGTGTTATCTCTATCAACAAGTTGGGTAACAACATGAAGATCTGGGTCTAAAACACTCACTGTCTACCAGATTGTGCACAGACTTGCGTTCCTTTTCTGTATTACAGAATCAGAATCACAGAACTTTCACAGTGTAGAATGAGGTCATTCAGCCTACTGTGCCTGCACCAGTTCCATTCCCTAGTTCCAGTCTGCTATCTTTTCCCCATATCCATGCGTACCATTTCTATTTAAAGATAGGCTTGCTTACAGCACCTAAAATGGTAAACCAGAGTAGTGCTCAGCACCAGTGACAAAATAGAAGAGGGATCAAGGGCCCTCTATCACACCCCTGGTACTTCTTCTTCTCAGCAAACATAAGAGCATAAGGAATAGGAGTAGGAGTAGACCATTTGGCGCCTCCATGCTGCACCTCCATTTAGGAAGAATGTAAACAATCAGCCTCCTTTCAACTCCTCAAAGATAGGATAATGTCAACAGTCATCAATAGGACCCCCAGAAGCTCCCTCTTAGGGCACTCTCAAGGTATCTGGCCCATCTGTGGTGCCAACGTTTGCAAATGTCCTAACCAATATGGGTGAGTCTGAATCTGGGTAAAACACTCTCAATGGGAGGGATCCACTAGACCCAAGCACCCCTAGGAATGACATGCCGGGTCTTTCAGGCCAACAAGGTCAAATACAGAGCAGACTCCCTCCATTCCAGCTGCAGAAGACATGACTGCACCAAGACATAGGTGGAGGGAGAAAAATACAAAATATCACTGAAAGCAAATAGATGGCAGGGATGACACTTCATTATTAAAGCTATCTTATGTTCACTTGTATTCTTAAAATATTTGATCTAGTATCTTGTGTTGCTGTCTGAGCTGGTGAAATTGCACCCATTTGAGTGATAAACAACCTGTTCAGACATCACAATGATGAAAGCAGTTGTTATGGCCAAACATTACTCATCCCTTCCAAGTAACAACCTCTTGACTGCAGATAGCATCAGTCTTTATGGTTCCTTAAACCATGGTGTTGATTGGAGCCAAGACATTGCATTCTAACATGGGCAATACAGACCAGAAGACATATGTAGGTTTGTGCTAGGGTCTGGCCTGCTCACATCTTACACATTTACAACTACTTTGTGAATGAGAATCTGGAATGATTCCAGATATCTCTGATAGCAAAGGTTCATTTTATCTATCAGCTTTTAAAGAGTTTGCACTGCCATTCAAGGTGTACAATGGAAAATCCACATGTCCACTCTCCCTAATAGCACACTGGTTTGCTGAGAGAAACTGCACAAAGGGCTGTCTCTGTCAAGCTAAACACTTCTCCACAGGATATTCAAGCATTTCAGCAGAACTTAGCAGCCCATCCAGACCCTGAAAAAAATGAAAGCAGTCATAATGCTTTATATAACTTCTCTAGTCTTACAAAACTAAGGTATCACTGTACTACTCTAACTTTGGCCTTGACTACATCCCCGTTTTAATTGCTCTACCATTAGTAGCTCTGTCCTAATCCACCTGTGCCCTAAGCTTTGGAATTCTCTCCCTGAAACTGCCTGCCCCTGTCTCCATATTTTTCGCCAAAGTTTTGGTCAGCTTTTCTAATATCCTGCGCAGTGTTTTATCCAGTTTGTCTGATAGTTTCTTACTAACTCTCTCAGAAGAAAGATTAAGTAAAGTCACTATAAAAATGAAAATAATTGGAATTGTTGTTTGTACTAAAGACAAAACATGGGAAGTGAGTACAATATTTCCAGGTGAAATAAATTGAGCCACTAATATACTGTGACTGACATCTTTGAAATTGGCATTGACATACTTGTTCAGTAGCTTTTGATTCTTGGTGAAAATATGTGTCTATTTAATTGTGGGCATAATAACAGGTGGTTATTAAAATGACCTTGAAAGACTTCTAGCAAAACAGCACCATATTCTGCTCTGGGTTAGTGCAATCGCTGCACTATGTCAACAGCAATGATCTGAAGGAAATTTTGCCAGGAATAACCAAATAATGGCCTGATAATATGTTTGCCCTCAAAATAACTTCTCAGCAGGAATCACAGTCTGCAATTGCAGGGATAGGATGGAGAGAACCACCATCTTATGCTGACCCACTTCAACATTACAAAATGTAAAATATAAATAATCATACCTGCTGGGCTACAATTGTGGAACTGTGGTCACTGCAGTGAGAAGGATGGGGCCTTCAGTAGCATTCAGTAGGTCCATGCCTGCCATCAGGAGTCCACTACCAGACAGACACAATTCTCTTACATTGTTGAAGGGAGTAAGGGCCCAATGTACAAAAGCCACTGGAATATTCCAGTCAGCCTCTAATGGCCTTAATTGGGCTTTAGGTTATCCTAATGAGCTACTTACTGCCCATTGAGAAGATGGGTTGGGATGGAATTATGTTGGTTTGCTCGGAGGTGACAGACCAGTATCTCAGTGGGAAATGACCACCTTCACTCCCACCCTGCATATTGTTGATAAAATTTTGCTCAATTTCGTTTTCTGTCAAGGTACTTGGCTGAACATTTGTTATATGACTAATACTGGAGAAACATGTACTTGTTTTTGACAGATCTGTAAAAAAAAGCAAATGTTAAACAAACTGAAAACATTTAACTGTAAAACCCTATAATTCATATGAATTCACTTAATGTTCAACAGCTATCTAAAACAAATTCAAAGAAATTGTTGCTGGCATTAGAGCATCACATTAGTTGGCTGACAGAATATAAAGAAAACACTTATTTAGAATGAATCAAGGTGATGCATATCAACATATATTCCATCATACTGAAGAACATACAGATCAAGATAAAAGTCACATTGAAAATTGAGGATGCAAGCAGAGAAATTGGTAGTGAGCCAATAAGCCTTTTTAATAACTTTGTAATGTTTCTGTCTTGTTAGACAGCAATGAAAAGGATACAGCTGAATCTATTCCATTGTTTGCTGAGCAATGACTGCAACTATAGGTAAGTGTGGTTGGAGTTCAATAAAGTTGTAAATCCCTGCAATTAGGGGTTTTATATCTAGCATGCAGCTGTCATGGCACAATGTTCAAAGATACATCAGAACGAAAATATACTATTTAAAGGATGTCACAAGAAAACATTGCACCTTCAGAGAATCATGATTTTGTAGGGCAAATTAGCCATATTCACACAACGACAATGTGTTGTGTAACGCAGTAGCTGCTGGTAAACTTGAACCACCATCAAAAGTTAGGTAGTCACTTAGGAAATACAAAATATTAAATAAAACTCCAAATCAATTAATGGAAAAAAAAACTGAAAACTTCCTCTTTAGTACCTCGGGTGCTAAAAGAAATGGCCAAGGTCAGAAGGCATATGACGCCAGATTAGAGTCCAATAGGTTGATTTGAATTCACAGAGAGTGCAGAGTCTCGTCACTTCACCTGATGAAGGGGTGTGATTTCAAATAAACCTGCTGCATTCCAACCTGGAGTCATCTGACTTCTGACCTTGTCTACCCCAATCCTACACCAGCACCTCTACATCAAAACAAATGGCTGTTGAGATAGTGGGTGTGTTGGTTTAAAATTTTTAAACTTCCCTAGATTCTGGGAAGGTCCCAATAGATTGGAAAATAGTGAATATGACTCTTTGATTGAGTAAAGGTGGGAGTCAGAAAGCAGGACACTACATGCTAGTTAACCCAATGCCTAACAAAGAGAAAATCTCAATGTAATCTGGTAGAATCAACATAGCCTTGTGGAAGGGAAATCATGTTTGACTAATTATTGGAAGACTTTACAGTAGTAACAAGCAATATAGATAAAGAGGAATCAATGGAAATATGCATTGTACAGAAGAGAAAAAAATTAGTAACAACAAGAACTCAAATTTTCTGTCTCTCCTTCTCTGTTCATTGGAGCTCTCAGATGACAAATCAAGTGAAAAGGCGAAAAGGGCAAATGTCTTTGAGTTCTTGATGAAAGACAACATGCACAGATCACCACTGCTGAGGATACCAGTCAACAATTAGATTTTTTATTTGTGACATATGTGTTTAAATGTAAACTAGTATCTTCAGCAATGGTGAAGTTTGTAGATAGTCTTGAATTGAGTGGATAGTTGTTTTCCAATTTGCCTTTTTATTGAACATGTGCTCCCCACATGCTCTGGTTCCCTCCAGTCCAAAAATCTGCAGTTAGATGAACTGGTCATGCTAAATTGTCCAAAGTGTCCAATGTCATGCATGCTAAGAGGGTTAACCATGGCGAATGGGGATGGGTCTGGATCAAATGGTCTTTGGAGGGTTGGTGCAGATTTGATGGGCTGAATAGCCTGAATCTGCACTGTAAGGACTTTATGATTCTACTTAAAAGTGACTTCTCATCTTTTTCCCACCTGATACCTCTAAATTGTTCTCTCTCCTTTTCCCTTTGCCTGTCAGCAAACATCATTCAAAATCACAGCATTCATTTCCTCATGTAGATTGACAATACCCAGCTCTATCAACTCTCTAGACTCTCTAATATTGTCAACTTATCCCATACTGGACATATAATAGACAGGCCAATAAGTGCAAATTTTGTCCAAATATATTTGTGAAGAATGGAGTCATTGTTTTTGATCTCTGCTATAGAATCCTGAATTATTGATGGAATTCTAAATTGTATCAGACTAAATCATGATGAAGAGATACCAGTCCTGGACTGGGGTGGACAAAATTAAAAATCACACAACACCAAATTATAGTCCAACAGGTTTATTTGGAAGTATTAGCTTTCAGAGGGCTGCTCGTTTGTCAGGTAGCCAATGGGGCAGAATCATAAGACATAGAATTTATAGTACAAGATCTTGTTCATGCAGCTGATATGATATATTGAACTAATCTAGATTGCTGTTAAGTCTTTTAGAATGGGTTGCAGGTTTTGATTCATTAATATGTAATTCTCAGTTTCATATTCCATATCTTATGATCCTGCCCCACTAACCACCTGACAAAGGAACAGGGCTTTAAAAGCCAGTACTCCCAAATAAACCTGTTGGTACTATAACCTGGTATTGTGTGATTTTTAACTCAGACTAAACCAGACTAATCACAACCTTGGTGTCCAATTTGATACCAAAATCAGCTTCACAATGACTCAAATCATTTATTGTTGACCTCCATATCATTACCAAACTTTGCCCCAAATATCAGCATCTAAAATCCTTATTTATGCACTTATCACCACTAGATCTGATTTATTTTTATTGCAATCCTGGCCTTCCTCCCTGTGCTACCCCCTGTTAACATGAGATCATCCAAAACCCTACTGTCCTTATCCTAAATTTCGACAAGTCTTGTTTACCTTTTATCCTGTTTTCACTGACCTAAACAAATATCTAGGCAAGCAATTCCTTGATTTTAAAATATCTATCCTTGTTTGCAACCTCCCATGTGTCCCCACATTTTCCATTCTCCGTGTTCTATTACAGCCCAAAAGACGACTGAATTATCTTCATTCATCTAATTCTGGCCTCTCGATCATCTGGTTTTAATTCCTGAATCTACAATATTTATTTTTCCCTTGTAAATTCTACAAATGTCTGATTGGGTTTCTTTCTTTTAGTACTAAATTTTAATTGTTATGCTTCAGGGATAAGGTCATAAGCATTGACTTTCTTTTCCTTTTTAATAGTTGTGTAAATTGCTGAATATTCTACAAATAAACTTACATACAAAATCATAGCTGTGCCTGTCAAAGACAGAAAGAAAAATAGCATTATGGTTCAAAAAGCTTTTGGGCAGTTCATCTATTCAACTACCTTCTCGAATTGGGTGAAGTATCTTTCAATTCCATCTTCAGTAAATAAGTACAGAATCTTAGTTAAATCAAATGTTTCATTGGTTTCAGAATCATTTGCTGAGCTATTATCTTTTCTTTGCTTCTTTATTCTAACCTTTTTCTTTAATCAAATTATGTTATCCAATTCCCTTATCTCTCTGAAGCTCAAGCTCCTTGAATTCTATCTCTTTTCCATTATATTGTTTTTTATTGTCTGTTCTTTCCAATTCAAATTTTCTAAGTTCTGAAGAAGAGTCATTATACTCGAAATGTTAATTCTGATTTCTGTCCACAGATGCTGCCAGACCAGCTCAGATTTCATTTTTTTTTCAAATGTTATAAACTCTATTTCCCTTTTCAGTGCCATTTCCTTCTTGCTTTCTTCCCACTCATGTTTTCTTCTCTATTCGTCTTTCTCCAACTCAAGTTATTTCATTTTTTTTTGAATGTCAAATTTTCTTACTTTCTAACTTTATCTTAATAAATTATAGCTGTGACAAGTCAGATTTCACTCCTTCCAATCCTGAGTTATGAATAATCGCTCTAATTATGAGATCCTGCTTTAACTTCTACCTTTAACTCGTCTACCACGTCTCTCGAGTTAAACTTTATCAAAAATTTCAAACATTGCATTGTTCCATCTTCTATTTCCATAAAGCTCTTGGTCACATTGAAAACCAACTTCTTAGACTGCAATAAACTTTACCAGTACATAGCAGTTTTAATGTTCAACACTACCACATACCTACTCCTTTAAAAGAGACACAGATTAAATTCAATTAATTCAGCTCCTATAAGAGACTCAATCGATTATGATCCCAGCTGATATTTCTACTGGACAAGTCAGATGCCAGAATAAAATTTGGCTTGGTAAATCATGTTTTGCTCCTTTTTTTCCTAAACAAGCCTTAGTCAGGTCTGAGACTGAAACGTAAGTACACTTGGCTGCCATTTTGGTTTTAATAATAAAACAGAAGTTTACTGTGAAAAGGAAAGAAAAATAAAATTAAGCAAACAAAGCTATTTCAAAATAACACAGTTTAAAAATGTTTCAAACCTCTGGCAAAACAAAATCCCCAATATCATCACTTTACAGAGAATTCAGAGAAATTTCCCTTCCATTATAAATCTGCAGGTTGATTAAATTGCTTCTTTTTGGTTCGGGTCATGTCAGCTGTGAGGCTTTTTTTCTTTGACTCACAGAACTAAGATGTTAGACATTCTTAGCTTTGAATAAGCAATTGCAGATTTCAAACCAACCACCTTCAATGTGGAAATTTTTACAAACTGAATTTCTTACACTGATGTAACTTAATTGGTCTGAATAAATACGTTTTTAGGGGCACTATTTTAACATCTGGCTTCAACCAGCTCTTGTTTGTCCTGAATTCAGAAGCTTTTAACTGAAAAAAAAATTAGAAAATGCTCATTCTAGCTTCTACTCACCTCGTGGCTTACTTTTTTTCCTTCTGTTCCTGAAAAAAAAACGCTATAATATAAATACCCTTCCATTAGCTGTCTAGAAGACCCTTAGTCATTTTCTCTCTGGCACATGCTGATTTAAAATCATGGCTCTGAAAAAAAAAGTAATTACTAAAGACCTTTAAAAAATAATTCTGCCATTAATATGTACATATGCACATATATACATATGTATGTATAAAATCACATATTTCATTACATAAGGGAAGAAAGCTTTAACTTATCATTAATGATGGGCCACAGAAGGATATAAAGGCATTTCTCATGGGCATAATCATCCATGCTTATCCAAGGCCTTTGGAAGGATATGTGAGGGAATTGATTGCGCAGGAGGCAAAAAAATGTTTCCTGACAGCAGATCAAAGCTTTGGGATTAAATTCTCAGAATTTTTCAAGTAGATTGAGAAGCCATAAAATGATGGTTGAAATTCCTTTACTGCATTCTTTAGCATGCCATAAGTATTCATTAAGAGCTGAGACCGATGGGTTTATATTCACAAGCACCACCCTGTCACCATAAAATGGGAAACGTCACTGTTTGCAAACCTGATATATATAAGGTGGTACCTGGCAGGATGAATGCAAACTTCTTTCATAACTGACTCATTCATAACCATGTTACTTCTTCATGAAACTCTTGCACTGTAAGGGATGAGGCATGACTGCGTCAATCAGCTCATGAGAAGTCTCAGTCAGATGGCATCTTACTGAGTGCCCAAGAATGTGCAAGATAGGTGGTTTAGCCATAGGAACTGCAGGGTTACAGGGATAGGAGAGGGGTGTTGGTCAGGGCAGGATATCTTTGGAGGGTAGGTGTGGACTCAATGGGACAAATAGCCTGCATCTACACTGTAGGGATTCTATGATTCTACATGCTATCTTACTTGTTAATCTAAAATGCTTAAAATGTAAGGGGTGAAGATTAACAGAGTCAAAAAGCCTCCCACACTGAGGCAGCTTCACTGGGTTGATGTCAGCCAACCTGACCAAGACAGACAGGTGGAGCTGATCTCAAAAGAGAGCTCAACTCAAAGAGGGCTCCACTCAGAAGATTTAGATAAAAATGGGTTTGGTCAAAAGTAAAAGTAGGGGATGGAATTTAAAGTGCGTACTTGTTGGGGGCATAGGAAAGTATCCTGGAGAATGGAGGAATGCAATTGGGATGCAGAGTGAAGAATCAGAGTGATAGTGACAAGGGAAATAAAGAAGAGTGGGAGCTTTATATTTGGGGACAGGAATGCAATCAGATGATTAGATGCACTAGGAAGGGAAAATGAGGGAATTGAATAAGAGCAGTTGTAAGGCTAAGGCTGGGCATGGGAATAGGATGGGAGTGAAATCAGGAGTAAAGTTGGAATATTAACAGTGATAGTGAAAGGGCTGGTGGCAAATGAACAAGGACAAGAGGGAATTCCAGCAAAAAGGAAATGCCCATCTTCAGTGATGGAGGGAAAGATATATGGTCAAAGGTAGAAAGTATTGTGGATGGTAAAGGGTGAATGACTCAATCGAAAAAAATATTAATTTCGTAAAAAAAAAAGTCAAAACAACAGCAGTTTGAAAAGGGAGAAGAACAGAAAAAGGAAGCACATGGTGAGGACAGTGCAGGAGAGAGAGAGAGAGACAACCTGCACAGTTACTGCCTTTGCTGTTTTGAATGCATGCATCTCTGGACATTGGACTGCGTCTGAGAATATGAACAAACAGTGAATTTCACAACTTATCTTGGAGGAACCTGTTTGGACGAAGTTCACAACACAGAATCAGATAAGTTAATCATTGTTTTAAGTGTGTCCAACAGAAAGGCTGCAGTAGTGTGTAAAATGGGTTCTTTTTGATAATATGTTTTTGGAGATATGTCTCTTTATTAAACTTAAAATATGAACCATAACTATTCATTTAACCTGGGGCAGTGTTTTGTAGAGGAACAAGACGGTGTTTTTTTCTGGGTCTGTAGATTGTGAAGGAGCAAAAATGGCTTTTAGTACAGTGATATGTACTTCTTGTCAGATGTGGGAGTTTAAAGTGAGTTTAAGGGTAACTGCGGATTATATCTCCCATAAATGCTATTGGATACGACCTTATTAAATCGAATGGATCGGTTGGAGAGACAGTTCAAAGCGATTAGGAATTTGCAACAGCAACAGTATGTGATGGATGGCAGTTACAGGAAGGGGAGAAAGTCTCAGACACAGTCACATAGATGGGTTAATTCCAAGAAAGGTAAGAGAGGTGGGAACCTAGGACAGGAGTCTTTTGTGGATATACCAATTTCAAACAGGTATGCTGTTTTGGAATGGGCAGGACTGGCAGCTTAATGTTCTAGGATACAAATGTTACAGGAAGGATAGAAAGGGAGGCAAGAGAGGAGGGGGAGTGGCATTTTTGATCAGGGATAGCATTACAGCTGTGCTGAGGGACGATATTCCCGGAAATACATCCAGGGATATTATTTAGGTGGAACTGAGAAATAAGAAAGGGATGACCACCTTATTGGGATTGTATTATAGACCTCCTAATAGTCAGAGGGAAATTGAGAAACAAATTTGTAAGGAGATCTCAGCTATCTGTAAGAATAATAGGGTGGTTATGGTAGGGGATTTTAACTTTCCAAACATAGACAGGGACTGCCATAGTGTTAAAGATTTAGATGAGAGGAACTTGTTAAGTGCATACAAGACAATTTTCTGATTCAGTATGCGGATGTACCTACTAGAGAAGGTGCAAAACTTGACCGACTCTTGGGAAATAACGCAGGGCAGGTGACTGAGGTGTCAATGGGGGAGCACTTTGGGGTCAGTGACTATAATTCTATTAGATTTAAAATAGTGATGGAAAAGGATAGACCTGATCTAAAAATTGAAGTTCTAAATTGAGAAAGGCCAATTTTGACTGTATTAGGCAAGAACTTTTGAAAGCTGATTGGAGGCAGATGTTCACAGGTAAAGAGACGGCTGGAAAATGGGAAGCCTTCAGAAATGAGATAACAAGAATCCAGAAAAAGTATATTTCTGTCTTTTAAGATAAAGAAGGAAGCATATGTAAGATATAGACAGGATAGATCGAGTGGATCCTTAGAAGAGTAAAAAGGATACTTAAGAGCGAAATCAGGAGGGCAAAAAGGGGACATGACATACCTTTGGCAAATAGAATTAAGGAGAATCCAAAGAGTTTTTACAAATATATTAAGGACAAAAGGGTAACTAGGGAGAGAATAGGGCCTCTCAAAGATCTGCAAGGCAGCCTCTGTATGGAGCCACAGAAAATGGGGGAGATATTAACTGAGTATTTTGCATCAGTATTTACTGTGGAAAAGGATTTAGAAGATATAGACTGTAGGGAAATAGATGGTGACATCTTGCAAAATGTCCACATTACAGAGGAGGAAGTGCTGGATGTTTTGAGACAGGTAAAGGTAGATAAATCCCCAGGACCTGATCAGGGGTACCCGAGAACTCTGTGGGAAGCTAGAGAAGTGATTGCTGGGCTCTTACTGAGATATTTGTATCATCGATAGTCACAGGTGAGGTGCCAGAAGACTGGAGGTTGGCAAACGTGGTGCCACTGTTTATTAAGGGTGGTAAGGGCAAGCCAGGAACTATAGACCGGTGAGCCTGACCTTGGTGGTGGGCAAATTGTTGGAGGGAATCCTGAGGGACAGGATGTACATGTATTTGGAAAGGCAAAGACTGATTAGGGATAGTCAACATAGCTTTTTTGAGGAGGTAACAAAGAGGATTGATGAGGGCAGAGCAGTAGATGTGATCTATATGGACTTCAGTAAGGCATTCGACAAGATTCCCCATGGGAGACTGATTAGCAAGGTTAGATCTCATGGAATTCAGGGAGAATTAGCCATTTGGATACAGAACTGGCTCAAAGGTCGAAGGCAGAGGGTGATGTCGGAGGATTGTTTTTCAGATTGGAGGCCTGTGACCAGTGGAGTGTCACAAGGATCAGTGCTGTCATTCAGGAGAAAGTGAGGACTGCAGATGCTGGAGATCAGAGCTGAAAAATGTGTGCTGGAAAAGCGCAGCAGGTCAGGCAGCATCCAAAGAGCAGGAGAATCAACGTTTCGGGCATGAGCCCTTCTTCAGGAATGAGGCTGGTGTGCCAAGCAGGCTGAGATAAAAGGTAGGGTGGAGGGACTTGGGGGAGGGGCGTTGGAAATGCGATAGGTGGAAGGAGGTCAAGGTGATGGTGATAGGCCAGAGTCGGGGTGGGGGTGGAGAGGTCAGGAAGAAGATTGCAGGTTAGGAAGGCTGTACTGAGTTCGAGGGATTTGACTGAGACAAGGTGGGGGGAGGGGAAATTAGGAAGCTGAAGAAATCTAGGTTTATCCCTTGTGGTTGGAGGGTTCCTAGGTGAAGATGAGGTGCTCTTCCTCCAGCTGTTGTGTTTCTATGGTCTGGCGATGGAGGAGTCCAAGGGCCTGCATGCCCTTGGTGGAATGGGAGGGGGAGTTGAAATGTTGAGCCATGGGGTGGTTGGGCTGGTTGGTCCGGGTGTCCCAGAGGTGTTCCCTGAAACGTTCCACAAGTAGGCAGCCTGTCTCCCCAATATAGAGGAGGCCACATCGGGTGCAGCGGATGCAGTAAATGATGTGTGTGGAGGTGCAGGTGAATTTTGGCAGATATGGAAGGATTCCTTGGGGCCTTGGAGGGAAAAAAGGGGGGAGGTAGAGACGGAAGTTTTGCATTTCTTGCGGTTGCAGGGGAAGGTGCCGGGAGTGGAGGTGGGGTTGGTGGGGGGTGTGGACCTGACGAGGGAGTCACGGAGGGAGTGGTCTTTTTGGAACCTGATAGGGGAGGGGCGTTCTTGGCCAATAATACTCCAGACCTCATGAACCAATTCAAAAAAAGTTATGGAAGGTGTTCAAGAGGTGACTGCAGGGCAAGCATTCATCCAATAACAAATGAACAAGCTTGACAATACTAGGATCTCAAATAGGCAACATATTTCGGTCCTGACATCATTTCATCAATCAGTACTTCCACACCAGATATCTGACCAGCTTCACCCTGCAGCTGTACTTACATTGCTGAAGTTAAGAAAGAGAGGAAGTAAAAAAAAGGAATATCCATAAGGCATCAGTAAAATAGCAGGCAGAAGTGCATTTGAGTTAACCAATAACTTATCCAGGAAAGAAATAGTGTATTCAGTTCACTTTGGGTCTAAACAACCAAGCCGACAGTTTTTCAGCTGTTGTTGGGTTCGCCAGGTACAAGGTGCCTCTCATTGCATGTATGTGGTACTCAGAGTTTGATTGGGCAGGATCCAGCTGGATTACTGCACAGGGACAGATTTCACTGCATCACTGTCCAGCTTGCTTGTGACCACAGACAACAATTCCTGCAAAGGTGTTTCACTATCCAGGGAGCTGTCAAGATGCCTATGTTCTGCACAACTCCCAGATTCCTTGAATGCTTGATCTCACACCTCATCTCCAGGGCTGGTTTGTGATTGACAATGGATACCACCAGATGGCATAGTAAATGATCCAAGTGAGAACTGTAAACAGTGCTACAATGCAACACATACATCCACTAGGGTCATCATTGAATAGACAATTGATCTTCTGAAGATGCTTTTCCATTATCTGGAATATTTGAGAGTTATACTTCAATACTTGCCAGATAGGATTTCCAGAATTGAGTTCTTAAGAAATGATGTACTGGACTTGAATTATTACCTGTCTCTTTCTCTCTCTTCTGACGCTGCTACACTTGCTGAGTTTCTCCAAACATTTTCTATGTTTAATTCAGATTTCCAACATTCACAATATTTTGATTCTTTTTACTCCAGAATTGTGATTGTTTGCTTGTCCCTGCACAGCCTTTGGCAAGTTGCGATTTTAGGGTGTGTAATGGTAATGCCATTGGAGTAGTAACTTAGAATCCCAGGTAAATGTTCTGGGGTCATGGATTTGAACCCTTGCATAACAGGTGGTGAAATCTGACTCAATAAGCATTTGAAATAAAAAGCTGGCCTCATGATGACCTTGCAAAATTGTTGATTGTTGTAAAACCCCATCTTGTTTACTAATGTTCACGAATGGAAGGAAATCTACCTTCCTCAACTGACATGTAGTTCCGGGCCCACAGCAATGTGGTAAACCCTTAACTGGGAAATTAGCGATCTTTGTCTTGTTTTTTTTCCCTTCATGTTGCTGTTAGATGTGTTTTTTAATGTAACAATTTACATCTCATTTGGATACAACTGTTGTTTCTTTACCAAATTTATTATCACTGTTTTGGCTGTTTCATCATGAAATCTGTTGTTAATTAATCTCTCCTGCCCTCCACCTGATCACTCATTTGTTCTTCCTACCTCACCACCTTTCACTGGCTTACAGAACTCTTACATTCTATCTTCCTTTTCTTCTGGCGGGAGGTCATTGACCTGAAATGTTCAATGTGTTCAGCTCCACTGGTGCTATTTGACCTGCTAAGTTGCTCTAGCACTTGTTTTTCTTAGTTCAGATTTCTTTGTAATTTGAAACACAATGTCTCATTCCCATATGGGTGACATCTACCTACCTGATCATGTTAGGAAACAGACATGAATAATTTCTGTGTTTTTAAATAGCACATTATGGGAATGAGTAAGGATCTAACAAAGTTTGTTCATGCTAGTGTCTTTGGGTAACACTTCAGCGGCGGGGAAATGAGAAGATCAATTAATCACAATTGGTTGAACCATTATATTATGCTGTAAGGATACTCCTGAAGAAGGGCTCATGCCCGAAACGTCGATTCTCATGCTCCTTGGATGCTGCCTGACCTGCTGTGCTTTTCCAGCAACACATTTTCATCTATTATGCTGTAAGGCAGTTCTTAATGAGGTGGCCCTTACTGTTCTACAATGTTTTTTTCAGTTCAGCTTCATCTTCCTAGTATACTGAGGACTGTTGCTATGCCTCCTCTAACTGCAGCCTCTCTGAATGATTAGGTTATTTTGGATGTTGCATACCACTCTGATGTAGAGGCATCTTTGGACCACATTACCCTGTCCTTTATTTTAGTCCAAGAAATTCTTTCTTGATATATACACCCCTCTGGTGCTGGTACTAGCCTCCTATGAATAATCTCCTTCTGCCTGATGTCTAAGAAGGCTTGCTGTTGTTCACAATTGCTGATTGTCATGACAGTTAATGACACTAATGTTGTCCCTTACTGCTTTTACTTTACTTTTTCTTCCATGCAATTAGCAATAATAGCACCTGTAGTAAACAGTATGAGAATAAGTAAGGCACAAAACATTGAAAATCGTATTCTGTAAGCTGGTAATCCAAATAGCACACAAATCCTATGATGCAATTACTGGCAGTTGAGTATTCCTTTAAACAATACTTTTTGTGGCTCTGAGACTCACTAGGTTTTGTGCCTTAGTTGGGTGTGATGTGGGATGTTTAAAATGATATCGCATTGAAATGGTGCCAGAGCTAATGAGAGAGCAGCTCTCATTTATTAAATATTTAGTTTATTCAAAAAGATTTTGAAACAATCCACATAGAAATGAAAATACAGTTTAAACTGGTGTACATAAAAGACTACAATAACTACTTTGAGTCTCTGAACTAGTGCAGATTTGAAGATTAAAAAGCCTATAGCAGCTGCAGCATTAGCTTGGCAGATAGCCCAGGTAGTATAGGGAGATTTGAAAACAATGTTTACCTTCTTTCAGAGCCTCTAATCAACTGTCAGTAATTTGTTGGAAGACAGCCTGCAACATCTATAGAGAGAAGCAGAAAACTTATTCCCTTATATTCTAGTGTAACTTCTCTCTATCTCTTTGTCATTTAATAAGTTTCACATGTAACATTTTGGGCTTCATCCAGAAATTCAGTCACTGCACCATAAAAGTTTTGGAATGTTTTCACAGAGATCACAATTAAATCTTCAATTCTGGAATCATTAATTGTCAGATTTTCCTGTTCTTCAAAGTTAGAAATGAAATGAGCAAAAAGTTTTGAACATTTATTTCATCTCGAGCTCAGTAATTCATTGTTACACTTTAAAATAATTCTTACAAAGACAATATGAATTAAGTCTTTGTTTATTAATATACGTTGGCGCATCAACAATTGAAAGTGCTTCCAAAGAAACAGTAAAGTTTAGAAAGGAGCATTCAAAAGCAGAACAGCATGTACTGTTGAATCCTGTTGAAACATGTATTCCCTTAAAGACTCCCACTGCTGTATGTGTACATGGAAGCATAAAATGGACAGAATGCAAAATTCAATTTTCAATACATTATAAATAATGTAAAAATGTTTTTTTTTTAACTTTTGGAGCTTCTCATTGGTTATGTATGTCTTTTAAGAATTTTTTCTTTATGAAGCTTCCATTACTCAAGCAATCAGAGAAGATAAACAACTTGTAATATTGAATATTGAAATTACAATATTACAACTTAAGAAGCAAAAAAAGGAAATTTTAGCAGAACAGTTTCCACAACAGAATAAAAGAAAAATGAGAAATATTTTGTTGAGGAAGAAGATAATTAAAATATTGATAAAAGTTTCAAAGTAAAAAGAAAACACATATAGGGCAAAATGTAACAGGCAAATCATTAATTAACAGAAGGACTTTAATTTTGAATCTACAAAATGAAACTACAATTTTGGAGAAGAGTAAAATGTTGTCGGCCACTGAACTTTACACTTGGTTCAGCTGTAGTACTTTAATTTCTAGCACAAGGGCACAAATGTTTTTTGTGAAATTGCATTACCCTGTAGAATCTTATACCAGATTGCACTAACAAGCAATAGGAAGAAGCACGATTTGGCTGCAGAGATCACGATATGGGCTGTGAGCCAGTTCGAGGATCATGTCAGTATAAACACATTATTAAGTGATGTGAAACTGGATATAGAAGTGTAGGATATGGTTTCTTACATGTCCTGCTAATTTAGAAACAAGGGTAAGGTTTTATTTTTTAACCAAGCCTCTGAGACAATTGTCGTGATTATAATTAACTCAAGTAAATTGTATTGTAACCTAAAATTACAATGCAGACTCGGATACCTTGTAAGAATTTGAGCACCATCTGTAAAATTATGATCCAAATGATAGCACAATAGCAACAAGCAAATAGCATCAACTTGTACTTAACTAAGATTTTAAATTCAAGTCAGCAGCTTCTTGAAAACCTAAACATTTCTACATTTTTCATTTCTGTTTTTTAATATTACAACACAAATTACTGAAGGCTGAGTTTGAATTGTGCAACTTGCTCACCGTGGACAGGAATTTTCAGCTGGAATTTTTCACCCTCCCTTGACCACTTCATCTCCAACCTCTGTTGCAACACTCCAACAAACTCTATCCTCCTGGACACCCCATCCTAGCCTCTTACCCTTCCTTAACCCCTTCATCTCCAACTGCCATCACAACTTCAACCACACCCACTGCAACCCACATCTCACTTGCTCTTAACTTAGCTAATTGTAGTGATGGAAGTTGTAAGCTGCATCAGTTTAAATCAGCTACATTATTAAAACAGATTCTTCCTTAACCGGATAGGCACTAGCATAGTATCCATCTGAACAATGTGACTCAAGGTTTTCTTGCACGAAGCTATAAATGTCACTATTTGCTACAGTTAGAGCCTCCTGATGGACCACTATCCAGTCATGTCCAGGGAGTTTATTGTCTGCCTGTTTCAACCTATGTTGGAAATATCACATCAGGACTGCTTATATGAGCTGGAATTCTGTCATTAACCCTTCTCTCCTATGGAGCAACATGTGACTGAGTAGCTTCTGTTTCTGCTGGTCTTGCTTCTGGTAATATTGCTGATGTTGATATTGTCCAAGGTAAAGCTGGATTAAATTGATTCTTGTGTAATTTGAAAGTGATAGGTGGTAATGGATGATGGACAAATCCATTTATTATAATAACAAACATAGGTCATTACTGATGCCTGCTGATATTGGGGCACACTTGGAAACTGAAAGAAGCTTGTATAAGGTTTTATGAATGCTCTCTCCTACTCCCTTATGTAGACTGTAAATAGTTAATAAAAATGCTTTGTTCACTAATATGATGACAGACATGCCTCTCTATATCCTTGATATGAACTCCCACAGCTGGGATCTATAAATCAAATAATGTTGTGGTTGTGTTCGCTGAGCTGGGAATTTGTGTTGTAGACATTTCGTCCCCTGTCTAGGTGACATCCTCAGTGCTCCTGTGAAGCGCTTCTGTGATCTTTCCTCTGGCATTTATAGTGGTTTGAATCTGCTGCTTCTGGTTGTCAGTTTCAGCTGTCCGCTGCAACCGGAAGCGGCAGATTCAAACCACTACAAATGCCGGAGGAAAGATCACAGAAGCGCTTCACAGGAGGCTCCCAAGCACTGAGGATGTCACCTACACAGGGGACAAAACGTCTGCAACACAAATTCCCAGCTCGGCGAACAGAATCACAACAGTGAGCACCCAAGCTACAAATTTTCACACAAACTTTGAAAATCAAATAATGGTGGAATCCAGAATGGTGGAATTTGGCTCCAAAACTAATGGGAGCACAACCACATAATTTGATCTTTCAGCAGAAAATCATTTACCTTGGCATGGAATTAGATAGGTAATCTTGGTGATTTAACAATGTCTTGCCTCTCACTTGGTCAGCCCTCTCAGATCTTGCTGTCTTCTCATCTTAATTTCCTTTGCAAACTCCATGTATCCTGGCAAACCCATGTATCTTTCTTTCAATTCAGAAATCAAGATAAAAGATGCTTATCATGAACACGACCACCAATGGGAGGTTTTCACATGTTGCAAACCATGGTGAATTTAAAGACAGAAGTTTCTGAGTTGTCAATGTCTTCTTGAGACCTCAGTAAGTCCAGTCATTTAAAACTGGCTTCCTGGTATACCCACCAGGTATGCATTCTTTCTACGAAATTATCTATAATGTGTAAAAAGAAGCAAATTAGTCCAATGGTCAAAGCTATTGTTTATATTTCGGACAAGAATCCTCTGATTCTGTCTGTCATAGCTCAGATTTTCAGCATTCTTTCTGTTCGATTTTGTTTCGCTCATTCATTCATTCATTCAGTTTCTTTTATTAAGCATCTAAGCTCTTTGTCTTGATCATGGCCTTTGTTAGTATGTCCAATATTCTAACCCCTCTAAGAGTAAATACATTTCTCAACAGGTCTGGCAACACTTGTGGAGAGAGAAACACAGTTAACTATTTGAGACTGGCATGACTTCTTCAGAAGAGTCTGGCTGTTAACATTTGTTTTGAAGAAGAGTCATAAGATACCCATTTTTACTAAAGTGCATCAACACTAGTCCTTACTGAAGTTCACTTACGATCTAACTGCCCAGGTTATAATTGTTCTCATGATCTCTTGGATAAGATTGCATTCTTCCTCAATCCTGCACACTTTATTTTGGAAAATCTATAAATGTTTATATTGAATGACTTGGTACCAAGTCCACATCAACATCAACAGTGGTTCATGCACTGACCTTGTGATTCTTTGCTTTCTAATTTAATCCAATCTGAAAAACTACCCTTCTTTTCAAAACCGAAAGAACTGTGGATGCTGTGAATCAGAAACAAAAACAGACATTGCTGGGAAACCTCAGCAGGTCTGGGAGCATCTGTGAAGAGAAATCGAAGTAAATGTTACAGGTCCGGTGACCCTTCCTCAGAAATATTCTCTTCTAGCAACTTCTCTTTCTGTTTCTGTACCCTTTCTTTCTATTTGCTTCCACTTTGGGCCAGATTTCCATTCATTCATTTCCTAAATGTCCTAAGCCAATATGCCTTAACTTTTGTCAATACTCTTCCATGTGGTGTCCTACAGACGGCCTTTTAAAAATCCAATTATTTCACATCAATCGCAAAACCCATATCTAGAAGATTTTTGGTGGCTCTTCAAATAATTTTCTCATTAGATTAGATTACTTACAGTGTGGAATCAGGCCCTTCGGCCCAACAAGTCCACACCGACCCGCCGAAGCGAAACCCTACCCCTACATTTGCCCCTTAACTAACACTACGGGCAATTTAGCATGGCCAATTCACCTAACCTGCACATCTTTGGACTGTGGGAGGAAACCGGAGCACCCGGAGGAAACCCACGCTGACACGGGGAGAATGTGCAAACTCCACACAGTCAGTCGCCTGAGGCGGGAGTTGAACCCGGGTCTCTGGCGCTGTGAGGCAGCAGTGCTAACCACTGTGCCACCGTGCCGCCCACAAATGTCATTTAAATATGACTGTGAAGTGAAAGAAGAAGGAAGGAAAGGTCTAACTTCTGAAGGGATTTGGTAGTATTATTAAGGATAACGTTTTCCAGTTTAGGCCAAAAAGGCACAAAGTTAAGGGAATTAGTAAATTAATGAGAAGGATGATGAAGAGAATTGTTTTATCGTGAAGCCAGCAGTTATGACCTGCACAGAACTGCCTAAAATGGTTGTGGAAATAAAGCAATTAGTAAAGAGGGAGTTGGCTATGTTGAACAGAAAAAAAAGCCAAGTAAGAGAGAAAAAGCAAGTGAGGCTAATTTTACCTTTCAACCAACCAAAACCGAAATTGTGACTGCTCAGTCTCCTGCTCTAAATGATTCCTCTGTTAGTCAAAAGTTGAGCTGGCATATCTGAGACCTTGATGAATTTCATATATGTTAAAGGTGATGATAAAGTGCAGGGAACAAAATATTATTTCCACGACGTCCTATTTTGGTTTCCATGGACTACTTCTTTTCTTCTCACTAACCCATTTATGAGATGATGTCATCACACAGTAAGAATATAATTTGTATTTTGACATATGAGGTATTTGGACTTGCACAGAAGCAGAATTAGAAACAAAAAACATCAATACCTCAATGATTGTTAAACCTATACTAAATTTAAAGCCACAATACACAAGGAAAGCACTTATTTGTTTAATGCCATAGAATTAAATTAGCACTGGACCACAGGTATAAGTTAACAATGAAAAATTTTGCCACAATTTCACACATAATGAACCATTAGCATAAATGCTGCTTCCTCAGACTGGTAAAGTCACAGCTAATGTGTTTCTACCAAATATTTACAAAGCTAAAACATTTTAACCAGACACTTATGTTTTTGCTGCATCTCAGAAATCAATTCCTGATTTAAATACAAGTTACACACAAAATTCATTACAATAGCACACATTTACATTTTGTATACAGTTGCTCCTGAACCTATGGAACCCTATGCTAAAAATTCCAAAATAGTTTGCAAGGATTCATTGATTTCAAGTTCTCCTGGATCCCAGTCAGCTGATTATTCTATTATTGCCAGGATTAAAAATGTTCTCTAACTTCTGTTTTCCTTTCTCTTCTGCCCCTTGGAGCCTCTTTCTCTGCACTCCCCTTTTACAGCCTCTTTCTCTAGCCAGTTGCTTTCTTCCTTCTTTCTTGCCCACTTCCTCAGCCCTCTGCAGCTTCCCTTCATCCCAGCCTATTCTTTCCCATGTCCACATCCTATTTCAGTTTCTTTCTCCTTTAATCCTCCTACATCCACATCGCAGAGTTTCCTTTTTCTATTCTATACTTTGTGTAACTTCCTTCTCTCCACACTCTTTTTGGACACTTTCTTCGCCTTTTCCAAGTAGATGATTCCTTTGCCTCTCCAGTCTTCCATGTTAAAAATCATGACCCTGGGGAAAGGTATGACCCACAGCTCTCTGGCATCTGGCAAAACACTATTCCAGCTTCCATAGCAACTTTCTCACTGTTGCCATTTACTTTCTAAGTTGCTTTCTACTCCTCCAATCACAGGTGGCTTTTTCCTCTTTTTGATGAATCTTGATGATCCTATAAGCAACAATCACAGGAGGTGAACTGGTCACTAATGAGACCACAATTCCTCATCAATTTTGTTAATTCTACTCATGGAGGCAACTTGCATCTGATTGGTTGCTCCAAGAAATAAATTTTCCTGGACGTTTCAGTGGCATTTGGTGATAAATCCACCTTTCATCTCTATATATTTTGAGCCCTGATGGGGCGGGAATCAAGTAGTTGCTCTGTATTGGATGGTTTTAGAGTGTATTTGAATTTGAACTCACCTGGACAAATGGCGACTGTTACCTTACAGTCCTGACATGTGCCATTTTTGTTAATGGGCAGGCTTTGGGGAACTAGGAAGTGAGTTGCTCACACAGAATTTCCTGCCTCTGATGTGTTGTTATTGCTAAAGTATTTACATGGCTGCTCTAGTTCATGTCTAATCAATGACACTCCCCAGGATAGTGAAAATTTCTGTGAATATAATGGGACTGAATGTTGTGGGGAGATAGTTGGATTGCTTCTTGAAGGACATAGTCATTATGTATGAATATGCAAACAAAATATGAACAAGAAACAAAAGTAGGCCAATTGGCCCTTTAAATTCTGTTCTGCTTGGCAATAAATGGCAAGTGACATCAGTCACACATCTACTGAAGCTTGAATATTATCCAGACCTTGCTGCTCATGACCACAAAGTGCTTTAGTGCCTGAAAAGTAGAAAATGCTACTGAACATTGTGCATTCATTAGTAAGCCATACCTTTGACTTTATGATGGAAGGGAAGGTATTTATAAAACAGTTGAAGTTTGTTGG
Organism: Hemiscyllium ocellatum; assembly: GCF_020745735.1. Taxonomy (NCBI): domain Eukaryota; kingdom Metazoa; phylum Chordata; class Chondrichthyes; order Orectolobiformes; family Hemiscylliidae; genus Hemiscyllium; species Hemiscyllium ocellatum. The sequence continues at coordinate 53,238,037 of NC_083413.1, forward strand.
GTGAAGGATGCTACCCTGGGAATGCCTGCAGTGATGTCCTGAGTCTTAGATGATTGATCTCCATCAAACACAACCATCTTCCTATGTCATGATATGATGTACGTATGCCATTAAGGCAACATATTTTAAACTATTATCACTTATTACTACCTTAAGACAGGATGTTGTGTAATATTTCTATATTGGCAATTCATGTGCAAAAGAATCTTGATACAGATTGGATATAATATGGAAGTATGAAAGTGAAACAATTTACAGCTTTGCATAGATTCTACACACTGAGATCACATCTCTCTCCTTCCAGCAAGCAGTTGCTCCCAGGAAGAGTGCTCAAATTTAGGTCAGACTAAATATTAAGACTCTATCCGCTGGGACGTTTAAGTAGGAACAGATATTAGATGGCAGAGCTGAGACGGTCACACTGTTAGCAAAACTCACACACATGATGGGAGCTTATTTGGTAAGAATCCAACCAATGAAGACCAGAGGAGGCCTGTAAATTTTTGCTTTTACCTTTGACGTATGCAGCAATTTCACACCTGAATCACTGCTTAGTGAATGAAGCCGAGGTTTAATCCAGCAAAACTCATAAAGTGTTCAATGGTATTATTATTGCATTAAAAAAAAACCCTACAACCAGCAAAGACACTTGCCATAATTAAGGCACTGCCGCTCAGAGAAATATTACCTCTAAAACACCAGGAAGAAAAATTGAATAGACATCAAAAGTTCCAGATCACAACAAAAATCCTGCAAGAAGATAAAAGATTGCTGCAACATTCTCAACACTCAACTGGAAAGTAATGAAGTTTACTTTGATCCTAATAATGTATTGAACTGTGGTTTCTGGACCTCAGCAGTTCCCAGCCACATAATCAAGCCATTGAGTTAACTTTGCTATTGACAGCGAAGACCTCCTCAAACTGCCTCATTAGGGTTGTCCAATGATCATCTTAAAAATCCAGATAAAACATGAAGATCAAATAAAACTGGATTTTAACCTCGGATTACATAATGTAGAATTAATCAGTCTTTTAGACAAAAAACTGAGAGAGATTATTGATTTATTTATAAGTAGACGTAGAAACAAGTAGCATCAAAATGACTTCATGGAATTGATCCAAAAATATGTCTTGTACCAACCCAAAATAGGAGCACTACTACAAATCAGACACAAGTATGAAGTCATACTAATAGGTTGAACAGTCTAGGGCTATACATAATTCATTCACCATTGTAGAGCCTATCCAAGCACTCTCTGTGTCCTTGCCATTTTCACTGCTTTAGCCAATTGGTGTTCAATGTGACAGAGTACTGATTCATTAGCTGAAGGAGGCATGGTAAGTGATAATCACCTGATATCAGAGTCAATATTTAGGACAACTGGGACATCTTCCTATAGTTTCGGTAATGCTATGGGTCAGGAAACACATAAGAATGGTGATGGTGCTACCTGGGATACTGTCAGAATGTTGTTTGACTAGTCCGTGGGACAATTCTTCTTGATTTGGCGCAGGCCAAGCCATATAGGGAGTAGGTAGCAAGGTCTTTAGGGCTCATTGTGTATTTGTCATTTGCTCAGCTTAGGTCAACATTGGTAGTTTGCCTGATTATTTCTTCTTTGACTCTGTAGTGGGTTAATACAACTAAGTGGCTCGCCAGACAGTTTCAGATGACATTTAAGAGTAAACCACATTTTAGTGGGTCAGAAAGTACAGAGAGGGCACAACAGCTAACAATGTCAGATTTCCTTCTGAAGGACATAAGTAAGCCAGATGGGTTGTACAACAAATCAATTCTTGGTGAATCTTACCGAGATTTAGTTCTAGATTTATTAATTCAAATCTGTGGAGAGATTTGGACCTGTGCACTCAAAGCAGCAGCCTGGACGTCTGAATTACTGATATAAGTGGTATTAACATTATGCCACCACCAAGTCATGATATTGTTATATTCTAAAGCATCTCCAATATTCAACACCTTGAGGATTGTCTTCATTTGATACAGATGTTTAAAATGCTTATGCAAAATTAAAGCACTGTGTGTTCAGTATGAACTTTAGCATGCAACTCATATAAAGAAAGATAGATGGAAGAAACACTTAAGAAGATTAATTAGTTTGTGTCAAGGTGAATTACAAAACAGATACTTTTGCTTCTAATGGAATGAACTAAAGTGGATTTTTTTCAATGAAGTTTTAAAAATCTGGAGAATCAGAAAAAAAATCACAAAAACACATTCATGTTAATTGATAAAAATTTCCATTACCATGTGTAAAATTATAATAAATGCTTGCTGTGTGAAGCAGCAGTAGATTTTTATTATACTTTCAATTTATCTGGGCATGAAAGATATTAATGAAGGACTGTTTACCATCAAAATCATACACTTTGTTTTAATATTCTAATTAGGTTCATAGCATTTATGTGTAGTGCAATGTAGCTCAAAATCCAGGGTACCATAGCAACCTCAAGACCGGTTTTATGAGCTTGCTGTCTTGGCACATAAAGAGGCATTAAAGCTGAAGAGTGAAAATTCTTAACAAATATATTTTCTTCAAAATAAATGTATTTTGCTTTTGTTTCTGTCATTACGACTTGAAACACAAATTCAATGCTTGTGTTTTGTTTTGCACAAACATACATGTTTTCCAAATAATTTCCTTAGGTATCAGCTAATGTTCTTTGGAATCAATCTACTCTATTTATTGATTCATTTTATAATCAATGTGCAGTAAGCCACTTTTAACTTTGTTCATGTTTGAATATGGAGAATTATTTTCTTAATAACATTTTTGTAGTATCACTCTAGCACGTATAATGGTATTAACATACCACTGGGGTTAAAACACAAATGCTGTCTCTGTTTTTTCCAGAAGCACTCGAAGATACAAATGGGAGTAACAGTCTTAATTATGCTACTTGTACAATTTCCCAACTGCAATGAAAGCAGTAATTTGTAACATAATTAAGTCATGCCTTCAGCATTATGAATAGGACAAACTAAAACACACTCAGGACCATCTTCTCTTTAATAATGTTACCAAAAATGGAGTCTTGAAAAAAATGGATATAATACTGTTAATGGACTATGTCATTGTGTTTAGCATTTCTCTGAAGATTTCTATCTTACCAAAAATGGATTAACAAACAACAGCAAGAGGAAGGAAAAATGGCCAATTTTTACTTGTCATGGTCATTAATGATGAACTCATGCAGCTTTTCTCAGCTGCAGAATCTAATTGAAAAGACTCCAGGTCAGGCCTGATGTTAGTGAGCTTAATGAAGGAGAAGATTTCAAAATATCACATGGTGAAGGCAGTAATAGGACCTGAGAGAACAGGTTCCAAAAGCCAAGGAACTGTTTAATGAGATGCAGGGTGGAGGAGGCACCATATCCTTGATGTAAATGTGCTTTGAAGGGGGAAATGACAAAGCAAGTGAAGAACAGTAAAGCTGGAAAATTTGTCATTGTGCTGATTCTAAATAAACTGCCACATACTTCCACCTAGCAGTATAGCATGATCAGCTTGCTGTGATGGGTCACAGTAGGTTGTAATTTCAATAGCAGATTTCTAGCTAAAATTAGAGAAGGGGTATTGGGTATCTTTCGAATGCCTGAGTGCAGCAATGAAAAATCATGTGGATGCAATGAGATCAATGGTGATCAATGCTTGCTGAAATCAATTTGGTGCAATGAAAGTCCAAATTATGGCCTCAGATGCCAGATACAAAAAGAAAATTGATAGACATGATGGCACTCAAATTTGTGGATGAATATAAAGTGACAATTCATTTGGTGCACAGCATCTCATGGATACCTATTTTGAGCTGTGATGTTTCTGGATCTATCCCGTTGTACATAGTTGTAGTGTCAAACAACATAATGGATGTAAAAACCGAAAGAATTGTGGCTGCCGTAAATCAGAAGCAAAAACATAAGTTGCTGAAAAAGTTCCGTAGATCTGGCAGCATCTGTGATAAGAAATCAGAGTTAATGTTGTGGGTCGAGTGAGGAAAGGTCACCAGACCCAAAACATTAACTCTGATTTCTTTTCATAGATGCTGTCAGACCTGCTGGGCCATTCCAGCAATGTCTGTTTTTGTTTCTGAACATAATGGATGCTTTCTCTCTGTTTGAAGATGGGACTTTGCCTCCACAAATGCAATAGGGTGACCACCCTTATTATTTCTGGTGTGAACAGATCTGTAACAAATAAACTGTAAATGATCCAATGTCAATTTTTATTTCTTTTGGTTCTCCTACCAGCTGCTGTAGGTCCAGTCAGATAAATACACCGTTCAGTTGACCACCTGTCAGAACTGATATTACCAAGCCCACTTGAGGATATACTTTAAAGTTCTGTATCTAGTTTATATTCTGTGCCATTGCAACTATCGGTGCTTTATCCAAGTGGTGTTCAGGATGGAAGAGCAATGATTCATCAGTTGAAGGAGAGTGGTAGGTTGTAATCCAAAGGAGAATTCCTTGTCCATGTTTGACCAGATATAACGATGCGTAAGATCTAGGAGCAGAAAGAGGCCAATGTGCAATTCTGGTCTCCTTCCTATCAGAAGGATGTTGTGAAACAGCTAAAATACTGGACAAAATCCTGAGCACAGATTGCAACAAACACATGCAAAGCCAGACAAATTTCTGTCTGGGACTAATCTTCAACCTGGAATTCCAATTTATACCTCCAGTCTAAGAGAACAATCAACCAAACCCAACACTCTAGACCAAAACTAACTTTTCCACCTTGGGTGATCCAATGCAGACAGTATGGAGTCTCAGAGATAGTGGACATTCGAACTCAATCAAAATACAATCACACATACTCTTAATTATCAAGAAGCCAATTGACCTCAAAGGGACCACCAGAAACACAAAGCAACCCAGATTTGTGAGGAGATAATGGGGCACAGTCTGTATTACTGCAAACCCTGATATCACCTGGGTGAGAGCCTATTTCAGCAACAACCTTCTGTAGCAACAGCTTCCCCACAGTCTTCCAGCCTCAACAAGCAGCTTTGGAATCAGCAACCACAGAGGCTGAAGAGAGAAACTGAATCAGGAATCCAAACTAAGAGCATCACTGCAGTAAAGGACATCTGAGTCTGGGGGGGGAGCCAACCAAATACTGTCCGAACAACAGCTCCCAGACACAGGCCTGTTCTGAACCAAGAGAACCGTCAGCAAGAGACTCACCAACCAGATGATCTTTCAAACTGTGTTTTTTGTCAGTGGTGAGCTGAATCTGCCAAAACCCCAAAGTTTCCGACCTAGCTAGCAGGGAGGAGAAAACGAGGAGGCGGTGACAGTGCATGGGACCCCAAGGGTAGGGAGCCTGATTCTGTGATTAAAACAGTGTTTAAACTGTGTCTGATTTAACAGTGTATTTAATTATTATCTGTGTAGCTGATTGTGTCAATTTCACTCATAGTTACATTTGCCTTAATTTCTTGTATTATACTTTTGTGTTTAATAAACAGAGATTCTTTTGTCCTGAAAATCTGTCTGTTGCCTTCTTTCTTTCACATTGCCTAATAAAGTCAGTATTTAGAACCAGGGATCTGGGAATGGTTCAAACCACCTAAAACCAGCAAATTACTGCAAACCAGAACCCGACCGTAACCTGCAATCACAGTAACATTCTTCCTGCATCTACCATGTCACTCCGTGTTATAATTTTGCATCTTTGAATGAAATCATCTCTCATTTTTTAAAACTGCACATAATGCAGGCCCAGTATATTCAATCATTCCTCAAGCAATCCATCCCAAAACTAAGGTGGTGAACTTTTGTTGAAATCCCTCAATGCCTCGCACATCTTTCCTTCAGTTAGGAAATCAAAACTGCACGCAAGATGCATATATACAATTACAATCAGGTATTTTTACTTCTATACATAAACACTGAAAGACCATATAACTTTCTGCTGAGATCACCATCTCCCTGTGTAGTTTCTTCTCTATGCTGTCTGCACTCTTGTTGTGCTACAGCCCCATCAGGCATTGCAAATGTAATTCCAAAGAATGAGTGGATACTTTCTGCTCAGAAATCTGTAATCCATGCAAACATTCTTTTTGACTCCTAAAACTTCTGACAGCTCCTACAACAAAAGTACACCCCTTCATTCAGACACAGCTTGCACGCTGCTTTTCCAAACATGGTGAACTATTTAGCCATGCTAGAATTAGTCAGAATGTCCTCCTCCATTTTCATCCTCTCTGTTGCCATCAAAGCAATGGATTCCAATTTTACAGTTGTGGAGTTGCAAGGAGCACATCTGTTCCTATTTATCACAAACGAGAGAATTCAGAGATGCAAAACTGGGGTGCTATACCACTATCGCTGGTGTCAGGCTGCAGTTACAATATTAGAAATTTACCATGATAAATACCTATGTCCATATTTATAATGGTAAATGTTAACAATAAAGAATAATATGATGTGACAACATGAATTAAGGTTTGTAAGTAGAGTGCAGAGGCACAAAGGTGTAGAATTTCTTTACAATTTCTTCAATGTACCAAATTTGCAGCAGAAATTCTGGAAAAATGACTGCAAAACCTGCACACAGATATTATAAGAATTTTGAGAACAATTTGTACTTCAATATTTTTAATAAATTAGAAGCTGATATTTATTATAACACACAGCGGAACAAATTTAATGGACACTTTTCAATGGTCAAGGCAGTGGGGGGCTAGAGAGCTGGACACAATCTGCTGAGCTACTTCCAGAAGACCAGTAGGAATAAAGTCCCATTCAGGCAGTATTCCCTCCCCCCTCCCCACGATCATTAGGGCTCAGTAACACGAGAGGTGATTTCTATAGTTTCCACCTATGGAGGCTGCTACCCCATCCATCTGTTGAGAGCTTCTGGCCAAACAGATTATTGATCTCATAATAAGCAGTGCCATTGGGTAGCAGTGGCCACTGTTGGTAGATCAGTGAGGGGAAAGAAAACCTTTAAAGCCCTGAACCATAAGGAAGCAGCAACTCCAAACACAAACTGTCAAAATCTCTTGGGATGCATGTTTCAATCAAATAATCTCTTATTCTTCTAAACTCCAAATATCTTTAAAGAGACAGTGAGGTCTGCAGACGCTGAAGATCAGAGTTGAGAGTGTGTTGCTGGAAAAGCACAGCAGGTCAGACAGCATCTGAGGAGCAAAAAGGCCTGATGAAGGACTCCGGTCTGAAAAATTGATTTTCCTGCTCCACGGATGCTGCCTGACCCACTGTGCTTTTCCAGCAACACACTCACAATGCCAAATATCTTCAGCTGATTCATCAATGACCTTCCCTCTATCATAAGGTCAGAAGTGGGAATGTTCATCACTGATTGCAGATTGTACAGCACCATTAGTGATTCCTCAGATACTGAAGCCATCTATGTTCAAATAAGCAGGATATGGACAATATATAGTTCAGGCTGATATGTTGCAAGTACCATTTGCTCCACAGAAAAGCCAAGCTATTACTATCTCAAGTAAAAGACAATTTAAGCACAGTCCCTTGACATTCAATACTGTTATCATCACTGAAATCCCTACTATCAACATCCTGTGAGTTACCAGACCAGATTCTCAACTGGACTCACCACATAAACACAGTGTTTGCAAGAGTAGGTCAGATGGTAGGAATACTGCAGTAAGTAACTCTGCCCAAGTCCCCTTAGCTTGTCCGTCATCTACAATGTTTAAGTCAGAAGTGTGATGGAATGATCCCTACTTGCCTGCATGGGTACAACTCCAACAAAAAGTTGGCTGACACTATTCAAGAAAAAAACAAGCTGCTTGATTGGCACAATTTACATAATCATCCTGTCATTCCACTACAGACACTCAATCAATGCAGTTATGATACAAGATGCTCTGCAAGAACTCATTAGAGATGCTTAGACAGCACCTTCTCAAATCCATGACCTCTTTCATCTGGAAGGACAAGGGCAACAGCTATATGGGAACACCACCAGCTGCAATTTCCCCTCCAAGTTACTCACCATTCTGACATGGAAATATATCAATGTTCCTTCATTGTCACTGCATCAAAATCCTAGAATTTCCTCCCTAATGGCATTGTGGGTCAACCCACAACAGTTGGACTGTAGCGGTTCAAGAAGGCAACTCACAACAACGTTCTCAAGGGCAACTAGGGTTGGATAATAAATATCCCAGCCAGCAATGCCCGCATCCAATGAATGAATTTAAAAAAAAACAAACCCAGCCGGTTCAACTTTTCCCGAGATTCTCAATGCCTCAATGAAGAAAAAAATCCAGTTTTCCACCCTATGTTTTAATTCTAAGGTATGTATCTCACTAATGAGAGACGCAGGGCCTGTTTACATGCATTGACATCTCATTATCTCCTAAACACACTCCTTTATATGTAGTTATTCATTTTATCAGGCAATTGGAAGAAGTTAGATGGTTCCTGATCCTGCTTGTTCCTCCAGGCTTCCATCTTGGCCAACATTAAATAACATGTCAACACACGCTCCACTATATGTAAAGAAGTCAGAGTCGAGAGTGTGGGGCTGGAAAAGTACAGCAGGTCAGGCTGCATCAAAGAAGCTGGAGAATTGATGTTTCGGGCATAGGTCCTTCATCAGGAATGACACTTGTGGGTTGGGGAGTTGAGAGATATCCTTATAGAGAGAGGAGAACTTCTTCGATGTAGGCATCCTTGGAAGAGGCTTCACAGTCGGGTTTAAATCAACTAGGAGGAAGTGGGGACTGCTGATGCTGGAGGTTAGAGTCAAGAGTGTGGTGCTGGAAAAATACAGCAGGTCTGGCAGCATCTGAGGAGCATGAGAATTGACATTTTGGGCAAGGCTGGCATTGCATGCCATGTCAGCTTCACCACATCATCAATGTAGAAACAAGAGAGGGAATATGTTTTCAGATTAGATTAGATTACTTACAGTGTGGAAACAGGCCCTTCGGCCCAACAAGTCCACACCAACCCGCAACCCACCCAGACCCATTCCCCTACATTTACCTCTTCACCTAACACTACGGCCAATTCACCTGACCTGCACATTTTTGGACTGTGGGAGGAAACCGGAGCACCCGGAGGAAACCCACGCAGACACGGGAGAATGTGCAAACTCCACACAGTCAGTCACCTGAGGTGGGAATTGAACCCGGGTCTCAGGCGCTGTGAGGCAGTGTGCTAACCACTGTGCCACCATGCCGCCCATGTTTCAAAGCTTTGGGTAGAATCTTGGGCATGTTGAGAATACACTCAGAATGGTGGTAATGGGAGAGCAGTGCTGCATTTGATTATGAATCTTACTTGTTTGCTAGGACATAAAGATCTCAGCATCACAATTTAACCAGCTATGGTCTTCTCCCAATAAAGCAAGGATTCACTCCTTGTGATGGTAAGTCGTCAAATACTGAGTACCCAATTACTCGTGTTGGCCATCTCTGCTTTATTGTGGGCTATTTTCTCCTACTATGTGACAAAAGGATTGAGTGAGATGAAAGTGGCTGGCGTAGCTGTTCGTGCTGGTGCTGAAGGGGGGAGGTGCTCAGGTGGCCAAAGTGAATGAGTAAGAAATGCAGAGGACATGTAGTGTATGTAGTCTTGCAGGGAAGGGGGTAGGGTACTAGTGGTGGTGTGTTGAGAGCAATTGAAGGAAGATGTTGCATGCAATGCTGAAAGGGGTAAACAATGATCCTTGGTGGAAGGTAGATGCACAGGCAGCGTTAAAGTGAGTAGGGCTAGCAGAGAGAAGATGGTGGCACTTACCCCCCTGGAGTGCAAAAGGTTAACTTGCTCCCTTCAATGTTGGCCATACCTCTAGACCATGGATATCTTACTGATCTGGGTGGCAATTGGTGTTGTGTCCTCCTCTGAAGGTCCTGAGGGGCATAGCCCTCACCTCCATCATCCTGCGCACTAGCACGTGGCAATTAAAAAGAATGCCAGCTTCCCTTTCTGAACGGCATTTCCTCACATGCAACAATGAACCAAATATGGCACCATTGGCATGAAACCCGGCAATGGTGTGCCCCTCCACCACTGGTCAGGGTCAGATAGTGTGAGTCTGATGATGTAGGGAAATGGTACATTCATAATGAGGTAAATATTGTAGAATTAAATTATATTACCCACTAGAGCTCACAGACAGAAACACTCCATGCACTCTTGGAAACTGACAAGTTGGTTTTTAGTAAAATTCCGACCAGTGTTACAACCGTGGTACTACCAAAGTACAATGTCAGTTTTACACTCAGTGGCAAGTCACAAACCTACCACAGGGATTCAAGTGCAGTTTTCAGGTGAATCAGGGTTACAGAATCAGCTACGCTGAAGCAAAATGTGCAGATGTAATTTGATCCTCATCACGGTCATACATTCCACCCTTATCTTATATTTTCATTGTAATTTGTTATGTCCACATTCATTCTGAAAATTGCACAATAGGCATGTCACGTGGTGATTCCGGCTGCATTTCCACTGTCAGGAAATGTAGTAAAGTTTCCAGAAGAAATTTTCATGATCAAGGTGGACAGGAGTTTATAAGGGAAAGCTAATAGTATATAAATAGTAAGAGTTTTGGATTAGATTAGATTCCCTGCAGTGTGGAAACAGGCCCTTTGGCCCAACAAGTCCACCCGACCCTCCGAAGAGTAGCCCACCCAGTCCCATTTCCCTCTGACTAATGGACCTAACACCATGGGCAATTTAGCACCTAACCTGCACATCTTTGGACTGTGGGAGAAAACCAGAGCACCCAGAGGAAACCACACAGACACAGGGAGAATGTGCAAACTCCACACAGACAGTCACCCACGGTTAGATTCAAACCTGGGACCTGGTGCTGTGAGGCAGCAGTGCTAACCATTGAGCCACCATGCTGCCCCAATTACAATATAAGCAAGTGTCTCAAGAGATTTTTTTTCATATTAAGTCTCACTGTTATAATAGGAGTAAATCCTAGAAGTTCTTTTGTGTTCCAAAGTTAATCATATTTCCATATGATTATCAGATAAATATTTACAGTAACATAATAGATTAGTTGCAAAAATGGAGCTTTGTTGTATTCAGTCAGTTATCTCATTATCTGAAATGCTCAGGACACCTCCAGTCTCTTAGTAGACATTAAGTTAAAGTAATTAACAACTAGGTGGAAGTGGGTACTGTAGATGCTGGAGTCAAGATTAGAGTGGTTCTGGAAAAGCACAGCAGGTCAGGCAACATCCGAGGAGCAGGAAAATCGATGTTTTGGCAAAAGTCCTTCATCAGGAATGAGGCTGGGAGCATTGGGGTGGAGAGATAACTGGGACAAGGTGGGGCTGGGGAGAAGGTAGCTAAGAGTACAAGAGGTGGATGGAGGTGGGGGTAAAGGTGATAGGTCAGAGAGAAGGATGGAGCAGATAGGTGGGATGGAAGATAGACAGGTGGGACAGGTCATGAGGATGGTGCTGAGCTGGAAGGTTGGAACTGGGGTAAGGTGGGAGGAGGGGAAATGAGGAAACTGGTGAAGTCCACATTGATGTCATGGGGTTGGAGGGTCCCGAGTTGGAAGATGAGGCACTCTTCCTCCAGGCATCCATGCATGCCCCCGGCAGAGTCGGAGGGGAAGTTGAAATGTTCGTCCATGGGGCGGTGGGGTTGATTGGTGCTGGTGTCCCAGAGATGTTCTCTGAAGTGCACTGCGAGAAGGTTTCCAGTCTCCCCAATGTAGAGGAAACAGCATTGAGAGCAAAGGATAAATTATGTGTGGAAGTGCAGGTGAAACTTTGGTGGATGCGGAAGGCTTCTTTGGGGCCTTGGATGGAGGTGAGGGGGGAGGTGTGGGCGCAGGTCTTGCATTTCCTGCGGTGGCAGGGGAAGATGCCAGGAGGGCAGAGTGGGTTGTTAGGGGGCGCAGATCCAACCATGTAGTCGCGGATTGAATGGTCTTTGCGGAAAGCGGATAGGGATGGGGAGGAAAATATATCCCTGGTAGTGGGGTCCATTTGAAGGTGGCGGACATTTCGTCGGATGATGCAATTTATGCGGAGGTTGGTGGGATGGAAGGTGACGACCAGGGGGGTTCTGTTCTTGCTGCGGTTGGAGGGGTGGGTTCGAGGGCGGAGGTGCAGGACATGGATGAGATACATTGGAGGGCATCTTCAACTACATGGAAGGAGAAATTGCAATCTTTAAAGAAGGAGGCCATCTGATGTGTTCTGTGGTGGAACTGGTCCATCTGGGAGCAGATGTGGTGGAGGCGAAGGAATTGGGAATATGGGATAGCATTTTTGCAGGGGGTAGGGTGAGATGAGGTGTGGGAGTTGGTGGGTTTGTAAAAAATGTCAGTGTTGAGTCAATCATCGTTGATGGAGATGGAGAGGTCCAGGAAGCGGAGGGAAGTGAATAGTGCTTATATTTTGATCTGAGTAATAAATTGTATTTTGCTGATGTCCTCAAGCCTAACCCATAACGAATCATAGTCAGAAAGTCATAGAGTTGCATAGCATGGACGCAGGCCCTCTGACCCAATTCATCCATGCTGACTAGATTTCCTACATTAAACTAGTCCCATTTACATGCATTTGACCCACATCCTTCTAAACCTTTCCTATCCATGTACCTGTCCAAATGCTTTCTCAATGCTGTGATGATACTCAGCTCTATCATTATCTCTGGCAGCTCGTTCCATATACACATCTCCCTCTGTGTAAAAAAGTTGTTCCTCAGGACCCTTTAAAACTTTTCCCCTCTCACCTTAAATTTGTGGCTTCTATTTTGGTTTCCCCTACTTTGGGGAAAAGTTCTTTGCTACTCACCTTATCTATAGCCCTCATGATTTTAAGAACCTTTATAAGGTCACCCCTCAGCATCTTATGCTCCAGGGAAAAGTGTCCCAGCTTGTCCAGCCTCCCCTTATAACTCACACCCTCCAGTCTCAGTAACATTCTTGTAATTCATTTTTGCACCCTTTCCAGTTTAACAACATCCTTCCAATAGCATGACCTTCAACTCAATGCATCATTTATGACACATTTGAGATAAATTAGAGAAATTAATGGAAGAGCTGCAAAATACTGCAGATGTTAAAGATACAGAATAATAACAGAATGTGCTACGAAACTCAACAATGACAGCAACATTTCTTAGAGAGGAAGAGTTAACATTTAAAGCACAAGATGATTTTTGGAACCCTGGAATTGGAGAGGGTTGTGCAGAAGTGTTTCTTTTTCAACAAATGGTGCCAGACTGTCGAAGTTTCTCCACAGAAATCCATTCCCCAGTTATATGGGGTTGCTGTCTGTTTTCAAGTTCAAAATACTAACACTGCTTTGCAAGGTCTTACATGAAACCTCTCAACTTTTCAAATTAGAAGAGTTTCTATTCCCTGAATCTACAGCATGTGAATGACAACATAGAAATTAAATTGTCATGTCATATTCACATTTTAGTCTTGATTTGGCCCTTTCAGAGATGAAAATCATGGAAACATATCATTATAATCCCTGGCTTGTAACTGACCAGAAAAGATTCATCCACAAGGTAATGAACTCATTGAAAGGCTATCAGAAGTGTATAAACACAACTGTGGGACATTGTACAAAGAACACTTCCCTCTAAACAACGTGCTCGCTTATTTTTCGAGCATCATATCCCAGCCACAATGTCTAAACTAGCAAACTGCACGTCAGACATTTCTAGATTCAGACTTTAGCCATTTCTAGAATCCATTAAACCAGGGAGGAAGCAAGTCATTCTCAATCATGACCAGCTGTCGAAGAGAAGAAGAATGACAAAGCTACTATTTCTTCCTATTTGTTCCCTTAGGAATAGCCTAAACAGCATCAGAAAAGTGCAACAAGGTCTATGTCTCTCAAACAAAGCAGTCAGACAGAATGGTAAAGTTATTACGTTGCTGCCTTTACCAGAATGTCCAGGAGTCAATTCACTGTTTGTGTTTACTCCTACATTTTCCCTCACAATGCTGCACTTTTTCAGGTCCATTAGAGGAGTGTCTATTTAACTTAATCTACTATTTCCCTAATAGATATATAATCTGCATTGCCAGTATCACAAAAAGCTCCTGGGAGTGAGGTAGTTTTCTTCTTGTTGCAGCTTGCCCTCAGCCGCATCTCGGGAACTTAGCACGGCATATTCTGATGTCACAGCCTGCATACCATTGGCATTGCAATCTGAAGAGAGTTAATTCTTTGAAGTGTACTTTTCTGGGAATAGTGATGCAGGAAGGAAGGAAAGTCTGAGCAGGAGGAAATGAAACAGCAAAAAAAAACTTCGGAGAAAATTCCAACACTCTAGTCCAATTCATGAACTGGAGGTTCTTAGCTGGACTGGGGTGACAAGTCAAAGGTCACACCACACCGATTAAAAGAAAGGAGCAGGGCACTGAGAGTTTGTGGTTTCAAATAAACCTATGGGACTATAACCCGATGTCGTGTAAATTTTGACCTTGTCCTGTACTGATTGAAAAATCTTTAGGGATGGAAGCTATAAAACCTACATTGTAAATTTCAGTTTTAATCCTGGGACTAACAAACTTTCAAAGTGGAAATATATTTTTGTTACATTTTCCTGCTTTCGAACCAATGGAGTATGAGTGCTAATCAGACTTTGGAATATACACTACTGTAATCTGACAATAAATAAGGCAATTACCTTGACCATGCAGAGGTTTTGTTCTGATTCAAAGCACATTGTTACTCTGTATCATTGTCATATTCTCTTGCATTTTTCAATGGAGATTCTTACTTCAGTTTGTTTGCATCTTAAAGTGGTTAGCATAGATTGTGCTTTTAATTTTATTATTCATCCAACCCTGGGCATGATCTCACATCTATTTGGGTACATATGAGATGACAAACCTGTTCAAGTATATGATATCCCTATAAGTGATACAATTCATCAATGTTCCTGGGAGAAGAAGCTTCCTACTATCATGATATTTTGGAGATATTTAACTGATGTTGTCTGTATTATCAGGGAGATGTAAAAGATGTATTTTTAATAAGAACAAGGTTTCCCATCTGATATTTATCCTTCAACCAGATTCATCAAAACAGATGATATTTTTATTTTTACATGCCTGCAACATTTTCCACATTACAACAGCGATTTGCCTTCAAAAGTATTTTATTGACCATAAATTGCTTGGAATGTTTTGATTTCATGAAAGACATGACATAAACGCAAACTGTTTGCTTATCTTTTAAATTTACTTCAAACTAGCTGAATTCCTTGTCTGCTAATGAACTTTGTAAACTTTTCCAGTCTTGATAACCTTTGTGATAATTACAATAAATTCTGAAATTGTATCAGTGCAAAGCAAAAAGGATGATATTAAAATGAGTAACTGTTCTACAACTGTTTCTTTTTCTCATTAATCATTAAGTTGGCTTTCAATCAAAATGGCAAGTGTCAAACATCTGGCTTGGGATGAGTTACAATTCCTGCCCACTGTATGTGAAACTTAGATGGACATTTTCAACTCAATAATATACTTTTTGACAGACTGAATTCAGATATTCTGGATATTCCATTCTGCAGCACTTTATTCAAATTCTCTCACTTGATTGTATGGTTAGCTAATGCTTGTAATTGTTTTTCAGCAGGCTTATTTATAAGAAAAAACATAGTGCTTGGCGTTGCTTCCACAACAGTCCTACAAGAGAAGAAAACAATAAACATTTCAATCTTTGTCACATCAGATGATCCTCTGAAATAAGAAACATATTCTCATCAGAGAACTAAAAGACAAATACTATAAATGCTGGAAATCTAAAATACAGAAAGAAGAATGTGTTTAAGTACTGAGTAGATCTGAGGGAGCAGAGGAATGAAAAACAGAGTAAAGGTTGCAAGTCAGGACTGACAAAGAATCATGTTTAACTTAATATATTGGTTGAGATTTTGCATTTTGGAATGAAATATGGCAGTGGGTAAATTGGATACCATTACATCTGCCAAGGCCTGTGCAGGCTTTCTGGAGTGATTATTTGTCAAGGATGATAAGATAGTTCCATGTTATAATGATGCATCTGCATCACAGCATTAAATGACCTCACATCTCAGCATTCTCTGTGTCAGCTTCCTTCTCACAGGAGAACACCTGGTCCTCCCCTTGTTGAGTCAAGTATGCATGGCACAACAAACAACTTTGACACTAAGAAACTTAGCAGAGGGCATACAGTGCTTGACCAGTTCAGGCACCTGAACGTCATAAACAAGGGGCCCTTATTCTGCTTTACAACATTCCTTACAGAAAGATGTGCAGCCTCATCAACAGTCTGTGGATTTCTGACAGGTTTTGTGAGCCAACATTTGAGGAGATAACCCTTGTCATTAACCAACCATGTCTGACTGTGTCAAGGAGCCTGAAATATACCAGTACCTATTAATGAATGCTTCAAAATGAAGCTGTTAAGACATCTGGTGTGTGACTGATAGGGTACTCCAATGACTACATGATTAATTGATTGCTTGCTGATTTTGTGGAAATCCTGCAATGGCAGTAAAGCCCACTGCCATGGCTGCCTGACACCCGGCATTAGAGGGAAATTCAAGAATAAGTGGGCCATGGCGTAAGAGCATTGTCACCTTGCACTGTTGTTGCTGCAGCAGCTCTTGCTCTTGTTGCTGTTACTGGAGCAGATGATGCTTGTGGTTACTTTTGCAAAGCAAAGTGGTCAGAAGAATGACTGTGCTGATCTGTATCATCCTAATGTAGCTTTCAGCAGATCTGTGGTAATAGTGATATCATGCAGTTTGTCATGTTTCCCCTAGAATTCTATGCTGCCAGACTGACCTGCCAAGCTCGGATGGGTCAATCAGTCACCTCAAAATGTTTCTCACTTGATCTTCTCCCCAACCTTCATGTGTTCTATGGGAAGCTGCATTCTTTGTGATGTAAAAGCCTTTTCAGGAACATGAAATATGCATGCTGACCGCATGCGTTGTCTGGAAGTTCTGAAAACATGTCAGCACACCTTCCCACTCACAATAGTCATCTTCCCTTCAGGGAGCTGGGAGCAGAGCCCTTCAAGTGCATGAAGGCAGTGCCAGAAACCACCCTCTCATCTCATTATCTCCAGCTTTTGTCAACTTATTACTTGTGTAATAGTGGTATTTAACTAGGATACTAGAAAGGGCGATACTTGTGATGTTTGGCTTGCACCTTTGGCATAGTTTCTGTAGTGCATTTGCCTTCTTTGTTGCATTGCTTACTGCATACAAGAAAGATTAAATCATGGCAATCAAGCTAAAATATACTTTGGATCCATTACTTCAAGAGATCTTGTTGGAATGGATTTGAGTGCTAATGATATGCTGGCATTATAACAAGTGAGCGAAGCTACCAAACCTCTCTTGATATAGGGCATCTTCAGTTTGTCAAAACATGCAAGGTCTACCTTCACTCCTACAAATGAAAATTCCTCCCACTTTAATTGCAACCATTTCTACTTTAGTAGGGTGTTGTGCAATAAGTTTTAAACCTTTTCAGTATGATGAGATTCAACTTGCACATTGGGCCATTGAGTACCAGCTAACCCCATTCTCCCATTACCCACCACCTGCCCCATTCCTTCCATCCTCGTGAGTTCACCAACCCTGAAGCCCTTGTTGCCATCCATTCACCCATCTTTCCCTCCTTGGTGCACTAGAATTAATTGTCATCATTGAGGTCCCCAACCTTCCCTCAAGTCCCCGAAGACTAAAGGTTCTAGTGCTCTTCTGAGCGTAAATATATCCCTTCTGTAATTCAAGGCTTCTGCAATCTGAAGTCTGGTGACTCCCCAGCAAGACTCCTGCTCCTGGCCTTTCAATCTGTGACTATATCATACAACTGTCCTTCCCACAGATTCACATGTTCTCCAAATCCAGACTTGAGTTGTCCTCAGTGTGGACAATGGTCTGGTCTCCAAATTGACTGCAGGTCAACAAGACTGAGCTCAGCCTCAAACTGACTGGAGCACACCCCCTCTGATCTTACTGGAGAACACACATGTCCAAAGTATTCATCTTCTGCTTCACTGTTTCTGTGGCTACAAACAACTCAGCCATATATACTCCTTCGCAAAATGCAGTAAAACCTGCACTTCAGGGATAAGTTCATCCAAATTTGGCATTTGCCAGTGGGATGTAGGATGGCTCAGTGAAGCAGTGTGACTCAGTCTGCTTGAACACACTGACTGTACTTGTAGAACTAACAATACAGTGACTGTATGTATTATTACAAATTGTTATCACTACAAGGACAAAGCAGAAAGTACTTATGCTGAGGTGGGTAAGAAAAGGCATTGCATCTGTTTATTGCTGTCAGGTTTCTGAAGTGACAAATTTCTTGATTGGGTAGATGTTAAATGGGAAGTTGAAGTTAATTTCAGTGAATTGTGTACTGATGAGATGTAAGTGCATGCAGATAGATTTCTTACCAGCTGTTGGCAATGTTCTTACCCTATCATCTGAAGAGGGGGAACTTAATCACTGAAGATAATCTCAACAGCCAGAAACTCAGTTTTTACCTTTCACTCCATGAAGTTCATAGATGCCATGGCAGGGACTGAAAGATTTGGCCCATTAGTCAGTGTTTCTTCCTTTAAGTATGTAGCTAGACCTGTCAAATATCTCCAGCAATTTCTGTTTTATTCACACCAGAGGAGCTGGTGATCCTATTTGTTCCATAACTACTCGCATTGTCACTCAGTATCCACAATGGAGTCAGGCACACACTGGAAGATAGCTTGCTCTCCCTGAATGACAACTCCAAAATAAGACCATAGTTCATTGCTTGTTTGTGGTATGGTTACAAAATGCAATGTTTCATTAGCATGTGCTGGAAATGTGATATTTGCAATCAAAATTAATAAAATATAGCCACTTGTGACTTGAAAATACTATATAATCAAACTTGAAATGATGGAATCTTCTTATTGTGATTGTGTTGGGCTCTTTTTAATGTCTTTCTTTTTTTCAGCATCTCAAATTTGCTGCTGAGACTTTTAAACATTACATCAAAATTATTAACTGAGTATTAACTGAGGTCATGTTTGTGTTTGAAATGTGTAACCTGATTCTTCCAATGAGTGGATACCTTGCCTTTGCATAGCAATCTTGTTGTGCTTTAAATAAAAGTCACAGAAGTGAAGCAATTTGATCTGCTCTTATACAGCAATATATATTGAAATTAAATATCTAACCTTGTGGCATTCTTCCTTTTATCTTTATGTTATTCAGGTCATTGGACATGTACAGCCTGTCACACTACAACCCTTCTGTGATTATATATTTTTTTCCCAAGGACAGTTGCATCAAATTGATTTTTCTATGCTGACAAGTAATTTTGTGATACTCAGGGTGCTTGCCAGCTTGTGCATTTTACTGACTCGATAAAGATCAAGTGACAAGAGTATATTTGCATATTGTGGAAAAGACTATTATTAGATATGATTGCAATAATTCACCTTCCATTTATAAAACTGATTAACTTCTATTTTATTGACTGTTTTCAGCAATAATATTTTCTTATAAAACTGACATTCTTCTAGGCATCCTTCACTTAAATGCATTAGTGCCAGGGAGGAAGATTTACAATGAAGATAAAATATGTTTATTTCTTGTGTAAAAAGGAATTCTTTATAGAGCAAGGCAAACAGGTTTTGAATCATAGGAGAGACACGTGGTCAAGAGCACTAATAGTAAATTTGCTGCAAGTGGCTTAGGCAGCAGGCCTCACCACAAGCTCGGAATTTAAATCATGTGAACATGCTCCTCATGTATATTAGCTGAGGTACAAAGCTGAGGCTTTAATACCTTGTGAGACCAAACAGTCCTTGAAGTTGCTAAGAAATTTGAAAGGAATTTAGCCACCTAAAGATAATTAACTGAATATGTCAAAAATCAGTAGTAGAAAGGAAACAGTTTTAAATTCATTGTCAGACTTTAAAGGACTGCATGATATGGTTCTGAGTAGGAAATGTGCTAGGCCAACAATAACAAAGAAATTGTCATTTCCAATGTAGGGACACATAGCAGATTGTCTTAACATCTCAATCCTCTGCTTGATTGCTGTCTGAGTTGATGAATTTCAGCATTCAATGTATAGCATTCTGGCATAGGTATGCCCTCAATGCTTTCTTCTTGATGCTGATTCTATAGCTTAATCATCAGGGTTAGAGTACAGACCACTGATGAATCAATACAGAAGAGGCATAATTACTTCTGACTAGCAGGAGCACTCCAACACAGTAAATACACAAATGATTTTCATAAAAAAGCAAAGTACTGAAGATGCTGAAGGTCTGAAATAATCACATAAAATGCTCCAGAAAATGCTCATGTAGCATGGAGGCTCAGTGGTTAACATTGTCGCTTCACAGCGCCAGGGACCAGGGTTCAATTCCAACCTCGGATGACTGTTTGTGTGGAGCTTGTCTGTATGAGTTTCCTACGGGTGCTCAAGTTTTCTCCCACAGTCCAAAGATGTGCAGGTTAGGTGAATTGGCCATGCTAAATTATTCATGATATCCTTAGGCTGTTGCAGATTCAGTGGATTAGCCACAGGAAATGCAGGGTTGGGTCTGGGTGGGATGCTGTTCAGAGGGTTGATGGACTCAATGGTTTGAATGATCTGCTTCCTTTCTGTAGGGATTCTATGAAACTTAGCAGGTCTGACAGAGTCTGTGGAAAGAGAAACAGAATCAATGCTTCACCCCCTTTCAGTTTCTCCAGTTTCATGCTCAAAAGGGCACACTTTTCATGTTAAGTATGCTTCATGGCTGGCAGGGAGTGTCAACTACATTCACAGTTTTGCAATCACCTGCAGGACACATGATCAAATGAAGGCAAAGCAAATTTGTTTCTACTTGAAACCCTTACCTTATGACATCCGTAAATGCAGTATACCATTAAAAGTTTTTGGAGTTTGATTCTAATGTTCCACAGGGGCTGGTAATGAAAATAATGCACACAGAATTTCATGCTGTTAGCTAGCATATCAGTTCACTGATTCCATTCTGCCTCCAGGGAATTTCCATGAGACAGAAGGGGTTCCAGCAGAATTACCTGCCAAAAGAAAGGGTAGTCAATTGAGATAGCTAAGGGCCTATTAAAATCTATTAAAGAGACTAACCAGGATCTTCCACAGGGAAAACTTCTATTTAAGGTTACTTACTGACATCAGGTGATGTTCTAGTTCAAAATGTGGCAGTTACTAATGGCTCCTATACTGTGGGGAATGCGTTATTGAGAATGCTATCTTGATGGCTCATGCATCACCCTTTTGGGACATGTACACACCAAATGAATGAACTACAGTCACAGCAGCTGAGCGCTGTGGTGAGTTTATCAACAACTGACACTGCTATCTCTAGTTTGGATGTTGCCTGCAGATTACAGATTACAAATATTACAGATTACAAAGCTTTATATAACCCTGTTAACCCTCTGAAAGCTTGAATAGTTTACCAAGGTTTACACATATGCAGGAGCTTCCTTCCGTGACTTCTTGTAAATGCAAAGATGCTAAAAATTCTTTTAGGTACAAGCCTTGGCTGCTAATTCTTTAATGCCATATGAAAATTTCTAATGACACAATTGCATCTTATAAGGCGTACATGTTTCCTCCCCTTCAAATTGGATGATCTGTCAACAGATTTGTAGGTTACAGCTGTTTTGTGTATAAAATAATTTGAGTGAAAAATAAAAAGGAAAGGAAGAGTTGCTAGCACTGACAAAATAACTTCTTTAAGTAATGAAAAAGTAACAACAAACCTCAGGTAAGTAAAAATGTTTGAACATCTTAAGGAAGATATTGATGTCATTTTTTCATGTAACAATTGTTTTGATATGACTTACAAGAAATATAATTTACACCAGGACATATTAAAATTAGAGTTGAACATTTTAAAGCAGCAAATGTATATTATGCTTGGATAATTTTGAGAAGAGGTAAACATATTTAAATTGTGGTGTGATGAGTAGTTCTCTAGTTGCCTTATACTTTATCCAATTTTAAGATACACCGAAAATAATAAAACCCATTCCAATGACTGGAAGAAATTCCACTTGGATCAAATGGACAGTTTGATGGCATAATAAGTTCACTTATTTGATCATAAGCAAATCTTTCTAATGGCTGGCTGATCTCAGGTCAGATGCATAATCTGTGGATCCAGACTTTGGGTTTGAAGAGCTGTCTTATGTTCGACAAAAGCTCAATATTTAACATTCAACATTCAAGAATACCCATAGACATGAAGCAGCAGGGTTTGCCTGGCATTATCTGAAACAATAAAAAACCCTCCCAATACATCCCTAAAAACACCTGATTATAATTTGATCCCCAGTCCCCTTGCAAATTCCCATACCATCTTCAGCTTCCAATTCCACTCCTAATTCCTTTAACACTTTGCTCATTTTCCTACCATTCCATATTTGAACCACATGAACCAGGTTCCTTCTCTGCATTATAACAGTCCTTATTAAAGTCACAAATTATGTCCTTTGTGGACTATGACAATGATAAACTGTCCCTCTGCTACCTTCTCAGTCTGTCTGCATTCTCAGACACAGTTGACCACACTATCCTCCACCATTGCACCTCCCTCGTAATTCAGCAAGATAAGACTGCCTTTCCTGGGTTTACTTATATCTTCTATCCCAGCCATTGAATTACCTATTGTCACTTTTCTTCCTGTTTCTGTACAGTTACCAACAAAACCACCTCTTTCTAACCCATCCCAAGGATCTATTGCAAGCTCTCTGATATTTCATACCCATGTGTCTTCGCTCAGTGCCTTCATTGAAAAACTAAATGTCAACTTCCATTTGAACTCGGACATGCTGCTCTTTTTCAACACCTCCTTTCTCAAGTTTTCCAGTGGCTTTAATTTGTCAGGCTATTTGTTCTTTATCCCTGATTTTAATCAGTTGAGGTTTCCTCCATTGTCTTTGCTACATAGAAATAGAAAATACTAACTTGGTTTCTCTTTGCTCAGATGCTGTCCGATCTGATGGGGATTTGTCGCATTTCAACTTTTATTTCAGATTTCTATCATCCGCAGCACTTTTCTTTTGTATAAGCACCATTGTCCTTGATGCCCATCACAAATTCTGTTCCATAGCCACTTATTCCATCCTTCTCCCAGGCCTCCCTAATTGATGGTGAAGTAAAGCATTAACATTGTATTTGTTCCTGTAATTTGAGCTTGTAATCAGTCTGCATATATCCTGTCAAGCCTTAGTGTCAAATTTTGTTTGATAGTTTTTCTGTGAAGCACCTCAGAATGTTTTAAAGATTTTCAGATATAAATAAAGGATGTGTCAGTCCCAAATAAAGACAAAAATGGGTACAATGTCTGAGAAAGAAAACATTCGTGGTATATGTAGACACATGGACCCTAACTATTTGGGAAAGGGAACGTTAATTCATGGGATGTGGGCGTTGCTGCTTAGGACACCATTTATTGCTCATCCCTAATTATCAAAGGACAGTTAATAGTAAACCACCTTGCTATGGATCTGAAGTCACATGTCAGATCAGGTAAGGACAACAGAATTTCTTCTCTAAAAGATATTTGTGAACACGATGGGTTTATGGACAATAAACAGAGGTTGCATGGTTGCCAGTTAGACTAGATTTTTACTGAAATTAAATTTCCTTCTGTCATTGTGGGATTCAAAGTCATATCTTAAGTTCTGGATTACTAATCTAGCGATATTACCATCACTTTCCCTCACTTGCATTAGAATTGTAGTGAACTGGAGAAATTTGTTCATAAAAAGATAGAAAGATTAAAATTGTTTAAAAAAAATGAATTACCACATAAAACACTAAATGGATATTATAATTTTAAAAAATTATAATTGAAAAGTCTGACATATTTTTAAAAACTTGTATACTTATACAAGGTAAACCCTGTAGATAAGAAATAAAACCTTCATCTAAAATTCTAGATTTACTTCAGTATTTTTTACATTTTAGTCATAAATATTGCATTTGTTATATATAATCCTTGCTCTACTCAATATATGACTGATCCATTATCAGGCAGTTGCAACTTTATTCTGAACTGGATATTTTCAGTTTTTAAAGCCACATCTCCTACGATTAATTACATTCAGTTTCCTGAATGAATTATCCAGCTAATCCCAGTCTGTTCTTCCCTGAGATTATTTTTCAAATATTGAAACATTTCCTTTTTCAAAAGTATTAAGGATTCTTCCACTGCCACCTTTTCTGTATAAAATCATTCTCCAAACAACTCCATTCATTCATTCTTTTGGATATGCTCGAAACTGACATCTTCCATTTACTGACTTGGTGATCTGTGTAAATAGTTCAGCTTTATGTATTAATAAGACCTCATAATTTTTAACATATCCACCTAATCTCCTGTTAACCTTCTCAGTTTTGATGAAAAAGTCTCTTTCTCAGGCTTTTTCCTCAGAGTTAAAGCCTCCCCATGATGAAATAATCTTATTGAATCCTTTTCTCACCTTTTCTGAAATATGAAATCTTTTCGAATATACCCACAAAAGGCAAGTGAGACCTGTGACATGAGCTTTGGAATTGAAGTTTGAATTTTTATATATCAACAGTTCAATTTCTTGATCTAATGTTGACAACATAAACACTCCATGTGAACAAAGACCAATAACTGTGTGAAGAGTTTATAATCCTAACAGAAGGAATTTATAAATTAGTGCTATACATTGTAACCATCTCAAAAGATGTTTTTGAATTTAGATTTACTGTCACATGTACAATCACAGGAATACAATGAGAAGTGTACATTGTCGCCACACATGGCACCATACAAGGTACCTAGGCACAACTTAGGTACAGGTGGTAACATAGAGAAACAAAGTTAAAAGTAAAGCATTAATGTTGCTCTTGGTATATGCAGAAAAATAAAGAATTAAAGTTAAAAGTTAACATTGCAGTCTTTCCTAGTATTAAGTGGAAAAATAAAGGAATAAAGGTAAAAGTTCAAAGGTCTTCCCTTAAGTGCACTTCCTGCAAGGGCTCGGTCTCCTCTGCTTTGGGCTGTTCTCTGGAAACCTGACTTCTTCACCTTGATGCTGCAAAAGCCGGGGGACTTCCCTCACCGACATTTCAGGTTTGCTTTAACCACTTTGGGCTCAGGCCCACAGACAATTCCACGTACTGGACTTCCAGCTGATACTGATAGAGGCCCACAGCTGCTCTGTATCAGACCTCCAGCAGACACCAGTTGGAATCCATGGCAGCTCCCATGTTCCCCACAAAGCCATCTACGTTGCTGCCTCTCTCTCCAGAACTCCAGAAGGTAAGTTAAAAAAGACAAGAATGGCGTGGCAAAATGTTTAATTCCAGTTCTTTCATTTTTTAGGATCTTGAAATCAAGTGCAAAAATTTCTAAATTTTTTTCACACTCTATGCATACTCTTTAGTTGTTGCAGGTTTTTGTTCCTGAAAATTAGGAAAGTGCACAACATTGCCCTCTTCCAGCTGAACAGTTACAAGTAGGGTTCAGGCGATTCCATACTCGAAAGAGAAGAAGAAACCGGTTAGGCTTTGGCACTGAGCTCAGACAAGTACTGCCCAATGTTAACCATGAATGTCTAGTTACACACCTTCCCTTTACTCAGCTTGCACCATACTCAATGGCACCCTGCTTACTTGACACACTCCATCTACCCATTTATTAACTTATCCTCATGGCACCCTAACCTCAGTCATACCTTATGTACTTACCATTTGACAGCAGCTGTAAGAGTGGCTGTCTGTGACATTTGATCATTAAACTTCAGAATATGACAGCTGACTGCTGTGGAAAAAGAAGAATGTTCGGCCTCTGCTGACATTGTGGGAGAATTGTCAAGTTGGTAGTATGGCTCTGCATTTCTGCAGGAGCCCCTGATCTTAATCTCCTGTCAGAAACTCAGAACTGTCTTCTTTTGCAAAAAACATACAAAGTGGCAATGTGTGTAAGACTGCAACTCCCTGGAAAAACTGGCCCACTTTCTCTTGAGCCAGTATAGCTGCAATCACAACAATGCACTTCTTCATAAAATCTCTCTCTGAATGAGGCCAAGGTTTTTTTTTGCAATGAGTACACTCACCACATAAATGACTTGAGTAACTAACATGGTCCACGTCCTTTATCAACCTTGTAAAAATTGCTAACTGCACTTCCAAATTCTTTTCAGGTGCTCTGATTTTATCCACCTGACTTGTCTTTCAAATTCTTTATATTTGATGTGCTTTTGTGCTGTGATGTCATTTCAAGTTGGCTTTTCTCAAGTTAAAAACTGCTAATTCACAAATCTGGCACAAGCTTACATTTCATCTTATGACGATCAACATTATGTTGCTCTTGGTTTTTTTCAAGAGAAGTTGTAAAGGCAGATATGCAGAAATGTCTCAGAAAGAGCTTATTTTGAACAATGGCAGGGGAGTGGCCTGTTCTCCCAGTTCAGGTTTTTTTTCTAGTTTGAGAGTCAAACAATTGCTGTGGACTGAGAGAAGCAGCTAGTGAGAAGAAGTGCCATACTTCAAAAGAGGTTTTACCTGAACATTTTGTGCAAAACCTAAGGGTGGCATGGTGGCTCAGTGGTTAGCACTACAACCTTACAGTGCCAGGAACCCAGGTTTGATCCCAGCCTTGGACGATTGTCTGTGTGGAGTGTCTGTGTGGGTTTCCTCTGGGTGCTCTTGTTTCCTTCCATAATCCAAAGATGTGCAGGTCAGGTGGATTGGCCATGCTAAGTTATCCATAGTGCTAGGTGCATTCGTTAGAGAGAGATGGATCTGGGTGGATTGTTCTTCAGAGGGTCGGTGTGGACTTGTCCGGCCAAAGGGCCTGTCTCTAGACTGCAGGCAATCTAATCTAATCGATCTCTCCTGTCTGTAAGATTCTGTGTTTGAATTTCCCTTTTGCCAAGGGGTGTATTTATGAGATGTTGCAAGAATTGGAACAGTTTCGTTAAGTTGCAATATCATGTCAGTTTGGTTTTAACATGAGTTAAGTTATTCTGAATTCTGTTTTCTTTTGATTGTGCTTCATCCGTAGCATTTAAATAAATTCTGTTTTGATTAAAGCGAAGTGGTTTGACCAGCTGCATCACACCTGGAATATCCACTTTACATCTGCCTTTAAAGCAAAAACATTTAGGGTCTGGTCTACCTTCTTAAGATGTTTTGAGGGGGTCTGGTCTGGTCCATAACAATCTCCACAAAAACAAAGTTGTTTGTCCATTTTTCATTACTCCAAACTTCACCATTTTGACACTGATTGCAAGAGGTATTTTGGTGGTCATTCTGTAGTCAACGTTCTGATACAGACAGCAGCTAGTGTGTCTCTGCTAGTAACGCCTGCATTACTGCCACTGCTTCAATGACATGGATCCCAAGCTTTTAGACTGCTTTCCTCCTCCAAGGTGTTTCTTTCCACATGTTTACCATGCTCTCAAGCACCTCTTCTAAAGTACTTTCATGCTGCTTTTTTTGGCAGTGGTTACTGCACTCCCATAGTATACATCATTGCTGAGGTCCAGAATATTGTTTGCCCCAAGGGACTGGTCGGCCGGATGAAGGTTCCCCATGTTAATTAATACAGAAAAGCAGCAAAATGGGGCAACAGTAGGGCCAGGACTAAACATACCCTAGAAGGAGATCACAAATCTTTGAAAGGATGCCTATTATTAGAAAACAGGGAGGTCAAATATTAGAGTCCGGCAGATGTTCACAGGTAAAGGGACGGCTGGAAAATGGGAAGCCTTCAGGAATGAGATAACGAGAATCCACAGAAAGTATATTCCTGTTAGGGTGAAAGGAAAGGCTGGTAGGTATAGGAGATGCTGGATGACTAAAGAAATTGAGGGTTTGGTTAAGAAAAAGAAGGAAGCATATGTAAGGTATAGACGGGATAGATCGAGTGAATCCTTAGAAGAGTACAAAGGTAGTAGGAGTATACTTAAGAGGGAAATCAGGAGGGCAAAAAGGAGACATGAGATATCTTTAGAAAATAGAATTAAGGAGATTCAAAGGATTTTTACAAATACATTAAGGACAAAAGGGTAACTAAGGAGAGAATAGGGCCCCTCAAGGATCAGCAAGGCAGCCTTTGTGTGGAGCCACAGATAAAGGGGGGAGATACTAAATGAGTACTTTGCATCAGCATTTACTGTGGAAAAGGATATGGAAGATATAGAATATAGGGAAATAGATGGTGACACCTTGAAAAATGTCCATATTACAGAGGAGGAAGTGCTGGATATCTTGAAACACAGAAAGGTGGATAAAGCTGCAAATGTGTTGCTGGTCAAAGCACAGCAGGCCAGGCAGCATCTTAGGAATAGAGAATTCGACGTTTCGAGCATAAGCCCTTCATCAGGAATACTATTCCTGATGAAGGGCCTATGCTCGAAACGTCGAATTCTCTATTTATGAGATGCTGCCTGGCCTGCTGTGCTTTGACCAGCAACACATTTGCAGCTGTGATCTCCAGCATCTGCAGACCTCATTTTTTACTTAAAGGTGGATAAACCCCAGGACCTGATCAGGTGTACCTAGAGCTCTGTGGAAAGCTGTATCATCGATAGTCACAGATGAGGTGCCAGAAGACTGGAGGTTGGCAAACATGGTGCCACTGTTTAAGAAGGTGGTAAGGACAAGCCAGGGAACTATAGACCAGTGAGCCTGACGTCGGTGGTGGGCAAGTTAGTGGAAGGAATCCTGAGGGAAAGGATGTACATGTATTTGGAAAGGCAAGGACTGATTAGGGATAGTTGAAAAATGTGGTGCTGGAAAAACACAGCAGGCCAAGCAGCATCCGAGGAGCAGGAGAATCGACATTTCGGGCATAAGGCCTTTCGTGAAGAAGGGCTTATGCCTGAAACGTCGATTCTCCTGCTCCTCGGATGCTGCCTGTCCTGCTGTGTTTTTCCAGCACCGCATTCTTCAACTCTAGTCTCCAGCATCTGTGGTCCTCACTTTCTCCTAACTGATTAGGGATAGCCAACATGGCTTTGTGCGTGGGAAATCATGTCTCACAAACTTGATTGAGTTTTTTGAGGAAGTAACAAAGTGCATTGATGAGGGCAGAGTGGTAGATGTGATCTATATGGACTTCAGTAAGGCATTCGACAAAGTTCCCCATGGGAGACTGGTTAGCAAGGTTAGATCTCACGGAATACAGGGAGAACTAGCATTTGGATACAGAACTGGCTCAAAGGGAGAAGACAGAGGGTGGTGGTGGAGTGTTGTTTTTCAGACTGGAGGTCTGTGACCAGTGGAGTGCCACAAGGATCGGTGTTGGGTCCTCTACTTTTTGTCATTTACATAAATGATTTGGATGCAAGCATAAGAGGTACAGTTAGTAAGTTTGCAGATGACACCAAAATTAGAGGTGTGGTGGACAGCAAAGAAGGTTACCTCAGATTTCAGCAGAATTTTGACCAGATGGGCCAATGGGCTGAGAAGTCGCAGATGGAATTTAATTCAGATAAATGCGAGGTGCTGCAATTTGGGAAAGCAAACCTTAGCAGGACTTATACATTTAATGATTAAGGTCCTAGGGAGTGTTGCTGAACAAAGAGACCTTGGAGTGCAGGTTCATAGCCCCTTGAAAGTGGAGTCACAGGTAGATAGGATAGTGAAGAAGGTGTTTGGTATGCTTTCCTTTATTGGTCAGAGTATTGAGTACAGGAGTTGGGAGGTCATAGAGATTCAGCATGGAAACAGACCCTTTGGTCCAACCGTCCATGCCGACCAGATATCCCAACCCAACCTAGTCCCACCTGCCAGTACCCGGCCCATATCCCTCCAAACCCTTCCTATTCATATAACCATCCAGATAATTTTAAATGTTGCAATTGTACCAACTGCCACCACTTCCTCTGGCAGCTCATACCATACTCGTGCCATCCTCTGTGTGAACATGTTGCACCTTAAGTCTCTTTTATTATCTTTTCCCTCTCACCCTCAACCTATGTCCTCTAGTTCCGGACTCCCCCACCTCAGGGAAAAGATTTTATTTATTCTTCCTATCCATGCCCCTCATAATTTTGTAGACCTCTATAAGGTCACCTCTCAGCCTCCGAAGCTCTAGGGAAAACAGCCCCAGCCTGTTCAACCTCTCCCTATCACTCAAATCCTCCAACCCTGGCAGCATCCTTGTCAATCTTTTCTGAACCCTTTCAAGTTTTACAACATTTTTCCAATAGGAAGGACACCAGAATTGCATGCAATATTCCAACAGTGGCCTAACCAATGTCTTGTACAGCCACAACACGACCTCCCAACTCTTGTACTCAATAATCTGACCAAGAAAGGAAAGCATACTAAATGCCTTCTTCATTATCCTATCTACCTGTGACTCTACTTTCAAGGAGCTATGAACCCGCATTCCAAGGTCTCTTTGCTCAGCAACACTCCCTAGGACCTTACCTTTGATGGGAAACTATTTTATTTTAAGCAAAAAGAATATGTACTTGAAATAAATCATTTGGAATGATTTATAGGTGAAATGAAAGACAGAATTAAATATAAAACCAGTGATTAAAAAGTAGAGCACATCTTAAGCTGAATATAATTCACTTCTAAGAGAGAGGAGCAGAATTAGGCCAGTTATCCCATGGAGTCTGCTCTGCCATTTGATCATGGCTGATAGGTTTCTCAACCCCATTCACAAGCCTTCTCCCTATAACCTTTGATTCACTTCCAAATTAATAACTCAACCATCTCTATCTTAAATATCCTCAATTACCTGGCTGCCTTCTGCAGCAATAAGTTCCATAGATTCACCACCTTCTGGCTGAAAAAATTCCTCGTCATCTCAGTTATAAAGGGGTCTCCCTTCACTCTGAGGCTGTGTTTTCAGATCCTAGATTCTCCTATTCATGAAATATCTTTTCTCCATCCGCTCTATTCAAGCTTCTCAGTATCCTGCAAGTTTTAGTGAGATCCCCCTTATCCTTCAAAACTTTGAGTACCAACCCAGAGTTCTCATCTGCTCTTTTCACAACAAGCCTTTCATACCTGGGATCATTCTTGAAAATCTCCTCTTGACCACTTCATCCTTCTTGAGGTAGAAGCAGCTTTATTATCAGATACAATACTTAGACAAGTGTCTTTATCATTTTAACCATTAAACTGTCAAGAAGGTTGTAAAAGGCTGAAGCATCCCATTACACATAAAAAATGCTGAAGTATTCAAGACCACTAAATTGTATGCTGGTACTATTGCAAGAGATGCATGTCAGAGACTTGCAATACGTATTTAGCAGTTTTAGTTGATCATTTATTTTCAATTGGAACTGCCAGGCTTGCATGGTCTTGGTGTCAACTGTATGGTGTGTAAAACATTACTTGGGTAATTTGTGCATGTACCAGATCATAAGAGCCAATGTTTGAGTTCCAGACAAGCTGTGTTGTGGATTGAGGTGCCAAGATAAGTAGCTTAAATTGTCATATAAATACACCAGCTAAGTGATATATATATAACTCACAAAAGATGTGAGTTATATATATATCACAAAGATTCAAACTGTGGACTGTTGTGGGGAAGATTACCAGAGTTTTTATCCCCGGTTCCCCAATTGTGACCTTTGACCAGGGAACCAGTAATAAGAACCATGCTTGCAGCACCAATTGTTGCAAGGAAAATCACCAGCCTCAGAGTCAGAGTTCAATGACAGAGTTTATTGTACAAGGAAATACCAGAGCTCCGGGGGGGGAGAGAGAGAGAGAGAGAGACATCAGCAGCACAGTGATCAGCTGCGATTCATCTCTCAACCCAGAGCACATGTCAAGATTCTTTTATACAGTTTGTAATATAATAGGTCAGTGATGAGGTTATTGTCTTTGTAACATAGTTTGTTTATTGCAAATATTGTAGAATCATTGATAGGTTTGGTCCAGTCATTGTCAGGTCCAGCGCAGTCTTTGTTAATTTTATCACAGTCTTTGTCAGTTTCAGCACAGACATTGTCAGTTTCAATGCCTGTGCAGAAGTCCAGTACTGTAGTACTGGGCGCTAATCACTCTTCCTGAGAAGGATGATTACTGCAATCCTGGCTGTTAGCACTTTATATTGAGTCCGTATCAAACTGTTAGCATTTCTATCAAAAGTGTTGGCTGGATGTAGACACTTTTTGGCAGGCAATATACACTACTCATACACTACTCTCCCCCATCCAAAGTTGATTAGTTTAAGATTGTACAAACTCCCCTTTGCTGTGCTAATTAGTAATCCACCGTGTAATGTGTCTGTAGAGTCTGAGTTCAGCCAGCTCTCCAAAGCTTTTGAGGTATTATTGCCTAAGGTAGTTAGGCCACATACAAGGTAATTTCAGTTTTTAGTGCTGATGACTCCTGCTGTGTCACCAAAGACAGAGACCCCAAGAATCCATATCCCACTGATGACCTCAAAGTGGTGGGGACCTGCCAGTCAGCACAGAACTCCTGACTGATGGAGTGGGTCACTATCCTTCTCTGTACATGTCCCCCACTGGGGCATGGTACAGTAAGGGGTGCAATTGTCCCTGCTGCGAACAGGTCTGGGAGGTCTGGGGTGCCTGTTGCATATGTCTCCTTAAATAGGAAAACAAATCCCTTTACCGCTCAGTAACATACAGTGTCCTGTCCTTCTATCTGTCTGTCCACCTGTGTCACACCTAATTCCCTGGGTGCCCACTGAGCTGATAAGTGTTGAATGGGTATGTCCATGTGGCAGAGCTGACATGGGTGCCATTGCACTGATCACATATGAATTGTCTGCCTGCACTCACATTGAAGCATGCCTGCTCGCTGCAGGTGCAGATAAACTGTCCCCATTGACTGTACAGTGCTGATAAGTGCACTGTGTCTGGATGCATGAGTCTTCTTTGGGAACCAGGACGTAAACACATCTCTAATTATTGAATGGGTAATTATTGAGTTTCAAATGGATTTTTCCTTTCCCTAGGCTGGGGGGCCCAGCCCCATGGGTGGGTGGTTCTGTCCAACTACACACGTCTTCCCTGGAGACCCGGTTTGTATTTTCCTATCTGCCCCTTACATGGCACTCCCGAGGTGTCTACTGTATACAGGTCATGAGAGGTCCATACTGGGGTGGCCACAAATAGGGATTCTACTGATTGCGCCAGTGGGTAGCAGACAGTTCGGTTTCCATGCAAACTTGGGTGGGTTTTATAGAAGAGTTTATCTTCAAATCCTGACATGGTCCTGACAGTCACAATACATAAACACAGTGAAATACATTCTGGTATATATATTTGGCAGTTAAAACAAATTATCAGTCAAAGTCTTTGTTTTCGTCAGGAGGTGTGTGGTTTGTTCTGTTGTGTTTTCAGTATTGTCTTGTCCGCCATTCCTGCCTGCACCTGGGGAATGGTCAATGCCATTAGTTTGGTCACAGGCGTCTTTAAGCAGTTTTAGTTGGGTTCAGTGCTTCTCTGTGCCTTTTCCTTTAATATCTATGCTGGCACAGGTGTCCCCATTTATTACCATGTTGTATCTTTCGGGCAGTGCTCGCA
The DNA here is from genome assembly GCF_020745735.1 of Hemiscyllium ocellatum. Classification (NCBI taxonomy): domain Eukaryota; kingdom Metazoa; phylum Chordata; class Chondrichthyes; order Orectolobiformes; family Hemiscylliidae; genus Hemiscyllium; species Hemiscyllium ocellatum. The sequence continues at coordinate 53,271,547 of NC_083413.1, forward strand.
CCGGGATGCTGCTTCCTGTTGCTGGGACTTCAGGGCAGATTTTGAGTTCCCCCGCCTTGTTCTTTTTCTCCTGTTTGTCAATTACAGATTTCCGCATCCCTTTCCAATTGGGTGCTTAGTTCTATCACATACCGCCGACTTTTATCTTTTTGTGGACCCACATCAGTGCCACCTGTGATTATCGTCTCCAGCATCTGTATTGCTCACCCAGTTGTTATTTCATATGGTGTTAGCCCAGTTGACTGGTTCATGGTGGCTCATAATTTCATTTGTATGGCTGGCAGTGGTTCAGCCCATGTTTTGCCTGAGGGGTGCATGGCCTTGGTTAAAGTACTTTTCAGTGTTCTATTCATTCTCTCTACCATCCCTGAGCTCCGGGGGTGATAGGGAATGTGAAATATTTGTGTAATGCTGAGTAATTGGCAGACAGTCTTCATGACCTACCCTGTAAAATATGTCCCTTGGTCAGAGTCAATCTGGAGGAGTACCTCCCACCTCGGGGTTACCTCCTTTGCTAATATTCTGGCCACAGAGGTCACAGTGCAGCTTTTGGTCGGGAATGCCTCTACCCACCAGGTGAATTGGTCAATGGTGACCAGGCAGTATGTTTTCCCACGGGAAGGTGGTCGTGGCGCTGTAAAATCTATCTGAAGGTGTTTCCAGGGTCCCCCAGGTCTGGGCTGCTGTCCCATCTTAACTTTTATGGGTCTCCTGGGTTATGTTGCACACAAACCATGCATCTGCGGCAGTACTTGGCCACGTCTCTTCCCATTCCCTTCCACCACAACTCTCTTCCCAGGCTTGCTATCATGGCCTCTCTACCGCTATGGGAGAGCCCATGGTGCAGTTCAAGCAGTGTGTTCCGTATATTCATTGGCGCTACCACCTTGTCTACTTGCCTCCAGACACCATCCTCCCCTTTGAATGTCCCCTGCAGTTTCCATTGCTTTCTTTCTGCAGAGTGTCCTCCTGTAGCTGCTGAATTTGGATAGCGTCTTTTGCTAACTCAATAGTGGCTATTGCAGCCATTGCAGCCAGGGATTTCTGAGCTGCTCAGTCTGCTGCCTGGTTTCCTTTGAATTTTAGCCAACCTGGACTCTCTTTTGTTGGATCCTTTTGATGGGATTTTATTTTTATTATTGCAGCGTCTTTTGGCTGTTTACTGGCACGTTATAGTGCCTGAATTCTTAATTGGTGTCTGATAGGGGATTCCCCCCATGGGGATGAACCCTCTTCTGCTCCATGCCACCATGTAGTCATTGATGCACCGACGGCATATTGACTGGTTTTATATATATTCACAATGTTTCCTTTTGCTAGATCCAGTGCTTTGGTAAGTGCTACCAGTTCTGCTACCTGTGCAGACCGACTTCCATCAATCCTGGATATAACTGTTTCTAACTTACCATTTACCACAGCCCATCTGTTCAGAGCAACCCTGCTACATATTTTCGTGACCCGTCCACAAAGAGAGTCTCCTTGGCTGTGTCTAGGGGTGTATCCTTTACTCTCTCCCTATCTTCATCCCCATCTATTCCCCACAGCTATGTGGTTCCCATGTCTAGAATTCCCTCAGCTGAGTTTGTTCTCCTGTATCCCTAACTATTAATTTATTCTGGGACTCGAGGTGTAACGGGACAGACCAGAACCCATTGGCTATGTCTAAAATCTTGTGCTTGGGGGCCAAGATGTTTAAAATGGTGGAGGGGTCTGCTATAATGGGGTGCAATTTGGGGATGACTTTATTTAGTCCTGTATAATCAACGGTAAGCCTGTAACTCCCATCAGGCTTTATTACTGGCCATGTCAGGGAATTAGTTGTACTTGTGTTTGCTTTCAGGATTCCCTGTTTCACTAGTCCTTTTTACTATCTCCACAACTGCTTTTTCTGCTTCGGTTTCATTAGGTATTGTCGGTGGGGCTTATGCTCTGGTCCGGGAACCCTTATCAGGTCTATGTTAACTTGACCTGTATCTAACTTTGTTACTGCCCATGCTCTAGTCTGAATCTCCCTTTGAGGTTCCAGTCCCTACTGGTGACTGTAGCCACTTTAATGGTTTCAAGGTGACTTGTAAGTTTCCCAATCTCGGTTTTTCGGCCGTGCTGTCTGGGCCAAATCAATTTCTCTTTTGCACGAACGATTAAAACATTATATTCTCTCATGAGATCATTGCCCATTATGGTGCCCTCATTATTTTGGCATACATAGAATTTCATGGGGATATATAAATTGTTTATTTCTCGGAGGGTAGTTTCGCTTAGATAAACTGGTGTTTTATCCCCTCCTACCCCAGTTAAGTGAATCATTTTGTTTATGTGGGGTAAGGGTAAGTTTGTGATGGATACAACGACTCCTCTGTTTACTAGCATTTCACATTTCCTCCCTCCTATTACTGTGGGCACATAAATTCCCACCTCTCCCTTACCCTCATGATTGGGGACAGCTGGTTGTCAGCTCTGCTGACCTCAGGACTCTCGTGGTTGCATGGTGTTGCGGGTGGTGTTTGGGGGTACCCCACGCATTTCCCAGCACACTGCTTCTATCCTATTCAGTTGCAGTGGCTGAAGTATTTTACATTGTTCTCTGCTCTACCTCTTGCTTTCTGTCCTCCAGCTCTTTAACTTGTTCCTGGTTCTTTCTCCATCTATTCATGGAGGCATTCACTTGTTCAATTAGGCCTGCTAATTGATGTACTAACATTACCCCGATCATTTTATTTTTATTCCATTTCTGTTCATCTCTACTTTGCCAATGTCTGGGATGGATCCCAACCATTTTTCTTCATTTGCTCTGTCAACCCTTGTCCATCTGCCTTGTATTTCTTAATAAGGGAACCTGCAGTCACCCCCTTAAACTTTGATCAGCAGACTGTGTACCCTGGATACCACCAATAGTAAAGTGTTCCTAACCAGTGGGGACTTCTCTATCCCCGGCCAATAATTCTATCCCAGCACCTCCATACGGCTGTAGCAGCCTCCTAGCAAGGTGTGTTGTCTACCGGTGGGACTTCTCTACCTCCCGGCCACCACCACGAGTTGGTACCTAACGGTCAGCTGGGAATAGAGTGTGCTTTCTACCGGGACTCCTCTACCTTCCCAGCCACCTCTGTTGACACAATGCCTCATGATAGGCCAAGAAACCTACTTTTAGCCCAGTGTGCTCTCTACCTGTGTGACTCTTTACTCTCCCGGCCACCGCCACTATTCAAGCTCTGTCGTTCTACGATGGACTGACAGGGTATCACTACTACTCAGTGTCCATGCTCCCCACCTTCGTAACATGCCCTCCACTGAGGTTGGGCTCTTGGTCAAAGTGATCAGCCCCTCTTCCTCACCAAACGTTTAACTAAAACTCTAATTGGACTCTGCGTTGCTCGCCCCTAGAGAGTCCAATGTTACCTGACTTTGCTACTTATGTTTCACAACTCTTAGTGCCCTTGGCCCCTCAATTCCCACTTCCAATCCCAACCTTCAAATCCCAATACAGTTAACACTTATTCTCCACAGACATGCATTTAAATTTTTTTAACTAATTACTGTAGTAAGTTAGACATTACTATCAGTCTACCTTTTAAACTGTGTCTTTGGCCCTGACTCTTCCTGTTTGCAGGTACAAATTGTTTTTTATCCCCGGCTCCCTGATCGTGACCTTCAACCAGGGAATCAGTAATAAGAACCATGCTCGCAGCACCAATTGTTGCAAGGAAAATCACCAGCCTCAGAGTCAGAGTCAGGGTTCAATGACAGAGTTTATTGTACAAGGAAATACCAGAGCTCCGGGGAGAGAGAGAGACACACACACACCAGCAGCACAGCAGTCAGCTGCGATTCATCTCTCAACCCGGAGCACATGTCAAGATACTCTTATACAGTTTGTAATATAATAGGTCAATGATGAGGTTATTGTCTTTGTAACATAATTTGTTTATTGTAAATATTGCAGTATCGTTGATAGTTTCAGTGCAGTCATTTTCAGTTCCAGCACAGCCTTTGTTAATTTCAGCACGGTCCTCATCAATTTCAGCGCAGACATTGTCAGTTTCAATGTCCTCGTGGGAGTTCATTGCTGTAGTACTGGGCACTAATCGCTCTTCCTGAGAAGGACAATTACTGCAACCATGGCTATTAGCACTTTGTATTGAGTCCGTATCAAACTGTTAGAATTTCTATCAAAGGTGTTGTCTGGACCCAGACACTTCAGTGGGCAATAAACACTACTCATGTGTATTGTCTCCTCCACCTGCCTTAAACTCATCAACTAAGTTGTGAGTGCATTGTGCTGGCATTCTGGTGGCCCCAGGCAGTGTCTCTGTTTGCTCTGCTGTTTCTCTCCGTACTGTGGTCATCTTGAGTGTCAAGTGGTCAACTTTTAGCTCAGTGGCCATCTTGTGTGTCCATGTGCAAAGTGTCACCCTGCCCTGTGCCATCTCCCACTTCAGGACTATTGTCAAACTGGTCCTTTCTCATATACCTAACAATGCATGGAGTTGTCATATTTTTGATGATTTTAGAGAAAAATTTACGAATATTCATCATTGATGATCAACTGTTATCAAGTTTTAGCCTTACATGAGAGTACATTTTGTCCCATTTGATTTTCGACCCTGATCCACCACTTAATAATGTCAGGCTGGTCTTATCATGGCCTCAACTCCACTTTCTTGGCTGCCCTTTATTTTTCTTGTGGATCAAAAATCTCCATTGAATATAGTTCATGGTCTCAGCCTCTACAAATCTCTGGGGAAGCGAATTCCAGAAAAGTGATTTGCTGTGCATACAAAATCCTCCTCATTACTCTCAGATGTTTATAGCACAGAATGAGGCTTTTCAGCCCATTGTGTTCATAGTAGTCAACAAAGAACAGATAATCCTATTATCCAGCTGTTAGCCAAAGTCTTAGCGGCCATGGCAATGCAAGTGAATGTTTAAATACTGCTTAAATGTTACATAGTTTCAGAAAGGGTGGTTGAGTCAGAAACTGAGAGCCAGACTCCCAAACATATCTGATCCAAAATATTTTTCTCAATTCTACACTTTGCCATTTACCCCCTACCTTAAATCCATGACCCTCGTTATTAATTCTCTTACTAATGGGAAATGTGCCTTTGTAACCACCCTATGTCCCTCAAAGTCTTTTACACTTTGATCAAGTCTGCTCTTCACTTTATCTGCTCCAAGGAAACCAACTCCAGTTCAATCTTTCCTCCTGGCCAAGACAGCATTCTGGTTCATCTTCTCTGTGTTCTCTCTTGTGCAATCAAAAGATTCTTATAATGACCAGAAGCATATGTAGTACTTCTATTGTGGTCTAACTAGCATTTTACACAGATTCAGCATAATCCCTCAGCTCTTGTATTATATGCCTTAGATAATAAAGGAAGGTATGCCTTCATAACAGCCTTATCTGTCTGGCCTACTACCTTCAGGCATCGAGAGATACACACATTAAATTTCCTCTGATCTTCAGTACTTTTTAGTGGCCTAATGCAATCCCTTGCCTTGTTAGCCCTTGTTATAAATAATTCTCGATAATCACCGTATCCTTCTAGCCTCTCAGCCAATTTTGGATCCAATGTGCCACTTTGCCTTAGATCCCATGGGCTCTTACTTTATTGACCAGCTAAGCACAAGCGACCTTATCAAAAGCTTTGTTAAAGCCCATGTCGAAGTGCATTACTCTCATCAACATTCCTGGTTACCTTATCAAAACATTTGATCACCGTTTTCAAACATGATCTTCCCTTCATAAAAAACATGTTGGTTAGTGCATGTTTCTCCATGTGAGAATACATTCTGTCCCTCAGAATTCTTTTTAATTACTTCCCCATCACCAAGATGAGCATCCTATAATTTCCTAGTCTATCACTTTTTTTAATAATAGAACAATATTAATAGTCGTCTAGTTGTCTGGCGTCCTACCTGTGGACAGAGTGGATTTGAAAATGACTGCCAGGGCCACTGATATCTCCTCGTTTGTCTCCCTCAACAGCTTAGGAGGCATCACAGCTGGACCTGCAGATTTACCCACTTTAGGGGTGCTAAACCTGTTAGGTCTCTCTGTCTCTCTCTCTCTCTGTTATTTTCTTATACTATTTCACAGTCTTTACCCTGATATCTACACACGCATCACACTTTTCCGTTACTGACACAACATATACTTTCGAGGACTAGATAAATGTCTTCTGGACATAAGTTAACTCTATAGCCTCCAATTGTATTTCTGAAATTATTTTCTTCCTCTCTAGTTATTGAAAAAAGATCCCTTGGGGTTTTCCTTTACCTGTGGATGCTTTCTCATGAACTCTTGTAGCTTTCTTAATTTCCTTTGTAAGCCATTTTGTTGCACTTTTTGCCTTCTTCTATGGACTCTGCCATATTGAGACATTTGATATCAGTTCCTCTTTCTTTCTTAATTCTAATCTTAATATTCCTTTGGATTCAGGGTTCTTCCGTCGTGGTCCCACCCTTCGAATTTATGGAAAAATAATTGCTCAGTACTCTCTATTTCCACTTTGAATGCTGCCAGCTGTTCTGAGACAGTTTTATCTTCAGGCATCTGCTGCAGTCAATTCAGACCAAATTATACCTGATCCCAGTAAAATTAACCATTCTCCAGTTTAGAACTTTTATTCCCAGCTTTTCTTTGTCTTTTTCTGTAACCATTCTAAATCCAAATTATGGTCATTATCTTCCAAATACTCACAGACAAATATGCTTTTGATCTACCCGAGTTCATTTCTGAACATTATATTCAGAAAATTATGCCAGTTAGTATCTGGGTAGTTAAAATCTCCCCCTTTTACTGTCTTATTATTCTTACACTTCTCTGAAATTGATTATATATTTAATCCCCTATCTCCCTCTGCCTGTCTGGGGGCATATAGTCCATTCCCAACAGTGTCTCATCTGATGATCCTTCCAAAATATCTTCACTCTTCACTATTATAATTGATTCCTTGATCAATTTTCTGAAACCCCTCCTCTTCTAATCTTCTCTCATCTTGTCTGAACATTCCACAACCAGGAATGTTGAGTTATTAATCATGCTTATCTTTCAGCCTGATCTCATCGTAGGTATATTTCCATGCTCCTATCTAAGCTCTCATCAGACTTCTTGCCTTTCAACATGTTCCATAATGTCTTCCTAAACACATTTCTTTCTTACGTAGCTGATGATTCTTCTGCCTACCTTTGATGTAATGGAACAGGTGGAAACCTGTTGAACTGCTTCAAAACATATACAGATGGCTAATTTGTCACTTAAAGAAAATACCAAAGCAAATTATACAGTCGATACAATGATATCTGAACCTCAATAAGCTTCAGTGCAGAAGAGCACCTCATTCATCCCATTAATTAAACTAACAGATCTAAATTTTATTCCACTTTTAGAATGCTGGTCAATTTAATGGTCTGAAATCATTTTTCCCCGAATGGAATAACTGGCATCTTGATTGATGTGTGTAGACTCACAAACCGTACTCTTATTCCACATAATTAAAAATATCACACAATGAGTAAAGAGACTGGTATCACAAAATTGGATCCCACCTGCCTAATCCCTGCCTGCCTAATCCGTTCCATTATTATTTATATTAGGATTGCAAAATGCAACCCAGAACTGTAAGCAATATTCTTGTTGTGATTTTACCAATACCTCACACAGGTACAGCAATACTTCCCTCCTTTTATATTCCATTTCCCCTTTTAACAAAGGCCACTATTGATTTGCCTTCCCAATTCCTTGTTGGACTTGCATGATAATGTTGTGTGATTCATTTGTTTCTCCTCTTTATTGTATTATTTCTTCTTTTGTTGATTTCTAAAATGTTCCCAATCTTCTTTTCTACACTAATCTCATAGTATTGGAAGCCATTTCTATCCATTTGATGGCATCCTTAACTTCCTTAGTTAGCCAACAATTGTTTTGCAAAGAAATATATGTTTGTTAAGAATTATGACTTACTTCATTTCCGATATGCTTATCTACCGTCTTACTCCTAAGTATAAATTCCGAGGCATTTTTATAAACACTGTTGTTATACCCATACAATTACCTTTATTTAAGGGATTAGTTTCATATCTAATTTTCTCACCCTCAAACTGAATCTGAACTTCTATCATGTTGTGATCACCCTTTCTTAGAGGATCCTATAATTGCTACAGTTAATTAATCTATCTCATTAGACATTACCAAGTTGTATAAATTCTTTGCTAAAGGAAAACATTAAACTCAAAAGAACCAACAAATCAGAGGTCACAGGGATTTTCATAAACACTGCCAAAATATATAGACATAATTCGGTGAATTGAGCTCACACTTCCATTGTAAATTTCAGTACTCCAATTTTCACTAATAAGTGAGTCTAAAGTTTTCTTTTATTGACTTTACCTGCAAGATTATTATGTAGAATCTCCATGAAGAAATCCTTTCTGACACCAGTGTTGAACAAATCTTTATGATTTGGCCCTTGTCCTACACTTTGTGTTTCAATAAGTATACAACTGCAACTGATTTTTCAGACCTTTGTAGATACAGTTTTGACTTGAATCAATTAGTTTTGATCGAAAATGGCCTTAAAATAGTGTTAAAGTTTTCATTCCCATCAAGAAGAGGCAATTAACACTTCTGCCATCAGCTGTCAGAAATTAAAATCCACCATCTATTATATCTCAAATAAGACATATTTCCTATCATGCAAATTCTTGTACTGTTTAGTTTTTAATTTCCTTTGTAACTATTCTTCACAATTGCAAATTTATCCTTTGGTTTGGAAAAACATTCTTCTAAAACAAAAACTGTGTGGGCTATGTTGAATCTCTTTCCAGCTATTTACTTCACCGAGAAAAAATATGAGAAATGGGGCAAAATGGATTTCAGATGAGAAGTGAAATAATTGAATCAACAACAGAGACAGGACTTTAACATTATAAAGAAGACATTTACAACTTAACTGTTTTTGATAACTGACACTGAAAGCAGTAGATTAAGCTATAAAATCAGATTTGTCCTCTAGGTAGACATATAAAATCAGAGTATACAGAGAGACTCAAGACTGACAGAAAGAACTGTGCAGGACAAAATAACCTTCATCACTTTAACTAACAGGTAATAGAGCTGGGTGAGGAAGAACAAAACCATTCCTGTAGTGATAGAGAGACAGGAATGGGTAGGAAGCCAGGAAGCAAAATAGCCATCTGCTGTTTTTGGGTGAGCAGCTTACCTTTCCTAAGGATATTAGTGAACCAATTTTTTAATATGAAAATTGATCATCATCAGGCCAACTTCTTGTAATTCCAGATTTTATTTTAACTGACTTCAAATAGTAAGGGTGGGGTTTGAAACTCTGTCACTAGAGCAGTAGGCTAGGCCTCTGGATTACTTGCTCAGTGACAATACCACTAGGTCATCATCCACCTTCAAAGGACCCATTGGAACGCCATGGAAAAGAAGAATACGTTCTTATGGGCCTATTGGTGGCATGACTGTTCAGTCATTGTACATAATTGGCACTTTTGTAAATAGATATTCTCTGCTCTGTTCTACTTGTGACAATGCTATCATTTTAAGAAGGTTATTTGGTTTTTTTTGAAGAGAGATCAGAAAGGCAGAGGTAATGAAGCATCTAGTTTAACACTGGAAGGGGAGTGGTCTGTTCTCCCAGTTCAGGTTTTTTTTAGCTTGTTCTTTAGCTGTAACAGTCACAAGGTGTAAGAGTCCAGAGGAGTTGCAAGCTTCAGTAAAGAACTCCTCTGATTTTACTCTGAAGTCTCTCTGTCTGGATGCTGCTCCCTCTTGCCTGTTAGAATTTGTGTTTAAGTTTATATTTTTGCCAAGGGGTGTGTTTATGGGATGTTACTGCATTGAAACAGTGATGTAGTACTAATTACTGTATCAGGTTGGTTAATGTTTCCCATAGTTAAGTTATTCTAAATGCCACTTTCTCTTATTCTTGCTTCAACTGTACTGTTTAAATAAATTCTGTTTTGCTTAAAGCCGAGTGGTTTGACCAGCTGCATCATATCTGGAGTATCCACTTCACATCTGCCTTTAAAATAAGGAAAAAAATAGCATCTACACTACCTTCTTAAAATATTTTGAGGGGCTCTAGCTTGGTCCATAACATACTGTTGTAGTCTTATTGTAGCATTCAGAGCTAAAAAGGTTCTTAGTAGTGAAAGATGCAAAGCTTTTCCCTCCATTGAAAGGATGTGTTGCTTTTCAAAGAATCATGGAATTATTATGGTACAGGAGGAGGCCATTCAGCACCTCATGTCTGCACTGGCTTTTCAGTCACCACACATTGGCACCTCTATAATAATAAGCAAAGTGGGTGAAGGTTGCCAGTGAACCACACACCTATATATAGGGTGTCGGAGTCAAATGTGCAAATTACACTCAGGGACACAGATGTTAACAATATGATTTAGAGGAGAAACCAGGATCTACAATGTTCAACTGGAGAGCTATACACTCACATCTTATGGGAGGGATGGCGGAATCTGTCATCTATCTACATGCTCTCGGAGGGAAAGATCTGCCACATGTCTGGGAGTTTCGAGGCCCTATTAGAAAATGTAAAGAGCTAATATTAGCAAAAACATTGTTATATGCCAGAATCTGCTAATTTGGTGTCAAGTGGAAGGAAGAGCTCAAAAGTCTATAGCCCATGGTAATGGAAGTGTATCAGTGAAATACTCAGGCATTGCAAAGGTATAGTGAAGAATTATTGCATTGTGCGGCACTAAGAATAGTGAGAGTATAAGGCTCACAATTAGTAGTCTTGGAATGTGGGACATCTTAATAATATTCATCAGTGAATGGACTTCCTCATGTTACTAATATCTGTTTGACAAAAGGTTAATTGGTGCACAATCCTGTTGCACTGCATGTTCAGGGATGTACTCAATGTCTCACAGCAGCTTCAGTACTACCATAGACCAGAGCAATGTTTGCTCTCACACCTTAGCTTTTACAGAAAGATCAGTACCAGAGTAGAAAGGAAAAGACACCATCTGTGGATAGATAAAGCAAATTGAAATTGAACTCAATCCTCAAGAAACATTGCATAAAGTAATGCAAAAGGCAGATAGCCAAATGAAAGTAAATGAAATCAAACACAGAAATGTCTCTGTACAATCCAATCAGCCCAAAAGCTGGTGGCAAGAAAGTTGTAGCTGGCATCTGGTTCAACAGACCTTTGCTCTAATTTCTTCATCTCATTGATGGCTATCCCATCTTATCTTAGGACCCAAAACCTCACCTTCATCTTCAGAGGCAAGATTAGAGTGGTGCTGGAAAAGCACAGCAGGTCAGGCAACATCCGATGAGCAGGAAAATTGATGCTTCGGGCAAAAGCCTTAATGAAGAGCCTTTGCCCGAAACAGATATTTTCCTGCCCCTCGGATGTTGCCTGACCTACTGTGATTTTCCAGCGCCACTCTAATCTTGACTCTGATCTCCAGCATCTGCAGTCCTCACTTTCACCAACTTCATCTTCAGAGACTCCTCTTACTCCTGCATCTTTCCTCTGTTAATACACCAAGTCACTAACCAGCAAATGCTCCATGTGATTCTGTATTGTTGTGTTTGACAGCTCCCTACCACTCACATTAGAAGCACTTGGATGCATCTATGTGTTAGATTATCCTTTTAATCTTTCATTCACAATGCTTCTGGCCTCATTTATATTAGCCCAAAGATGTATCAATGTCACCTTGGTATGAAGTGGTTGCTCGGAGAGCCCCTCGCTCAACCCCACCGTACCAAACCACTCCTGCATCCTAGTATCTTTCCTCTTGTGAGTGAAGATTTGGTCGCTACAATGTTACAGTTTGCAGTCCAAGCGAAGGTCTGTTATCACCAGTGGAGAAGATGGTGTCTTTGAGAGAATTTCCATTATTCTCCTGATTATTTTAAGCCTGAGATAATACAAGATTCAATCAGATTACATTGTAATTTCATTTAGGACTTCAAGAGACCAGGTCATAACTGGATAGTATGAGTTACTCTTCAGGAAGAAATAATTTAAATGCATCAAACCAAATTAACAGCACTTAAAGGGGCACTGTAAATAAAGAAAACTCACAAATAAAACTTTCAGGTCCAAAATCAAATGTGGCTTTATGGTGTGCAGCAGTATGAGCTTTGTAGATATGTTGCTTGAGTGGAATTGAAGACATATGCTTGACAAACAGACAGATTGTCACTGGGTTATTACTGCAGAACCACAGGCTAATGTTTCGAAACATGGATTTGAATCCCACCATGGCAGAAGGTAAAATTTGAATTCAATAAAATCTGGAATTAAAACTTAAGGATACAAATATGAATACAAACATGAAGCCAAAGTGGCAGGACAATATCTTCAAATTTCAGGTGCAGCAAATGGCATTGTTCAGTCAGCAGAAAGTACAACAACAAAATTTGTTGATGCAGTTTGCTGCACCTAACCAATAGCTGTGCAATGTTTTTGTACAGCATCTAGCACCAAGGAGTATGGGGAATGCATGTGCAGGAAATCAGGCCAAGACCAAATCAGACCAAAGAACAAAAGATAGATTACCAATAAGACAGTACATCACCACAACCTTGGCAGCAAGAAAGTGTTAAGAAGGTGTATAAGAACAAACAAATCCATGAAGTTCATAATCAACGACATGAAAGGCAAACTTTGAAAAATGACCAATCTCACAGATCATGCCAACGGTATCAGGCAGTCAGTGTTTACAACTGTTAATATCTTATGTTCTGAAAAGGTATGATGACAAACATTAAAAGCTAAAATCCAACAGAGGAGCTAATACCACATTTTATCACCATGCATCCTGAAACGCATGTACCTTAGCAAGTGATGGTCCACAGTACAGTCTGAGAGACCATCTTGTGGTGTATAACAGATTAGTAATTACATGCATTGACAAAATCATACTGCAGTGTCAATATGCAAGCTCATCATGACTTCTGGAAATCTTCTACCTAATGGAAACTAATCGTCCAACAGTGACAGAAGTACCAGTATGTACAGATATTAATGTAATCACAAATCATGAAACTGAAATCATACCAATCAGACCAGCATGATGTAATCAAATCAGTCAGTGATCTCAAACACCTATACCCAGACAGGTTTGATGCGATCAACAAGTATAAAGGTGATACAATATTGCATCTTAAGTATGAAGCAATCTCTTTTTCTAATCCACCAAGAAAATGTAATAGCCACATTGAAGTTTCAAATTGCACTAATGTAGTTAAAATGGTATATTTACAAGGTCAGTCATTGCAGAAATTGGTGTAGCACCATCATGTGTGTTCTAATGAGGGTTGTGATGTGGAGATGCCGGTATTAGACTGGGTGGACAAAGTCAGAAATCACACGACACCAGGTCATAGTCCAACAGGTTTACCATTTGATGAAGAGGCCACACTCTGAAATCTTGTGATTTCCAATAAATCTGCTGGACTATAAGCTGGTGTCTTATGTTTTCTGACTAATGAAAGTTGGCACCATTAAAATATATCCTAATCCAAGGTGTCGAGACCTTTCGCTTGACTTGTCTCAACATAAAAGACCAATGTTGGAAGCATAGACTCATTGAGTCATGAATGGAAATAGACCCTTCGGTCCAACTAGTCCACACCAACCATGTTCCCAGACCAAACTAGTCCCACTTGCCTACATTTGCCCCACAACCCTCCAAAGGTTTTGTAATCACATAACTGTACCTGCATCCACCACGTCCTCTGGCATTTCATTCTCATATAAACTGATGTCTGTGTCAAAAGGTTGCCCCTCATGTCCTTTTTAAAACTTTCTCCCCTCACCTTAAAAATATGCCCCTGAGTTTTGAACTCTCCCAACTCAGGGAAAGGACCCACGCTATTCACCTTATCTGTTGCCTTCATGATCTTATAAACTTCTATGTGGTCACCTCTCAATCTTTTAGGTTCCAGTGAAAAAAAGTCCGAGCTTATCCAGCCTATTTTATAACTCAAACCCTCCATTTCTGGCAATACCATGGTAAATCTTTTCAGAACTCTCTCCAATATAATAATGTCCTTCCTATAGCAGCATGAGCAGAACTGCACACAGTACTCCAGAAGAGGCCTCACCAATATCTTCTACAACCTCAACATGACATTAAATAGTTCAATGGCACTGTACATCAGAAATATTTAGCTTGATGCACTGGAATACACAGAATATTTCTTTCAATTGAGAGAAGACAGTCTGACTTCAATTATTGGAACTTATTTAACAGGTGAACGCATGTTAATTACAACCATTCTCTCCCAGCAACATTTCTTTCTATCTTGTAAACTTTACAGCACTATGTTTATGCATTTACACACTCACTGCATCTTAAAATGTGTTTTCTAACATTTCAAGATAATTCAAAGTCACTTAACTTTAGGTGTAAACAATTTCAATAACTCAATTCTATGGTAAGGGAAACTTTACAAGCTTTTACTAACTCAGTAATTAGTAATTAATGCTTCAGTTTTGTTACAATGAACAGAAGACAGTCACTGTGTCACATGTAAAGAATCAACATTGTCCAAAGTTCCACATTTTAAAAAATTGTTTGCAAGAGCCCCATTTTAATAAGCAATAAAATCCCTTATTAAATGGAAGCCAAAAATGTATTCTATCCCTCCTCCCATAGGTTGGTACCTTCAGCAAATTTACTGACCCTCACTCCATTAAATAAAACAATAACTTCAAGCACAAACTGCTTACATTCAAGAATATTGAAAAAAAATTACAAACCAAGTACTCACAAGGATTTTAAAACCCATGAAGCACATTAGTTAAATTTTTCAATGGCCTGTGATTTTGGGAATGTTTGCATGGATTATAGATATATATACCAAGAATGTTTGTATATAGTGTAAGATCAAATTTATAGCAAATATTTTGATGGATAAATCTGTCCTCAGTAGACCACACAACACAGATTAAATTAACTGAGCAACATTAAATGCATTTGACACAAAAATCATAACTTTCCAAAGCATTTATCAAGACCCATCCTTTATCCATTATCTTCTCCATTCCTTTGGTACCTCTACACCTGACTGTTTAAATGCATTCCTGGCTGGTGTCCCATATTCTACACAATGCAAATTTGAGATAATCCAAAATTCTATTGTCAGTATTGTTAACTCACATCAAGTCATGCTACCTGTACTTCATGACCAACAACAACTCCCAGTAAAGCAACTGCCCAACTGTAAAAATGCTCATTATGTTAATTTCCTCCATGACCTCACCCCCTTCCCTATCACTAATCTCTTCCAGCCCCACAAATCTGCAAGATTTCTGTACTTCTCTGATCCTGGCCTCTTCCCCATCCCCAATTGGCTTTGCTCCAGCATTGGAAGCAATGTCTGGATTTATGCCTCATTCCTAAATTCCTTTCTCCCCTTCTCACTTTTTTCTAAATCTTTCAGAGCAAGATTCTTTTCTGAGCTTGATTCAAAGCACATCTACTGGGCTGGTCATTTATCAGAAGAATCTCAAGAGCAAATTATGTTTTAATTCTATTTGGGCGTTGTTTTGCACAGCCATCAATTGGACTCAAGTTAGCCCAGACATATTTGGCAGTTCCTGGATAGGATTATTGAAAGTTTACATAGTTTTGTTTGCATAGCTGATGATATCACAAACATGGGTAAGACAAAGGCAGACCATGGCCACAAACTTCACCTCGTGAAGACAGTAGCATGGTGACAATGATTATTATTTAGTAGCATAATGTGTTAAATTAACATCAGGTAGATAAATGTCTTTGATTCCATTTACTCTGAACATGGAGTTCTTTCCAATCCAGTGAAGGCCAACCTGAGGATATTGAGTATCTAGGAAATTCCCTCAATTTTTTTTAAATTTCCAGACATCATATATTTCAAACATTGTGGACAAGGTATCTTAGTTGAGAGGTTTGCTTAAGAAAGACAGTCTCCATCATGGTAATCAACAGCACGCCTTTAATTCTCTCAGGAAGGTTTTGTCAGTAAAACTAAACTTATTGCAATAACCATGACCTTAGGAAATGTACAATCTTCAAAAGTGACATTTCCCAAAAGATGTAGGCACAAGTCTCTCTTGATTTAAAATAGTGAAGGAAAAGGATAGACCAAATCTAAAAGTTAAAGCTCTAAATTAGAGAAAGGCTAATTTTGACGGTATGAGGCAAGAACTTTCAAAAGCTGATTGGGGGCAGACATTCACAGGTAAAGGGACGGCTGGAATATGGAGAGCCTTCAGAAATGAGATAATAAGAATCCAGAGAAAGTATATTCCTGTCAGGGTGAAAGGGAAGGCTGGTAGGTATAGGGAATGCTGGGTGACTAAAGAAATTGAGGGTTTGGTTAAGAAAAAGAAGGAAGCATATGTAAGATGTAGACAGGATAGATCGAGTGAATCCTTAGAAGAGTATAAAGGCAGTAGGAGTATACTTAAGAGGGAAATCAGGAGGGCAAAAAGGGAACAAGAAATACCTTTGGCAAATAGAATGAAGGAGAATCCAAAGAGTTTTTACAAATATATTAAGGACAAAAGGGTAACTAAGGAGAGAATGGGGCCTCTCAATGATCAGCAAGGCGGACTTTTTCTGGAGCCACAGAAAATGGAGGAAATACTAAATGAGTATTTTCCATCAGTATTTACTGTGGAAAAGGATACGGAAGATATAAACTGTAGTGAAATAGATGGTGGCATCTTGCAAGATGTCCACATTACAGAGGAGGAAGTGCGGGATGTCTTGAAATGGGTAAAGGTGGATAAATCCCCAGGACCTGATCAGGTGTACGCAAGAACTCTGTGGGAAGCTAGAGAAGTGATTGCTGGGCATCTTGTGATATATTTGTATCATCGACAGTCACAGGTGAGGTGCAAGAAGACTGGAGGTTGGCTAATGTAGTGCCACTATTTAAGAAGGGTGGTAAGGACAAGTCAGGGAACTATAGACCAGTGAACCTGACCTCGGTGGTGGGCAAGTTGTTGGAGGGAATCCTGAGGGATAGGATGTACATGTATTTGGAAAGGCTAGGACTGATTAGGGATAGCCAACATGGCTTTGTGCGTGGGAAATCATGTCTCACAAACTTGATTGAGTTTTTTGAGGAAGTAACAAAGAGCATTGTTCAGGGCCGAGTGGTAAATGTGATCTATACGGATTTCAGTAAGGCGTTCGACAAGTTTCCCCAGGGGACACTGGTTAGCAAGGTTAGATCTCATGGAATACAGAGAGAACTAGCCATTTGGATACAGAACTGGCTCAAATGTAGAAGATAGAGGGTAGTGCTGGACCGTTGTTATACAGACTGGAAGCCTGTGACCAGTGGAGTGCCACAAGGATCGGTGCTGGGTCCTCTACTTTTTGTCATTTATAACAATGATTTGGATGCACAAGAGGTACAGTTAGTAAGTTTGCACATGACACCAAAGTTGGAGGTGTAGGGTACAGCAAAGAGGGTTACCTCAGATTACAACAGAATCTTGACCAGATGGGCCAATGGGCTGAGAAGTAGCAGATGGAGTTTAATTCAGATAAATATGAGGTGCTGCGTTTTGGGAAAGCAAATCTTAGCAGGACTTATACATTTAATGGTAAGGTCCAAGGGAGTGTTGCTGATCAAAGAGACCTTGGAGTGCAGGTTCATAGCTCCTTGAAAGTGGAGGCGCAGGTAGATAAGATAGTGAAGAAGCGTTTGGTATGCTTTCCTTTATTGATCAGAGTATTGAGTATAGGAGTTGGGAGGTCATGTTGCGGCTGTACAGGACATTGTTTATGCCACTGTTGGAATATTGCATGCAATTCTGGTCTCCTTCCTATCAGAAAGATTCTGTGAAACTTGAAAGGGTTCAGAAAAGATTTACAAGGATTTTGCCAGGGTTGGAGGATTTGAGCTATAGGGAGAGGCTGAACAGGCTGGGGCTGTTTTCCTGGAGCGTTGGAGGCTGAGAGGTGACCTTATAGAGGTTTATAAAATTATGAGGGGCATGGACAGGATAAATAGGCAAAGTCTTTTCCCTGGGGTCAGAGAGTCCAGAACTAGAGGGCATATGTTTAGGGTGAGAGGGGAATGATATAAAAGAGACCTAAGGGGCAACTTTTTCACACAGAAGGTGGTACGTGTATGGAATGAGCTGCCAGAGGAAGTGGTGGAGGCTGGTACAATTGCAACATTTAAAAGGCATTTGGATGGGTATATGAATAGGAATGGTTTCGAGGAATATGTTGGCAGGTGGGACTTTGTGGCATCTTTAAATACAGGTGAGGTGCCAGTGGACTGGATGGTTGCTCATGCTGTCCCCCTGCGCAAGAAGGGTAGTACGGATATTCCGGATAACTACAAGCCAGTGATTTGACATCGGTGGTGGGAAAGTTGCTGGAGAGAGTACTAAGGGATAGGATGTATTTATATTTTGAAAAGAATGGGCCTTTCAGTGACAGCCAATATGGTTTTATGCAGGGGAGATCATGCCTTACCAACATAGAGTTCTTCAAGGAAATGAGCAAGTTGATAGATGAAGGAAGGGCTGCTGATGTCATATACATGGTCTTTAGTAAGGTGTATGATAAGGTTCGCCATGGTAGATTAATGGAGAAAGTGAAGTCACTTGGTGTGCAGGATGTTCTAGCTAGTTGGATAAAGAACAGGTTGAGCAACAGGAGACAGAGAGTAGTAGTTGAAGGGAGTATCTCGAAATGGAGAAAGGTGACCAGTGGTGTTCCACAGGGGTCAGTGTGGGGGCCACTGTTGTTTGTAATATACGTAAATGATCTGGAAGAGGGCACTGTTGGTATGATTAGCAAGTCTGGAGATAACACAAAGATTGGTGGAGTAGCAGAAAGCATAAGGAACTGTCA
This sequence comes from Hemiscyllium ocellatum, assembly GCF_020745735.1. Lineage (NCBI taxonomy): Eukaryota > Metazoa > Chordata > Chondrichthyes > Orectolobiformes > Hemiscylliidae > Hemiscyllium > Hemiscyllium ocellatum. The sequence goes on from NC_083413.1 coordinate 53,290,429, forward strand.
AAGAATACAGGAGGATATAAATAGACTGGAGAGTTAGGCAGAAAAGTGGCAGATGGATTTCAATCCAGACAAATGTGAGGTGATACATTTAGGCAAGACTAATTCTAGAGCGAATTCTACAATAAATGGAAGAGCCTTGGGAAAAGTTGATGGGCAGAGAAATCTGGAGTGCAGGTCCATTGTATCCTGAAGGTTACTGTGCAGGTGGATAGAGTGGACAACAAGGCATATAGTTTGCTTGCGTTCATTGGATGGGGTATTGAGTATAAGAGCTGGCAAGTCATGTTAAAATTATACAAGTCATTGATTTGGCCACATTTAGAATACTGTGTACAGTTCTGGTCACCACATTACCAAAAGGATGTGGACGCTTTGGAGAGGGTACAGAGAAGGTTTACGAGGAGGTTGCCTGGTATGGAAGGTGCTAGCTATGAAGAGAGGTTAAAGAGGTTAGGTTTATTTTCATTGGAACGCGTTGCCAGCAGAGGTGGCAGAGGCAGGCACAGTAGATTTGTTTAAGATGTGTCTGGACAGATGTATGCATAGGTGGGGAGCAGAGGGATACGGATGCTTAGGAATTGGGTGGCAGGTTTAGAAAGTAGATTTGTATCGGCTCAGTCTTGGAGGGCCGAAGGTCCTGTTCCTGGGCTGTAAACTTTCTTTGTTCTTTCTAGACTGGGTTGGGATATCTGGTCGGCATGGATGGGTTGGACTGAAGGATCTGTTTACATGCTGTACATCTCTATGACTCTAAGTCTATTGCAAGACTTATTTATTTTGGTTTGAGAACTCAACCATCTATGAATGCCAATGATATGGTGTGAAACATTAACTCTTGTAGTTTTCATTGTGATTTTGCACATGCTTATTTGGCAAGAAATTCACCAATGAAATAGATGCAAAAATTATTAGAAATGACTTTCCACAAACTGCTGATGTTGGCAGCATCCACTTGTCAAGGTGCAAGGATATGACTTTAAACTGAAAGCCAGGGATCAGAACGATTGCATCTGACACATCAAACAGGTTACTTAGCCCACACAAAGACCAAGATATGTCTCTCAATCAATATATTGATGTTCTGGGCTGCAAAGGTGAGGATGTTTTGGATTGATCATTTACACTTTGGAACTATTTACACAGGCTCTAGATAATAAGAAACTGCCAAAAATGACAACCCAGAAGAGTGTGACAAAATCATTACCTAGTGATGATCTGTTCATATTAAAGAAGTGTTACAACATGGGGTAAACCCTTCTGCTCAATTTAACCCAGCAACACAGAAAAGATTTATCCCGTGCAGTAATCTGTGAAAATTTGATAGGCCCAGAACTAGTTTAAATAAAAATTAGCAACTTCTTTAAGTATAACAGAGAATAATTAATTCACAACTATTTACAACTCCTTCCTCTAACCTATCTTTAACTTTCTCCTCCACAAAACTAGTCCAATCAAACCCCCGATCAAGATTTACAAAACAGAATTTCTTATCTCAAAACCAGGTAGCTTTCGGTTCTTCTATGTTCTTGTCTTCTTTTGTTCTTCTTGGGAGATTCTGCTTCACAGATTACTGATCGATAAAGGCACCTTGACTAGAGTTATTTTTTGGGCAGTCTCTACATGCTGGCTTGGCAGTTCTCCTCTCAACTGTCCAATTTTCCCTGGTCTTATACCCCCGAAGCATTGAATTGTGCCATTGGCTTTTAAGATTGTCAATATACTCAATTCAAACTTGATTGGAATTTTTTTTGGGGGGGGGGGTATAATTTAAACTAATTCAAATCTGTTTTCCTCTCCAGACAACCAGCAAATTGAGTTGTTTGACTTAGTGTTATATTGTTACCTTATTGAGAACACTTGGTGCTTTGTCCAGGAGTTCTGCTAGCTTCTTACTCTCTTAAAGGTAAGTACACCCATATCTTCATAACAGACATATCTGTAAAGATTTGTTTAATTTAGTCACTACTTATCATGACAAGTCATTTTCAAGAACAAATCTTAATATGGGCAACATGATGGCTCAGTGGTTCTCACTGCTGCCTCACAGTGCCAGGAACCCAGGTTCAATTCTAGCCTCAGGCTGTGTGGAGTTTGCACATTTGTCCCTGTGTTTGTGTGGGTTTCCTCCAGGTGCTCCGTTTTCCTCCCACAATCCAAAGATATGCAGATTAGATGAATTGGTCATGCTAAATTCCCATAGTGTCCAGGGATGTGTAGGTTAGCTGCATTAGTCAGGGGGAAATGTAGAGTAAGAGGGTAGGGAAATGGGTCTAGATGGGATACTCTTCAGAAGTTCAGTGTGGAATTGTTGGGCCGAAGGGCCTGTTTCCATACTGTAGGGATTCTAAGTCTAAGTGAAATATCACAACCATTATATAAAGATGTCATGCCTGTGTCACACTAGGAATGTGGCTATTGAATGCACAAAGTGACAAGTTTATGAATCTGTGCACTGACCAGAGACAAATCAGAATATTCAACAACTCAAGAATGCTTGTGATGCATGCCAAACATATCAAATGCAGCAGAAGGGAAACCTCTTCATTCACATTATGTTCTATCCATTCCTTGGATGAAAATAGCAGTGTGGGGAAGATTATATTTTTGTTGTGAATTAGTTCTCCAAAGTTCTCATTTTTCACCGTCTAAACAATACACTGTATGCAACTGTCACTGACAGGATGAGCACGATTTGAGGATTATTTGGCATATTGGATCAGATATTGTCTGTCAATTGTACACTGGCAAACTGTTTTAAGACTTCTGTACTCAGTGGGGATTGGCACATATCACATCATCAATCCAATGTCCAACCTCAAACAGCATAAAAGAATGCGTGGCAGTAATATATTATTAATAATTAAGTGTTGAGCAACAAAGCATGTTGTTTTTAACATTGCAATGTTGTATTTTTGTGCAACATCAATGGAAAGGGGCTACCATCTACAACACAACTTATGCTAGAACCAATTGTCTAACTATCCGAGACATAGGACTTTCTTCTTCAAAGACAAAGCAAAATGAAAGAGACAGACAACAAATTAATGGTAGAGAATAGCCAAAACTGTGCAAAGAACAGAAAGCGCAAGTTAGAATTTCAAATATTCAGGTACTAGCAAATATTTCAAAAGTATGCAACTAGCCCAGATCATATGAAGTCATCACTGATCACAGTACTACATTGCAAAGGAAAAAAAGCTAGCCCTGACCATTGTAAAGCTCACCAATCATACACTAGGGGACAATGATTGTGTGTTGCTGTCAAACAAGTGCAAAAGAGGACTTGTATCTCTCCTGACAGGTATAAAGTAACTAGACTAGGATAAGTGATCAAAACTGCAAAGCAATAACTTAAAGTTTGAATTGTTAATCTTGGAAACTCTGCTTTTGCTAGTTTATATAATTATGAAATTGATAACGCATGCCTATGTACAACTATGTATATATGTTTGGATTTTCTTTATCGATAAAAAATTTGGGATAATATATTATGTCTCATTGTCATTTGGTCAGTATATAGTACATTGTAGCATGTGACCATAATTCTATTAGATTTAAAATAATAAAGAAAAAAGATAGACCAGATCTAAAAGTTGAAGTTCTAAATTGGAGAAAGGCCAATTTTGACAGCACTAGGCAAGAGCTTTCAAATTGATGGTTTTGTTTAAAAAAAAGAAGGAAGCATATATAAGGTATAGAGAGGAGAGATTGAGTGAATCCTTAGAGTATAAAGGAAGTAGGAGTATACTTAAGAGGGAAACCAGGAGGGCAGAAAGGGGACATGAAATACCTTTGGCAAATAGAATTAAGGAGAATCCAAAGGGTTTTTACAAATATATTAAGGACAAAAGGGTAACTAGGAAGAGAATAGGGCCTCTCAATGATCAGCAAGACGACCTTTGTGTGGAACCACAGAAAAGGGGCGAGATACTAAATGAGTATTTTGCATCGGTATTTACTGTGGAAAAGGATATGGAAGATATAGACTGCAGGGAGATAAATAGTGACATCTTGCAAAATGTCCACATTACAGAGGAGGAAGTGCTGGATGTCTTGAAATGGGTAAAGGTGGATAAATCCCCAGGTCCTGATCAGGTGTACCCAAGAACTCTGTGGGAAGCTAAAGAAGTGATTGCTGGGCCTCTTGCTGAGATATTTGTATCATCGATAGTCACGGGAAGACTGGAGGTTGGCTAATGTGGTGCCAATGTTTAAGAAGGGTGGTAAGGACAAGCCAGGAAACTATAGACCAGTGAGTGTGATGTCGGTGGTGGGCAAGTTGTTGCAGGGAATCCTGGGGGACAGGATGTACATGTATTTGGAAAGGCAAGGACTGAATAGGGAGAGGCAACATGGCTTTGTGCATGGGAAATCATGTCTCACAAACTTGATTAAGGTTTTTGAGGAAGTAACAAAGTGGATTGATCAGGGCAGAGTGGTAGATATTATCTATATGGACTTCAGTAAGACATTCCACAAGGTTCCCCATGGGAGGCTGATGAGCAAGGTTAGATCTCATGGAATATAGGGAGAACTCGCCATTTGGATACAGAACTGACTCAAAGGTAGAAGACAGACAGTGGTGGTGAAGGGTTGTTTTTCAGACTGGAGGCCTGTGACCAGTCAAGTGCCACAAGGATTGATGCTGAGTCCTCTACTTTTTGTCATTTACATAAATGATTTGGATGTGAGCACAAGAGGTACAGTTAGTAAGTTTGCACATGACTCCAAAATTGGAGGTGTAGTGGACAGCGAAGAAGGTTACCTCAGATTACAACAGGATCGTGACCAGATAGGCCAATGGGCTGAGAAGTGGCAGATGGAGTTTAATTCAGAAAAATGTGATGTGCCGCATTTTGGGAAAGCAAGTCTTAGCAGGACTAATACACTTAATGGTAAGGTCCAAGGGAGTGTTGCTGAACAAAGAGACCTTGGAGTGCAGGTTCATAGCTCCTTGGAAGTGGACTCGCAGGTAGATAGGATAGTGAAGAAGGCATTTGGTATGCTTTCCTTTATTGGTCAGAGTATTGAGTACAGGAGTTGAGAGGTCATGTTGCGGCTGTACAGGACATTGTTTAGGCCACTGTTGGAATATTGCATGCAATTCTGGTCTCCTTCCTATCTGAAAGATGCTGTGAAACTTAAAAGGGTTCCGAAAATAATTTACAAGGATGTTGCCAGGGTTGGAGGATTTGAGCTATAGGAAGAGGCTGAATAGGCTAGGGCTGTTTTCCCTGGAGTGTTAGAGGCTGAGGGGTGACCTTATAGAGGTTTACAAAATTTTGAAGGGCACGGATAGGGTAAATAGGCAAAGTCTTTTCCCTGGGGTCAGACAGTCCAGAACTAGAGAGCATAGTTTTATGTTGAGAGGGGAAAGATATAAAAGAGACCTAAGGGGCAACTTTTTCACACAGAGGTTGGTACGTGTATGGAATGAGCTGCCAGAGGAAGTGGTGGAGACTGATACAATTGCAACATTTATGAGACATCTGGATGGGTATATGAATAGAAAGGGTTTGGAGGGATATGGTCTGGGTGCTGGCAGGTGGGACTAAATTGGGTTGGGATATTTGGACGGCATGGACAGATTGGACCGGAGGGTCTGTTTCTATGCTGTACATCTCTATGGTTTTATGATTAAGGCAATAATGATCTCGTACTTCATTTCAACTCAAGTCACTTAAAGTGTGATACAACACTAATGTTGTTCTGTTGTAATCTAATGTTTATTTAGAATTGTAATTGTAATAAATATAATAGTAACTGTGGCAAATGCTTTTTGGATTCTTCAATATGGCAAAAGCCATGTCGGATTTTATGTGATAATGTAAACATTGCTATGTCAACTAAAATGCTTGCTGGAAGCAAAACTCACATCACTTCTATCACAAGTTGTGCATTGCTGTTTCCCAATTGGATTTTCTGTTAGACCCTGTTTTTTGTCCCCTTGCATGGACCTACTGCAGTTATAAAGCTTAAAGCAAAAGTGAAGAGAAAAAACATTGATAAGTGTGGGCGGCACGGTGGCACAGTGGTTAGCACTGCTGCCTCACAGCGCCTGAAGATCCGGGTTCAATTCCCGACTCAGGCGAATGACTGTGTGGAGTTTGCACGTTCTCCCCGTGTCTGCGTGGGTTTCCTCCGGGTGCTCCGGTTTCCTCCCACAGTCCAAAGATGTGCGGGTCAGGTGAATTGGCCATGTTAAATTGCCCGTAGTGTTAGGTAAGGGGTAATGTAGGGGCATGGGTGGGTTTCGCTTCGGCGGGTCGGTGTGGACTTGTTGGGCCGAAGGGCCTGTTTCCACACTGTAAGTCTAATCTAATCTAAGTCAGGAAACTTTGCCAGAGTTCAGGCTGAAGACAAAGTCATCAAATTTACACTTGCTTTGTATGATGGATTGTCTGCAATGTTGAGTATCTTGCTTGAGCAGAAGTTAATTGAGAAGGTGAAGCTAACTCCAGCAGAATGTGCAATTAATCAGTTGCAAATGCGTGCATTTGGGCTCTCAACACCTAATGGTGAGAAGTTTGACTCACTCCTGAAAATGGAGGACTTAATTCTGTAATTTATCTCAGCAGGAAGAATCTGATTTTTCTTTTTCCAATTTAGACATCACATCTACTATTATCCTTGCTATCTTTGGGAGAAAAAGATTTCACCTTTTGCAATTTAAATCCTTCCTTCCTATAAACATTTTCATAAAGCTTTCTGGTGCCCTACCCAATGCCTTCTCGTTCTTCCTAAAATGTGGTGTTCAGTATTGGACATAATGGGTTGAATTTTAAGGGGATGAGGGGTGGGAAGTATTGTCAGACCAACCCTAACTCAAACTTCCAATTAAAACATCATTTGTGAACTGGCAATCTTAAAAACATGCTGCCCCATAGTGGTAACACCGTCAACATCCTAAACCAATAGAAAACAGTATTTTGCCCTTCAGTGAGCGAGTTCCAGCCTTGAGCGCTAACAGGGAATCATACTACCAGCAGCTCTAACAGTCCATCACCTCAGAACTCAACAGTGAGGCTGCTGGATTGTAGGTAGTGCCAAGGATGAAGAGAACAGAGAGAATTAGTTCAGAATTTTGGACACGACAGCTCATGAGTCCCAAGAAGGGACACAGTATTGGTGGGTACAGGGTTTTGGATGCAAAGTGGTGAGATATCAAGCAAAAGACAGTGTATTGGGGAGGTAGCTTTGCACATGCAGAGTACACCCCTCAATGAGGTGCCAGTCTTTCATTTCAGCCTTTTCAACAAATTTGTTTAAAAATGTCTCTCACTCTTACCTGCCTGCTACAGCCACCACATTATGGCATGCACAATCTCATAACCAGATCAATTGACTTATTAATTGCCCATTATGATCTTTTTCAAAATGGCAGCAGCACCATATTACATTCTGCATTATTGGGAAAAATACTGGGATGAGTTAGAAGGCAGTGGGCTAGCCACCTATCCTATTTATGTGCCCCAAATCTCCACGAGCATCTAGCTCAATATTCCAGCTGAGGGTGAGTTAGCATTTCAAAAATGTTTATCATTGATTTGACACTCTACACTTCTGTTTGTAAAGTACAGGATTCAGTATATCTCACTCACTGCTCTCTCTGGGATGCTGCCCTCAGATCTTCAACAATTTGTGCTTGTGCACACCTGAGTCGTTCTGCCCCATAACAATTCTACAATTGTATCCTTTATTTTATGTTGTTTCTTTTTGTTTTTCCTTCCATTATGTAATATCATACTTTTTTTTTCTGCAATATATGTAATCTGCTATTTCTTCATCTGTTCCACCAGGCTGGCTATTTCCTCTTGAAATCTACCACTCTTCTCCCTGCAGATCACATCATTTCCATATTTTGCATCATCTGCAAATATAGAAACTGTACTCAGCAAACCCAAATCTAGGACATCAATATAGATCAAGAAAAGCAATTATATCAACTCCTAAGGAGCCTCATATGTATCCCACTCCAGTCTAAAATACAACTGTTCACTATCTTTCTCTTTCCTATCACTAAGCTATCTTCTTATCCATTCTGACACTGTCCTAATTTATCAAAGATCTCTTGAAAATCCATGTAAACCACATCAACAGAATTACTCTCATCAACCCTTTCTATTATCTCATCAAAAAGCTCCATTAAGCTAATTAAAGACAATTTCTTTTTGCAAATATGTGCTGGCTTTCTTTAATTAATACAAATATATTCAAGTGACAACTTTAGAGATACTGTCAACTGTAAAATATTTCTCAGCTTGAGTTCAATTATGTAGCAGTAACATATTGAACATAAAAAAAATTGCAGAGCTCATGTTCAGAATGGATGAAGCTATATTAATATAATTTGCATGTATACTTTAGTTCAACCACATTTACTTAAAGCTTTTTTTTGGAAAAGGTCAATATTTCTCTAAATCTAATTCAACTGAGGGTGGACCTCTGACCCCACACAGAGTCGTTGGTGAAGAGCTTTCTCTTTCACCCAATTATTATCCTTAATTTAAGGGATAAAGAAGGAAAGAAAGGAAGTTGATTACTTCTGGGGAACAAAGCTTATCCGGTCATACTGTGACTGATGACATTATTCTGCATCACTAACAGCATGTGCCATGCACCAAATTTGTCTGTGGAAGGCTGTTGTACAAAAAGTATATTTATCAAACTAATGTGGTTCTTTTTGGGTAATGGAATGATTTCTTCAACAAAAACATGAAGCCCTGAAATATGTCATCTATCCATTCTGAAAAGACCATGGCCCAGAACATCCAGGCTCTAGATAGTCCAAGACCAAACAAACTTTGAAAACTCCATTTCAGAAACACATGAAAGTATCAAAACACCCCTCTCCTATGAACACCTGAAGTCCATTTTACCCCATCAGACACCTGATCACCACCCTCTCACCTACTTATTTGGCACTTGTACTTCTTCACCTAACTCCAACCTATCTCCTTCATCCACTAACTTGCCGTATTACTGCTTGGCAACACCCCCCACTTCATTTATCTGCTGCCCTACCCTCTCACCTCTGGCCAACTTATCCCTTTATGCATCTACCTGCCACCTTTATTATCTGTCTCATTTATCTTGCTTCTTTACCTCAGTAGTTGTCAAAGAGGTTTTGGGACCTTTAAGCATTTTATTTACTGGAATATGGCAACTAGTGATATTAAAAGTGAGCATAGTTTCCGCAGTGATCCACTCTGGTGATGCCTACATGTTTTGTCAGACTGCATCTGTTGCAATGGTTCCTACATCAGGATTCTGAAAAAAAAACCTAGAAACATAAATGGGAGATACACAGATAGCAAGTACTTTTGATAAGTATTTTTTACTGGAATTATGAGTCCTGAATTAAAACCAGGGATTACCTTACTGTCCTAGTCAGACCATTATAAGTTGTGTAATGGTTGCCTCTTGGACAAGGGCCAACACAGACCATTACTCTCTTTGTATAATGTGCTTCAGCTCTTGGGGAACCCTCAGGCCTCATTGCGCTCAATTGACAATTCACATTCATTCAGAAAATTCTAACATTTATTTTCAACTTAACCTGCAATATCTCTATGGAAAAGGTTAAAAATCACAAAACTCCAGGTTATAATCCAACAGGTTTATTTGGAAGCACTAGGTTTCTGAGTGTTGCTCCTTCATCAGGTAACTAGTGTTTCCAAATAAACCTGTTGGACTATAACCTGGTGTTGTGTGATTTTTAACTTTGCCCACCCCAGTCCAACACCTCCACTTCTGTGGAAAAGATTATCTGCAGGTTACTGTGAATAACTTAATGCAGCATTTTACAACACTCTTTAACAGAAATTAAATTCTGGAAGTTGGTTTCAGAAATTATTGTTCACTTACCTCCTGAAGTCAGGCCTCATTCTGAATAATGGGCCTTTTCTTAGCTTTTTATCATTCATCATGGCTGGTCATTAGGGTAAGCTGTTGGCAGGGTCGTGAATGACGCTCTTGATTCAATCATAAGTGTCCTGTGTCATGGCTGGAATAATTTTCCAGAAAAGCCTGCCATACCTATATTTCTCGATGAATAGAGAGTACAGATGTCTACTTAAAACCACATGCTGCCAATCACTAGCTTGAGAAAATTTGAGTCAATTATATTTTTAATTACGTTTTGTAATGAATATGTAATCTTATGAAACAAAAGCAACTGAAATTCAATTGTCTGTCAGAGCAAAAGCAATAGCATTAGACACAATAATACAAGTTGAATTAATCATTTACCAACATAGGAATAGAGAAAGAAAAAGATGCAAGCCACTGAATGCTGATGAATACTACACCAACTTTGTAGAGTTTCATTTTGAATTTGTCTTTTGTTCTCATTCTTCTGCTCTTTAATGGTTTCATGGGATATTCTTTTCCACAAACATCTAACACACTTGCGTTGCTCACCTTAGAGAGGGTAAAAAAGAATAAATTTAAAATCAAAGTACTGTTGGCATCCTGTTTAAGAGGCTGCAATGGCTTTCTGCTGTTTAATGCAAATAGCCACAAGTAATGCAGCCTCCAGCTGACTCAATTTAATTACAGGTTCCCCATTCGTATGCTACTTGAGCACAGCTAAGAAAATTGCAATTCTTTTCTTATTCATGAGGTTTTTATTAATCAGAGGCATTTCACACTTACAGCCTCTTTAATTAATCCTTCCATTTCTGACGCAAGCATAACTTATAATGTGCTGCAGTGATAATGGTCCGAGGTTTTCTGAGTGAACTCAATAGGTTTTCTGTTAGCCAGTGAATTATGACAAATTTACAATGATCTAGAGCTGAGTTTTTATGTTTTAAAAAGCAGGAAAACAAAATCATTTCCTGAGTGAGATGAAATTTAAAATGAATTATACTTTTGCTGTTCTATTTATTTTATAGTGTATATCTCCAAGCTCCATGTATCTTCCCGTTAATAAGTGAATAAAGCAAGGTTGAGATATTTTTTATGACTTCCAGCATTGACATTCTCTGATAAATAGAGGAGACATGCATACTTTAAAACAAATATAGCCCACAATTGCATTTTTTCTGTGAATAATAGACATCCTATTGCATTTTAATACTTCAACACTGCTAAATTCATTTAATGAGTGACTACTGGGTTTTACTAGCAGTCATATCAGAAGCTCCCACCCATTTGAAGTGAGGCATGGATCATTTAACTGTTCTAATATCTGGGGTATTTTGACATTTTTATTTATAATATTACCACCTTAGGCACACATGTTTATAAAATGAGGACTGATTTAGTTGTACTGAAACAGAAAAGTTAACCAGTTCATTAAAAAAAAACAGTTCCAGAAGCAATATACCTTATGAATGTTAATTATGCAGAATAATGCTGAAATACTTAATTGCAATCATTAATCTGTTTAAAGCAACAATCTGCACGACAAATTGCAAATCAAAATTAGAACTGTTAACCTAATAGTCATTGGTATAGTAATGGTGGTTCTTGGCTAGGCAATTTCTGTAAAATGCTGTATAATATCTTGGATTTGTTTGGTTTTGTTGTTTCTTCTGTCTTCCCGCCTTTTAATTCCATCCTTTCTCTATTGCCTCTTGTGCAGCTCTATTTCATAGCTTTATCCAATCTTCTATACTTTTTGTCGCCTTCTAGTCTTTGCTTAGTATTCTTTTCCTGGTCTTGCTTGCTGTTTGCTAGTTTTTTTTCATCAATCGGCTTCCATATGGGGTCAGTAATCCATTGATCTTTGGCCAAGTGGCAATATCACCTGCAAAATCCAGGACCATCAATTGATTTCTTACCTCTGCCCCAAAGTGCTTTCTAAACTCTCATTAATACTTCTTTTGAAGCTCTCTGCGTTCTTCAAAGTTATCTGATCTCATAATTATGTCAAATCTGTTGAAGAGGGTCATCTGGACACTTTTCAGTACTTCGTTGTTGTTGTCTTCAAATTCTTGCAACATACAAGATGATAACACCTCAACAAGTTCAGGCACCTTGAAGGGATATCCTTGACCTATTACTGATGCACGTATAGTCAATCTTGTTCAGCATGTTACCATCCAGGAACTTTCATGCATTTGAATGAATGCCCATGTGCTTGAAGAAGGTATTCCCAATGCTGGGTTTACAGCTATTGTAGGAGGCCTGCAGATGCTTGCCATTTGTGGTCAGCACACCAGCTTACCAATGGGGGCACAATCTGTTCAGTACTCGCTAGTGGCCATCAGCTTAGCTGAGATCAGTCATCAGTTTCTTAATAACGTAGCTGTTTACCTCATCCGGCATGTGTTGTAATTGGTGGTAAATTTCATAGGTTCTCCTTGCCAAGTCTTCCTTAGTTGGTTGTAAACTTACATGACAGTAACATTGGTATGCCCTTTGATATCTGGTAATGGTGATTAAATAGTTTACTAACTTCTTCAGATTCATTTTTCTGCTTGGATATTGATGTCACCATTTGGAAGGCCATATGCAGACTTTAGCATCCTACACCAAGTCTATTGATTGATGATCCTGGATTTCACAGATGATACCCCATTTCAGTCAAAGAATTGCAGGTTCCAAGACAAGGCCGCCAGTTAATGGTAACAGGGTTGATCAGTACATTACTGTGAAAATACCAAGACAGTGAAGATTGGATAACAATAAGTTACTCCAATCACCAACAGGCAACAGAACACCAAGAAAGTCAACAATTTTCCCTACCTCGAAATTTGAATTCAATTTTTAAAAATCCAGAATTAAGAAGCTGGCCTGATGGTGACCATATAGCAGTGTTGATTGCCACAAAAAAAAGCTCACTAATGTCCTTTAGGGAATCTGTTATCCATACTTGCTCTGGCCTACATGTGGCTCCAGACCCATACAATATGAGTGACTCTTTACTGCCTTCTGGGCTATTGGGTATCTGCAAATAAAGGCTGACTTACCCACCAACATAAACATTTCACAAAAAAAAAATTTTTAAAAGTACAGGTCAAAAAGGGAAGACTTGCCAAAGTTCATTTAAGGAACATTTTCAAGAATACAGTAATGCTGTAATTTGATTTAAATACACTGTTAAGAGCTGGTGACACAGTCTATCTGCCTATATTTTCTCCAGTCAAAAACATTTGGCACAGAGGGATGAATTTTCCTGCAGGCATTGAAATCCCAACATTGGGATAAATGTCCTGAGACTGTGCCTGTGAGTTATTTGACTGGTTTGGTAATTATACCAAAAGCAGCCTCCTAACTCCTATCTTTGCCTCGAACATCCAAGTATAGATTATAGATGGGTTTCTGATGCCCATTGCAGAGGTCAGCATTCGTAATGATTGCAGTAGACCCTGAGACATAAACATCTGAATTGAAACAGAAATATTGAGGCTACGGGTGGAAGAGCTCATCAATTGAAGAGGATAGTCACATGATTATTGGGGATCAGAACAACATCCTACCTGCAAATGCTTTTGTGGACCATGACTCCGATGGAAGCCCACACTGCCACAGGAAACTGTCTCTTTGAAGACAGTAACTTCTGCAGGTGTTTGTAAGGGGGACGGGAGGGAGTGGAGATGGGGTTGTAATTAGGTAACAATTTTAAAAGCTACTTTGGATCAGCCACCTACTGCACACACCACCTCACTCTTCTTTCAATTGTTATTAAAACTCAGTTGGAGTGTAAAATGGATAGACAATCTTACATGGACAACTTTCTGCAAAGTTTAAAGTTTTGCCCAGTGAGGTTACATCAAAATTAAAATATATAAACAATTGGAATACTTTTGATTTGATTATTTCCTTTCTGTGGGTCAATATGTAGGTGAAAATGTTTAATTACGTTTCATGCTTGGGGATGCAATGAATGTGCTATAGAACGCCAACATTAACCTTTTGCATTTGCAATGGTGTTGTTGTGATATAATGGAGCTATAGTTTGATAACCAATCACACTATGGCTATAATAATATTGCACATGTTTCTAATGAGAGACGCAGTAATTTGTCTCTTAGATTTATATATGGATTGCAAATATATTGTTATGAAGATGTTTTAAATATTACTTGGAGGATTTAAGTTTTGAATGATTGAGGAATTTATTTCAGGTTTTGTGGGCATACCTAGAATGGTTTCTTTAAAAGTGATAATTGGAAGTTCACTGTGAGCATTGGACTTTATCTTCTCGAAGTCACATGATTTGTGATAGCTGCTTGCCTTGCTGTAGATCTGCTGTGACTAGAGTTCTTATTTTTCTGGCTGAACTAGAGGGAAGACTGCTGAGGAAAAACTGAGTTGGAGGAAATCTTGCTATGCACAGCTGTGCAGCTGATTTCTCCCATTTCCGAAAAGAAAACCCTTTACATCAGTTCAGGGTGAAACCAGTTGTTCTTTTGAAAGAATATCTCAAGTTGTGTCTATCAGGGATGACAGTGCATGATTAATGAATTGACCACATATATTAAACATCATAGCAACAGACTTGAGAGTGTGCTACTCATTATATTTTGCATTCAAGAATAACCAACTACCTAAAATGTTTTGTTTTTGTCCGAAAACAACCTTTGCAAAGAAATTCGTTCCTGTTTTCCATCTTTCTGAGGTGTGAGTGTTTTGGGGATATTTGTAAGGATAAATACTTGTATGTCTAAAATTATTGACTGTACGTGATATTCAATGAAGATGCAAATAATTGGTAAAGTTTTGTTTGATATAAATCCATAATGGTGTTTATTGAGAAACTTGCTTGATAGTTATTGTTTGTTTAAAGTCTGGTGCCAATAAGGTACTTAATTGGTCAGTTTTGTAACTGTCAAAGATGGTTATGTCTTATTTCGTAGCACAGGAAGTAGTGGGAGAGCAAATACATTCCTACAGGTTTGGTCATAACAGTATTTATTTCATCACTGAAATATTGACAAGAGTTCTGGCACTTTGTAGATGGCCTATTCCATTGTATCTCCACATACAGATAGCACATCATCCATATTCTACTCAGGAAGATTATAAACTATATCATGCATTGATGTTCTTCCAGACTGGTGGAAATAGAAACAATGTGTGCAACCATTGTACCTGCCAAATGGCATCCAGAATGAAGTTTTAAAAAAACCTTTACTTTCATCTAACTTCACTTGTCTGTGACCATCCTTCCAATCTTGCCTTGACAAATTGCTGCAACCAGAGCAACATCTTCCCCGCATCTAATCTGTCTAGCCCCTTTAGAATTCTACATGGATCAGTCAGATACCTTTCATTCTAATAAAATCTAATGCATACAGACCCAGTTGAACCAATCGTTCCTCATATGGCAGTCTTACACTTAACCCTCACCTGTCCTGGTATCAGCCAAGTGAACCTTTGCTGCATTCTCTCTATGGCAAGTATTTCCTCTGAGGTAGGAAGACCTAAACCTTCCACAATACTCCTGGCACAGTCTTATCAAAGCCCTGAACAACTGCAGTAAGACTCCTTATTCTGAACTCAAATCTTCTTGCAAAGCAGCCCAATGTGCCATTTCCCTTCCAAATTCCTTGCCACATCTGCATGTTTATCTTCACTGACTGGTGTTCAAGGACACCCATATCCCTTTGTGCATCCATATTTTTCTATAAAGCACCATTTAAATAATGCTCTACTCTTCTGTTTTTCATAAATGCATAACTTCACATCGGTGCACATTATACAGACTCTTGCACACACTTACCTTGTTTAGATCATCTGAAAGCTTCCTAACATCCTCCTCACCACCCACAATCTCATCTAGTTTATATCATCAGCAAACTTCGAGAAATTGTGATAAGTTTCCTCTTCCAAGTCATTAAATTATGTTGTGAATAGTTGGTATCCAGGAACTGACCCCTGAATACACCACGAGTTGCAACCTGCCCCCTGGAAAAAGATCAATTTATTCCTACTCTGTTTCTAACCTAATAACCGATTCTCAATCCATGTCAGGAGAACACCACTAATCCTGGTATTCTATAATTATGCCCTCAAGTCTCTTATGTAGCACCTTATCAAAAGTGTTCATGAAATTCAGAATACACTGCATCCACAGCTTTTCATATATTCCTTCTACTAGGAATTACATTCTCAAACAATTTAGTTAAGTGTGACTTTCTTTGTATAAACCTGTGCTGACTTTGTCTAATCCCACATTCTGTTATAATGCTTTTTTATATTAGACTTGAGAATTCTCCTTTGGATATACACATATCTTCACCTTTCTAGTTTTTCTTAATCCCCACCATGCTGGTAATCCAGTCTGTGTATTGCCACTTTCTTCATTAATCCTTTCTTTTTCAACTTCTCCATTCTGAAAGACAAGATGAGGTTTTTGTTTAGCAGTTTTTTTTCAACTACATTAAAGCATGCCATTTGGAAGGTACAGCTGGTAGCACATACTGTTTTCTATTTCCACCACTCTGGAAGACCATCAATGCAGACAGCATGAGATAGTTTATAATCTTTCTGAGGACATTACCAGCTGGTAATGTCTCAGAAAATGCTAAATTGGTAACACAGTCTTATCTACTTCAGAGGGATATTCACCAGGATGACATCAGGACTTGCAAAAACATATTTGCAATCTGTTTTTTAGGATGTGTTCAGTATTTAATAGTTAATAGTCTTTCAAACACTGCAACTCCTTTTTGGTATGTTTAAGGTTATCAGTTAAAGCTTTCAACTTGTTTCAGATCAGACGAATGGGTTTTAATGTCTATTATCTGCAACTGCAGATCTTCATTCACACCATTGTGCTGGGCTGCCCTCTTGGCAGGAATATCATTCCATCATTTAACTTGAACTTTATCTTTGGATTCATTTTCTGGTCCTAATCTTTAGCCACTTCACACAGGGTTGCGAAACGCATGACGTCGTAAGTAGTACTAGTGTCTATCTCACAGTCCACATCGATATTAACAGTCATGAACTTTATCACCTTGAGATTGGATGTGCTACAGAGTGATTTGTCAGAATCACCATCTGACATTTCTCCTGGAGTCACCCTTTTAGCATCATTATACTTCTTTTCAGAAAAAACATCTGGGCACAATGCGATTCAGTTTCCTCTTGTTACAGTGCTGCTTCCTCCAAATTGCAAATATATCTTTTTGTTTTGTGAGGTGTTCTCTATAATGCTTATATTTTCTCCTCCGATCTTGATCTATCCCTTGGCCTTTCTATGCATATTTCTCCCTTATTTCCATTGTATTGTTCTTATTAGGCATTGACTGTTAAGTAAAATGCAAAGTCATGTTTGTTCTCCCATTAATATTTTCTAGATGATGATTGATATGTGAAAACTTTTACAGCTGTCAGTAGATTCCTTAATAATAAGTTTATTTTCTCACAACAGATGAATTCTCATGACGGGGGACTTATATTTAAGACAATTACACTTCTGATCAGATCACCTTTCTTTTATCAAAACTCTTATTGCAGAGATATATAGCTCAATACTGTCCCTCTCCTCCTGAACTCTGATATGAAACACCTACCTTCAGAAATAACATTCATTGAAAGTTCAAAATGCATCTTTCAAGTCCTTCAAAACCTATGCAATCTGGCTCATCTATTCCTCAATGAGTGTAAGTATGCAATGCAGCATGTTGCACTGTCTCCCCAGTACCAGTGACAAAGTTGCAAAACTTATATCTGCTTTTTCCTTTTATACTCTGTGGATACCTCAGAATTTTCACACTGAGATTGGAAGAAGTTCCAATTCTCTCTCAAATCACCTATCATCTCATGGGAAGACTCAAAGCCATACTGACTAACTCAGTTGTACAAATTTACATACAGAACTTTATAAAATGTTCTCAGATATCTCTTTCAGTGAGTCACTCTCGTGTCTCTCAAAATCCACATAAATCCTTCCACTGACATCAAATGGAGTCTTCATTCCTCCATAGGTCACATAGAAAGTCATAGAGTACAAATGTATTTCTCCAGATTCAATCCGCAGTTTTAGTCGGAGGCCTCAACAGGGGTACATTGACAGCTTTTCAATCACTTCCAAATCATTTTCAATCAGGGAGAGCTTGTTTTTTCACTTTTATGCTTGTCAATAGCTTCCTTAAGAATAAGTTTTTTTTTTCTCACAGCAGAAGTACACTCATGACAGACAGGGAGACAAGTGGAAATATACTACTCAGAAGAAGCCAGAAAGTTTTGTTTTATTGAGGTTTCTTTGTGAAAAGGAAGAACAGGACTGTCTCCCAAAAGGTCTTGGCCCTCAGTATTTGTCACTTCCATGATCCCCTCAACCCTGATCCATTCCCTACTCAACCTCCATTTTACTTCTTACCTGACTATCAGGGCCTGAATCGGCAGATGTCTAGAATTAGATCCCTGCTTGTTCCCTCCTATTAGACTACTTGTATAATAGGCTGGCTTTGACAGGACATCAATAAAAGTTATGATAATGAATTCCTGATATTAAGACTTTCTGCCATTCATGCTGAGTAACTTACTTAGAAATCTTCTGTTATTTTCTGAATAGAAGAAGGCCACCTTCCTTAACAACCTTCTGTATTAAAACCACCATTTCTGTAATGATAAACTGAGAGTTTCTTACACATTGATATGCTCTTGAATTGCCATGGAGAGTTGTTGCAGTCAAAGTGCACTCCCCTTTTAATGGCATTTACTGCCTTCACATTCCTTCAAGAATGTGTGAACCAGATGCCCCAACTCCTTACCCTAATTTCCATGGATGACACTAAACTGGCTGCATGAATAGCACTGGCTGATCACCTAATTTAGTTTAATTAATGAATTTGAAGTCATCTTTGCAGTCACATATCAGGTTCCAATGAAACAACTATGCTGTGCACAATTATGCACTTAAAGCACTTATTGGCTATCTGTCTCTGTTACAGAGATACAGCTCACAATTCACTTCTACATTTGTCAGAAGTATTTTTAAGTATTTATGATTAGCAGCAGATGCCCTGTTGGGTAACAGTGAATCAGGACATATGTGAAAATTGTAATTGTTCTCTGAAGCATAACAAGAAATACATCAGCTTAATACTTAAAAGGGATTCACAAACATTTTCATTCATTTGATAGTTAATCGGAATTAACTTTCCACAGCTATGTACAAGTAAACGTATTTATGCTTTTTTATATTAACACAATATTTCCTATGTTTTGTGCTGCAAAACTAGTCACCTGGGATCACTATTAACTGCACTATTAACTGTGTTATAACAGCCAAGTGAAATTAAAATAGCAACAAGTTATAGTTGTTGCCATAATAACAGAAGCACTGATGTAAGCAAATATTACTAATATTTTACTAACAGTCACAATTACCTTGTATATTTATCCTCCTTTTATATAAAAAAGTACATAATCAAACCAGAAATAAGCAAATAAATATTTTAATTAAATTAGAAAAACAGAAAAAAAATCAGCATCAAAGAGTGTGGCACTGGAAAAGCACAGCCGGACAGTTGGCATCCGAGAAGCAAGTGAGTCAACGTTTCGGGCATAAGCCTTTCATCAGTGCTTATGACCGAAACGTCAATTCTCCTGCTCCTCAGATGCTGCCTGACCGGCTGCGCTTTTCCAGCACCACACTCTGACTCTGACTCTGAATTCCAGCATCTGCAGTCCTCACTTTCCCCTATAAAATATCAGCATCACTATTAACAAAGCATCAGTTTTCTAGAAGCTTAATATTGCCATTTGAAAGAGGCACTAGGTACTTTATCTTCAATGTTTCACTAAAGAGCTACTGCTGAATTTATCACTAATCTTGATTAATCACTAATCATGAGCAGGAGATCAGTAAAAAGCAGTGCAACTTCGTGTAGCTCGGAGGTTATTTGATGAAGCTACGAAGAAGCAGGTATGAATTCTCAATCTGGCACAATCACATGGATGAGCTTTGCATGAGGATGGATGCAGTGAGTGGTAAAGGATGTGTTGAGCACAGGGTTTTGCCCTGTGCAAGAATGGGGAGATATCATCAGGCAGCCTCAATACTATGTATGCCTTAGACTCTATTTCTATCAAATGGGAATGTGTAACAAATCTTCCATCAAAGGGTAAAATTACACAATTGATTGCATCATTGTCATATTTTAAGTAACTAAACGATAAGGAGGGAGGTCAATAGGATGGTGCCTAGGAAGCAAAATTGGAGTATAAGTTAGGGAAAAAGAATACAGGCCAGGGAGCGGGCAAGATTTTCCTAGCTCCACAGTTGAGTAGGTACATTTCAAACTCTTAACTCGTTAATAATGAATTTCTTTCTGAGTGCATTTGATATTGGCTGCCACAAGCAAACCCAATCTTGCTATGAGGACTTCAAAACAAAAATTGGGTCTTTTATTTGCATTTTCTCAAGTCTTCAAAAGTATTACAATGTATATATAGCACAAACAATGTCATCCACCCTCAAATCTCTATGTCAGTGATTTTTTTTGTTCATTTCGGGATTATGGGCATCCCCAGTTACACTTGTGAAGATGTTGGTGGGCTGCCTTCTTAAACTGCTGAAATCCATTTGGTGTAGGTAGGGCCACAATGCTGTTAGGGAGGGATTTCCAATACTTTGACCCAGCGACACTGAAGGAACTGTGATATATTTCTAAGTCAGGAAAAGAAGTGGCTTCGAAAGGAACTTGGAGTTGAAGGTGTTCCCATGTACCTACCATTTTTGATCTTCTAGATGGTAATGGTTGTTAATTTGGAAAGTACTATCTAAAGAGCCTTGGTGAATTTCTGCACTGCATTTTGTAGATGGTATATGGTGCTGCTTCGGAGTGTCGGTAGTGGAAGAGTGGAGATTTATGGCTTCTTGAATGCTATTGTTAAATGCACCTATCCAGGCAAGTGAGGAGTATTTCATCAAATTCCTTACTTATGCCTTGTAGATGGTGGACAATTTCGGTGAGTCAAGAGGTAAGTTACTTACTGCAGGATTTCTAGCCCCTTACCTGTTTTTGAAGCCATGGTATTTATATGGATAGTCCAGTTTAGCTTTTGGACAATGGTAACCCCCAGGATGTTGACTGTGGGCAAGTTAATTATAGGAATATCAATGCGCAATGGTTAGATTATTATTAGAGGTAGTCATTGCTTGGCACACATGTGGCATGAATATCACTTGCCATTTAACACCAAATCTGCATATTTTCCAGGTTTTACCATTTTGGGGTTTTATTATAAAGGGGAAAGGGCAAAAAAACCCCAATAATTAATTAAAACTGAAACACCCAGAGAAGCTTGCCTTGCCTTTATAATCTGTTAAAATAGTGGTTAAATTAAAGAAAATTCCTGATACTCACTTTATAAGCAATAAGGAAAAATAAATTGATTTAATCTTAACAGTGCATAAATTAACAGAGTAACTAACACACCAAACAATTAGAACATAGAACATAGAACAGTACAGCACAGAACAGGCCCGTCAGCCCATGATGTTGTCCCGACCACTGATACTCATGTATGCACCCTCAAATTTCTGTGACCATATGCATGTCCAGTAGTTTCGTAAATGTCCCCAATGACCTTGCTTCCACAACTGCTGCTGGCAACGCATTCCATGCTCTCACAACTCTGTGTAAAGAACCCGCCTCTGACATCCCCTCTATACTTTCCTCCAACCAGCTTAAAACTATGACCCCTCGTATTAGTCATTTCTGCCCTGGGAAATAGTCTCTGGTTATCAACTCTATCTATGCCTCTCATTATCTTGTATACCTCAATTAGGTCCCCTCTCCTCCTCCTTTTCTCCAGTGAAAAAGGGCCGAGCTCAGTCAACCTCTCTTCATAATAAGCCCTCCAGTCCAGGCAGAATCCTAGTAAACCTCCTCTGAACCCTTTCCAAAGCACCCACATCTTTCCTATAATAGGGCGACCAGAACTGGATGCAGTATTTCAAGTGCAGTCTAACCAAAGTTTTATAGAGCTGCAACAAGATCTCACGACTCTTAAACTGAATCCCCCTGTTAACGAAAGCCAAAACACCATATGCTTTTTTAACAACCCTGTCCACTTGGGTGGCCATTTTAAGGGATCTATGTACCTGCACACCAAGATCCCTCTGTTCCTCCACACTGCCAAGAATCATATCCTCAATCCTGTACTCAGCTTTCAAACTCGACCTTCTAAAATGCATCACCTTGCATTTCTCCAGGTTGAACTCCATCTGCCACCTCTCAGCCCATCTCTGCATCCTGTCAATGTCCCGCTGCAGCCTACAACAGCCCTCTATACTGTCAATGACACCTCCAACCTTTGTGTCATCTGCAAACTTGCTGACCCATCCTTCAATCCCCTCATCTAAGTCATTAATAAAAATTACAAACAGTACAGGCCCAAGGACTGAGCCCTGTGGAACACCAATCACCACAGACTTCCGGGCAGAATATTTTCCTTCTACTACCACTCGCTGTCTTCTGTTGGCCAGCCAATTCTGTATCCAGACAGCTAAGTTCCCCTGTATCCCATTCCTCCTGACCTTCTGAATGAGCCTACCATGGGAAACCTTATCAAATGCCTTGATGAAGTCCATATACACCACACCCACAGCTCGATCCTCATCAACTTTTCTAGTCACATCCTCAAAGAACTCGATAAGGTTTGTGAGGCATGACCTGCCCCTCACAAAACCGTGTTGGCTGCAATAAATAAAGCCATGCTCTTCCAGATGGTCATAAATCCTATCCCTCAGAATCCATTCTAACACCTTGCAGATGACAGATGTGAGACTGACTGGTCTGTAATTGCCAAGGATTTCCCTATTTCCTTTCTTGAAGAGAGGAATTACATTTGCCTCTCTCCAGTTCTCAGGTACAACTCCAGTGGAGAGCAAGGATGCAAAGATCTTCGCAAGTGGCAAAGCAATTGAATTTCTCATTTCCCAAAGCAGCCGAGGACAAATCTGGTCTGGGCCTGGCGACTTGTCAATCTTAATGTTTGACAAAATTTTCAGCACATCAGCTTCCTTTATCTCTATCCATTCCAGCATGCACACCTGCTCTTCAAAGGTTTCATTTACTACAAAGTTCATTTCTTTTGTAAAGACAGAAGCAAAAAACTCATTTAGGGCTTCCCCTACCTCCTCAGACTCCACACACAAATTCCCTATGTTATTCCTGATCCGCCCTACTCTTTCTTTGACCATTCTCTTATTCCTCACATAAGTGTAAAATGCCTTTGTGTTCTCCCTAATCTGTTCTGCCAAGCCTCTCTTGTGCCCCCTTCTGGCTCTCCTCCGACCATTTTTGAGTTCCTTCCTCGCCTGTCTGTAATCCTCTAGAGCTGAGCTTGACCCTAGCTTCCTCCACCTTATGTAAGCTACCTTATTCCTTTACCTTTTCTCCTAACCACAAACTGTTCCCTAACCAAACAAAATTCTACTGGTTTGCTGTTCCAATAAACACAGGTCCCACTTATATAAAGGGCTGAAAATGAGTTGCTGGAAAAGCGCAGGATGTCAGGCAGCGTCCAAGGAGCAGGAGAATTGATGTTTCGGGCATGAGCATTTGTCAGGAATGAGGAAAGTGTGCCAAGCAGGCTAAGATAAAAGGTTGGAGAGGTGTTGGAAATGGGATAGGTGGAAGCAGGCTAAGGTGACGGTGATATGGTGAGGGTGATAGGCCGGAGTGGGGATGGGGGCGGAGAGGTTAGGAAGGTAGTGCTGAGTTTGAGGGTTGGGACTGAGACAAGGTAGGGGGGAGGGGAAATGAGGAAACTGGAGAAATCTGAGTTCGTCCCTTGTGGTTGGAGGGCTCCTAGGCGGAAGATGAGGCGCTCTTCCTCCAGCCATCGTGTTGCTATGGTCTGGCGATGGAGGAGTCCAAGGACCTGCATGTCCTTGGTGGAGTGGGAGGGGGAGTTGAAGTGTTGAGCTACGGGATGGTTGGGTTGGTTGGTCCGGGTGTCCCAGAGGTGTTCTCTGAAATGTTCTGCAAGTAGGCGGCCTGTCTCCCCAATATAGAGGAGGCCACATCGGGTGCAGCGGATGCAGTAAATGATGTGTGTGGAGATGCAGGTGAATTTGTGGCGGATATGGAAGGATCCCTTGGGTCCTTGGAGGGAAGTAAGGGAGGAGGTGTGGGCACAAGTTTTGCATTTCTTGCGGTTGCAGGGGAAGGTGCTGGGAGTGGAGGTTGGGTTGGTTGGGGGTGTGGACCTGATGAGGGTGTCACAGAGGGAGCGGCCTTTTTGGAATGCTGATAGGGGAGGGTAGGAGAATATATCCCTGGTGGTGGGGTCCGTTTGGAGGTGGCGGAAATGACGACGGATGATACGATGTATATGGAGGTTGGTGGGGTGGTAGGTAAGGACCAGTGGGGTCCTGTCCTGGTGGTGACTGAAGGGGCGGGGCTCAAGGGCAGAGGAGCAGGAAGTGGAGGAGATGCGGTGGAGAGCATCGTCAACCACATCTGGGGGGAAATTGTGGTCTTTAAGAAAGAGGCCATCTGGGTTGTTCAATATTAGAATTGGTCCTCCTGGGAGCAGATGCAGCGGAGATGAAGGAATTAGGATTATGGGATGGGATGGCGTTTTTACAGGGGGCAGGGTGGGAGGAGGTGTAGTCTCAGTAGCTGTGGGAGTCAGTCAGTTTATAGTAAATGTCCATGTGGATTCGGTCACCCGAGATAGAAATGGAGAGGTCTAGGAAGGGGAGGGAGGAGTCTGAGACGGTCCAAGTAAATTTGAGGTCGGGGTGGAAGGTGTTAGTAAAGTGGATGAACTGTTCAACCTCCTCGTGGGAGCACGAGGCAGCGCCGATACAGACATCGATGTAGCGGAGGAAAAGGTGGGGGGTGGTGCCAGTGTAGCTGCAGAAGATGGACTGTTCCACATATCCTACGAAGAGGCAGGCATAGCTGGGGCCCATGTGGGTTCCCATGGCAACTCCTTTGGTTTGGAGGAAGTGGGAGGATTGGAAAGAGAAATTGTTCAGAGTGAGGTCCAGTTCAGTCAGTCGAAGGAGAGTGTCAGTGGAAGGGTACTGGTTGGTACGGTGGGAAAGGAAGAAGTGGAGGGTTTTGAGTCCTTCCTGATGGGGGATGGAGATGTACAGGGACTGGATGTCCATGATGAAGATAAGGCGTTGGGGACTAGGGAAGCGAAAATCATGGAGGAGGTGGAGGGCATGGGTGGTGTCCCGAACGTAGGTGGAGGAGTTCTTGGACTAAGGGGGACAGGACCATGTCGAGGTATGCAGAGATGAGTTCTGTGGGGCAGGAGCAGGCTGAGACAATGGGTCGGCTGGGGCAGTCAGGTTTGTAGATTTTGGGCAGGAGGTAGAAACGGGCGGTGCGGGGTTGTGGGACTATGAGGTTGGAGGCGGTGGATGGGCAATCCCCTGAGGAGATGAGGTTATGGATGGTCTGGGAGAATATGGTTTGATGGTGGGAGGTGGGGTCATGGTCAAGGGGGGCAGTAGGGGGAGGTGTCCGCGAGCTGGTGTTTAGCCTCAGCAGTGTAAAGATTGGTGCGCCAAACTACCACTGCGCCTCCCTTGTCTGCCGGTTTGATAGTGAGGTTGGGATTGGAATGGAGGGAGTGGAGGGCTGCAGGTTCCGAGGGTGAGAGGCTGGAGTGGGTGAGAGGGGTGGAGAGGTTGAGGCGGTTAATGTCGCGGCGGCAGTTGGCTATGAAGAGATTGAGGGCAGGTAAGAGGCCAGCACGGGGTGTCCAGGTGGATGGAGTGTGTTGGAGGCGGGAGAAGGGGTCGTCAGAGGGTGGGCGAGAATCCTGGTTGAAGAAGTAGACGCGGAGGTGAAGGCGGTGGAAGAATTGTTCGATGTCTCGCCGCGTGTTGAACTCGTCAATCCGAGAGCGTAGGGGAATGAAAATGAGGCCTTTGCCGAGGACTGATCTTTCATCCTCAGAGAGGTGTAGTTCTGGAGGGATGTTGAAAACACGGCAGAGCTGGGAGCTAGGACCTGGTGTGGGGCTGTAGCTGGGAGTGGGGGCGGGATTAAGCATGAGGGCGGGGATGGAGATCGGAGCAGGGGTGGGGTTCGGCGTACGGACAGAGATCGACGTGGGGGTGGAGACCCACTTATATAAACCCAATAAGAAAAAATAAATTAAAACTTAGTCTCTCAAAGTCTACACAGAATGTGTCTTCCAGAATGCTCTGTCTTCTCCTCTGTCTCTTCAGTCATATATGCTTTTCTCCTGCTGTTTCCATTTCACAAACACCTTTGTTCTGCTTATCCTGCTGCCAAGGGATGTTTTCTCTATGAATTATTCTGTGAGGACTTTTAGCCAGAAGTGGCATGAACATAGAACATAGAACATAGAATAATACAGCTCAGAACAAGTCCTTCAGCCCTCGATGTTGCGCCGACCTGTGAACTAATCTGAGACCATTCCCCTACACTATCCCATCTCATCAATATGCTTACCCAAGGACTGTTTAAATGCCCCTAATGTGGCTGAGGTAACTACATTGGCAGGCAGGGCATTCTACAACCTTACCACTCTGAGTTAAGAACTTGCCTCTGACATCTGGCATGGTACCTTTTATGGATAGACAGTGTTTTCTTAGAAGGCTTAGAGACTTCTTGTGGGATCTAGATATTTATTTCTCAGAGGGCAGTTAGCTCTCACACCAATTTTCAAAACCCCTCTCCTTATATATCTGAGATGACATATCAAATGTTATACATTAACATTTGTCTGAAGTTGTCAAAACAATCAGGTTTAAATTCAATTGGCTTTCAATCTCTAAGTGCTTGATTTAAATTAATTTGTTGATTCAAGCTAGTTGCCAAACATCAAAACAAGCCAAAGGTTTCCAATCACACAGCCAATTGGTACATGTTTCAATTTCAGAACTGTCCGTAATCTGCAGCTACTTACAGACACATTCTTCTATATAAATCTCTAAGCTTAGAAAAACAGTTTATCTCTTAAAGGAACCACACAGTCTTCATCCCTTTTTTTTAAAACAGACAAATTCTAGCTTCCTGCTTTCCAAATCACAATTATTCTGCACAACTTCGTAACAGCATGGACTCCTTCAGTGCCAGGACTTGTAAATGGTGTTGAACACAATACATACATCAGCATTGTACATTCTCCAATTCTGATCTTATGATGGACAAACAGTCCAGTCAGAATCGTTCACTCTGCCTATTCTTTTTTTTTCACTTATTTTTCCTCCAAGTTTTTGTTTCCCGTTCTCTCCAAGCCTCTGGCGATGATTCTTGGCCTCAGCAACTCCCAGTGTCTGATGACTCCCAATGTCCATCAACTGGCAACTTCCAGCCTGGTGCACCAGCCTCCCAGTGTGGCATGGTGACCTCCTGGCCTGGCAACCTCCTGGCTTGGCACAGCACCTTCCTAGCATGGCATGGCAACTTCCCAGATGATGCAGTGGCCTCCTGGTATGGCAAGGCAATCTCCCAGCATGGTGCAGCAGCCTCCAGGCCAGATGCAGCAACTTTTAGGCATGGTGACCTCGCAGCATAGTGCAGTGACCTCCTGGCGTGATGTGGCATCCTCCCAGCCTGGCGTGGTGGTCTAAAGCAATCTCTCAGCCTCATGACCCTCATGGTGAAGCCCATGTGGTTAGAGTCGGGGCCCAGTGTGGACTGGAGGCTGGATGCCAACGTGGTTTGGGTTGGAAGACTGTGGTTCTGAACTTTTATTTCTGCATTGCTGAACGTCCTATTTCTCTATTTTCTGAGATTTTGTAAGTAAAGAAGCTGTTTCTAGGTACCTTTGAACCTAAGACATCACTGTAGATCATAATGTATAAACTTTTCACTGCACTCATTGAATATATGTGACAATAAAGGCTAATTCTAATTATTCTCAATCACTGATGAAGCAGCTGAAGATGTTTGAACCTAAGACATTTCCCTGAGAATCCCTGCAGAGATGTCCTGGATCTGGTATAACTGACTCACAACAACCTCAATTAGTTTCCTTTATGCTTAGTATTACTCCAACCAATGAAGAGTCCCTCCACCCCCAGTAGCCATTGATTGCAGTTTTGCAATGATTCTTTGGTGCCACACTCAGTTAAATTTGGTCTTGATATCAACAGCAGTCAATCTTATGTCACCAGTATATGATCCCATACTTTCTAAAGCCAATGTTAACATGATAAGAGAACAGGGTTTAACAACTGCAACTTATGAAGAATGCCTGATTGTGGTAAAATAATTCCAATACTGATGTCACAGGACAACTGTGTATTGATTGATTCATGAGTAACTGCTACTTGAGATTATGTGCATCTTATTGACATTGAAAATGGAAACATTTTAATTCCTTAAAAATAACTATGAATAATTGTCATCTA
Organism: Hemiscyllium ocellatum; assembly: GCF_020745735.1. Taxonomy (NCBI): domain Eukaryota; kingdom Metazoa; phylum Chordata; class Chondrichthyes; order Orectolobiformes; family Hemiscylliidae; genus Hemiscyllium; species Hemiscyllium ocellatum. The sequence continues at coordinate 53,318,699 of NC_083413.1, forward strand.
TTTATTAATATTGATAATATTTACTGGCATACTTGATTGGCTGGAAGGTGTAGCGATTATTAATTATAAATTAATTCAAATTATTAATTAAGACAATAATGATGGTGAGGCAGCTGATATGCTTTGAATACAAGATATGGGAGCTTTTCAACACTAGTGTGGCTCAGGACAAACTGTCTGCCATAAGTATCTGCAGTCGCAAAAACATTGGCTCAGACTCACAGGGCTAGAGGCCAAACTACAGACACAGTGCAACATCAGGCAAGAGGAGAGTTACCTGGACACTTTGTCCCAGGAAATGGTGACACCACTTAGGTAACAATCATCTAGTTTTGCCGGTGGTCATGGGCAGGGGTGTGACTGTGAATGAGGGAGGATTGGGGACCCAGTGGGCAGGAGCATAGGTGACTCAACCTTTGCGGGTTCTCAGCTTGTTTTGGATGCGATTGAGCTAACTGCCCATGGGACCATTGTACAAGAAGTCATTAATGTACGTGTAGATTGAAGAAGTGGAGTAGTAGGGAACATAATGGTAAAGGGAATTAAAACTGTTCTCTGCAGTGAAGAGTGTGAGTCCAGACAGTTTGTTGTCTGCCCTGTGCTGGGGTTTCTGATATATGCTCTGGTCTAGCGAATAACTTGCATTGGGAGGAGGAGGATCTGCTGATTGTGGTCCACAGTGGTATCAATGACATAAGTAGAAAAAAATAAAAGAGTCTGTTGAGGAAGTATGAGAAGCTGGGCAATATTATTTTTAAAATCCTCAAAGGATTATTACCTGATCTACATACAAATTGAAACAGAGCAAATGAGATTAGAGAAGTGAATGTATGACTCAAAGACTGGTGTGGGAGAAGTTGGTCTGGTTGTGGGGTATTGGCCTTAGTACTGGGGAAGTCCAATCAGTTGGAATGGGCTACACCCAAACCTTGCTGCAAATTTTGCATTGAAAGCCACATAACTAGGAAAGTAGAGAGTATTTTAAGTAAACAAGAAAAGGGTGAGTGTTCAATCTTGGGTACACGTAGCAAATCAAGTGGTAAAGTTGAGGAAGGAGATTGAAATACTAATTTGGGAAAGGAAGGTCAGAGAATGGCAGAAAGGGATGGAATTAAAAACTTTACACACCAACAGTCAGAATAAGGCAAGAGAATTAATAGCTCACACTGAGTTATAAAATAAATACGAGAGAGAGTAGTTGTAGGATGACAAGAAATGGATATGAAATATTAAGAGATAGATGATATTCAAGAAGAAAAAGAAGATAGGTAAAGGCAGAGGGTTAGTACTGTAAATCAGAGATGGCAGTAGTGCAATAGTTATGCATAACATTGGATCAAGAAATCAGAATGTAGGAATTGTAGGGGAAAGAAGTCATAGTAGAAGTAGACTTCAGGTTTGTGACCACAAAAGTAACCACAAAAAAAGATATTGGGCATTTATGACAAATAATTGGCAATAATTGTGGTTAATATAAATCTATGCATAAACTGAAAAAAAATCAGATTAGTAAGAGGAATTTTGATGAGTAGGTCATAGAGAGACTTTGAGAGAGTTTCTTAGAGGACAATATTCTGAAACCAATCCAAAAAGTGGTTATAATAGATTTGGTATTGTGTAATGAGACTGGATTAAATAATGACCTGAAAGGAAAGGCAGTGAGCACAATGTGCCGAATTTTACATTCAGTTTGAAAGATAAGAGATTAATCAATAGAGAAGTAGCGGCAGATATTTTTAAGGAGATATTCAGAGAATCCAGAATAAATATATTCCTATAACTGAGAAAATTGCAAGTATTCATGATTAACTAAAATGTTAAGGAAAGCCTCAAACTTAAGGAAAAAGCTTATAATTGCACAAAGATAAAACGCAGATCAAGTAATTATTAGGAATATACAGAATGTCAGAGAATGGCAAAGTTAATCAGAAGAAAGTAAGTACAATATAAGATGAAGCTAACTAGAGATGTAAAAATGGACAGCAAAAGTTTCTATAGGTCTCAATAAAACAAGTAAAGTGAGTTCATCTTCATGAAAGTGAGAATGGGAAGTTAAAGTAGATGACACAGAAATAGTGAATGAAACCAATAAACATTTTGACTCTGTCCTCACTATAGAAGGTACAAAAAATCCCAATGATAGCAATAGAACAGGAGATGGAAAGAAAGGCGGCACTTGGTGAAATTATTTTATCAGGGAAATGGTGCTAAAAAAAATGATGTAGCTGCAGGCTGATTTATCTTTGGAATTTAATGCCCTTCATCCTAGAATTTAAAATATGTGGTTAATAAGGTAGTAAAAATGTTAGTGGATAATATGTGAAAATTCTCTAGATGTTCAAAAGGTTCCATCAAACTGGAAATTAACAAATATAAGTCATCTATTCAAGAAGAGAGGGAAGGGGGAGGACATTGTGAAAGGCATAACAGACTAGTATAAATAGAAGATTGGCTAGATGGCAGAAAATAGAGACTACAAATAAATTAATCTTTTTCTATATGGACTCCATTTATCATATTGTGATATTGTGGCAATGATCCCTTAAAGCTATGCGGTCACTTGGTATGTCGGAGCATTGAGTTCCAATTCCTACATTCATAGCCATGGACGGATCTCTGAGGCACATGCCGCTGCAGGAAATGTTAGAGAGCCTCAGCATTTTACAATCTATATCAATGTCTTGGATCAGGGAGTGAAGGCATATTAGCGAGAGGTGCAGGGGACTCAAAAATAGGCCAGAAAATACATTATGAAGGCAACTTTAGGAGGTTACAGGTTAATTGGGAATAGATTATTTGAATGGAAAAAAAACCTAGCAGGTGGAGCATTATGTGGAAAGCATGAAGTTGTTCACTTTGGCAGAAATAGTGAAAAAACAGCATTACCTAAACAGTGAACTGCTGCAAAATTTCGAAGTGCATAGGGATCTAGGTGTTCTAGTCCATGAGTCATAAAGCTAGTGTTCAGGAACAGCAAGTAATTAACGGAATACTGTCATTTATCACAAGTAGAATAAAACTTAAATGTAAGCATGCAAGCAAGTAAACATCAGGCATTAATGAGAACATATTTTGAATACAGTCTACAGTTTGGTCTTTTTTTACATTTTAGGAAGAATGCAACTACATTGGAAGTGTCTCAGAGGAGGCACTGGATGAGCAGGTCACCTTCTGAGGAAAGGCTGGATAGACTGAGCTTGTTTTCACTTGAGTTTAGAAAAGTGACTTGATTGAAATATGTAAGCTTCTGAACATCTTGACAAGGTGCATGTGAGAAGGATGTTTCCTCTTGTGGGTGAATCAAGAACCAGGGGCATTGTTTTAAGATTCGGAGAATGTTTTCTCTCAGACTTTTGGAACCCTGACTCAGAAGGCAGTGGAGGTAGGATCATTGAATATTTTAAAGGTGGAAGTTGCTAATTTTGGATTCCCAGGCCCAGCAAAACTTTATCAGTAATATTTGGGAATTTGGATTTTGAATCACAAAAAGATCAGCCATTATCTTATTAAATGGCATAGCAGACTCAAGGGCAATTGGTTTACCTCTGTTTCGAACTGTATATTCATTCATATGCATGTAAGCTTACCTCAGCAATCAGTAATCTGCAGTGTTATGAATAAACTCAACTAGAAGAATACATGTATCTATTATAGTGAAAGCTTGTTCAAAAAACCTAAATTGTGCAAAATTGCAGCATAAAAACCTTTACAACAGTTCTCAACATATGTCTTAATGTGAAATGTTAATTCTGTTTCACTTACTAAAGATATTGCTCAGCCTGCTGATTTTCCAGCATTTTCAGTTTCTTTTTTAGATTTCTGGTGTCCATAGCATTTTGTTTAATGAAATATGCTATTCATTTTCTTCATTTCAGAAAGAAACTAAGTGGATCTTGAGGGCTCCCCTGTCTGCCATGAGACCTATTGATTATGTTCCATTTAAACAAAACATATGACCAAACCAATTTATGACTTCAGCATTCAAATAAATTCATATGTGGTTAATTGGAGTATGCACTATGAATCTGCATAATCTTGTATTCATTTTAACACATTTTTTTCTTTTCTACCCAGCCATTTATTTGCAATTTGCATTTTGTTTCATGCATAGAGCTCTGGACAACTCGAGGGTTCATTTGTTTCTTTGAAAAGTTAAATAGCAAAGATTAGCATTATGTTTAGGTAAGTGTTGGTCAACAATATCAATAAATTGTAACAAAATATTAAGTACTTTAGTTAATCTTTACTAAAGAATGGCATTTATTGTCAATATATTTATGCGGAATAAAAACATAGATAACTTCTGTCACTTTTTTTTGTTCTTTGCCATTTCCTTCACCACTGTTAATGAGTGCATGTAACATATTTATATAGAAGTTCTCAAATTTAAAATGGAAATTTGTGGAGACTGGGTGGCACATAACCATTTTGGTTCTAAGACCTGAACTTGAGTCTGACTTTAGTCAGTCAGGTACAAGTCATTTTTTTTCTGTACCAAGCTGGGTTAATCCAGATGGGAGGAATTGAGGACTATATGTGCTGGAGATTAGAATGGAAGAGTGTGGTGCTGGAAAGGCATAGCCGGTCAGGCAGCTTCCAAGGAGAAGGAGGGTCAATGTTTTGGGCATAAGCCCTTCATCAGGAATGAGCCCTCAAAAATAGCCGCTGTGATTAATACACTTATTAATCAACTCATAAAACAACTAGCTCAAGCTCTCTGCAGTTGGAATTATCATTAAAATGCATTATCAATGTATATTTCAAAAAAGGCAGAGTTCACATTTTGTTTTATGCTAAAACTCTACTGAAGTACTCATTATTGCACTGATACATTTCAGGCAACCATTTTGTGAATACTATATGACTGTATGTACATCAATTGCACTTTTCATACTTAGCACAGACAGGATGTATAATGGACAAATAGTGCTAACCATTTTCCATTTGCTTGAGTCTTTTACAAAGACACAGTTTAAAGTGTATTAATCACAGCGGCTATTTTTGAGGCTCATTCCTGATGAAGGACTTATGCCCAAAACATTGACCCTCCTTCTCCTTGGAAGCTGCCTGACCGGCTATGCCTTTCCAGCACCACACTCTTCCATTCTAATCTCCAGCACATATAGTCCTCAATTCCTCCCATCTGGATTAACCCAGCTTGGTACAGAGAAAAAAAAATGACTTGTACCTGACTGACTAAAGCCAGACTCAAGTTCAGGTCCTAGAACCAAAATGGTTATGTGCCACCCAGACTCCACAAATTTCCATTTTATTTAACATTACAAAATGACATGCACAGACAATATGGAATGGCAAGGTTTTGCCTCGATAAGCATTTCTAATGATAGAAAAGCAGACTATACATAAATGTTGCAATTTATGAACAGCAGTATTTTAAAAATTCTTATAATCTATAAAAATTGCAAAATTGCCAGAATCTACAGGAACTTTGAAGTTTAGCTCCCTGTCTGTGCTTTTATACCCAACAAGTCCCACTGTTCTTTGAAAAATGACTTTCAAGCAAATATTTCCCTTTGGTAAGAATATCAATTCATGTTTTAAAACCAGGCGAAAGTGAGGACTGCAGACGCTGGAGATCGGAGTCAACCTTCTATTTTGAAATGACAATGAGAAGATCAATTCTTCAATACTTGTAGAATATAAATGGTATTTTTCTTATTAATTTAATGTCGCTGGATGGCCAGCATTTATTGCCCATCTTTAGTTGCCCTTGAGACGGTCGTGGTGATCTGGTTCTTGAACCGCTGCAGTCCACCCAATGCCCTTAGGGTGTAAATTCCAGGATTTTGACTCAGCAGCTGTGAAGAACTGGCAATATATTTCTAAGTCAGGATGGTGAGTGGCTTGGAGGGGAATTTGAAAGTGGTGGTGTTCCCATGTATTTACCCTGCTAGATGGAAGTGGTCTTGGGTTTGGAAAGTACTGTCTGAGGATATTTGGTGAATATTTGCACAGCATCTTGTTGACAGTACACACTGCTGCTACTGAGCATCAATGGTGGAGGGATGTGGCACCACACAGGTGGGCTGCTTCATCCTGGATGGTGTCAAGCTTCTTGAGTATTGCTGGAGGTGCACACATCCAGTCAAGTGGGGAGTATTCCTTCACACTCCTGACTTGAGCCTTGGACATGTTTTGGGGAGTCAGGAGATGTGTTTAACTCACCACAGTATTTGTGGCCTCTGATCTGTTCTTGTAGCCAGTGTGTTTATGTGGCAAATCCAGTTGAGTTTCTGGTCAATGGTAACCCCCAGGATGTTGATAGTGGGGGATTCAGTGATGATAATGGGTTTGGAAAGAGCTGTTAAAGGAGCCTTGATGAGTTCATGCAGTGCATCTTGTGGATAATACACATTGCTGGCACTGCACATCAGTGTAAAGGCATTGAATGTTGAACGTTGTAGATAATGCAGCCTGCGTGATTGTCTAACTATCATGGATTTTTGTGAGATTTTTACATGTTATTAGAGCTACGTTCATCCAAGCAAGTGAACAGTATTTCATTGCACTTCTGACTTGTGCCTAGCAGGTAGTGAATAAATGATTTGGGAGGCAAGTTGCTCACCTCAGAAAACCCAGCTTTTGACTTGCAATTTTAAAAAAAACAAACTGCAGATGCTGTTCTGACAAAGGGCCACTGGACCTGAAATGTTAACTCTGACTTATCTCCACAGATGCTGCCAGACCTGGTTAATTTTTCTAGCAATTTCTGTTTTTGTTTCTGACTTGCTATTATAACTCCAATATTTATAAAGCTGATCTAGTTACGTTACTGATCAGTGGTAACACTCAGAATATTGATAAATTGCAGATTAGTGATAGTAACATTATTGAACATCAAGAGAAATGGTTAGATTCTCTGTTGTTGGCGATGTCATTACCTGGTACTTGTATGGCAAAAATGTTACTCAGCAGTAACCAGCCAGAAACCTATATGTTTAAGTCATGGATAGATCAGGGACAGGAATGGTTGTTGCAAGTTCCAGGATTTAGATGTTTCAGTAAGAACAGAGAAGATGGTAAAAGAGAGGGAGGTGTGGCATTGTTGGTCAGGGACAGTATTACAGTTGCAGAAAGGATGTTTGGGGACTCATCAACTGAGGTAGTATGGGCTGAGGTTAGAAACAGGAAAGAGAGGTCACCCTGTTAGGAATTTTCTATAGGCCTCTGAATAGTTCCGGAGATATAGAGGAAAGGATAGCAAAGATGATTCTCGATAGGAGTGAGAGAGACAGGGTAGTTGTCATGGGGGACTTCAACTTTCCAAATATTGACTGGGAACACTATTGTACGGGTACTATTGATGGGTCAGTTTTTGTCCAGTGTGTGCAGGCCAAAACAGGCCAAAAAGGGGTGAAGCCACATTAGATTTGGTACTGGGTAATGATCCCGGCCAGGTGTTAGACTTGGAAGTAGGTGAGCACTTTGGTGATAGCGATCACAATTCTGTTATGTTTACTTTCGTGACAGAAAGGGATAGGTGTATACCACTGGGCAAGAGTTACAGTTGGAAGAAAGGCAATTACGATGCGATTAGGCAAGATTTAGGAAGCAAAGGATGGGGAAGGAAACTGTAGGGGATGGGCACATTAGAAATGTGGAGCTCATTCAAGGAAAAGCTCCTGTGTGTCCTAGATAAGTATGTACCTGTCAGGCAGGGAGGAAGCTGTAGAGCGCAGGAGCCGTGGTTTACGAAGGAAGTGGATTCTCTGGTCAAGAAGAAGAAGAAGACTTATGTTAGGAAGAGATGTGAAGGCTCAGTTAGGCCGCTTGAGGGTTAAAAGGTAGCCAGGAAAGACCTAAAGAGAGAGCACAGAAGAGCTAGGAGAAGACATGAGAAGATGTTGGTGGTTAGGATCAGGATAAATCCTACAGCTTTCTATAGGTATTTAAGGAATAAAAGAATGATGAGAGTAAGACTAAGGCCAATCAAGGATAGTAATGGAAAGTTGTGTGTGGAGTCAGAGGAGATAGGGGAAACACTAAATGAATACTTTTCAACAGTATCCACTCGAGAAAACAACAATGTTGTCGAGGAGAATTCTGAGATATAGGCTACTAGACTAGGTGGGATTGAGGTTCACAAAGAAGAGATATTAGAAATCCTGCAGAGTGTGAAAATAGATAAGTCCCCTGGGCAAGATGGGATTTATCCTAGGATCATCTGGGAAGCCAGGGAGGAGTTTGCCGAGCCTTTGACATTGATCTTTGAAATTGCCATTGTCTACAGGAATAGAGCCAGAATAGAGCTACAGGAGGATAGCAAATGTGGTTCCCCTGTTCAACAAGGGGATTACAGACAACCCTGGTAATTATAGACCAGTGAGCCTTACTTCAGTTGTTGGTAAAGTGTTGTAAGAGATAAGATTTATAATCATCTAGAAAAGAATCATTTGATTAGGGATAGTCAGCACGGTTTTGTAAAGGGTAGGTCATGCCTCACAAACCCTATTGAGTTCTTTGAAAAGGTAACCAAACAGGTTGATGAGAGTAAACTGGTTGATGTTGTGTATATGGATTTCAGCAAGGCGTTCGATAAGGTTCCCCACAGTAGGCTATTGTACAAAATGCGGAGGAATGGGATTGTGGGAGATATAGCAGTTTGGATCAGTAATTGACTTGCTGAAAGAAGACAGAGGGTGGTGTTTGATGGGAAATGTTCATCCGGGAGTTCAGTTACCAGTGATGTACCGCAAGGCTCGGTGTTGGGTCCACTGCTGTTCTTCATTTTTGTAAACGACCTGGATGAAGGCATAGAAGGGTGGGTCAGTAAATTTGCAAATAGCACTAAGGTCGGTGGAGTTGTAGATAGTGATGAAGGATGTTGTAGGTTACAGAGAGACATAGATAAGCTGCAGAGCTGGGCTGAGAGGTGGCAAATAGAGTTTATGCGGACAAGTGTGAGGTCGATTCACTTTGGTCAGAGTAACCAGAATGTAAAGTACTGGGCTAATGGTAAGATTCTTGGTAGAGCAGATGAGCGGTGTCCATGCACACAGATCCTTGAAAGTTGCCACCCAGATTGATAGGGTTATTTAAGAAGCCATACAGTGTTTTAGCTTTTATTAAGAGGGATTGAATTCCTGAACCATGAGGTCATGCTACAGCTGTACAAAACTCTGGTCCAGCCGCACTTGGTGTATGGCGTACAGTTCTGGTCACCACATTATAAGAGGGATGTGGAAGCTTTGGAAAGGGTGCAGAAGAGATTTACTAGGATGTTGCCTGGTATGGAGGGAAGGTCTTATGAGGAAAGGCTGAGGAACTTGAGGCTGTTTTCGTTAGAGAGAAGAAGGTTGAGATGTGACTTAATAGAGACATATAAGATAATCAGAGGGTTAAATAGGGTGGACAGGGAGAGCCTTTTTCCAAGTATGGTGACGGCGAGCATGAGGGGGCATAGCTTTAAATTGAGGGGTGATAGATATAGGACAGATGTCAGAGATAGTTTCTTTATTCAGAGAGTAGTAAGGGTATGGAATGCTTTGCCTGCAATGGTAGTAGATTCGCCAACTTTAAGTACATTTAAGTCGTCATTGGACAAGCATATGGACGTACATGGAATAGTGTAGGTTAGACTGGCTTCAGATTAGTATGACAGGTTGGCGCAACAGCGAGGTCTGAAGGACCTGTACTGCGCTGTTATGTTCTATGTTGTCCAGGTCTTACTGCATGTGGACAAGAACTATTCCATTTTCTGAAGCATTTTAAATGTAACTGAACTCTTGGCCATCATCTGCATACATTTTCACTTCTAATCTTAGAATGTGTGAATGTCACTGAAGCAGCAGGCAATGATTGGGCCTAGGACTTTGTCCTCAGGAATGCAATGACACCAGAGATGATGGCTTTCAACAATCACAATCATTTTCCTTTTAAGACACGTGATTCCAGTTAAAGGAAATTCTTCCTTCTGATTCCCACTGGGTTCAAGTTTATTAGGTAACCTAGATGCAAGACTTAATAAAATTATAGCTTGATTTTGCCTGTTATCGGCAGTCACTATGATGATTCTCTGGAATTCAGGTTTGCAATGCCCAAGTTTGTGTGAAAGATATAATCTAATCTGGAGCTGAATTGTTCTTGCAGAATTTAAATCAATCATTAATGAGGAGGTATTAGTAGGTGTCACATGATAACACTATCCCTCATTCTTCTGATGTTTCAGAGTGGATTAATGTATGGTTATTAGCCAGATTGGATTGGTCCTACTTTTGTGAACATGATGTGCTCGGACAGCTTTCCATTTTACCCAATACCAATGGTTCTTGTTGTATAGAAATGCAAATCCATGTTAACCATTATAAATGCACCTTGCTTAATGCTACTGTTACTGAAAATCGTCAAACACCTCTCAAAAAAAACCCAGTCAGTCCCTGTTATTTAAAGTCTTCCCACTCAACTATAAAGATTTATTCCTCTTTTACATACATTCTTCCATTTTTGAATTATCAAGGCTTCTGCAGAGCTAGGAGATGACTGCTGGCTGATCCTTTCCCTTACTGTTGCAATTACCTTAGTCGATGACCTCTCAGTTTTAGATCCAATATGGACAGTGCCAAAGCCGGTTCTACCTCTGTGGGGCCAAACGTGTACATCAGGTTGGCTACGTACTGAGGGTATGAAAGGATGAGGGAGGGGGTATCAACTGGTAAGAATGAAAATGCCTTTGATGAAGTCCTTAATCTGTATCCAGTTTAGTGCCATGCCCTCCCATGCAGACTTGCATTGTTATCTCTCTACCTGATCTGGAATCACATCATGTGGATCCTGATCATGCCAGTTCCATGGATTAGACAACAAATTAGATAATGCACATACTTGTGGTTGAGTTAAAAGCTCATGACAGATGCATTGAATATGTTCATAAATTTCTCATGCTATGTTTGACAGTCTGACTCTTGCTCCCAGTACATATCCCCGTTAATATCCAAACAATAGTCATAATAATTATTGAAGAGAAAATGTATATGTGGAAATTAAGAGAAATATTGAAGCAGTGGTGGAAGGGCCATGGACTTTCTTTAAGCTATATCTTTTTATTATTCTTAAACTTTACAAAATGGCACCAGATCATGGTGACAGTGGACATTTTTCATAGTATTTTATATTGAATTTTTCACTGTTAAAAACATGCATGTGACAATAAAATAATTTACTCATTCAACAAATCATTCATTCACATTTTTTTTAACAGTACAGGTTGGAGGGAATATTGCAAATGCCTCAGATGTACCTATCAGTTGGGCTTGATCCATATTGTCACCGATCTTAGGACACTTTTAATAGTTTTCTGGAGAAAAGATCTTAAAAATTATAATACTGCATCATTGTCAGGAGTCCTGGATAAGTTTTAAAATAGAGTTTGGAGATTTAAAGGGGAGAGGCAACCAGGTGAAGGTTGATGAGCAGTGTAGAGTCAACTGAGAGAGAGTGGCAGCCAAGCGAGATAATCATTGTAAGAGGTGACCATAATGTGGCAATAGAGTCAGAGTTGTAATGGAGCAGAGAATCAAGGTTAAGAACTTGTGAGGAGTGAACAACATTTTGCAGTGGCTCATGCAGTTTGAGCATGAATGTTGAGGAATATATCTTTTTCTACTCTGCTCAACAATCAAACTGTTTTCAACTATTACGTTTCTGGTTCCTTCAAGGAATGTTAGTTTGCACGGAGACATGGATTGTCTGAATGCAGCTGGCAGCTCACTACATATTGCCCTTAGGTCATCTATTTGCATGTACCATATTCTAATTCCTAATTCACATATCAGCCTTAAGTGCTTATCTTTTGTATACCAAAATATCATATGACATATTTCCAACAGTGCTGCTTGCTTGTCAAAATGGAGACCTGTACTGTTTTGAAAAGTTTTTCAACCTAAATAGTCTTTTTAAAAAATGGATGAGTTATATTAATAATTGCCTTTAGCCCTGGAAGTTTTGGTTGATTTTCAGTTGTTTTTAGAATTGAGAATGCAGCATGAGGAAACAAATCATTGAATTAAAGATCATAGAATCACTATAGTGTGGAAGCAGGTCATCTGGCCCAAGTCTACACCGACCCTCCGAAGAGTAATCCACTCTCCCCTATTACTCTATATTTACCACTAACCTACACATCCCTGGACATTATGGGCAATTTAGCATGGTCAATCCACCTAACTTGCATATCTTTGGATTGTGGAAGAAACCAAAGTACCCAGACAAAACCCACACAGACACGGGAAGAATGTGAAAACCCCACACAGACAGTCACCCAAGGCCATAATTGAACCTGGGTCCCTGTCTCTGTGGGGCAGCAGTGCTAACCACTGAGCCACCGTGCCACCCCAAATGTGATTGAAAACAGCATTGTGTTGCCAAGAACAGTGAAAAAAAACACAAACTGAGCTCCAGTTATCAAACATATTCTTATCATATAGCATAATTTAACAATATATCGTTCTTTATACTATTTGGTGGTAGGTTAGCTGCTGCTTTCCCATTAGATACTTCACTGACAGAAAAAGAAAGCAATAAAAATTCTCCACTGTTTCTGGTTTTTATGTATTTATTCTGATATTGGATCAGCTCTACACAAGGAGATTAGCTGAAGTTAAACTCTTATGAACTGCATATTTATCATGAAGGAGTCTTTATTCTAGATGGATTAAGATGTGTACAAATTCAAATAAGTAATTCTTTAGTGAGATGTTCCCTGAGGCTACTGTGTATAGGCAAACCACCAAGTTCTCACATACTTCATCAGCAAATAGCCTCCATGGAAATAGTTTAATCCAGTTGATTAAATCTGACAAGAATTGTTCATATTTTGACATTTTGAAACACAAATCCTTTGGGCAAAGGCATTCATATAGAAAATTCATACATTTTAAAAGCCATCTCAAGTTCAAACAGGTAATCCCAAAAGCAGACAACTCTTGCAGTCAAAATTATATAACAAAGTCAAAAATAACAGCACAGAACTGTATTTTTACAAACATATTCAGTCGTACTGTGAAGAAAAGTATATTCAATTGTATGTTCCTGTCATTGTGGGTATGTTTACTGAGCTGGGAAGTTGATTTGCAGGCGTTTTGTCCCCTATCTAGAGTCATAGAGATGTACAAAATGGAACAGACCCTTCGGTCCAACTCATCTATGCTGAACCGATATCCTAACCTAATCCAGTCCCATTTGCTAGCACTTGGCCCATATCCCTCCAAACCCATCCTATTCCTATAGGATAAGCTAAATAGAGGACAGCCAGTGAATTTCTAGAAGCATGGCACTCATCCACAGACTCCATCAACAAATATATAGATTTGGATCAAATATCCCAGCCACTACAACGAACAAGCGGAACCGGCAACCGGAGGTAGCAGGAACAGAACCATATATTTCCAGAAGACACAGTACAGCAGCGCCTCATAGGAGGCTCCACAACACTGAAAGTGTCACCTAGACAGGGGACAAAACATCTGCAAATCAACTTCTCAGCTCAGCGAACATACCAAGAACTTCGGCAATCGGCACCCGAGCTACAAACTTTATGCAAACCTTCAATTGTATTACACTTAGGTTTGGGATGATAGTTGAATACAGTTTGTAAAATATTAAAGAAACTAAAATTGTTCAAATTAAGAGTTAAGAATTTTGATATAACTTTTTTAAAAATTCAGAATAAAATATGAATGTATTTAAAACTGCAGATGTAAAGATTTATAATTGTTGCCAATAAATAAGAATGATGTTATATAAACGATGTAACAAATGTTGCTATTTGTAGGATGGCAAATTGAAACTTAGCAAATTACGGAACTGTCAAAAAGTGCCAGTAATTGACCAAAATGTAAAAAAGTAAAAGTCCCATTAATTTAAAGCAGTTAGATACCAAATAAGAAGTGTCCATTTTTGAGGAACTAAGAATGTCTTTACAAGTCCAAAATGACACCCAAATGGCATGCACATATATTTCTGAAGCAAGTCATGTGGGATAATGTATTGATGAAGCCTTTGGCATATACAGAGATTATATGCAAAATGGGGAATGCCATCAATCAGCATCTAATGGAATTGCACTAGATAATGCTTCTCGTGGGTTACTTGTCAGAATCCATTATGTCATCACTCTCATCTACACGCAGAAGGCAAATAGAGGATAACAGAAATCGGTGGCACATTTCACTGCTGAACATGGACTGTAAAATTCCATCCACGTCCGTTACCAACTGGGACAAGTCTGCTCTCAAGTTGGTGTTTGCCTTGACCAAACTTACACAGCATCTAGTAAGAAAATTACTAATAACTTCTCGTGGGTTACTTATGTGTGGGACCGGCAATGTGGATATGTGTCTGATCAGCCTACACCAGGAGTAGGGACTTGACAGAATATTGCATACTGACATGAAGGACATGTTTTCCAAAATTTTGAGAGAAAATCCATAATTGGATGCACTTGTTATACACAAAAATCAGTAGCAGAATTTCAGCCAATAGGTAGGAATCTGAATGTTTTCCATTCAAATCTAGAATCAGGCAAGAGTGTCTTCTATTTGCTGTCATGTTAACATAGTGTATCAAGTGTTTTGTTAAATCCATCAGAAAGTATGTAGGCAAAGACAGTTGGTAATCTCAGGCACTAGAGATATATAGCTCAGTCTTCTTGTACGTAGATGAAATCACTATCTTCTGCTATACGCCAATCAATATGGAGTCTGATGAGCATCTGCAAACAATCTGAATGGACTTCAGGATCCAAGATAAATGGTGACAAGAGTAAGATTATGTTATTTGGGAACTGGGAAACTGATCCTTTGTTCCCATCAATATCTGGCAAGACCTCTTGAATATGGTGGAGCTATGTTTCAGAGATCAGACTTGTGTGTGTACCAAAAACTGGAAGAAGCAATATGGTAATACAAAACAAAAAAAATGGACACATGGGAGCAACACTTCTTTTTATGGACAAGAACCTGATCGAGAAGTATATGTATTCTTGGTCTGGCAACACATTGCAGATCAGGCCCTTTCTTCTCTTGTCTTATGCAATCATCTGAGCTATCTTAAATGTTCTCAGTAGGTCAAGAAAAATCATGCTTGCAGCACACTACAAGCTCAATAAAGTAGGAAAAATGTAACTCTCATTTTATGTGATGGGTACCTTTTGTATGTGGCTGCAACTCACTTTGCGAGGATTCTTGACATGCAAACATCTAATGTCACGGCATGTTCAGTTTCTATCTGTTCCAGGTATTACAAAAGATGTGTTGAAGTAGAATACTCAAAATAATGTAGCAAGTTTTATTCTATCTCACATATATGTGTTCCTTGTAAATGTATTGCCAATACGACACTGTAACAGAGAAGTCTTCACGACTACTTACATGTCGAGATCTATTCTTTCATAATGCTTTGCCATCCAATAACATCTATTTTATTTGCAAGGATTTTAAATGTTAGGTATGTGTAAGAGCTTGGATTTTTCTGAATTACTCTGTAATGTAAAATGTTTGAAAATAGATCCATCTGTATGCACAATAATACTTGTCAATTTTCATTCATTGTTGTGATTTATATTTTACATTGCTTGAATAGGAAATGATAGAAATAGATATTTTGTGGATAGCCTTCCTGCAGAGTGACCTGCTGAAAATGCACTTCAATCAGAAAGCAAATAAGGAATAAAATGCACTCAGAAGACAGTGGGATTGGAGAAGCACTCACTATTCATAACACTGTAGCAAATTTTCAAGATGTATCTGCAAGGGAAGATCAACATAAAACATTGGTTCTCCTGATGAACTGGGAAACAATTGATTAAATTCAACAAGGAGCTATCAGATTAGGATTTTCAGTTTAATAGCCTTCAAGATTGTGTAGCATATGACATAAATATAATAAAAACATCCACATCTTTGGGAGGAAAGATAATTTTTTTGCCTATATGTCCCTGAAATGTCAATCTGAATACTAGTTAGCCAGCACCACAGCTTTTCTTTGTTGGAGAGTTTTAGTTGTTTTGCATTTCTCAGAACTACATTTTAAGTTCTCTTGGAAGGTTTTCAATAAGTTGGTATAATTTCAAGAATTGGCCTCTCATTTTAAAGTGTGGACCTGCCTAACTCCATGCTACAGGGATATACTGACCTGGGGCGATCTTCAAGGGGGTGAGTAGTTTTAATTGACATAATCTTGGAGGTTTTATGATATGACACCTGCATAAAAACAAGGCCAGTGTTCCCATTCATTTTCCTTTATTTTCTAGTTCAAACGATATTTAGAGATATAAAATGAGAGAATGAAATGAAACAGATTATTGATCTCTCAAAATAAATTGTTAGCTCTGTGGAAACAGAAATTGTGCAATAAGAAGGGTATTTTTAAAGGCTCAAAAATGGTTGAAAAGTTGTCAAAACTAATTGAAATGTCATATTCATTATTTTAATGTTCCTCCATGCTATATTAATATGCATTTAAGGGACAATTGTAAATATTTCACAATAACTTCATATAATTATAACATTTAAAGCATGCAATCTGCAAGTTGACTCTGAAAGAAAATATATCTTTGATTCAATATTCCTTCATTTAATTTTAAGTTTTTCACAACAGTTGACTAGCAAATGCAATACAAGACTTCTAAAATTAAAACAATTTAATTTGAGAGAAACATAGCTTAATTCAGATTTGCTTTTGTTATTTGAAAGTTAAAAATGCTCATATATCTTCATCATTATAATCATAATGATTGCATTTCTGTGATACAGTGATGTGTTATAGTAAATTTGATTTAACAACAAATAGTCTTAGAAATGAATTTGTATATATCCAGGATATACATTAATCATGTAATTCCACACAAACTGATAGAAAGTGAGAATAAAATGGATTGGGTCTTAATACATTGTTCAAGGAAATATATAGTTATGTGATGTCTATTTTGCCATTTAACAAATATACCATCCAGCATAGCATTCAGCTCACAGGAATATTTAGTCAGAAATCGCAGGTGATCTCTCCACAGTTTTCAATCCATTAGCTTTGAAGGTAAAGCCTGGAACAGCATAAATTATTTTACTCTTTCCAAAATCTTCAGACTGCCAACATTCTCTCAAACCTAACTCCCATCACTCTTTGCTAAATCCTTAAAATTTATTCTACTGTCTGATTCCAACCACTCCTCCATCACTTCCTTTTATAAGTATAGACAGGAACAGAGGAGTTAGGAGCGGGAGTAGGCAATTCAGGTCTTTGAGCCACTCTGCCATTTAACATGATTATGGCTGATCTCAACTCCACTTTCCTGCCTGCTCCCTGTAGTCTTTGAGACCATTTTACATTAGAAACTTATCTATTTCTTTCTTGAATCTACAGATTGATTCTGCTCCACTGTCCTCAGGGTCATTGAGTTCACAACCCTCTGAGAGAAGTAGTTTCTCCACATTTTAGTTTTGAACCTACCTCGTCTCACTCTATACCTATGGCCTCTTGTTCAAGGGAGAACATCTGTTCTACATCCACCTTGTCAATCCCCTTCAGCATTTTAGATATCTCAATCAGATTCCCCTCATTCTTCTGAACGGCAGCGAGTACAAGCCCAGTACAAGTATAATTCAAAACATCAGGGCAAAGGCACAGACCATTGCTGTGGTTTGGGGAAGATTCATGCAGATGATACTTCAGTCTGGCAGGAAATGGCAGGAGATGCATTTTTCATTCATTTATGAGCTGCGGGCTGTTGAAGCTGGTGGATAGGGTGTTAATCAAATGGGCTGCCTTGTGCTGGATGGTGTCAAGATTCTTCACGTGGATGGTGCTGCTCCTAACTAGGCAACAAAAGAGAATTCCATCACTGATTTGTTCCTTCTGACTAGTTGACAAGCATGGGGAAACAGGTAATGAGTCTCTTCCTGATAGATGACAACAGGAGGCAATCCTGCCACAGCAAGGTGGTCTGTTCTGAAATTGTAGAGAAGCTTAGAAACTATAGGGCTCACAGAACATCATGGTGCCTTGTTGGAATAGTGTCAATGACTATTTTCAAAACTGGAAAGTGGTGCATGACATGAGAATGACTGTTTAGGAATCAGGCTGATGCATGCATCATCAGCCTTATAACTGCACAATACTGATCCCAAAGCATGAATCAGTATAGTTTGAGCAAACAATTGGCTATAAAATTGGCATCGATGGACCAATGTGTGTGATGGGAAGTCTACTGACAAGAAGATCAATTGGTATTTATGAAGTCACTAAACCTTCACTTTCTCCTTGAGGAAAACCTAACCCATAATCAAAGGAAAGAAGCAAAGATGATAGTATTGGTCCCCATTCTCAGGTTCCTCATGCTTGCTAAGGAAGAAGCTGCTGCAGGTTTGTTTGAAAGGGTGGCATGGTGGCTCAGTAGTTAGCACTGCAGCTTCACAGCACCGGGGCTCAGGTTCAATTCCAGCTTCAGGTGACTGTCTGTGTGGAGTTCTCCCTGTGCCTGTGAGGGTTTCCTCCGGGTGCTCCAGTTTCCTCCCACAGTCCAAAGATGCACATGTCAGGTAGATTGGCCATGCTAAATTGTCCATAGTGTTAGGTGTGTTAGTCAGAGGGAAGTGGGTTACTCTTCAAATGGTCAGTGTGGACTTGTTGGGCTGAAGGGCCTGTTTCCACACTGTAAGGAATCTTAAAAAAAAGCAGGGAAGTGAATCCACTGGTGCCACAGCTGGAATGGTAACGCAATGAAGTGAAAATGTATTCAACCTAGTGCATATAGGGAATTTAAGAACACACTAGGTCTTGTGCTGTGCTCATTGACTCAGTGGAACATTAACATATTTCTCCTCCTCCTCCTCCTCCGATGTATATTAAAAGATTAGGTCCAGACACAATGACACCAGTAACCCAGAGGAAACACCATTAGCTGTCTCTCCTACATCCTCCAACAGATACGTGCCCAACAAGGTTGTGAGGGTTTGAGTTGAGAATTGTGACCACATTCCAGTGAGCACAGAAGAGACATGCCCCTGCAGCTGAGCAGAAGAGGCTGTGACAGCAAAAGTCCAAGACACTCAAAGGTAACTCGGAACCAGACCATGTTGAGCGCCATGCTGATAATAGTCTTTAGTCACACCTAAAAGAAGCCCACAGGAAGTGTAGTAGAGGTCAGAACATAGGGCAGATATCCCAAGGGCTATGCGCAGCCTTGTGCAGAGTATGGAGGAACCCACTCACACCATGTGTTCTGTCATGTCTCAGGCATGACTGCTTGCATGGAAGGTGGTGAAAGTCATGGAGCTCCACACTGAACAATCAATTGATATTTATTGTGACTTGTACATGAAGATAGGGAGGTGCTATCATGCATCCCTAATATGGATGAGCATTTGCCGACTGCCCAGGAGCGTTTTCTCAAGAAAGCCCGAAGGTGAGTGGTCTTTCGTTTTCCCCTGCTCCATTGACCATATTGCCTACAGCAGGCATGGCCAAGGAGTTTGTGTCTCTATCACATAGAATACCCTTGTTGAACAGAACCCTCACACTCTGGAACTCCAGAAGATACAGGCTTGGAAATCATTCGGGCATGACAATCAATTGCTTGTCTCCATCTCAATGGCTGATAGGCAAGTAGAAATGTAGCATCAGACATTCAAGAAAATATTTCAGAATATTCAAAATAGATATGCTCTTTTGAATAAGGAAGACTCTGAAGAAAGGACAAACCTTTTGTGGGTAACTAATAAAAAATGGTATCAAATTTAAAGAAAAGGTATATAATTACAAAGCTACATAGCAGGTCAGAAAATGAGGTAGAATATAAAGAACAATGAAGAGTGATTAAACCATAATAAAGGAGATAAACAGACAGTAAGAGTTTCAACCGGTATCTAAAACAAAAAGAGTAAATTAAGTCAGTTTTCGTCCTCTTAAGAATGAGTCTAAAGAATTAATATGTAAAATTAGAAACTGCACAGATATTTCACATCTGCCTTCCCTGTTGAAGGTGCAAATCACATCAAAAAACTAATTAGGAAGTAAATGACAGATAGGGACCTAATACAACAATAATCAACAGAGAAAGGATGCTGAGAAAATTAGTGAAATTACAATCTAGCAAGTCCCCGAGTCCTAATGATTTTTATCCATGGACCTGAAAAGAAGTGGCTGCTGAAATAGTGGATACGTTGATTTTAATTTTTGAAACTTCCTGAGATTCTGGTCCCATCAGGTTGGAAGAAATGACTTCTCTATTCAAGAAAAAATGGAGACAGAAAACAGGCCAGTTGGCATAACATCCCTCAAAGGGAAACACTGGAATCCATTTTAAGCAGATGTCTGCAGGACACCTACAAAATATTCACGCAATCAGGCAGAGTCAATGTAGTTTTGTGAAAGGAAAATCGTGTTAACTAATTTAGAATTCTTTCAGTGTAGAAAGAGGCCATTTGGCCATTGAGTCTACACGGACCCTCTGAAGAGCATGCCAAGCAGACCCATTCCCCCACCCTATATCTGGAACCCTGCATTTACCATGGCTAACCTAACACAACTGCACATACCTGGACATGACAGATCAATTCACCATTGGCAGTCCACCAAATCTGCACATCATTGTTTCAAAGTAAGAAGCAGTACAATGAAAGGAAATCTGTGGATGTCAAATACCTGAGACATTTGACAGATCGTTACATCAAACATTACTACACAAAATAAGAGCTCATAGTGTAGGATGTAATATACAACCAAAGATAGTGGATTGGACAGCTAGCAGGAAATACGGTAAGGCCTAAGAGGTCATTTTGAAGTTTGCAAGATGAAATCAGTGGAAAGCCATACGCTTTAATACTGGAGCCTCAATAATTTATTTAAATAACATGGATGAAAGAACCACAAGTATTGTAGTTAAGTTTGTTGATCAGATAAATGTATGGAGCAATGTAGGTTGTAAGGAAGACATAAGGAGTCTGCAAAGGGATACAGATAGCTTAATAGAATAATAGAAAGGGAACAGGAAGAATAGAAAAGCAGCAAATTACTTAAATAGAAAGAAATTGCAGAGCTCTGAGAGTGTCCTGATAAATGAATCACAAGAGGTTAGAATGTAGGTAAAACAAATGATTAAAAAGGTAGATGGAACGCTGTTTCTGCCTGGCAGCCTCAGTTGACAACTAATGAGAATTTTCCTTCCCGTATCTGCTCCTCCTGCCCTGCATTTGTGGGAAGATTATGTGAATGAGGTATTCCACCAAGTGAGTTGTGTAAAAAGAGAAAAAAACAGTTTCTCCGATTACTATGTTCCATGGTTATTTTCCATTTAGCTGCTGAGCAATGACATTTTTTCACTGTCCACACCCAATGCATCACCATCCCATGTTGGCCTCCTCCCATTTTGTTAGGCACTCCAAACAGGTAGAAGCAAGACTTTGAAAACAATCAGCTGTAATGTGTGAGTGACCCTTACTATGCAAACCATGATCCTCCATCTCTCCCCTCATTGTTAATTTGATTCTTATTCATCTAACCCTTCCAACATTACTGTATGCCCTTGAACCTCCCCCACTATTCTGAATTCTGTCATCGGAGATATGTCATAGAGTCATAGGCAGAGAGCACGGAAACAGACTTTTCAGTCAACTAGTCAATGCTGAACATAACCTCACGCTAAACTACTCCCATCTACCAGCTCCTGCCCCATATCCCTCCAAACTTTTCCAATGCATGTACTTGTCCAAGTGTCTCTTAAAGGTTGTAACTTTGCCTGTATCCATCACTTCCTCAGGAGATTCATTCCACACATGAAGCACTCTGTTTGGAAAAAAAAATGCCCTTCATGTATTCTTAAAATCTCTCTCCTTTTTCTTTAAAAATGTTCCCCGAGTCTTGAAATTCCACACCCTAAGGAAAAGATACCTATCATTAACCCTATCTATACCCCCCTTGATTTTAAAACTATAAGGTCACTTCTCAATCTCCCATGCTCCAGTGAAAATGTCCCAGACTATCCAGCCTTTGTTTTTAACACAAACCTTTCATATCCAACCACATCCAGGTAAATCTCTTCTGAATGCTGTCCAGCTTAATAATATCTTTCCTATGACTAGGCCACCAGAACTGGATACAGTATTCAGAAGAGGCCTCAGTGGTGTTCTGTACAATCTTAACATGACTTCCTAACTCCTATACTCGAAGATCTGAGCAATGAAAGCAAATGTGCTAAACAACTTTTTAACCACCCTGTCTATCATGTGACACAGAAAATTTTTGAATGAAGTACCTGAACCCATAAGTCCCTCTGTTCTACAACAATACCCAAGACCCCACTATTAATTCTATAAGTCCTACTCTTGTTTGTTGTACAAAATGCAATACTTCACTTTTATTCCTTTGTATTTATAGGAAACCTTCTTCACTGTCTATTACACCACCTATCCTTGGAGTGTCCATTAGGTTAGATTAGATTACTTACAGTGTGGAAACAGGCCCTTCGGCTCAACAAGTCCACACCACCCCCCCAAAGCGCAACCCACCCAGACCCATTCCCCTACATTTACCCCTGCCCCTAACACTACGGGCAATTTAGCATGGTCAATTCATCTAACCTGTACATGTTTAGACTGTGGGAGGAAACCAGAGAACCCGGAAGAAACCCACGCAGACACGGGGAGAATGTGCAAACTTCACACAGTCACCTGAGGTGGGAATTGAATCCGCGTCTCTGGCGCTGTGAGGCAGCAGTGCTAACCATTGCGCCACTGTGCCGCCCACATTAGATTCCATTATACTGTCCATTATACACTTTGAAAATCCTACCCCGGACTCGGCAAGACTAGCCCCATTTCCCTCTTCCCAACAACCAAAGTAAACTCTCCAATGTGGCAGAGAACATTCCCTCTGCTAGCCACATGTAGAAAACACTAACCTTGACAACCCTCATTTTATTTAATTATAATCATAACCTCCCAACGGACATTCATATTGTTCAACTACATTCAGCTTCCCCACTACAGCTAAGACACCAGGCTTTTCTGATTTTTAAAATGTCACTGGCCAGGCCAGCATTTACTACCCATTCTTAATTACTCAGAGAGCAGTTAAATGTCAACCACATTGCTGTGGGTCTGGGGTCAAATGAAGGCCAGACTAGGTAAAGACAGCAATTTCTTTTCCTAAAGGGTATTAGTGAACCAAATTGTACTCTTCCATGCCCCCTCAACCCAAACTGATGGCCTGGTTGGAGATCTCATCCATTCCTCCATACACTCACTGTACTTTCTGTCCTCTTTTGGAGCCCTCTTCCAGTCCTCCATGACCCTGCCTGACTCTTCCAGATCTCTCACCCTTGATTTGCCATTGCCAATCCCAACCTACCATGCAAGCTGCTATTTTCTCATTTCCCTTCCTCATGATACAAAGTTCAACAAAGACATCTGTCCTTCCCAGACACAACTACATATAGCTGATTAATGTATGCTATGTTTAAATGAATATCAACTGGCTGCGCAAAATTCCCATAAGCCACTGACAATCTTAAAACTAGTTTAAATTTAAATTTTAAATTTTTTTTTAGAAATCATGATAATTCAAGGCACGCAAATAGAGTACAAGTAGGCACCCGCCATGAAACAGCATAACATCTGATCTGATTTAATTTTTAATTTTATCAAATATCAAATGATATTTGACCTTTAACTCTTTCCTACTTAAACCACTCTTCATGATACCCTCGTTGTTGAGTTTTCATTAAATATTTCCCTCTGAGAGGAGATACAAAACAGTAAGTATGAGTGCTGGACATTCTGATCTTGTATTGTCATAGCACTGTACATATAATGTTTGGCTCACAAATCGGCAGGCATTAATTAATCACATCTGGTATCTTCCTATTACATGTAACTGTTTTGAACACAGGAATACAAGAGAGTGAAGCATCATTCAGTGCTTAAAGTGCTGAGGTGAGAATCACATCCCTCCAGTCATTACAAATCGGTGCATGATAATTTTACAGTTTGTGTTACATGACAGAGGTTTCTGATTATTGAGCATCTCTGAATCATTGTGAATTATGGTGCAGAAAAACAGCAATGTTTATATTGCAATTCTTCTGTGATAGATGTAGTAAAATTGCATCACTTTCCTGACTGTCTCAAGTTTTTTTCATTTCGCAGGCAATACTCATTCACATATTTGTGTGGTGAATGACTGAAAGTTCCTGTCACAGTTTTATTTGGGGCTTTACAATGATAATACTGGTGCTACCTGGTTCAGGCAGATTACTTTTAATATGCAAATTGGAGTCCTGTTGATTCCAATGCAATTCATCAGCGTCAACATTAGTGGCTGCTGAAACTTTGACACTGATTATTGATACACATCAAGTCGCTTTTGATTGAAATTTCGTGAGTGGATTAAGTGAATGCATGAGGAAATTTTCAGAAATTATTTCTTCAGGAATTGTATCAATTTTCCATTTATGAGAGGAAATGAGGATAACCGCCATAAAAACGGAAGGCATGCCTATGTGATGACTTCCGTTTCATTGTATGCGATTTGTGTTGTTGGAGCCAGCAATTGATGAACATTGTAACATTCAGGTAACAGACATTTTCAAGGGGTTGATATATTTGACTGTTCCAACATATTAAATACACTCAAGTCTGCCTAGCAATAGGGATGTGGATTATTGCAAGATTTTCAATAGATCATTCAAAAAAAGCTTAGGGGTTACTAAAGAACAGTTCCTGTTTCACAGTTGGAGATAGAAAACACAGAAGAAACAAACAAGTTCCAGGGAGAAAAGAAATACTTAGTTTGACTGCTGAGAAGGCAACTGAACAATCATGGTTCTGTATAGTTGGGCACAGTGAGAAGTCATGAGCAGCCGAATAGCTCTGGGCAGTCAGTATTCAAAAAGTTCCAAGACTTAGAAGGTGCTTAATGAATAGTTCAGGACAGTTGAGTTTGGGGGTTGAAAGCTTCTAAGCAGCTGAACCAGAGTAGAGGTCAGGAAGCAAACTTGGGGCAGTACTGGCTTGATGAAGCTTGTTGTAGGAAAGAAGCTGGAACTGAATGCAGTTTCCAGAATGCTGGCCTGATGAGCAGTGCCCACATTTAATGAAAAAGAATTATTGAAATTCACATTGTTACTAACTTGGAAGGATTGGTGACAAATCTGTGAGATGTGTCTTTATCACAATTGCTGTTTGGTGTGTCCTGTAGAGTGTTAAATGAATTTTTGTTACCTGTATTTGCCTTATGTTAATCTTGGGATGTTAGAATATCTATAAGATCAATCTTTGCTCAGCTAATACTTTTTTGTCAATAAAGCTTGCATGCTTTAAGTTTTATTTGTAGTAAGTCAGTTATTCTTTGACTAAAGAAATCTATTGAATTGTCTCCAATACATTACCCATACCATATGTGACCTATACAACCACCCTATCATCAACCTGGTTAAACTAAAAGTTTCCTATGATGAATGGAAAAATGGTACTAGAAAAGAAACAATGCATCCTTCCAATTCTCAGTCAAATATCTAGCATATCTAATAGTTTAAATGAAAACTGAACAATGACCACAGAAAGAAGTATTTATGTGTTACACCAAATATGCACACTCTGGAGAACTCCCATCTAAGTACATGAACAGATTACTCTTGAATGCATGCTTGCAATGATTTGGTAAGCATCAGTGGATCTATAAAAAGGCTGTCCTGTGGAACTGAACTGTGGAAGGGGGTTTTGTTATCCATAGTATATAACATTGTAACATGATCCTGAAAAAAAGTAGTGCTCCATGACTGCAATTTAGAAAATATTTTAATTCTGACCAGAGCAGACCAAACAGGACACATTCAGGACCTAAGAGAAGAAAACAAGTGTAGAAATGAGAAAGTAGTTAAAGAAATTGACAAATTGAAGGGTGACTCCAGATGCATTTTGTGAGCAACAGCAACAACAATGAGTTTGATTGAAAGTTGAACAGTCCCAAGACAAAAGGAAATGTTAACAATGTTAAGAAGGGAGAGTAATTGATTAGAGAGGTTAAAGAAGGAGTAGAGTTAATAAGAGACCATAAAGGGAATTTACTCATGGAGGCAGTGGGCATGGCTGAGTTGTTAGATCAATATTTTAGAGGGAGATACTCCGGATCATGTCAGTTGTTAATCAAAATGAGTAATGCACTGGAACCAGATAAGATGTGCCTAAGGATTTTGAAGGAAGTGAGAATGGAGATTGAAGGGACACTGACCATAATCTTTCAGTCATCTCTAGATTAGGGGGAGGTGCCAGAAGAGTGGACAATTGCAAACATTAGGGCCTTATTCAATTTAGGTTGTAAGGATAAGCCCTGCAATTTTGGACCAGTCAGTTTACTTCCGGTAGTGGAAAAGCTTCGAGAAATATTCATTTGGGCCAAAAAAGTAGTCAATTGGGAAAGGATGAGCTGTTTAGAAAAAGTCAGCATGGATTTCTAAAGGGAAATCATGTTTAACTTACTAGAGTTTTTTGAAGTGATAACAAAAAGGCTCAAGGAGGGTAACACTATTGATATGGTGTACATGGACCACCAGAAATATTTTATACAGTGCCACAATACAGACTTGTCAGAAAATTTATAGGTCGTGGAATGAAAGGGCCAGATACAAAATTGGCTGAGTAATAGGAAATAAAAAGTCATGATCAATTGATACTTCTCAGCCAGGCAGGAGATTTGAAGCAGACTATCCCAGGTACTGGTATTGGAAGTTTAGGTTTTCCTGGAATATATTAATGATTTAAACCTTGGTGTGCAGGAGACAATTTCAGAGTTTGCAGGTGATATGAAACTTTAGAAGAACTGGAAACTATGAGGAGGAGGACAATGTGGAACTCCAAGACATTGACAAGTTGATCAAGTGGATGGATCGATGGCAGATGACATTCAATGCAGAGAAATGTGAGATGATATATTTTGGTAGGAAGAACATTGAAAGACAATATGAACTAAGGGGTACATATCTAAAAGGGGTTCAGAAATAGAAGGACATGATCTATATGTGCACAGATCATTAAAGGTGGCAGAACAGGTTGAGAAAACAATTAATAAAGCAGCACCTAACATTATAAATAGGGGCACTTGTAATTTTACAATATTTACAACAATGGTTCCAGACGTGAGAAATTTCAGTTGTGCGGATAGATTGAAAACGTTAAGGCTGTTCTCCTTGGAGATAAGAAGCATTTGACAGATCTGACAGAGGTACAATAATGAGGGAGCAGGATAGAATTAATAGCGTAAAAACTATTCCTGCTCACAAAGACATCAAGAACCAGAGGGCACAGGTTTAAAGAGATTTTCAAGAGAAGCAAATGCAAGGTGAGAAAAAAACTTGTCCACATCCTGAATAGTTAGTGTATGGGAGAGTGGTGGAGGCAGATTCCATATCGGCATTTGAGAGGGTATTGGATGTCTATTTAGATAGAAATAACTTGCAAAATTATGGGGAAAGGCAGTAGGTAAAGATGTTCATTTGAAGATTCAGTGGGGACAGGTTGGGCTAAATGTCTCTTTCCACATCAGACCACATCTGAGATTATGACTTGGGTGAGAAGCAGAACTGAGCTTCATTGAAGATGTGGGCTAAAACAACAGTAGAAAGGAGATATGTGAGAATATGTAAGGAAACAGTTTTGATGACTAACACAAAGCATGAAAGCATGAAAGAGCATAAAAAATGAAGACAGATACTCAGAACTTTGACATTACTGCATTACTATAATTGTTTGTGACCTATATTCAAATAATATTGTAATTATGCAAAGAAAATACAATTATTTATGTGAAATGTAATTAAAATTTTCATACTAGCTGGTTGAATTAAATGTCCCTTCAAATTCATTTCAGAATATTCCAAGCAATTTAGAGTATCTTCTGTAATAGAGTAAGGAGAGTTTGGAAAGTGTGCTTCCTCAAGTGCCATAATGTCTTCAATATTGAGGTCTTTTGGCTCACCACGTAGCACTCCTGCTTCTAAGCTCTGGGTTCAATTCTCACCCCAGGACTTGATGGCCATGGAAGGTAAATGCATGCTGTATTTCAAACAGGTTGATAATCAGCTTGTCAGTCTTTGCAACATTTACCCACTAATCTCCAAAGGGTGAAGAAAGATGCAAAATAAACTTCAGCATCTTGATTGAATGGCTAAATACTAGAACATATATTGTGATGAGAAATTGGAGACAACCTATTTAACTAAAGAACTCCATCTGTATGTTATTGAATTACTTTACATATTTTAAGTGTTCAGGTATGGTTCATGCACATATATATTTGAAACATAAATTATGATTTGAGGCAATTTTCTCATTCAAACTTAAGAACAAACATGTGATCAAAATTGTATATTGCCTAAAAATTCCTCACCCAGATACATGGTTTGACCAGACCCCTGCTGCAGCCATCATCTAAGATCATCATGATAGAAGACAATGAACTATGAACCTGCACTCCAAGGTCTCTTTGTTCAGCAACACTCCCCAGAACCTTACCATTAAGTGCATAAGTCCTGCACTGATTTGCTTTTCCAAAATATAGCACCTCACATTTATCTAAATTAGGGTGGCATGGTGGCTCAGTGGTTAGCACTGCTGCCTCACAGCACCAGGGACCTGGGTACAATTCCTGCCTCCGGCAACTGTGTGGAGTTTGTACATTCTCCTCATGTCGGTGTGGGTTTCCTCCGGGTGCTCCAGTTTCCTCCCACAATCCAAAGATGTGCAGGTTAGGTGAATTGACCATGCTAAATTGCCCATAGTGTTAGGTGTAGGGGAATGAGTCTGGGTGGGTTGCTCTTCGGAGGGTCTGTCTGGACTTGTTGGACCGAAGAGCCTGTTTCCAAACTGTAGGGAATTTAATCTAAACTCCACCTGTCACTCCTCAGTCCAGTGGCCCATCTGATCAAGATCCCATTCTAAGGTAACTATATTCGCTGAGGTAACCATATTCGCTATCCACCACACCTAATATTGGTGTCATCTTCAAACTTACTAACTATACATCCTATGTTCACATCAAATCATTTATATATATGATGAAAAGTAGTGGACCCACCAGTGTGGCACATCAGTGGTCAGAGGCCTCCAACCTGAAAAGCAATCCTCCACCACACCGTCTGTCTTCTACCTTCCGACCAGTTCTGTATCCAAATGGTTAGTTCGCCCTGTATTCCATGAGATCTAACCTTGCTAACAAATGTCCCATGAAGAACATTGTCGAATGTTTTACAGAAGTCCATATAGATCATGTCCACCACTCTGCCCTCATCAATCCTCTTTGTTACTTCTTTAAAAAACTCAGTCAAGTTTGTGAGACATGATTTCCCATGGACAAAGTCATGCTGATTATCCCTAAACAGTCCTTGCCTTTCCAAATACATGGAAATTCTGGACCTTAGGAGTGCCTCCAACAACTTGCCCATCACTGATGTCAGGCTTACCAGTCTATAGTTCCCTGGCTTTTCCTTACCACCTTTTTTAAACAGTGGCACCACGTTAGCCAACCTCCAGTCTTCTGGCACCTCACCTGTGACTATTAATGATATAAGTATCTCAGCAAGGGGCCCAGCAATCACTTCCCTAGCTTCCCACAGAGTTCTAGGATACACCTGATCAGGTCCTTGGGGTTTATCCAAACCTGTTAGAATCCTTTGAAGAGGTAACAAGTAGGTTAGACCAGGGAAACCCAGTGGATGTTATCTACCTAGACTTCCAAAAGGCCTTTGATAAGGTGCCTCACTGGAAGCTGCTGAGTAAGTTGAGGGCCCATGGCATTTGAGATGAGCTACTGGCATGGATTGAGGATTGGCTGACAGAAGGCAGCGAGCTGGGATAAAAGGTTTTTTTCGGAATGACAGCTGGTAACAAGTGGTGTCCCACAGCATTCAGTGTTGGGGTTGCAGCTGTTCACTTCATATATTAATGATCTGGATGAAGGGAGTGGGGGCATTTTGAAAAGTTCGCTGATGATACAGAGTTAGGCAGAAGGTAGGTAGTTCTGAGAAGGTGAGGAGGCTGCAGAAAGATTTAGACAGTTTAGGAGAATGGTCCAAAAGAATACAGGCATGAACTATTTTGTAAACAGTGAGAAAATTCATAAAACCAAAGTACAAAGGGATCTAGGAGTGCTAGTTCAGGATTCTCTAAAAATTGACTTGCAGATTGAGTCTGTGGTTAAGAAAGCAAATGTAATGTTGTCATTTATCTCAAGAGGGTTGGAATGTAAAAGCAGCGATGTGCTACTGAGACTTAATAAAGCTTTGATTAGGCCCCATTTGGAGTACTGTGTCCAGCTTTGGGCACCACACCTCAGGAAGGAGAGACTGGCACTGAAGCGTGTCCAGCGGAGATTCACACAGATGATCCCTGGAACGGGAGCCCTAACATACGATGAACGGCTGAGGATCCTGGGATTGTATTCATTAGAGTTTATCAGGTTGAGGGGCGATCTAATAGAAACTTATTTGATAATGCATGCCTCAGAAAGGGTGGACGCTGGGAATTTGTTTCTGTCAGGTTGGGATATTAGGACCCGTGGGCACAGCCTTAGAATTAGAGGGGGTCAATCTAAAATGGAAATGAGGAGACATTTCTTCAACCAGACAGTAGTGGGCCTGTGGAATTCATTGCCACAGAGTGCAGTGGAGGCTAGGACGTTAAATGTCTTCAAGGCAGAGATTGATACATTTTTAATCTTGCAAGGAATTAAGGGATACGGAGAGAGTGTGGATAAGTGGCATTGAAAAGCCCATCAGCCATGGTTGAATGACGGACTGGACTCAATGGGCTGAATGACTTTACTTCCACTCCTATGTCTGATGGTCTTATGGTCTTATGATCTTATCCACGTTTATGCATTTCAAGACATCCAGCACCTCCTCCTCTGTAATATGGACATTTTTAAAGATGTCACCATCTATTTCCCCATATTCTATATCTTCCATGTACTTCTCCACAGTAAACACTAATGCAAAATACTTGTTTAGTATCTCCCCCATCTCCTGCGGGTCCACACATATGCTGCCTTGCGGATCCTTGAGACACCCTATTCTCTTCCTAGTTACCCTTTTGCCCTTAATGTATTTGTAAAATCCCTTGGGAATCTCCTTGAACCTATTTGCCAAAGCTATATCATGTCCTCTTTTTGCCTCCTGATTTCCCTCTTAAGTATACTCCTACTGCTTTTACAATCTTCTCAGGATTCACTCGAACTCTCCTGTCTGTACTTGACGTATGCTTCCTTCTTTTTCTTAAACAAAACCTCAATTTCTCTTGTCATCCATCATTCTCTATACCTACCAGCCTTTCCTTTCACCCGAACAGGAATATATTGTTTCTAAACTCTCATTATCCCATTTTTGAAGGCTTCCCATTTTCTAGCTGTCCCTTTACCTGCAAACATCTACCCCTGATCAGCTTTTCAATGTTCTTCATCATTTCTGATGAAGGGCTTTTGCTCGAAACATCAATTTTCCTGCTCCTCGGATGCTGCCTGACCTGCTGTGCTTTTCCAGCACCACTTTGATCTAAACTCTGGTTTCCAGCATCTGCAGTCCTCACTTTTGCCTTTTTAAAGTTCTTGCCTAATTAGCCTTCCTCCAATTTAGAACTCCAGCTTTTAGATCCGGTCTATCCTTTTCCATCATTATTTTAAAACTAATAGAATTATGGTCTCTGGCCACAAAATGCACCTCCACTGACACCTTAGTCACCTGCCCTGCCTAATTTCCCAAGAATAGGCTTTTTATCTGTCTTTCTCCCTTTTAGAAATCCCATTGTTATGACATTTTTCCCCAAAGTTCCAAAACAATGAAACAGCATATAAAACAATAATTGCTGCTCCTGGAATTCGAGGAAATCACCTCCAACACCTAAAATATCTCAAAAAAGGAGCAGTTTTGCAGCCACAACTTTTTCCATTCTCTGTCTTGGATTATCCAGAATCCTGATAAAAAATACTGAAAACTATGATTGGTTTTGATAATGAATTTAGGGAGTTAAGGTTTCCTAGTAAATCATCCTAGGACATGGATTTAAAATTTTCTTTGAAAACACTAGGAGGAAATAAAGAGAACGATTCCATTGCAGGTGGTTGTTATAATATGGAATGCCTCCTCTGTGAGCATGGTTAAAGCAGATTCCAGAGAAATTTCTGAAGACAATTGGAGATGCACTCAATAGGGACTAATTTAAAGGGTTATGGGAAAAGAAATGGGTACTTAATTAAATCCATGCTGAAGACATTTGATGCTATGATTTCTTTAGGCCATTCTGAGGAAAGAGGACAACCTGTGTCCCCTCATGAACCAAGAACTCCAAGTTCCTGTTTGTGAACTGGGGTCCCAAATTCCTTTTTTGGCCAAGTCCTCTAGAATAGTGCAACTCTTTCAGTAAATTATCACAGATGTGAAAGGCTTAATGGCATCCCTTCTATGCCATATGATTCTATGGGTTGAATCTTCCCAGGTATCATTTTCATGGAGGGTTTCTGTTGGTGGTCCATGGGCTCTTATGAAACACAATTTTCCATGACTAATCACATTAATTACATTTCTAGGCTACAGAAGCCATTCTTAATCAATTGTGTATCAGTCAATACAGAAGTGCTCACTACTGCTAGGATTTTCCAATGGTCACACTGCAGGAATCATGGTTAAACCCTAGTTCAAAAGCTACAAGCCAGGAACTGTCTTTTAAAGTCTGCTACTTGACCACTATTCTAGAGGACTTGGCCAAAAAAGAAATTTGGGACCCCAGTTCACAAACAGGAATGTGGAGTCCTTGGTTCAGAGGGGGCACAGGTTGTCCTCTTTCCTTAGAATGGCCTAAAGAAATCATGGCATCAAATGTCTTCAACATGGATGGAGATAGCCTCTGTGTCAGTGTAGTGTCCCAGGTGGGAACAAATTCCTAGTAATGCAGAAAGAAGGTCAATGACCATCTGCGTTCACAATGGTAAATGCTATTTTCGTTCTGCCACTTCACACTCACTCTAGCTCTGCCATTGCACACACATTTCACCAGGGCTAATGGTCTACCACTGTCACTATCATCTTCACTCAATGGCTCTCATCCACATCATTCTCCCATAGTCTTCAGCCTTCCTGCCTGCTGCACTTCCAACCTACTCACTTGGAACACCTCACCAACTTTGTTATTCCTACACCACCACCACCACCACTTACCTCCGGCCACTTTCACCTCACTCAGTTTCTCTTACCACATTCCAGGAGAAAAAAGTTGCATAACAGGGCCAAAAGAGAAAAACTGGGTGACGAGGTGGTTGGTATTCATGTCCTCACCCTGAGAAGAGTAAATCCTCAAACTGACAGAAGAGAACAGAGACTGCTCATATGGGGATGTCACGGTCTCCATGTTGAGGCAACCATATTAGCTTTTTTGTGTTGTACTGCTGTCCTATTGCAGGCACTACAAACATATTATTAACATGTACAAGCTGCCTATTGCACAACTAATGTCCTTTCTTCTTTTATGCATGTATCAACAATATCTAAAACCTTCCATCATCAATAGCCCAGCTACTTTACCACCTCATCCCCTTCAAACATCTGAGGAAGAAGCCACATATTCCTCAGCGGATGTATTGGTAAGGCTTTTTTTTCACACTGCACCAGTTCAGGGACTTTAACCTCAATTGGGTCTCTTGCAAGATCAAAATCAGGAGTGCAATCTGGTGTTGACATCACTGGGATATCTCCACAGCTAGTTGAAGACACTCAGAGGACTGCTGGACACCTGTTCAGTTCAAGACTGAAGACAATGTTGTGATGTCAACCATCAGTTACTTTGTGGAAATACATAGACATTTATGGGAGGAGTAGGCAGGTTTGTCAGACTTTGAATTGGCTTAAAGGTTGGAGGAGTCCACCCATGTTATCAGTACAGTCCTGGTGCCTGCTTGTGTGCAACTGGTTATTTCCATGGGCAGGTTGGCAACTACCATGGAAAATCCCACTAAGCAGAATGCTCAGTGACAGAATTGCACACAGATCTGCGCTCTGTTGTTTTAGTTATTAATGCTCAGCACTGGCAGCAAAGCAAGAGTGGGGATAAAGGATCTCAAGTTCATGTCAGGTACATTCAATTTCAAGAAGACAGAGTGGTGTCAGCAGGCATCCATAGAGAGGCACAAAGTTGTACAACACGGAAAGAGATCCTTTGCCAAACTCATCCATGCTGACCAGATATTCTAAATTAATCTAGTCCCAGCACGTTTTGAGAACATTTGTAGCTCAGGTTGAGGTTCTGACTGTACGTTTGCTCACTGATCTGGAAGGTCACTTTGGCTTGTCCTGGGATGGATGTGTTGTACCAGTCAAAGTCGTGTCCTTCCTCATCTGTATGTAAGGATACGAGTTATAGTGGGTCATGTCTTTTTGTGGCTAGTTGATATTCATGTATCCTGGTGGCTAGTTTTCTGCCTGTTTGTCTGATTTAGTGTTTATTACAGTTCTTGCTAGGTATTTTGTAAATGGCATTATAGGGTCTTTCAAGTTCACTAGCTGCTGTTTAAGTGTTTTGATGGGTTTGTGGGCTACCATGATGCCAAGAGGTCTGAATTGTCTGGCATGTCTGAGATGGCTTTAATGTCGGGGAGAGTCGCTAAGGTTTCTGGTTGCATTTTGTCTACTTGTTTGGTTTTGTTGCTGAGAAATTGGCGGACTGTATTCATTGGGTACCTGTTCTTTCCTTAGCCACCCAGATACATGAACATCAACTAGCCACAAAATGACATGATCCACTCTCACTAGTATCCTTTCATACAGATGAGGACTGACACCACTTTGACTGGGGCAACACATCCATCCTAGGATAAGCCAAACATGCATGAGAATTCCTAGAAGCATGGCATTCCAACCGGAACTCTATCAACAAACATATCAATTTGGACCCCACCCTCTGAGAAAAAGAACAGGAAATGACATCACCAACACAGGAAAA
The DNA here is from genome assembly GCF_020745735.1 of Hemiscyllium ocellatum. Lineage (NCBI taxonomy): Eukaryota > Metazoa > Chordata > Chondrichthyes > Orectolobiformes > Hemiscylliidae > Hemiscyllium > Hemiscyllium ocellatum. Next base: position 53,353,684 of record NC_083413.1, read on the forward strand.
GCCATCACCAACCAAGGAAATACATAAACTGAAAGCGGGACATAACACCAGCACTTCACCAGAGGCTCACTGATGATGTTACCTAATATGGTGGCAAATCATCTGAAAACAAACCTTCCAACTCAGCGAGCAAACTTACATCCACAATTTAGACCCAGTTGCTAGCATTTGGCTCATATCCATCTAAATCCTTCCTATTCATGTACCCATCCAAATGCCTTTTAAATATTGTAATTCTACCATCCACTGCATGAAAAAAATTGCCCTTAGCTTCCTCTTAAATCTTTCCTCATTTACTTTAATCTGAGGCCCTTTAGTTTTGGATTCTCCTATCCTAGGAATAAAGATCTTGGCTATTCACCCTATCCATGTTCCTCATGATTTTATAAACTTCTATAAGATCATCCTTCAGCCTCTGATTCTTCAAGGAAAACAGCCCCAGCCTATTCAGTGTCCCTCTATAGCTCAAACCTTCCAAACCTGACAACATCAATGTCAATCTTTTCTGCACCCCTTCACATTTAACAACATCTTTCCTATAACAAGGAGACAAGAATTGAATGCAGTATTCAAAAAGTGGCCTAACCAATGTCCTGTACAGTAGCAGCATGGTATCTCAACTCCTATATTCAATGCACTGGTCAATAAAAGCAAGTGTGCCAAACGCTTTCTGCACTACTCTACCAATCTGCGACGCCACCTTCAAGGACTTATGATCCTGCAGCCCAAGATCTCTTTGTTCAGCAACACTCCCAGGACCTATCATTAAATGTATATTTCCTGCCTTGATTTGCCTTACCAAAATGTAACACTTCACATTTATCTAAATTAAACTCCATCTGCCACACCTCGGTCCTTTAGCCCATCTGATTAAGGCCCTGCTGTATTCTGAGATTACCTTCTTCATTGTCACTACACCATCAATTTTGGTGTCATCTGCAAACTTACTAACCATTCTCCTGTATTTATATCCAAACTGTTTATATTAACAACAAAAAGTAGTGGACCCAGAACCGATCCTTGCAGCACACCACTGGTCATAGGCCTCCAGCATCACCCTCTGTCTCCTACCTTCAAGCCAATTTTGTATCCAAATGGCTAGCTCTCCCTGAATTCAATGTAATCTCATCTGCTAACCAATCTACCATGCAAAACATTGTCAAACACCTTCCTTAAGTCCATATGGACAATGTCCACTGGTCTGCCTTCATTAATCTTCTTTGTCACTTCTTCAAAAACCATGGACGAGGGCCCGCACAGGTCACCTAGAATTGTCCTCCCACAAGACCTGAGGTGTCGAGCTCCTCCAGCTCCACTTTGCCAAAACTAAAGATATGGAAGGTGAGCCTGCATCTGGGCAGGATGCACTCTGCATGTTTGAGCTCTCCAGCCACAAATGTCCTGGGGCTTCCCACCCAGTACTTCCATCTCAACAGGTTCTCTACAGAGTAGTTGCCTCCACCCCAAATGTGGACTGTGGAATCACACTCAGATGTGAGAAGGCACGGAAAGAAAGAATGCTATTAAGGCACATAGGTGGCATGTGTGACACTTATTCTCAGGACACTCTCACACTTGTAAAATATATGCACTTGAAATCATCACATGTCTAATTGGTTGTAATATTAGCGGTAGGATTGGTTTTGTGGCCAGCATATCAAAGTTAAGCAGCCAATTCAAGGCAAATTGATGTTATAGATCGTTGTTTATACATTGCTCATCATGAAGAAGTATTCCAAATACCAACAAATTTTAGAAACCTTTTAACCTTTACGTTTGTAGGTGCAATTGAGATTTAGAACCTTGGTGAGATTACTAATTGTGAAGTTAATGGAAGTACCTTTGAATGGGTCCTTACCTCCACTGGTGTTCTTGATTTGTGGCCACTTTGTGTGTGGCTACATAATTACCTATGAGCACATGAATACCTATTTAAGGATAGGTGATATTCAATACTCTGTTAAGAGATGAAACCCCTGCCTCACAGCGCATGGTTCTGGAGGGAAAAAAAGTATTTTAAGCACTGCGTCTGTCATTTTAGACATCAAAGTAAAATGTACTTAAGCATTCCATGCTCATTGAGCAGTGTAAGTGAATTCACAGATGCTGAATGCCTAGTGAGAAAGGCTGCATGGTAACTCATTGGTGAGCACTGCTATCTCACAATGCTGGGGACCTGGGTTCAACTCCACCTGAGGCAGCTGTTTGTGTGGACTTTGCACATTCTCCTGTGCCTGTGTTGGTTTCCTCTAGGTGCTCCAATTTCTTACCACAGTCCAAAGATGTGTTGGTTCGGTAGATTGGCCATGCTAAATTGCCCATAGTGTCTAGGGATGTGCAGGCCAGGTGGATTAGCCATGGGTAATACAAGGTGATGGGTCTGGGTGAAATGTTCTTGGGAGGGTCAGTATGGACGTGATGAGCTAGATAGCCTGCTTCCATGTTATAGGGATGCTATGATTCTAGGTGAAAAGGATCTGCCTCAGAAATTCTCTCAAACTGATAATCGTCATAGCAGTACTTAGTACACAGCTCTCAGATATATGATCATGAATGAAGCCACACGAGCTAACGTTTCTTAGCGCCATATGTTAGAACCACGTCTGAATGAGCAACAAACATCCCTTATTGTCCATCATAACAGACAATGTTCCCATTCTTGAACGTGTGAATGTTGTAAAGCATTCAAGCAGTTGTTAAAGGTAACTTTTATTACATAATACAAAAAACAAAGAAACAACAAACACACAAATTGCAGTTGCTTCTGCAACTAAATAGGAGCTGTTTGTCTTTGCCACAAGAAAATCTCCTCTCACTGAATGATGTCATTACCAAACTCAGATCTCTCGGAAATGAGTATCAATTAAGTCCTGTCTGCATTCTTGTGCCTGAAGCTGCATCACCATATCATCCCTCCCAGTTAACATCCTCATTTTTAAGCTCAGGAAATTGGTGCTGCTCTTCCATCTCCTCACTGTCCCCCTTTTTTCATACTCCAGTCATGCCATGCACAGAATGTCTGCATTATGTAACACACTGTCTGGAGTGTAGTGCAAGCATCCCTTAGACTTCTGAAAGATCCCAACAGTGATATCTCATCTTGAGGACCTGAATAGCCTGTTCCACGATGGCCATGGTGGTAGTGTCTGCTGTATCATGTCTGCTTGGGCCTGAGTTAGCATGTTCTATAAAGGAGTCATCAACTCTGGTTGGAGAGGTATCCCTTGACCTGCAGCAGCCATCCCTGTATGTTCGAATACTGCAGGAACTTCAGAATTATCCAAAATATAGGCATGATGGTGGCTTCTGGGATACTTGATGCAGATCTTTAATGTGACAACAGCAATCATTTTTATATGTTTAGATTACTCAAAGATTAAAGGTAGTTATCTCTGTGAAGCAGAAGTTATAACAGGTAATTTTCTACAAAAGAATAGAAAACAACCTATTTTCCAATGCCTTTCAGGAGTGAAGAAGAATCACACCATACTCACCGCAGATGCTGCCAGTCCTAAGTTTCTCCATTATTCTCTGTGTTTGTGCCTGTTACTCACTTTGCTAAGTGCAACCTGCTTTGCTCTCCATACTCATGACTTGTAAATGTACACTAGAAATTGAAAATGATCACATCCAGAGTGGATGGAGCAACCATTTCTTTTGTGTCTGAGCAAGCAGGCAGTACTTGTGAGCAACACTAAGTTCTTGGGAGGCAATTGCATTAGTCAGGCACTTCACAGCAGATCTGAAGTCATATCTAAATATTGAACCTGGCATATGAAACACAGAGGATCATTGCCAATCTTGATCATGTCATTGGTCATTGCAAATTGAAGCTAGTCATCTCTATGCGGCAAGATTTACCACAAATAACCTTAAAAATGACACCTTCAGGCTACAATTCACAAAGATAATCCAAAATGTCAAAAGCTGCATAAGGGCATAAAGTTGATTTCTTTAAACCTTGAACTGTAGGTATTTGTCAACATGCTCTTATACACAATGTTGTCTTTCTTGGATGATATGCTATGGGAAGGCAAGGCATAAATAATCATACACTTACACACTTCTATCAATTAAATAGTTCGCAATACATTCAGCAGAAAAAGGTTCAGTGTCAAAGGCCATCTAGAGATGTTCCATAGCCCTCCTGTGCATTGCAGGGAAGTGTTGCAGGAAAATCCCTCCATTCCCAAAACAAGCATCAAAATTGCCCTGAACAATGTATGGGCATTTATGTTAATGGATCAACCCTCATGTTCCAGGTTACCTCATGCAGAGGTTGTAGGACACCTGACCCAAATATCTTATTGAAATTATAAATTTGTATTTAAGTGGGTTAATGCAAGTTTGAAATGATATTCTGACTTTTTTGTAGCATTTAATATTTGCTATTAATTAGTTAGGACACGTTTTAAATGTCCTCTTTCTAAACTAACCAGTTCGAACTTGTTTCAGATTTTCTCAGACTTCATACTCAGGACCCATTCTTGTTGCTATCTTGTATATTTCTCAATGCATATACAAGTTGATTTAAATGGCACATTGATTAGAATCAATTCACTATTCGAAGTATATCTGAATAATGCACTAAAAAGTATTATTCCCTGGAGATTTATTCTCAACTGATCTAATGATAAATTCTAGTATTTATATTCTTCTTTAATCACTTCACTACATTGTCTGAAAATTGAAATGATGAATGTAGCTATTTTAAATCTCCAAATGGTAATCCAGTTCCATTTATGGCCCGTGTTTGTTGATTTAAGCAGCATAACGTAACAGACACAATTCCTTCTGCAAACCTTTCTATCAGTATTTTGAAGGATTACTCAAACATTGTGTTAATTACATAGCTGTGATGAAGCTATCATCTGTAACAGTGCAAATGCTGACTCATATGTCATATATTGGTAGGAAACTGACTCATTTAGAAGAAACCAGCAGTATTGCTTCCTTAGATTGTTCATCGGTTTTAAGAAAACATTTTAAAGGAATACATTAAAGAAATCCTCTATTTAACACAATTTGACATCTTTTACGTAGTCAAATGCTTGCATGGTGTAATCAAATACATTCGGTATAGACAGAGTATTACTTATTGTAATATTATAAGCATAGAATTTTAAATAACTAATAAGGCTATATAATTTTTTCATTGATCCTGTCTGCCAACAGGAAACTTTGTTAAAGCTTCAAGTTTGATGTCGGAACACAACCCTGCTGTGCCAAGTCTCCAAGCACTGTTTCAGTATATGGCTTTTCACAAAGTGTGTGGGATCAGTGAATGTACAGTTGCACATAAAATTAGACTTACTTCATGTCTGGTATTTTAGCTTTAACTTTCCAAACAATTTCATCTTAGTGAACATAAATTTTCTTTTTGTGAAGTCTGAAACATGAAAACCTCAAAAATATCTATTAACAACTTGCCCATCATAACATGAATTCTCCCTGCAAAAATCAAAATGCATCCTACCCTTAGGTGAATCTTTACCACAGCTTGTCATGTTAAATGAGCTACCTTGTGGAATTTCTGACATTATCCTCTTTACTTGAAGGGCCCTACAGGACATATTTGGTCTAGTTTAGGAGACAAAAGCCTCTTGTAGTTAAACAAGAGGTGGGGGAAGGGGAAATGAGGAAACTGTGGACTTCAACAGTTTCCTCATTTCCCCTTCCCCCACCTCACCCTAGTTCCAAACTTCCAGCTCAGCACTGTCCCCATGACTTGTCCGGACTTGTCCTACCTGCCTATCTTCTTTTCCACCTATCCACTCCACGCTCTCCTCCCTGACCTATCACCTTCACCCCCTCCCCCACTCACCCATTGTACTCTATGCTACTTTCTCCCCACCCCCACCCTCCTCTAGCTTATCTCTCCACGCTTCAGGCTCACTGCCTTTATTCCTGATGAAGGACTTTTGCCCGAAACGTCGATTTTGCTGCACTTTGGATGCTGCCTAAACTGCTGTGCTCTTCCAGCACCACTATTCCAGAAGGAGGTTAGTGGGTGTCCATCTGCCATGCTAATGTCTAATTAACTGGCTTCGCACCAGGAGACTAGATGTGTTGAAAGGCATGAATTTTCACCCATCATTTACTGGATTTAAAAATTGCCTCCATTCTACTTACATCTCATTCCCCAAATGCTACCAGCCATTCAGAGGAAGGATTTATAAGCTCCACCCAATGTTCTAGATGTAGGTTTGCTCGCTGAGCTGGAAGGTTCGTTTTTCAGACATTTCATCACCATACAAGGTAACATCTTCAGTGAGCCTCCGAATGAAGCACGGGTGGTGTAGCTCACTTTCTATTTATATGTTTGAGTTTCCTAGGTTGGTGATGTCATTTCCTCTGATGATGTTATTTCTGGTACTTTTTCTCATGGGGTGGCAAATGGGATCAAAGTCAATGTGTTTGTTGTTAGAGTTCTAGTTGGAATGCCATGCTCCTGGGAATTCTCATGCATGTCTCTGGCTTGTCCTAGAATGGATGTGTTGTCCCAGTGTCCTTCCTCATCCATATGTAAGGATACTAGTGAGAATGGGTCATGTCATTTTGTGGCTAGTTGATGTTCATGTGTCCTGGTGGCTAGTTTTCTGCCTGTTTGTCCAATGGAGTGTTTGTTACAATTATGTATTTTGTAAGTGACATTAGTTTTGCTTGTTGTCTGTATAGGGTCTTTCAAGTTCATTAACTGCTGTTTGAGAGTGTTGGTGGGTTTGTGGGCTACCATGATGCCAAGGGGTCTGAGTAGTCTGGCAGTCATTTCTGAGATGTCTTTGACATAGGTGAGAGTGGCTAGGGTTTCTGGATGCATTTTGTCTGCTTATTTGGGTTTGTAGCTGAGAAATTGGCAGACTGTGTTCATTGGGTACCTGTTCGTTTTGATGATTTTCCTCTGCTCTGTGTAGTTCCTCTGTGCGGCACTGTGTGGTGGCTCATTGAAATAATATTCTAATGCAGCGTAGTTTGTGGATGTTGGGATGATTGCTTCTGTAGTTCAATTTTGCTTCATATGTGTTGTTTTCCTGTAGATGCTGGTTTGAAGATCCCCATTGGCTGTTCACTCTACTGTGACATTTAGGAATGGCAGTTTATTGTTGATTTCCTCCTCTTTAGTGAATTTTATGCCAGTAAGGGTATTATTGATGGTCTTGAAGATTTCGTCTAACTTGTTTCATTTAGTGATGACAAAGGGGTCATCCACATAGCGGACCAAGTTGGGGTTGAAAGGTTAGCAGAGCTGTTCGTTCAAGTCTCTGCATTACTACCACTGCTAAGAACCCTGATACCCATGCAACGTCATAGAGTCATAGAGATGTACAACTTGGAAACAGACCCTTCAGTCCAACCCGTCCACGCCAACCAGTTATCCCAACCCAATCTAGTCCCACCTGTCAGCACCCGGCCCATATCCCTCCAAACCCTTCCTATTCATATACCCATTCAAATGCCTCTTAAATGTTGCAATGTACCCATCTCCACCACTTCCTCGGGCAGCTCATTCAATACATGTACCACCCTCTGTGTGAAACGTTGTCCCTTAGGTGTCTTTTATATCTTTCCCCTCTCACCCTAAACCTATGCCCTCTAGTTCTGGACTCCCCAACCTCAGGGAAAAAACTTTGCCTATTTACCACTCATGCCACTCATAATTTTGTAAACCTCTGTAAGGTCACCCCTCAGCCTCCGATGCTCCAGGGAAAACAGCACGAGTTTTTCAGCCTCTCCCTATAGTTCAAATCCTCCAACCCTGGCAACATCCTTATAAATCTTTTCTGAACCCTTTCAAGTTTCACAACATTTTTCTGATAGGAAGGAGACCAGAATTGCATGCACTATTCCAACAGTGGCCTAACCAATGTCCTGTACAGCCGCAACATGACCTCCTAACTCCTGTACTCAATACTCTGACCAATAAAAGAAAGCATACCAAATGCTTTCTTCAATATCCTATCTACCTGCGACTCCACTTTCAAGGAGCTATGAACCTGCACTCCAAGGTCTCTTCGTTCAACAACACTCCCTCGGACCTTACCATTAAGTGTATAAGTCCTGCTAAGATTTGCTTTCCCAAAATGCAACACCTCGAATTTATCTAAATTAAACTTCACCTGCCAATTCTCAACCCATTGGCCCATCTGATCAAGATAGCGTTGCAATGTGAGGTAACCTTCTTCGCTTTCCACTACACCTCCAATTTTGGTGTCATCTGCAAACTTACTAACTGTACCTCTCATGCTCACATCCAAATCATTTATGTAAATTACAAAAAGTGTTCTGATCTTGCTAAGGTTGAAGCTGACCTGCAAGCCAAATACTACATCTCAGCACATTCAACCAAAGGTCACGATGGTGGTCACATTGGCCATTGATCTAGTCAGGAGGAAACAATTTTGTTCCTCTCACATTGCTATACTGCTTTGTGGTATGGGGCATCATCACTATCAACAAAGGTAAGGAATTGTGGCCTACTCTTTGCTATTATAATATACTAATTCCAGTGAATCACCCTGACTCTAATCAGCAAGCATTGATTGTCTGTCAGTAGCTCCCAGTGTTACTGCTGATACCCAAACCGGTCATTTGAGGCACTGGTATCAACTGCCTGATCAATGTAGTTGGATGATTTGGCAATGAGAGCAAACTGGGACCATGTCCAAAACCTGACCGAAATTGTAAAAGACGTTAAGCTGCGTTCACCTCTGACCACTGCCTCCTACTGGCACCTATCACCTTCAAGAAGACCAAAGGGTTGTTGGAGGATGTAAAGAATGTCAAGTTGCTACCTCATTGGTACTGAAGCATTCAGAAGCAATTGCAAAGGTGGGAAAACTGTGCAACTTCTATTTCAGTTCCCAATATACTGGTGGGAAGTGATGAAGGCTAACAATATGAGATTCTTCACACTTGAAGATGTTCAGAAGTGTGTGAAACAGAGACAAGAAAATATCTTTATTCCAAGAAAGCATTTATAATCTGTTTTTATACGCAGTCGAAGAGGCTGGTGTCGAGGGCAATCTTTAAGAAGTGAGAAGCCAGCAGGCCTTAGTGCTTGCTGCAGAGGTTCCTCAGAGCTTCTTCTCATCTAGAATCCACATCATGGATCAGAATGAAATGCTTTTATTTGCAAAAAAAAATCAACTAGCCAGCCTTTGGCAAATCAATACATGCTGTCTTTTATAAATCATGTTTTTCTAAGTTAGAATTAACTTTGTCCTTGACAGTAGTCTCAGTTTTCCTATTATTAGCATGAAACTGACAGGCCAGCAGTTACCAGGTTTACCTTTTGAACATTTGCAGTCTTCTCACGCTCTGTCAGCACTAAAAGATTGTGGTCTGAGGTTATGTCATCTCCACCCATTCATCCTTTCTAATTATGAAGAAAGATGAGACTCTGGTCATGTCTTTTGGATCCACAAGACTTTCCACTTTATAGTTTTATGTGTTTTTAAGCACATTTTGGGTTCCATACTTTATTAATCACTAATCTATTCTACATTCTCTTCTTGATTTCCTTTGATAAGTTTTTCAATATCTCCCTGCAATGTTTTACATCTGCCTAATTTTCTTTTGCATTCTATATGTAATATTAGTCTTAAATCTCTTTTATTTGTTTCAGTAGGGGATCAGCCACTATTTATGCTGTGCACCATCCCAAATTCAGGAAGAAATGTTTCACAGAGGTAAGTGAGGAATCTTTATAGATTTCTAGTTGGAAAAAATACTAGAAAAAACAATTAGGCATAAATAGGTGACATGTAATGATAAACACTCTGAGCAAATGACTTGGAAAGGGAGATAGTGTAAAGAATATGAAATGAATGTTTAATATACTGTTTTATCTTTACAATAAAAAATATGTTTCAAAATTTATTGAAATTTCATATTGCTTAGAAAATACACAACCATTTTCACAACAGCAATAAGAGAACGTTCAATTGAACTTCGTACAATGTAAAACTGTTTCTCTGCTGTGTGTAGTGTGCCATTTAATGCGTTATTTTTGTACATTTTGTAGTCAGCACCAACACAAAAATGTCAGTGTCCCTTGAAGCGCCTAAGTTGGATTGGTAACTTAAAGATAAGAGAAAGTTAAGTACCAGCGAAGCAGTAAAACAGTATGACAGCAACAAGAAACAGTTATCAGCCTGAATTAATAACTGGTATTGCAATGAGATGACATCTACGATAGAAATCCAACAGATATGATAGCATTCCAGAAGTGTGCAATGGGAAATGTGACAGCTCATGAACTTCTAACCATTAACCACTTTTTTTTCTGTTGCATATCAGTGTAGAACAAAAGGTGTTTTCCATCCATGAACTCTTAGTTGTGAATGACTCCATCAACACCAGGGTTTTGATTTGAAAAATAACTTAGCTGTTAGATCATAACACCTTTTTCCTTCATGAAATCATTTCACCTAGGTTTATCTTACACCATCTTCAATCTACAAATTTTTGAGATAAATCTAATCACTTATGCAATTAATGCCCACATAAGGGCCTCATCCTGCCACTGCTAGAATTAACCCACTAAAGGGCAGGGAGCTCCCCATCTGGTAGCTTATGATAAACATGCCTGTGCAAAGTTGCATCCAAAGTGGTGGAGATCCCTCATTGGGTGGTTAATGCCAGAGAGACATTAGATTAGATTAGATTAGATTACTTACAGTGTGGAAACAGGCCCTTCAGCCCAACAAGTCCACACTGATCCGCCGAAGCGCAACCCACCCATACCCCTACATTTACCCCTTACCTAACACTATGGGCAATTTAGCGTGGCCAATTCACCTGACCTGCACATCTTTGGACTGTGAGAGGAAACCGGAGCACCCGGAGGAAACCCACGCAGACATGGGGAGAATGTGCCCCGGGTCTCAGGCACTGTGAGGCAGCAGTGCTAACCACTGTGCCACCGTGCCGCCCATGGTTTAGGATAGAAAATAGCTGCTGAAAGCTACCATCAACCTTTGATGCTGATCCACCTCTTTCTGTTCTGGCATTACACATCCTAGGATCCAGTGATATACTATCTATTGGCTGGGTTCATTACTGGCACCAACTATCACCTCCCTACTGCCCATAAAAAGAGTCACAAACTCTGGCTGGTACCTCTCAGCAGGTCTTCCATGCTCAGGTCTGACCCTGGCGATGGACCCACCACTGTCAGGTTCAGTGTCTCCTATCTACCAGAGTGTCTCCAGGCAGTGAGTAAAATTCAGCCTTTGTTTGCATAACATCCCTCAGCATGACTCTCTGGGCTCTGTTTGAAAGGGAAGCAATCTTATCTTCCCTTATTGCCTCAATAACTTTGGTCACTATCAGAAGACAACAGCATCAGTTCATAGAAAGCATTTTGTTAAGGACCTGCAGTGCCCTTTTAATCTTCTGCCCACTGTATCTGTAGTCCAGGGTATTACAGTCTTAGTATCTGCCCCAATCAGCACTGACAACCTGTTTTTATATAAGTGAAAGTATTTGGCAAAATCCCAAGAGGCAGATAAGCACAACCTTCCCTATCTCTGTAAACTCCTCTAGCCCTACACTTCCTCTGATGTACTTACACTCTAATTCTGGTCGACTGGGTATCCTGATCATTGGTAGTTGTGCCTTCATTTGTCTGGTCCCTAAGTTCTGAAATATGCTTTTTAAACTTCTCCATCTCTATACCTCACTTCCTCCTTCAGATATTCCTAAAATCTCCTCACTCTTTGACCAAGTTTGAGGTTACCTGACCTTCTAATACCTGAGACAGTTCAGTGTTGTATTTTATTTATAACTATTTCTGAAGCATCTTAATATAATTCATTAAGTCAAAAGCACTGTATAGAAATAAGAGATTATTTACAATGTAATATAAAAAGGTGATCAAGTATCCACATACAACGGGAATTCCATTAGTTGGACACAAATCCTCAACTCAATTAAAATAAATGGTGTGTTTATAAAAATATCACATTACCGTGTCTTTGGCTGTATTCAGTTATCCTTTTCAGTCCTCAATTTCTATGCCTTTATTATCTGGAAGATAAAATTCAATTATGCAGTACAAATTGCAAACAGAGCATTAATCAGTATATGATTGGCTATATTAACAACATGCTGTATTCACAATACTATCTTAATCTGTATATGTTATTTTGCCAATGATCTTCAGCTCAGTTTTGTAATGCGACAGCACCATTTACAGCTGCTGGGCTCAGCCTCACAACCTGTGAAAATTTTCATGGACATTGAACAGGTTCACAGAATTAGCTTCTTAGACATTTGCAGTGCCTACTGTAAATAGTATAATCCAGTAAAATATCTGTCAATAAGATGATGCAACTATTTTACCTTTGGGATAGATTTAGATTTTGTGCTTTACTTATCTATTTGGAAAGGTAGCTTTTTATATGTCTCTCGGCATTATTTTAATTCTTCGTACAGCAGGAAAGGCAGGGAAGATGTCAAGAAACTGGGACTGGAATGTCTAGGACAATGGAGGACTCAGAGTGAGGAGTTAGTTATTTGTTATGAAGACAAGGAACATTTTCTTCAACAAAAGAGTTAGGATCTTTGGAATTTGCTGTCATAAAGGGCTGGGTGCTTAGTCTTTGAGCAAATTCATCACTTTTAGACATTAAGCGCACCAAGAAATATGATTGGGAACAGGACTGGAAAATGGATTTGAAGTGGAAGATCATGGCTCATTTTCTGAGTGGTGGAGCAAACGTCAAATGCTGTAGATTTGAAGTGCTGTTCCTATTCCCATTTTTACCTTCTTAACATTAGAGGGATCTGGAAAGGAACTTTTACAACATAAACATTCAGAGTAACGTTGAAGGTAAACAAGGTTTCTAAGTGCAAGCTACAAAGTCCTGGAGGCCATGAAGTCAAATTAAAGTAAATTAAAAAGATAATTTTTGATTGAGTGGTTTAAATTGTGCGTACTGCCCAAATCACTTAATTTTGGCCTGTAGCTCGGCTTATACGTTATTTTCTCATGCCACATCACTTTCTTTGGTGAATCCTATCCTGATCAAAGCCATGAATTCACTTTGTGTATTAAATGAGAGTGAAGTCAGGTGATCCAATAGAATTAGCCCTTCCCATTTGTTTGACCAAAAAGTCTGTAGGATTGTAATCATTTGACTTCAAACATAGAGATGGAAACTATCCTGTATGAATTTGCTGCATGCCAGAAATATAACTGATGGTCTGAACATCAGTAGTAACACATCAGAGTCAAGAGTCTGGTGCTGGAAAAGCACAGCAGGTCAGGCTGCATTCAAGGAGCAGGAAAATTGACATTTCAGGCAAAAGCACTTCAATGTCGATTTTCCTGCTCCTCGGATGCTGCCTGACCTGCTGTGCTTTTCCAGCACCAGACTCTTGACTCTAACCTCCAGCATCTGAAGTACTTACTTTCGCCTAGTAGTAACACATCACCTGTGCACTTCAATGCATTATGAATTACTTTCCCATTGGGACATTGTAGCATTCTACATTCTTGCTGTCACTATAAATATGTCTTAGCTTTTCTATTGCCCACACACTGGTTCTGTCTGTCTTCGATCACTTGATATGACTACACGTAACTTTTATCAACACCAGTTGACAGATTGGCATGACATACTCTTTTCCATTCTGATGGCTGACAGAAGGTACTTCAATTGTTAAATAACAAGCTTGTAGCAAACAAAACAAAATGGATGATGCAGTTAATGTAAATGATAACTTATGAAAATGTTAAAAAAAACTACAAAAACTACAAATTTACTTATTTATTTTTTGCATTAGCTTTAACACAAAGATTAATTTCATTCTCTACATTGGATATTTGGTCATAGTTATCAATTTGATACTTTCAGCGGTTTTCTTCGTTCTTGTCACGTAGGCATTGCTGGCTAGGCAACATTCATTCCCATTGACGAATTACCCTGATGAGCTGTCAACTTAAACAGTTGCACTCCTTCAAGTATAGGGACAGTGTTGTTAGGAAGGGAGATCCAGAATTTTACCCAGAAATAGTGAAAGAATGGTGATATTTCCAAGTCAGAATCATGTGTAGCTTAGGGAAACTTATAGATCATGATACTCACATACATCTGCTGCTTCTGTCCCCCTTGGTGAAGAGGTCACATGGTTGGAAGCTTTTGTTAAAGAAATCTTGGTGAGTTAAAATGGTACATTTCACAGATGGAGCACACTTCCTATGACTGAGCATCGGAAAAGGGAGTAAATGTTCCAAGGTGATGATGGGGTGCTAGTTGAGTGGACTGCTTTGATCTGAATGGTGTTGATCATCTTGGGTATTGTTGGAGCTTCAGCCATCCAGGCAAGTGGAGAGTATTCTATCACCATACTGATTTGTGCCTTCTAGATGGTGCACAAGCACCGGAAAACAGGAGTTACGTTACTGTCTACATAATACCTAGTCTCTGACCCACTCATGTAGCTAAAGTATTTATACAGCCCATTCAGTTTTTGGTCAATGGTAATGCCAAGATGTTGATAGTATGAGATTCAGTGACTGTAAATTTCATGGGGCACTGGTCAAGACTGTCTCTTGCTAGAGATGGTCATTGTCTAGCACTTGTGTAGCATGAATGTTACCTGCCATTTATGAGCCCAAACTGAATATCTTAATGTCAAGGACTATTAATTTCACTCACCTCTGGGAGTTCAGATCATTTGTCTATGTTTGGACCATAACTGCAATGAGGTCAGGAACTGAGTGACCCTGGCAGAATCTAAACTGAGTGTCACTGAATAGATTATTCTATTGCTAGTGCTCTTGGTAGCAGTATTGATGACCCCTTCTGATGATCATGTGCAGGCTTGGGTGGGCTTTGTCCTGCTTTTTATGACAGAACATACCCATGCAATTTTCCATGTTGGCAGGTAGATGGCAGTGTTGTAACTGAACCGAACAGCTTGGCTTGGGGCATGGATAATTCTGAAGTACAAATATTCAGAGCTATCGCTGTAATGTTATTAAGGCCGATAGACTTTATAGTATCCGGTTCCTTCAGTCATTTTTTAATATAGTGAGATGCTTATTGAATTGGTTGAAGACAGGCAATTGTGACGCCATCGCTTCGGTGAGACTGAGATGGAGCAACCACAAGATATTTCTGGCTGAAGGTGCATGAAAATAAACAAAGCAAAAAACAACTTTCCTGATGAAGGGCTTATGCCCAAAACATCAACTTTCCTGCTCCCCGAATGCTGCTGCGGTTTTTCAGTGCCACACTTTTTGACAAATAAAAAACAGAGAACAATATAGCATAAGTACAGGCCCTCCAAGCCTGCACCAACACATTTTGCCCTTCCATAATAAAACTGTCTTCAATTGCAGGATCCATTTCCCTCTATTCCCTTCCTATTCGTGTATTTCCACCACCTCCTCTGGCACTCACTGCCCTTTGTGTGAAAAACTTGCCTCTCTCATCTCTTTTAAGTTCCTCCCCCCACCCCCGCACCTTGAACCTGTGTCCCCTAGTAATTGACCCCTCCAGACTGGGAAAAAGCCTCATACTTTCCACGCTATCCATGCCATTCACAATCATTTAAACTGCAAAGAGGTTGTCCCTCAAGCTCCTGTGTTTGAGTAGAACATACCCAATCTATCCAACCTTTCTTCATAGCTAAAATCACACACAACATGCAACAGCCTGCTAATCTTTTTTTTCTGTATGTTATGTAAAGGATCCACATCCTTCTGGTAATGGAACGACCAGAACTATACGCAATGCTACAAGTTAGCCATCTGCTCTTACATGTTGGGTTCTCCCTTCAGTAGGATGGATAGATTTCATGACCGTCCAACTCCTTTGATGACTGAAATAGTTGGATTGAACAGCTCAGATCTAATCAGATGGTTGTTCTGATGTAGCAGAGTAGATGTCTGCACCTGATGGTAATTGTAGATTAATGGAAATGTCCCCCGCACCCCCCCTCCCCCCCCCACAAGGTTACAGTTTGTGGTTGAATACAATTCTGCTGCTGACTTGCTAAATCTCTTCTAAGTCTGTTCAATTTAGCACAGTTGAGTTCCACGGTTTAGTTTCAAAAGCTGGATACACATCAATGAACGCCATTAGAGATCCTCACTTTATTTGTGGGACCTGTATTGAATTTGACATGCTGCAAAGGTTATGTCAACTATTCCCTGTTCGACTTGGAGGCTACACTGTGATAATAGTTACACAGAATCAATAAATTGAGTAATAATTCAATCAAAAACAATTCTTGAAAAAAGTTTTGTTCTACTGTTGAAAGAATTTGTATTGTCACAGATGGATTTCCCTTCACTTTCCAGTTCAACAGTTACGTTATGAAGGTACTTTGCAGTCATGGGGTCAAGTATCCTGATTCCAGATTAAACAGATGAAGCCAATGAGTTTCTGAACCATGTGAGTGTCTGCATACAGGAATACTTCAGATGGGATGCTATCAACTTCCAGCGACTCACCCATGAAATACTGTTTTAAAACCTTCATGACTTCTGCTTGAGAGCAAGTCCTTAGAGAATACAGTATTGTCACTGTAACTGAATAGTATCATTGAACTCTATGGACTGTTGATTTAGATTGTTGAAGTGCTGTGCCCAGTGAGATGGCATCTCATGCAGATTTGTTAGGAGTTGATTTACATCTGCTAAGAGAATTGGTTTCTCACCATTGTTTTTGTTCATAGACTATTTGCAGACACTCATGTAGAGTGTTCAAGTTGTTTTTAGCAGCAGCTGTTTGAAGCACATCAGTTTTGTTTTCCTCCCATTGGTTCTTCATCTCCCTTAATTGGATCTGCTGCTTGTGTTTTGACAGTATCTGGCATTCCTTGCCAGTGATTTATCACAGATATGTTAGATCTGTGAGCACATGCACTTTGTTTATAAGCTTGGCTATGTCTTGGTCACTGCTGTCAAACAAGTCTTTGTTCTTTTTAATGAATTCTAGGTCCTCCAGTGCCATGCTGTAAGTAACATCCTTTAACTATCTCCAAGAATCTTCAATGGCAGTATAGGCTGTCAAGGTATCATCAATCCATTTGCTTGTAATATGTTCAATTTCTTATCTTTTTACCATATATAATTTAAAACAGTTATGACAAGTTCCAACTGTGACTCGACTCTCTCCCAAAGCATCTAAAGATTTTATCGCCGAAGATGCAATATTTCATAGAATCACAGCTCTGTGACGACGCAGAAGGAGGCCATTTGGCTTACTGTGCATGCACCGGATACAGGGAGTTCTTACAAGTTGATGGTTATACCAGAATTCTGCAACTCCTTAAGATTTTCTATTATGTAATAACGTAGTCTAAAATATCGCTAGTGTTTGAATCTGGGCTATATCAATATTGTTTTCAGTTTGCTTGCTTGCTAGAAGCCTGTTATTGTGATTGTTAGGTCAAATTTGCTGCACTCAGAGAAAAGAAGCCAATAATTTGAGTTTGTTTTGTCAGTTCTGTGGTGTCCTAGCATTCTTCTCCATATAACCAGTCTATGCCCAATTGGGCACTGAAGTCACATAGGATAATGAGTCTTTCCTTGAGGGGTGCTCCTCTGTATATCTTGCCAAGGTTGCCATAGAGTGCCCCTTTCAACTCATCTGAATTTGTCATCATTGGAGCATATCATACTCATTGAACTATAGGGTGTAGGTTTGCTCGCTGAGCTGTAGGATTGATATCCAGACGTTTCATTACCTGGCTAGGTAACATCATCAGTGGCGACCTCCAAGTAAAGTGAAGCTGTTGTCTCCTGCTTTCTATTTATATGTTTGTCCTGGATGGGATTCCTGGGGTTTGTGGTGATGTAATTTCCTGTTCGTTTTCTGAGGGGTTGATAGATGGTATCTAGATCTATGTGTTTGTTTATGGCGTTGTTGTTGGAGTGCCAGGCCTCTAGGAATTCTCTGGCATGTCTTTGCTTAGCCTGTCCCAGTATACAGAAAACCGACAAACACTGACCAAATACTTAACTACACCAGCAACCATCCCAACACACACAAATGAAGCTGTATCAGAACACTATTCCAGCGAGCCACCACACACTGCAGCACAGATGAACTTCGGAAAACAGAGGAGAACCACCTATACAACGTATTCAAGAAGAACGGATACTCAAAAAATACAGTCCGCAGATTCCTCAAGAACAAACCACGACAAGTAGACCAAACACAGCCAGAAATCCTAACCACCTTACCATACATCGAAGAAATTTCAGAAATGACAGCCAGACTACTAAGACCCCTCGAAATCCTAGTAGCACACAAACCCACCAACACTCTCAACCAAAAACTAACAAACTTAAAAGACCCAGTACAACACATGGACAAAAACAAAGTCATCTACAAAATTCCATGCAAGGACTGCCACAAACACTATGTAGGACAAACAAGAAGAAAGTTAGCCATCAGGATACACGAATACCAGCCAGTCACAAAACGACACGACCCTCTCTCCCTCATAGCCCTACACACGGATGAAAAAAAACACCAATTCGACTGGGACAACACATCTATCCTGGGACAGGCTAAGCAAAGACATGCCAGAGAATTCCTAGAGGCCTGGCACTTCAACCACAATGCCATAAACAAACACATAGATCTAGATACCATCTATCAACTCCTCAGAAAACAAACAGGAAATTACATCACCACAAACCCCAGGAACCCCATCCAGGAGAAACATATAAATAGAAAGCAGGAGACAACAGCTTCGCTTCAGTTGGAGGTCACCACTGATGATGTTACCTAGCCAGGTATTGAAATGTCTGGATACCAAACCTACAGCTCAGCGAGCAAACCTACACCCTAAACCTCAACCTGAGCTACAAACTTTAACAGATCATAGAACTATACTTTGCAATATTCCATATGCTACCATCACTATCCTTAGCTATGGTTTGTCCCACAATTTGGGGGTAGTTGACCTCGGAATCATTAACATTGACTCTTGACCAATATTAATTCTCATGGCATGATATGAAAAATTAGAAAACAACCCTTTGAAGTTTGTCACCTTTCACCACCCCTCATCTGGTCAATCAGTAATGTCCATGTTGAACAGTACTTGGAAAATCACTGAACATGGAAGGATACAGAATGTACACGGGGTGGGACATGTAAAGAGTGGTTCAGTAGCATCACTATTCAGCAAGCTGGCCAAGTCCAAAAGAACATAGGCAGCTATCTTGATGGACGTTGTGTAGTACAACCTGCCTTTGCAGCAAATAAGAACACTTTTCACTGTACTTAGATACATATGACAACAATAAATAAAACTCAAACAGTGCCTGAGGGAAGCAACAAGAAGGAAAACATTGTTTGACCTTATGTTCACCTATCAAATTGTCACAGATACATCTGTTTATGACAGTATCAGCATAGGGGTAGCCACTGACCAGTCAGTGTGAATGTCAAATTTCAATGTCACTCTCTATTGTGGTGTGTCACTCTGCAACAGTGCTAAATAGGGTAGATTTTAAACAGATCAAGCTTTCAAAACAGAGCATACATTTCATGCTGCACACTATCATCAGCTACAGCAGAATTATATTTGACCACAAATTAACCTTACAGACTGGTATACATGTGAAAAATGCACAGGTAGATCCTGTGTATAAAAGTATGACAAATCCAACAGGGTCAATTACCACCTGATCAATCTACCCTCCATCATCATCAAAGTGATGGATAGAGTCATTGACATTGTTACCAAGTAGCACTTGCAAATGACTAACCTACTCACTGAATGAATTCACCACTGCCATTTGGCTCCTGACCTCATTGTAATCTTGGTCCAACATGGACAAAACAGCTGAATTGCAGAGGTGAGATAAGTGTGACTATATTTGACATAAATGCGACACTCGACTTAATGTAGAATCAAGGAGTCTAAGCAAAACTGGAGTCAGTGGGAATCAGGGGAGAAACTGATGTCTGCTGGTTGGAGTCATATCTAGAACATAGGAGAATGGTTGTAGTTGTTCGAGGTCAGTCCACTCAGCTCCAGGACATCTCTGCAGGAGTTCCTCAGATGGCTCAAGCATCTTTAGATTTTTCCTCAATTACCTCAAAAAAATAAAATAAAAAAATCAAGGTCAGCCCCCAAAACCCAGAGGAGTAGGTATTCTAGTTGTGCTGCAAGATTAAATCTGCCGAGGTACGTGGTTGATCGTACCTGGCTTAAAAAGTGGGCGGCACGGTGGCATAGTGGTTAGCACTGCTGCCTCACAGCGCCTGAGACCCGGGTTCAATTCCCGACTCAGGCGACTGATTGTGTGGAGTTTGCACATTCTCCCCGTGTCTGCGTGGGTTTCCTCCGGGTGCTCCGGTTTCCTCCCACAGTCACAAAGATGTGCAGGTCAGGTGAAATGGCCATGCTAAATTGCCCATAGTGTTAGGTAAGGGGTAAATGTAGGGGTATGGGTGGGTTGCGCTTCGGCGGGTCGGTGTGGACTTGTTGGGCTGAAGGGCCTGTTTGTTAATGATTGAAAAATGTTCAGCACCATTCATAACTCCTCACATGTTGAGGTAATAACCAGCTTTGGGATGAAATGTGGGAATTAATATTTGTGCCACACAGATACGAGGCAATGATCATTTCCAACAAGAGAAAACCTATTCCCTGACACTATATCATTACTATCACTGAATCCACAACTATCAGCATTTGAGGGTTACCACTGGCCAGACACTGAACTGGACTAGCCAGATAAATACAGTGGCTACAAGGCTAGGTCAGAGATTAGGAATCCTATGACATGTATCTCATGTCCTTATCCACCAATAGCTGTCCATCATCTACAAGGTACAAGTCAGTCTGTGGGGAGGTGATGGCCAAGTGGTATTATCACTAGATTATTAATCCAAAGATTCCGGTAATGTTCTGGGGACCAGGGTTCATATCCTGCTATGGCAGACCTGTGGAATTCAAATTCAATGAATATCTGGAATTTGGAGTCCAATTATGACCATGAAACAATGGTCGATTGTTAGGAAAAACCCATTTGGTTCACTGATAGCCTTTACAGAAGGAAAGTGCTTCCTTACCTGGTCTGGCCCATGTGTCACTCCAGCAGTATGGTTGATACTTAACTGCCCTCTGGGCAGTTAGTGGATAATACATGCTGGCCTACTGAAATACTCCCCACTTGCCTGATGACTGCAACTCCAACAACACTCAAGAAGCCTGTCACCATCCAGGACATTTGGCCCTTGGACTAAATCGTCAATTGATACATTCAAAATAGCTTATTCCAATAACATCACTGTGAGAATTTGAAACATATATGCAATTTGAAGATGTCTGTCAGTTTTTTGCTGGCCACGCCTGGGTCCCAGCTTACTGAATGCCAAACTCCTCCTGCAGATTCACATGCATGTATGTTGCATTTAGAAGAAACAATGACCATGCTCCTGTACTAATGAAATTCCATCTGGTCTCCCGGGAAAGATAACTCCTGAATCTATTTTAAGCAAACAACAGTTTTAAAACCCCAAAACTCAGAGATTTGTTTTGAAAACAATGCATAGCATAGGAACTGTCAAATACAGAATCTTTCAAAATCATTCTATAGTTTCTGCTGCAGAAAAATTGAAGGTTCAATCTAGAATTTCTTCATGTGATAACTGTACTAAGAATGGATTGTACAAATACACTTCAATTGCAAAAGGTCTTCAGGTTTCCTTTATCCAAACTTGAGCAAGCTCCTTAAATGTTTTAAATTTGGTAGTCAGTGTATTTGCTTATATCTATAGTGCTACAAATTCCACACCTTTCACAAAACCAGTCTGCGGTACTTGCTTCACCTCAGATTATGTCAAACATCAGATATGGAATACTCGAGATAAGGTGAAGCCAATTTGTATTTACTCATTCCATGTAAAATACTACTTTAATTTTTGGAAAGTTGATGAAAGTTGAAGGCAACAAAAATCAGAGACTGAATTATTGTTATCACTTTTTTGTAATATATCTTATAAATTATGTACAGGAAATAAAAGAAAAGCATTTTTCCAGATGGAGATCCAAATCAGATCCAACAAACAGTTCATTAGAGAAGTGGGTGACAACCTCCAGTTTTTATTTCCTAAACATGATGTATCTTCTCATGCCGTTGTGAACTTGAAATGTGCTGGTGATAGATGTTCAGTGTGCTATGATTCAGACAAATTAAAAGTAGACCAAAACAAAACATCAGGAGACATCATGGGAATTTCTTTTTCATGGTAAACCTTCTGCTATGAATGATTAAGTATACACTTATCAAATGCCTGCCAGTACTATCCAGCAGGCTAACATATTAAAGTTTTTAAAGTTCTAAAGAAGTAAAAGTTTATCAAACAAAAAAAAAAGTATCCTCATGATCGTTCTTGTTTTATTCACTTATAAGGTGTGAATGTCACTGGCTGGCATTTATTGCCTGTTCCTGATAACCCTTGAGAACATGGTAGTGAGTTGCCTTCTGGAATCACTACATTCCATGCAGTGTAGGTAGATGCACAATGCCCTCAGGGAGGGAATTCCAGGATTTTGACCATCAATAGTGAACAGCAATACATTTCCAAGTCAGTATGGTGAATCACTTTGGAGGGAAACCTGCAGGTGGCGGTGTTCCCATGTATCTGCTGCTCATATCCTTCTAGAAGGTAATGGTCATGTGTTTGGAAGGTGTTGTCTAAGGATCTTTCAGGAATTTCTGCAGCACATCTTGTAGATTGTGCATACTGTTGCTAATGAGCAGTGATGGAGGAATAGGATGCTTGTGGATGTGGTGCTAATCAAGCGGGTTGCTTTGCCCTGGATGGTGTCAAGCTTCTTGAGTATTGTTAGAGTTGCAGTCATCCAAGCAATTGTGGAGTATTCCATTATACTCCTGACTTGCACCTTTTAGATAGTGGGCAGGCTTTGAGGAGTAATTAGGCCAGTTACTCATTGCAGAATCTTAGAGTCATGCAGAAGAGAAATTGGCTCCTTGGCTCTCCATATCTATGCTGACCATTAAACAGAACACTATATTAATCACATTTATCTGCACTTGGTCCAAAGTCTACTATGACCTGGCATTTTAAGTAATCATGTAGATGTTTCTTAAATGTTCTTAAATGAGAGTATATGCCTCCATCACCCTCTTTCCATATCTCTACCACCTTTTGGTAATAAAATTCTCAGATCTCCTCTAACTACTTGCTCCTCACCTTAAACATATGCCTCCTAGTCTTAAATACATCTACCATGGGAAGGAAATTTTTAGGTTTGACTCTATCTATGTCTCTCATAATTTTGCATACCTCAATCAGAACCCCATTCTGTCTCCTCTGCTTGAAGGAAAACAAATCTAGTTTATCCAGTCTCTCCTCATGACTGAGTCTTTTCATTTCAGGCAACATCTTGGTGAATCTCCTCTCCATGCTCTCCAGTTCTATCATGTTCTTCCAACAGTATGGTGGCCAGTACTGCACACAGAGTTCCATCTGTGAGCTAACCAATGTTTTATGAAGTTGTAACAAGATTTCCTTGTTCATACATTCAGTGGTCCAGCTAATGAAGTAACCATCCTATATGTCTTCTTCACCACCCTGCCTATTTTTGCTGACATGTTCAGGGGTCTTTTGATTTGTATACCAATATCCGATTGCTCCTCAGTATTACCCATGAACCCACCATTCATTGTGTATGTTCTTTCTTTACTAGACTGCCATTGTTATGCCCAAATTTCCAGTTAAGCAACATCAGATGGTAATCTGAAACCATCTTCCTAAGAAGCAACAACACCCCTAATCATCTACAAACTTACTAATTATTTTTCTACATTCACATCCAATTTGTTAATTTATATAACAAATAGCACCCTGCGATATACCACTATCCACAGATTTCCAAATACAAAAGCAGCCCTCCACCATCACCCTTAGCCTCCTATTTGTAATTGAATTTTGGATCCAATTTACAAACTTTCCCTGGATCCCATGGGATCTTACCTTTTAGACCAGCCTTCCATATGGGACCTTGTCAAAGTCCTTACTGTAGTCCATGTAAACGAGATCAACTGCACTATCATCATCAATATATTCAGTCACCATTTCAAAAAAACTCAATTAAATTAGTCAAACAGGATCTCCTTCTAATAAATTGGTGCTGACTATCTCAAATCAATCCCTGACAATCCAAGTACTGATTAATCCTATCCTTCATACCCCAATATTTTTTCTACTACTGACATCAAACTAACTGATCTGTAATTACCTGCCTATCCCTGCTGTCTTTTTTGAACAAAAGAACCATCATAGCTATCTTGCAGTCATCTGACACTCCACCTGCAGTCAGCCAAGTAACAAATATCCCTGCCAGGGCCCAGCAATCTCTTCCCTTACCTCCCAGAGCAGCCTTTAATATATCTCATCAGGACCGGAGGATTTATGCCAACTGAATGCCCGTTAAAATGTCTAATACCCCTTTCTTATTCATCTTAATATATTTCAGAACCTCACCATCTCAACTGAAATCTCTGGCTACAATGTCTCCTCTGTGGGCACAGGTGTGAAATATTAATTTAAGATCTCACCCATGCCCACTGGCTGCATGTATAGGTTATCCTTTTAGTCTCTAATAGGTCCCATTTTTTCGCTGGTAATCCACTTACTCATATTTATAAAAATGTCTTGTGGTTTTTCTTGATATTTCATGGCCCCTCTTTGACCTCCTAATTTTCTTTTCAAGCAACCTCCTACACCTGTATACTTTCTACATGCTTCCTTCTTCTTTATCAACCTTTTAATACAGCCAGGACCTGCTGCCCATTGCCCTTCACTCTTCGAGGAACATCCTGACTCTGAATTTTCACAATACTACTTTTAAAAGACTCCCATATCTCAATTGTAGAATTATCCAAAAGTAGCTACCCCCAATCTACGCTTGCCAAATCCTGTTGGAATTAGTCCTCCCCAATTTAGACACAACTTCTGCACTATTCTTGTCCTTTTGCATAATGACTTTGAAACTTAGACTTGTGGTCATTATCCCAAAACTGCTTGTGCACTGCAACTTCAACCACTTGTCTGGCTTCATTCTCCAGGATTGCGTCTGGAGCTGCCACATTAACACTACCAGTGTAACTACCCATGTACTGGTATGAAAAAAACTCTGGTGGATAAACTTTAAACATTTCTCTCTGTCTGATTCTTTCACACTGAGGTGATCCCAATTAATGTTAGGAAAGTTGAAATTCCCTGCAACTACATCCCTGTTTCTCTCACACATTTCTGTGATTGCCTATATATCTACTCCTCTATCTCCCTCTGACTATTGGAAGGCATGTAGAAAAATGCCAGCCTCATCCTGCCCAGGTTTTGCCCTCATACTCAACTGTCCTGGCATTTCATCTACATTTTATTTGGCCTGCTCCAAACTTTACATCTGCTCCATGTCCCATCCCTCTGCCAAATCAGTTCAAAATCTCCCAAATATCATGAGCAAATCTCCCAGAAAAGATGTTGGATTTTAGGTCAGGTTCAACCCATTCAATTTGTATAGGTCCCACATACTGCAGTAGCTGTCACAATAATCCTAAAATCCAAAATCAAAAAGACCCTCCCTCTTACATCATCCCTTTAGTCATACATTCATCTGATCTAGTCTATTCCTATACACAGTTGTGAGTGGCCCTGAAAGAAATTTGGAGATTAAAACCTTAGTAGTCTTCCACTTTAATTTACTACCTAACTCTCAAAACACCTGGCTGCAGGAAACATTTCTTTATTTTTAACCCAATTCATTGGTATTGACATGTACCATAACTGCGGCTGTTTACTGTCTCCGTTTAGAAATTCCTGCAGCAACTCTGAACCCTCTCCAATTCTGACACCAGGCAGTCAACACACATTGAAGAGACTTGTTTGCTGCTACAGAACTGCCTTTCAGTTCCTTGTTTCCTAACACTAAATTCATTATATCTCCCTGCTGGTAATGACTGCAGATACTGGAAACCAGATTCTGGATCAGTGGTGCTGGAAGAGCACAGCAGTTCAGGCAGCATCCAAAGTGCAGCGAAATCAACATTTCAGGCCGAAACGTTGAATTCGCTGCACTTTGGAAGCTGCCTGAACTGCTGTGCTCTTCCAGCACCACTGATCCAGATATCTCCCTGCTGTGCAACAGAGCCAATCATGGTGCCACAAACCTGGGTGCTGCCGCTTTCTCCTGAGAGACCATCCCCAGTATATCTGTTTGAGGGAGGGATGGACACAGGGGACTGTGGTAATCCCTGCCCACATTTCCTAGTCTTCTTGGTGGTCACCCATTACTTTTCGGTCTGTGTAACCCTTACTTGTGGCGTGACCACCTCGCTAAATGTGCTATAGAAAACATTCTCAACATCATAATAAGTCTATCCACAACTCCAGCTCCAACTATATGGTCAATCA
The DNA here is from genome assembly GCF_020745735.1 of Hemiscyllium ocellatum. Taxonomy (NCBI): domain Eukaryota; kingdom Metazoa; phylum Chordata; class Chondrichthyes; order Orectolobiformes; family Hemiscylliidae; genus Hemiscyllium; species Hemiscyllium ocellatum. The sequence goes on from NC_083413.1 coordinate 53,380,113, forward strand.
GGAGCTGTAGCTAAACACACTTCCTGCAGACATGGTCACTATGGGTACTGGAAGAGCCCATGATTCTCCACATAATGCAGGAAGACATTTGCCAAGGGCAGGTTCTCTGGCCATTGCTCTGCCCAATTAACTAAAGGCAATAAGCTCGGAACCAATTGATCAACCTTGCCTCACTAAAGCAGATTTTTCTCTCAGTCTTTTTTCTCTTCCTAACACACTGTATTACTCAGGCAGACTCTCCTGTATTACTCAGGCAGACTCTATAGCTAGTTCCCAAGTAGACAATCCAATTTGTCTGTGTCATTATTTTTTAATAGTGACGTCATTTCCAGAGTTAATTCTCTGGATTCAGCTCTGCTGTTGATGTTTGCTGGCAATCTAAAGGGATAGGATGAACAGCAGCAGTCATGGTACTTGTCAGTACCAACAAACAGTCTGCTGCTGCTCTAATTGAGCTTGATCCAGGTCCTGCTCTTCAAGTTTTTACCTAGAAGCTCCACTGTTGCTCTTCACGCCCAGGTTCAATCTCCTCAGCTTTGCTTCCACTGCTGCTCTGACTGAGCCTAATCCTGTTCCTCACATCTAACCTGCTCTTGCAGCCGTTGTATTTATATGGTGAATCTAGTTCAGTTTCTGGTCAATGGTAACCCCAGGATGTTGAATGCTAAGAGGTAGTGGTTAGATTGTCTTCTTTTCGAAACAGTAAGTGCTTTGTATTTGTGGGACATGAATATCAACTTGCCACTTGACATCCCAAGCATAGATATTGCCCATATTTTGTTGCATTTCAACATAGTATGCTTCGGTATCGGAGGGGTTGCATCTGGTGCTGAACACTGTGCAATCATCGGTGAACATACACACTTCTGATCTTATGGTGCAGAGATGATCTTTCCTGAAGCAACTGAAGACATTTGGCCTAGGACACTACCCTGAGGATCTCCTGTGGAGATCCTGGAACTGATATGACTGCCCTCCAACAACCACAATCATCTTTCTATGTGCCAAGTATGACTCAAACCAGCAGAGAGCTTGCTCTCGATTTCCATTGATTCCAGTTTTGCTGGGGCTTTTCGAAATCACACTCAGTCAAATGCAACCTTGATGTTCAGGGCTGTTACTCTCATCTCACCTCTGGAGTTCAGCTCTTTCGTCCATGTTTCAGCCAAGGCTGTAATGAGTTCAGGAGCTGAGAGGCCCTGTCAGGACCCAAACTGGGCATTACTGAACAGGTTATTACTGAGCAGGTGATGCTCAATAGCACTACTGATGACATCTTCCATTACTTTACTGATATCAAGAGTAGACTGATGGGGCAAATGGCTGGGTTGAATGTTTCCTGCTTTTTGACTATAGGACACACCTGGACAATTTTCCACATTGTCGGGTAGATGCCAGTGTTGTAGCTGTACTGAAACAGTTTGGCTAGGAGAGCAGCAAGTTCTAAAGCACAAGTTTCCAGTATTATTGTTGGAATGTTGTCAGGGCCCATAGCCTTTGGAATATCCAGTGCCTCCAACCGTTTCTTGATATCACATGGAATGAATCAAATTGGCTGAAGATTGGCATCTGTGATGTTGGAGACCACTGAAGGAGGCTGTGATGGATCATCGACTTGGCACTTCCAGCTGAAGACGGGCAACCTTACCTCTTTCAGATGGCAGTTCCCTTGGTCATTCATGAATGCCTTTGAATGATCCACCCTGCAAGCCTCCTGCATGGCAACATCCTCCTTGCTGCTGATTGAAAACCAGTGCTGGTGATATGAGTCTCTTCTGAGCAATCCACGAGCTTTCCCATCCCAGACTTAATCAGGCAGAGGTTGTAATGTGACATCATTCCATCCACCAGCGAAACAATCAGTTGAGACCATTAAATTCTGATCTCAGTTTCCTCCCTTTTAGACACTTTGCCAGATATTGTTGCTTCGACTTTTATTCACATAAGCTTCTATTATTGAAGAATGGTTGTTCACAACATAGCAAACTATGGAAAAAAAATATGATTAGCAAATGGCCCATGGTCGAACAAGAAGTATTGTAAATTTAAACACTTTTTATTTCTTTCTTTATTCTTCAACCTTTTATATTTTGGTTTATTTTTTCTGTGTTTTAGGATGGCGTCAGAGAGTGGCAACACGATACGAGACTTTTCATTGTATTCTGTAACAAAATACATGTGACAATAAAAAAATCAAATCAAATCAAATCAAATCAAATCAAATATTGCTGTGAATGCTTCAGACTTCTCTTTTGCATTGGGGTTGGAAATATTTGTGGAGCCTCCTCCTCCAGTTAACTATTTAATTGTCCACCACCATTCGCGACTAGATCTGACAGGTGTATAGAGGTTAGATCCAATCCAGTGGTTGTGAGATCACTTAGTTTTGTCTATCACTTACTGTTTATGCTTTATGCTTTTGGCAGCTTCACCAGGTATGCCTGATGCTGCTCTTGGCATTCCCTCCTGAACTCTGCATCAAACACAGACATCTATTATAAACCGACTGACTCCCACAGCTACCTGGACTACACCTCCTCCCACCCTGCCCCCTGTAAAAACGCCATCCCATATTCCCAATTCCTTCGTCTCCGCCGCATCTGCTCCCAGGAGGACCAATTCCAACACCGCACAACCCAGATGGCCTCCTTCTTCAAGGACCGCAGATTCCCCCCAGACGTGATCGACGATGCCCTCCACCGCATCTCCTCCACTTCCCGCTCCTCCGCCCTTGAGCCCCGCTCCTCCAACCGCCACCAAGACAGAACCCCACTGGTTCTCACCTACCACCCCACCAACCTGCGCATACAACGTATTATCCGCCGCCATTTCCGCCACCTCCAAACGGACCCCACCACCAAGGATATATTTCCCTCCCCTCCCCTATCAGCGTTCCGCAAGGACCACTCCCTTCGTGACTCCCTTGTCAGATCCACACCCCCCACCAACCCAACCTCCACCCCCGGCACCTTCCCCTGCAACCGCAGGAAATGTAAAACTTGCGCCCACACCTCCACACTCACTTCCCTCCAAGGCCCCAAGGGATCCTTCCATATCCGCCACAAGTTCACCTGTACCTCCACACACATCATCTATTGCATCCGCTGCACCCGATGTGGCCTCCTCTATATTGGTGAGACAGGCCGCTTACTTGCGGAACGCTTCAGAGAACACCTCTGGGCCGCCCGAACCAACCAACCCAATCACCCCGTGGCTCAACACTTTAACTCCCCCTCCCACTCCACCGAGGACATGCAGGTCCTTGGACTCCTCCACCGGCAGAACACAACTACACGACGGCTGGAGGAGGAGCGCCTCATCTTCCGCCTGGGAACCCTCCAACCACAAGGTATGAATTCAGATTTCTCCAGCTTCCTCATTTCCCCTCCCCCCACCTTGTCTCAGTCGGTTCCCTCAACTCAGCACCGCCCTCCTAACCTGCAATCCTCTTCCTGACCTCTCCGCCCCCACCCCACTCCGGCCTATCACCCTCACCTTGACCTCCTTCCACCTATCCCACCTCCATCGCCCCTCCCCCTAGTCCCTCCTCCCTACCTTTTATCTCAGCCTGCTTGGCTCTCTCTCTCTTATTCCTGATGAAGGGCTTATGCTCGAAACGTCGAATTCTCTATTCCTGAGATGCTGCCTAACCTGCTGTGCTTTGACCAGCAACACATTTGCAGCTGTGATCTCCAGCATCTGCAGACCTCATTTTTTAATCAAACAAGGGTAGATCCCCAGGGTTCATTGTAATGATTGAGTTGGGAATATGTCAGACCATGAGGTTGTAGATTATCTCGGAGGAAGATTCTACTGTTGATGCTCCACAGTACATCATGGGTTGCTAGGTCTGTTTGAAGGCTGTCCCATCTAACATGATAATGGCATCTCACAAAATATTCTCAATGTGAATGAGGAACTGGGTCTCCACAAGGATTTTACATCAGCAGGTAGATTAGTAAGGAAGCGGTCAAGTATGTTTTTCCTTCTTATTTGTTTCCTCACCACCTGATGTCAACCCAGTCCAGCAACTCTACCTTCAAGAGCAATCCAACTCAATCAGTAGTGCTTCTGCCAAGCTTATGAACAGTGATATGCCCCACCCAGAGTACATTGTGTGCCCTTGCCACACTCCGTGTTTCCTCCAAATATTGTTTAACATGGAGGAATACTGATTCATCAGCCAATGGAGGATGGTACGTGGTAACCAGCACCAGGTTTCCTTGCCCAAATGTAACCTGAAGCAATGAGACTTCATAGTGTCTGGAATCAATGCTGAGGACTCGCAGGGCAACTCCCTCAGAACTGTATACCACTGTGCCACCACCTCTGCTGGTGGGATAGGACATATACAAGAATAGTGATGTCATTTCAGGGACATTGCTAGTGAAGTTTGAGTGCATTACTATGATTATTTCAAGCTGTTGCTTGATTAGCCTGTGAAACAGCTCTCCCAATGTTGGCACTAGCTGCCTGTTATTTTATTTTATGTTAGTTTTTTTTGTGTATTTTTATATCTGCCATCTGTCATGGCAGGATTCAAACCCAGGTCCTCAGAACATTAACTGTGCTTTGCGATTAATAGTCTAGCAATAATACCATTAGGCCATTGCTTCTCAAATATTAGCAAATAGTATTCAAAGTGCAGCCTTCTGGGTAAGTAATAAAAATTGTGGAGAATATTTAGAGACTCTTTCTTCTCAAGAAGGTAGCCAGAATGATTGCATTAATATGAGAATTTATTTGGCCTCTCTGGATCATTCTCCTACAGAAATTTACACTATCCTCTTTCCTTTATAAGTGTTTTCTTAAAGCTTTACAGCTCTCCCTAGCACCACAAAGGAAATAGATTTAAACTCACATTTTGGAGGAGCCTCCAGTGGTCCTTCCTTTTAATATTGTAAGTAATGGGCAATGGCAAATGTCATTCCTGCCCTACTTATTTCTCCATAAATGTTGTAATTGTGTTTGCAATATAAGCATGGGTTTCAATCTAAATAGATAAACAACCACCCAGTCAGTTCTCTTTTAGTAGCTCAGCTGGTAGAGCAGAGGACTGCTGAGTAAAGATATTGTTTTGTCACTGGTTTGGTTCCAACTTGAAGAAGATTAATTTTGGCTCTTTTTTGGCAGCATACCTGGTAAAGTGGTGAAATGCAGTTGATCAAAACAACTGACATCTTAAATAGTAGTGTGACCCAGTGCTGCAAGGCATTGATTTCAGGTCCAAGTCCCTATTGAAACATGGGTTTAAATCTCACCACTACCAAAGCTACAAGAGATACAGAAAGTGTTGGAAAAACTCACCACGTCCTACATCATTTGTGTATATAAGAAACAATAACCCAGTTGTCTTGGGTTGGGGTGCTATATACCCATTTAAAAGGCTGCCTGAAAGTTGATTTAACAAGTCCAATGTGTAAGGTCTCAAGACCTTAACTACCTACTGAGAAATAACAAGCAGTTCAAAATGTTCACTCCTCTTATATGTTAGCTAATCTCACACACAACAAAAATTAAATGCCATAACTGGCCTTGATGCCCATGGGAGTAAAGGAAAAAGCATTCCAATGTTTGAGGATCTCAGTATGGGTATGTGAATATCTATCAATAGCTCTTTGTAATTCCCTCCATCATACAACATGATCCACAAGTGTTAACTCTCTAGTGTAATCTGTGAAGAATGGTCATTTTACTGAATAACTGGTACTGATCATCAATGCACTATATTGCTGCAATACATCAATACATAGAAACTGACATCACAACTAACAAAGATAAAATCAAGTAATTCACAAATACTAACTGCATGGCAATACTGTTTACAGCCTGAGCACATTGACAAGCATTTTTAAAATATTAATAGACTCATGGGAATAGCTAAGGTAGTCAAGATTGGGTGATAAACAGCAACATCAGCTCTGTCCACTTTTTGCCAATCAGAGTTTGCCAGACCACTATATTGGGTGCGGGATGGCCAGTTACATTACTGAAAAAAAAATGAGCATAATCATAATTGACAGCTAAATCTTAAACTGTCTGGTTTAGCACTATCCATCAAGTTCTAATCATATTTATTTTATTCATTCATGAGACATGAACTTTCCTAGCTGGCCAGCATTTATTGACCATCTTTCATTGCCCTTGAGCAGGTGGTGGTGAGCTACCTTCTAGAACTGCTGCCTTCCATGTGCTGTAGGTAGACACATAAACCATGAAGGAAGGAATCCAAGGCTTTTGACTCAGTGATAGTGAAAGATCAGTGACAGATTTCAAAGTCAGGATGATGAATTACTTGGAGGGAACTTGCACGTATTTCTATATATCTGCTGCCCTTGTCCTTCTGGATGGAAGTGGTAATGGGCTTGGACAATGCTGTCAAAGAATCTTTGGTGAATATCATGACATAAAATTGAGCAAAGTTCTGTGGAAATGAAATTTGAAATAAAACAGAAATGCAGAAAATATTCAGGGGCCTCGCAATCAGACAAGGGTGACACATAGAAGGCAGGAGAATGAGGTTGAGAAACATTTCAGCCATGATCGAATGACAGAGCAGACTTGAGAGGGCAAAATGGTCTCATTCTACTCCTATGTCTTATGATCTTATGGTCTGTGTATTTCTGGCCTTTACCATAATTTGAAATAAAAACAGCAATCTGATACTCAGTTCAAATTAGTGTGATAAACACATGTCAAATAACATAATCTTGGTTTGCATTGCATTCATTTTGCGGCTCTTTTCACCTTTTGGGCAAAATAATTCCCTTTGGGTTATTTCATTTTCCAATTAAAAACTGTTCAATTGCATTGTCATTTATCTACTTGCTGATAATCTACCTTGTAGCAGACATTAAATGAAAGGGATTGCTTAACTGGGAGCTATCCTTAGTTCTGCCCTCTTTAAAAGATTAGGCCCCATTCCAGTGATATGAGCACTGTAGATAAGCTGGTACTTTAGTGCAGTAACATGGAACTACTATATTGACAAAAGTGTCAACCTTTAGAAACAATCAATTAAAATAAAGCTGTTTCCTAGGTAGATATTAAAACTTTCACTGTCATAATTGACGACAAGCCTTCTCCAACTTGAACAACATTCACTTCTTAAGTTACTTAATAAAGTTAATTTCAAAACAGGTAACACATCTCATTGTTTTTGCAGCATTGCTCTGTGCAAATCGACTGTTGTTTTTGCCTGTGCTTGAAGTATAATTTAGTAATTTTGAAACACCTCAGGCTATTTATTAAGTTAAGTATGTTTCAAATTTGTGGAATTCACCTGCACTACTTTTGAAAAGGTTCACTATAAATCACAGCGTTCAACTCAGCCATTGTACATGCCACCAAACTGTTATTGACAGACTTCAAGCAGCTTTTATTTTCCAGTATCCCTCAGTAGCTTATAGCTTAATACATTTAGACTTCTAAGGATTTTCTTTTCTATCTATTACAACTTGGCAGTGATTTAGAGCTGTCCTAAACTCAATGCATATTGAAATCAAACAGGGAAATTTATTGGTAGGAAAGGGTCTTTACACAGATAAATCACAAGAACGTTCCAAGATTTGAGAGTAGCTGTAAATTGTCACAACTGCACTTAATTCCTTGTTTGTCATTGTATACTATTATTTTTGTCAAGCATCCAAAAATAATGTTTTTCTGCAGCAGATAGATATTCAGAATTATATACAGAGGATATATCACAGAGCAGTTGCTCGCCAAAATTATTCCAGTATTATCCCAATCAATTAACTCTGGAACAAATACTTTGCAAGCAATCCTTTTGTGGCCACAAACACACAGGGAGGAATCTGCTTTTAATTCAATTGCAGCTTTTGTGATGCAACAATGTAGAAAAATAAGAAGCAAGTGATTAATTCAGTGGCTCACAATTCAAGGTTGAGGAGAGGACTAATCCTAGTTGTAGAATGGCATGCTCTAGAAAGTAATTTCAATTCAGCTACCTGCATGTTCATCTTAAAACACTAAATCTGACTCCATTTTGAAATTGCATGAAATCTTTGCTGCACCAAACAGTATTCGGGCATGTTACTGCACTATAATAATGCCAGGAAGGGCAGTGTCTGTGTAAAACAGTCAAACAGCTAGCTAATGGGCAATCAATAGTGGAAGTGCAGTTAGATCAATGCATGTACATGAAACAATAGCCATTATAATTATAAAATCAATTTTTTGTTGCAAATTTAATATAAATCTTGATGATTTAAACGTATCTCCAACATGACTATGTTAATAGTCTTTGAATTATGTGTAGCAAAAATATTTCAGAGGATTATTAACTGATAGTAATTCAAGGTTTAGAACCATCAATACTTGGTATTATTTTAATGTTCAATGCATTTTAAACATATAAGAGTGCACAATGAGGGACTGAGACTGACCAATGAATGGACACAGCAGAGCTAAATAAATTATCTTGAATCTATCAACCAGAACTTACTTGAACATGCGAACTAATCAAATAAAATTTTGTACTGCAACAACTTTACTCTTCATTTAGTTTAAAGAAACTGAACAAACTCGCCTATCATCACAGACTTAGGCATGCACTTTTATAGACAATCCAAATTAATAATGTATAAATTGAAAAGATATAGAAGAGTGCAAGTCTGGATTTGTGAGTGATTGTCGGATAGAGAGATTGGATTATCAGGAAGGATTTCTATGGATTGTCGTATATATTTTAATATTTGGAGTGACAGGAAGTCCTTCCTAAATTGAAGGTCCACTAATAAATAGAAAATAAAATGTGAATTGGCTGTGTTGCCAATGATGATCTCTATTCCTTGATATAAACTAAATTAAGTCATTGTGTCACAATTCATTTGACAAATTAATTCTACAAGGTTATTTTGAACTACAAGCACAACATTTTAAAACCATCAAATTCATTGTCTTTGCATACAAAGTAAACAGTTTATCAATTCCTTTGAGTTACTTTTATATCATCATAAGTATCTCATTCTAGATCAGATGTAGTAATTTTGGGTTTGTGCTCATGACCGTACTTTGGGGGATGATTATGTGAACAGAATTGAAGGAATGCAAATATATCAGACAGTTATAGAAGTGGAAAAGATTTTAAGAGTTTAAGAAGTGTAGGCCATGGAGTAATTTTAAAGAAGGGCATCTCATCCTCTGCCTTGGACCCTCCAACCCCATGGCATCAATGTGGATTTCACCAGTTTCCTCATTTCCCCTCCTCCCCCACCTTATCCCAGATCCAACCTTCCAACTTGGCACCGCCCTCATGACCTGTCCATCTTCTTTCCTACCTATCCGCTCCTCTCTCCCCTCCAACCTATCACCATTACCCCCACCTCCATCTACCTATCACACTCTCAGCTACCTTTCCCCTGCCCAGCTCCCGTCCCCACCCCACCCACCCCCATTTATCTCACCACCCCTTGGCTCACAGCCTCATTCCTAATGAAAGGCTTTTGCTCAAAATGTCGACTCTCCTGCTCCTTGGATGCTGCCTGACCTGCTGTGCTTTTCCAGCACCACACAGAGGCACTGAGAGATAATGTAGATCCTTATCTTACCACATCCATAATCTATGATAGCCCATGATATCCGTCTCCCCAAACCCCAGACCCAATGATCTCGTGCTCCTCCCACATCCATGAATTCTGATGATCGCCCCTCTCCAGCCAATCTTTAATTCACAGTTGGCTGTTTTCTTCCTGCTAAGTAGTTTAACTGGCTGGCATCTTTGGGAGAGCCTTTTGGGAACATTTGAAAATGCCCAAAACAATATTTCTACAGGACATTAAGAAAACTCAAACTTTTGAGTATTACATGTTGAAATCTTAACCCCAACTTTCTTCATGGACTTTGGTCAAAAATAAGATTTTAAAATGCAGTACGTTGGTAATTTCAGGTTAGAATGCGGTAAGTGAAATATATTTTGGAAAGTTAAGCGTTATTTTGAACGAATAAGTCCTAAAGTTCTCCACTGCTAGGTTTAGGTGATCTCATGCAAAGTGTTGGGCTACATACATAAATGATCAGGATGACTGTTCTGATTATCCATCACTTCTATTTAATTTTATCATCTGACTATCTGACTCGCAAGTTCTATGTTTCTTATGTTACAATCAAAATCATATGCATTGTCTCATAAATAGTGAAAACTCTTCTGTATAAAATAATTCCCCCAAAAAAAGGATATTTGGAAGATTAGAAATTTAATTATGATATAATCCACATTCCAGGTTTCAGTGGAAGAATAAATTTCAGACTATGTTTTAATTCTATCCATCAGAAAAAGATTATTGTACTTACAACAAACTGTCTGATGCATCAAAACATGGAGATTATCTAAGAGTTTGATCCTGATCTGCATCTATCAAAGATATTTTAATTTCCTTAAATCTGCCTTCCAGACATAACAATATTTTACTGAAAAAGTATTGTTTTTTGGTGAAGTGTTGTTATGTCTGTGAATGCATATGCAGGGAAATTAAGATCTGTTGTAAATCCACTTCAAATCCTTCTATTAATTCCAAAGATATCATAGAGTGCAAAGTAATCCCAAGCTGCTTTCCTTCTCTACTAACCACTTCCTCTAATCTACTCCATTGTACCATTCTACTTCATTTAATATACTCATACAGAAGAGCTTAAGGAGGGTTTTTTGTCAAATGAAAAGCCAGATGTTCAGCTGGCCCCCATCCTTACCACTTTCTTAAAGTTCTTCTTGATTGAGCTCCTGGCTGTCTGTTTTGCAGAAATCCTACATTTGTTCTTAAGCCCATGGAACTTAGTTCATATTCATGTGAATATCATGATATGCTGGGGGGCATCATTAACAATACATTTAATTGGTGATACCATACAGGGATGGCAAGCTAGACCAAACCAGCCTTGCTATCAGTGGATTCATGAAATTAAAACATTTCAATGACTTTAAAAACTGCTCTATTGTTCCCAACCAGAATTTACAAATATCTGATCTTGGTTATCGATATATAACTTAAACGAAAATTAACAATTTATTATTAATAGGTTAACTTTAGAGATTACAGATGAACTACAAGGCAATCGAATTAATATCTCTGATTTAAGCTTAATCCTCTTTGAACACCAAACCCCCCACTCCCACAAGACACAGTTAAGGGATAATTAAATAGAATTCTAAAATCTGTAGTTCAATACCCATTTCAATGATGAACACCAAACCATTAAATTTTGATAGGTTGTATTACAGACACAAAGGATTGTATCTTGCTTGAATTCAGAAATCAATGCAAACAACTTCTGCAGATCTCTGGAGACATTTCCAGACTTTTTAGAGCCTGAGGTTCTATTCTCAGGATTTTCAACAAGTCAATAACTGGACAGGGCAAGACAAAAAAAAAATGTCCAGCAGCTTCCAAAGCAACATGGCTTCCACCCCAAAACCTAGTCAAAACCAATTCTCTCTTTGGTTTCTCTTTCTTTTTCAACATTCTCTGTTCTTGACTGACCAGCACCAGTCCTCTCTGGATTGATCAATTCAATATCCAACCAGCTGCCATAATGACATCTCCATGTCAGTTCATGTTCTGACAGCAATACTTAACCTGCATTATCTTTACAAGCCAGTTCCCTACAGCAAACATCAGTCATTTGTTCTTTCTGTTTTTTCAAAATAAAACAGGCTGCTGTTCAAAGTTGAAAATGCAAATCTCAACAGCAACCCACAGTTCCAAATCAAAAAAATGAAAAAAAAATAATAATTAAGGACTCAACACTAGACCAGTCACATATATGGAATGACAATAAGAACAAGTCAGAGGCATGGACCTCGATGGTGAACAATTCACCTCCTGAATTTCAAATACTTTTCACCACCGATGGGTTTGAATTCAGCAGTGTGAGAGAATACACCCTACTTTCCTGACTGAGTACAGCTTCAGGAAATTCAGTATTATCCAGGACAAAATAACCCACTTGAACAGCATTCCATCACATTAAATATTAATTTCCTCCACCACTGGTATACTATACCTTCAAGTGGAGGCTAGTACAACTGCAACATTTAAAAGGCATCTGCATGGTTATGTGAAAAGAAAGGGTTTGGAGGGGTATGGGCCAGGTGCTGGCAGATGAGACTAGATTGGGTTGGGATGTCTGATCAGCATGGACAAGTTGGACCGAAGGGTCTATTTCCGTGCTGTACATCTTTATGAGTCTATGACTCTAAGATGCCTTGCAGCATTCACCAAAGGCCTTCTTCTAAAGCACTTTCCAAACCCACAATCTCAACCAACTTTGAAGGAGGACAATAGATGAAAGTGAGCATGACCAAGTACAAACTTTCTTTCAATCATACATCATCTTGATTTGGAATTTTTGCTTTTAAATTCATTCATGGGATGTGGTGTTAGTGGCATAGTCAGCATTAATTGCCCTTGAGAGAGTTGTAGGAAGTTACCTTCTTGAATTGCCTCAGTCCATTTCATGCTGTACTGCTAGTAAATGTTATGAGGGAGTTCCAGAAAGTTGGCCTAATTATACTGAACAAATGGCAAAATATTTCCAAGTCAGGTTGATGAACGGCTTGGAGAGGAAGTTATACCAATATTCCATTGCACTACTGCCCTGTCCTTTATAAATGGTGGGGCCTTGAGGTTGGAAGATGTTGTCTCAGAAGACTTGGTGAATTTCTGCAGTGCATTTTGTGGATGGTAGACACTGCTGCTACTGAGTGTCAATGGTGGAGGGAGTGTATTTGGTGATGATCAAGCAAGCAGCTTTGTTTTGGGTGGTGTCATGCTTCTTGTGTGTTACTGGAGCTGCGCTCATTCAGGCAAGTGGGGACTAATCTATCTCACTCCTGACTTGTTCCGTGTAGATGGTGGACAGGCTTTGAAGCATCAGAAGGTGAATTAGCCAGTGCAAGATTTCTAGCCTTTGTTCTGCTCTTACAGTCATAGAGTCAGAGAAATGTACAGCATGGAAACAGACCCTTCAGTCCAACCTGTCCATGCCGACCAGATATCCTAACCCAATCTAGTCCCACCTGCCAGCACCCGGCCCATATCCCTCCAAATAGGTACATGATATATATGGCTAGTCCAGTTCAGTTTCCAGTCAATAGCAATCTCAAAATATTGAGTGGGGATTCAGTGATTATAATAACATTGTATGTCAAGGGTGATGGTTAGATTTTTCTTATTGGAAATGGTAATTGCTTGGAGTTATATAATACAAATGCTTACTACCACTTTTCAACCCAAGCCTATTGTTCAGGTCTTTTTTTTACATTTTTACATGCTGCTTCACTTTCTGCAGACTTGTAAATGGTGTAAGCATTGTTCGATCACCTATGAATACTCCCACTTCTGACCTTATACAACCATAAGAAATAGGAACAGGAGTAGGCTTTTTGGCCCCGCAAGCCTGTACCACCATTCAGTAGAACCATGACTAATTCAATATTTCTCACATCCACTTTTATGTGTTTTCCCTATTACTTTTGATTCCCATACTAATCAAGAATCTATCTATCTGGGCCTTAACTATGTAAGATTACAAGAAATAGAAACAGGAGTTATGATGGAGAGAAGGTCACTGAAGGTCAATGATGAAGTATTGAAGATGCTTGGACTGCTTACACTATTCTGAGGAACTCCTGCAGAGATGTTCTAGAGTTGAGATGACTGAGCCTTACCAATCCTCCTATGGGCCTGACATGACTCCAACAATGAAGAGTTTTCCTCCGGATTCCTATAGATTCCAATTTTGCTAAGTCTCCTTGATGCCACTCATGGTAAAATGCAGCCTTGATGTCAAGGATTGTCATTCTCACATCACCTTCGGAATTCAGTTCTTTTGTCCTTGTCTGAACCAAAGTTGTAATGAGGTCAAGAGCTGAGTGACTCTGGAGGAACCCAAACTGAATGTCAGTGAGTAGGTTATTGCAGAGCCATTGCTGCTTGCTAGGTTGGTTATGTCACTTTCCATCACTTTATTGATGATAAAGATTAGACTGAAGGAGCAGTAATTAGCCAGGTAGGATTCGTCCTGGACAATTTTCCACATTGTTGGGTTAATGTCAATATTGTATCTTTACTGGAAACAGCTTGGCTAGGAATGTAGCAAGTTGTGAAGCACAAGTGTCTTGTTGGAATATTTTCCAGGCCCATAGCTTTTTCAGTATCCAGTGCATCCAATCATTGATATTACATGGAGGGAATCAAATTGGCTGATAGCTGGCATCTGTAATGCTGAGGAGGGGTTCAACATGGCTTATTCACTGGGAACTTCTGACTGAACATTGCTGCAAATATTTCAGATTTATCTTTCACATTGATTGAAGCCTACTCTTCCAATGAGTTGTTTAAATATCTACCACCATTCATGGGTACATGTGGCAGATTTGCAGAGCTTAAATATTCTTTGTTGGTTGTGGATTCGTTCAGCCCTGACTGTCACTTGCTGCTTATGCTGTCTGTCATACATCTCGTTTTGTTTTGTAGCTTTACCAGTTAGCACTACATTATTAGATATGCCTGGTGCTGTTCCTGGCATGCCAACCTTCTCTCATCATTGATCCATTCTTTCTTCATTGCTTGGACAAAATTCTGAAACCCTCTCCCAAAAAGCACAGTGTTGCAATTTCACGACTGATCACGATTGCAGCAGTTCAAGAAGGTGATGCACTACTACCTGTTCAAAGGTAATTAGAAATAGACAAAGGCTAGCCATATCAGTCATGGTCCAATCCCAAGCATTAATTTATTAAAATTCAATCTATTATTCTATCTGAGAAATCACACATTTTACTGTGTTTAAGGAAATAGCTGAAATTGCTTGAATTTGAAAGTGAAAAGTTCAGATATTGAAGACACTGGAATCCCACTAACCAATGGCTAATGATACCTCATTAATAAGAACATAAATGGAGGGGTGAGAATTTAGCAGGCCATCAGTGAGAGAGATTAAGGTGAAATCTATGTGGTCCATTAGTGAGGAAAGAGGAACAAAGTCAAGCAAATTGATTATGGATAATGAGAGCTGAAAATGTGTTGCTGGTTAAAGCACAGCAGGTTAGGCAGCATCCAAGGAACAGGAAATTCGACGTTTCGGGCCAGAGCCCTTCATCAGGAATTTACTATGGATAATAAGAGTCACGCAGACTTCTGTGGAGTCAGAAGATGAGAGTCACGAGGGTTACTGGTGCTAAGTCCAGCTTGGAATGTGCTCTGCCAGTTTCATAATTTCAGCATAAGTTCCCCGATGTTAGAAGAAGGATCTTGCAGGGTTGACCAGGTTGGGTGCGCCTTTGTGTATCTTGTGTCTTGGCCAATGTAAGCAGGCTATTTTTATTTGTGTTAAACCTTGTTTTTTTTAATATTTGAAACTCTGAGTGGCTTGCTCAGCCACTTCATAGGTCTGTTAAGAATAAAACATTTTGCTATTAGCTTGAAGGCCAGAATGAGCAAGGATTTCCTTCCCTAGAGGACATAAGTGATACAGTTGCCAAATCTGCAGCATTCCAGTCTAAGATGGAAATGTACTTTGCTATGACTATGAGAATCAAAACATTTACCCCATTTAACCTTCTTTTCACTATTAGTCATCTGTTTGCTTTACTAGGCAATTAGGAGAGTGGGATGCACTGGAGAAGGAGCAAACCTGGACCTTCTTTTGAACAATAAGACAGGGCAGGCGATTGAAGTAAATGTGGGGGAGTACTTTGGGTCTACAATCACAATCCTATTAGTTTCAATATGGTTATGGTAAAGGATAAGCCTTCCATAAAATTTGAAGTTTTTAGTTGGAGTAAGACACATTTTAATATTATAAGACCAGAACTTTCAAAAGTTGATTGGAGTAGACTGTTCGCAAGTAAAAGTACACCTGACAAGTGGGAGGATTTTCAAGCGTGTGATGATGAGAGTTCAGACACATTTTGTTCTTGTTGGAGGGAAGGGTAGAGGTGGTAAGGTTAGGGAACAGCTCTGAAAAAGGTGTTGCTGGAAAAGTGCAGCAGGTCAGGCAGCATCCAAGGAGCAGGAGAATTGATGTTTTGGGCATAAGCCCTTCTTCAGGAATGAGGACGGTGTGCCAAGCAGGCTAAGATAAAAGGTAGGGAGGAGGGACTTGGGGGAGGGGCATTGGGAATGCGATAGGTGGAAGGAGGTTAAGGTGAGGGTGATAGGCCGGAGAGGGGGTGGGGGCGGAGAGGTCAGGAAGAAGATTGCTGGTCAAGAAAGCGGTGCTGAGTCCGAGGGTTGGGACTGAGATTAGGTGGGGGGAGGGGAAATGAGGAAGCTGGAAAAATCTGCATTCATCTCTTGTGGTTGGAGGGTTCCTAGGCGGAAGATGAGGCGCTTTTCCTCCAGATGTCGTGTTGCCTCAGTCTGGCGATGGAGGAGACCAAGGACCTGCATGTCCTTGGCAGAGTGGAAGGGGGAGTTAAAGTGTTAAAGATTAGGGAACAGTGAATGATTAAAGATATTGAGGTTCTGGTCAAGAATAAAAGATAATCTTATTTTAGATGTAGAAAACTTGGTTCAATTGAATCTCTTAATCAATACAAAGAGTGTAGGGGCATTCTTAAGAAAGAAATCAGCAAGGTAAAGAAGGGATATGAGATAGCAAAGGCACATGACATTAAGGATAATCCAAAGAGATTCTGCAAATACATTAAGAGCAAACGGGGAACTAGAGAGAGAGAGAGTATACCCCTTAAAGATCAAGAAGATTGTTTTTATGTGGAACCCCAGGAGATGGGAGAGATAATAACTTAACATTTCACATCAGTGTTTACTGTGGAAGAAGAAATGGAGACTAGAGAGTGCAGAGAAATAAGTTTTGATGTTTTAACAACAGTTGACATTACAGAAAAGGAGGTATGAGAGGTCTTACAGAATATAAGGGGGGAGAAATATCTGGTGTTTGACCTATTGTATCCCAAAACATTGTGGGAAGTAAGGGAAGAAATTGCAAGACCCCTTGCAAAAGTATTTGCACCATCTATAACGATAGGTGAGGTGCCTGATGACTGGAGAGTAGCTAATGTTGTACCTTTGTTTAAGAAAGATGATAAGGAGAAACTGGGGATCTATAGATCTGTGAGTCTAACTTTGGTTGTAGATAAATTGTTGGAGGTGATTATAAAAGATAGGATTTATGGCCATTCAGAGAGCAAAAATTGATTGAGGTTGTCAGCATGGATCTGTGCAAGGAAAATCATGTCTCACAAACTGGATTGAGTTTTTTGATTAAGTTATCATTAACAGAAGGAGACAGGGATTGGTGGTGGTGGAGGGTTGCTTTATGCACTGGAGGCTGTGACCAGTAGTGTTCCGCAGTGATTGGTTCTGGGTCCTCTTTTGTTTGTCATGGATATAAATGATTTGGATGAGGATACAGGTGGTATGGTAAATAAGTTTGCAGATGACACCAAAATTGGTGGTATTGTGGGCAGTAAAGAATGTTTTCCAAGATTACAAAGGGATTTTGATCAAATGGGTCAATGGGCTAAAAAATGACAAATGGAGTGTAATCTGGATAAATGCAAGGTATTGCATTTTAGTCCAACACACCAGGGTAGAGCTTATGGAATTAATGGTGGGGCATTGGATATTGTGAAAGAACAGAGTGACCTAGAGGTGCAAATACAAAATCCTTTGAAATTTGCATCACATATAGTCAGGGTAGTTAGAAAACTATTTGACACGCTTGCCTTCATTGTTCAGTTCTTTGAATATAGGAGTTGGGAAGTCATGTTTAGGTTGTAGAGGATATTGACGAGGTCTCTTCTGGAACAGTGTGTCTCCTGTGGAGGGTTTGAGTTATAAAGTAAAGCTGGATAGACTGGGATTTTTTTTCACTGGAGCGTGGGAGGTTGAGAGGTGACCTAATAGGACTTTATAAAGTAATGAGGGATATAAACAGTGTTAATGATAGTTTTCTTTTGCCTAGGATGGGGGCTTTCAAGACTAGGGGGCATGTTTTTAAGGTGAGAGAGATTAAAAAAAAACACCAGGGGCAAAGTTTTTACCCAGAGAGTGGTTTGCGTGTGGAATGAACTTTCTGAGGAAGTGGTGGACGTCAGTACAATTACAATGTTTAAAAGACATTTTGATAACTATATCAATAGTAGAGGTTTGGAGGTATACAGGCCAGGAGCAGGCAGGTGGGACTAGTTTAATTGGGGACTATGTTCGACATGGACTAGTTGGACTAAAGGGTCTGTTTCCATGCTTTATGACTCCATGACTCTATGACTCCATATAGGAAAGGGATAATCAGTTGTTTTCATAGTATCCAGATATCTCCAGAACAGGTTTTATTCGACTATAAGGGTTGGAATGTCACAGCTGTGTTACTTAGTACTGCTCCTAAATGTAAGTCAAAGAGATATAGATTCAAGTTCTATTTCAGGACATCAGTGAATAAACTGCATTCACACTCCAAGGCCTTCTGATAACAAACCTAACATCTCTTCTTTTAGTGGGAGTACTTATCAGTTCATCCATCCCATATATAATGTTAGTTCAAATCATGAGCTCAATAGTTGGGGCATTTCCCAAATAAAATCCCATAAAATATTGCAGATGCCCATGATATTAGGGATCAGTGAGCCTTTGCCACATTTGTTTAAATAACTTTTCAAACTAACATTTCAATGAAAGTGGTTTGGGATATTTCTGACAGCCGATGAAGTTCTGTATAATCCAAGTTCTTTGTTATATTCAGAAGAAATAAAGCTTTAAATTCCCTCCTTGATTTCCTAGAAAATCTTATAAATCTAAAAGGATATCAATACAACGCATTCCTCATGTGTTAATAAACTGCTTTGTTCCTATAAATGTTTTTGTTTCTGTATAAAGCAGGATAGTGTATATGTTTTGAGAGAATTACAAAGAGTTCAATTGCAGAGCATCTTATTAACAGAGCACAAGAAGAAAACCCTGTATCGTAGGAACATTTTGCAGGATACTTTAGATGTTAGCCTCAACTTCTTTTAGGGTGTAAAAATGTGTCTGCTTGCTGATATCTTTGAGAAACTGATCCCTAATATCATGGGCATCTGCAATATTTTATGGGATTTTATTTGGGAAATGCCCCAACTATTGAGCTCATGATTTGAACTAACATTAGGATATAGAAACAGGAGTTGACCATTCAGCCCTTTTAGCCTGTTCTACCATTCAATGAGATTATGGCTAATCTGTGGCCAAACTCCGTATACCTATCCTTGGTCCCCACCCCTTATTATCTTTGCTTAACAAAAATGCATCTATCTCAGATCTAAACCTCCAGTGTCATTTGTGCAACAGAGTTCCAAATGCCTACAATACCTTGTGTATAGAAGTGCTTCCAAACATCACTCCTGAATGGTATGGCCCTAATTCTCAGGCTAGGCCCTCTAGTTCTAGAATCCCCAATCAGTGGAAATAGTTTATCCTTATTTACCTATCTTGAAGAATTCGATCAGATTTCCCATTAATCTTCTAAATTCTAGAGAAGACATGACTAATTTGTGAAATCTCTGCTCATAACTTAACTGCTAAAGTCTACATATCTTTCTTGCACTCCCTCCAATGTCAATATAGCATTCCTAAAGTGTGGTGTTCAGATCTGCTCACAGTACTCCAAATGGAGTCTAACCAGGGTTTTGTATTACTTTAGCATAACTTCTACATCCTTGTACTCCAGTCCTTTACATAGAAAGGCCCACATTCCATTAGTATTTTTGATTAAATTTCTACACCTGCTCATGATATGTTAAAGATCAGTGAACCTGAACCGCCAAGTCTCTTTGGTCATGCACTCTATTTAATCTAATACCATCTAGAAAGTACCCCGATCTATCCTTTTTCATCCAAAATCGATGACCTCATACTTACTTACTTTGAACTCCATCTGCCACAGTTTTGACTATTCACTTAGTTCATCAATTGCCATTTATAATTTAATGCTATGATCCACACCGTCTGCAATGCCATCTAAGCTTGTGTCATCAGCAAATCTGGATATATGATTTTCTATGCTATTGTCCAAGTCATTAATAAATGTGAATAATTGAAGCTCTAACTTTTGGGACATGACTGGTCACACCCTGCCAAACTGAGTACCTATTTTCTTTTTAGCACTGCAATAGAGTCATAGAGATGTACAGCATGGAAACAGACCCTTCGGTCCAACCTGTCCATGCCGACCAGATATCCCAACCCAATCAGGTCCAACCTGCCAGCACCCGGTCCATATCCCTCCAAACCCTTCCTATTCATATACCCATCCAAATGCCTTTTTAATGTTGCAATTGTACCAGCCTCCACCACATCCTCTGGCAGCTCATTCCGTACACATACCACCCTCTGCGTGAAAAAGTTGTCCCTTAGGTCTCTTTTATATCTTTCCCCTCTCACCCTAAACCTATGTCCTCTAGTTCTGGACTCCCCGACCCCAGGGGAAAGATTATGTCTATTTATCCTATCCATGCTTGGGCGGCACGGTGGCACAGTGGTTAGCACTGCTGCCTCACAGTGCCAGAGACCCGGGTTCAATTCCCGCCTCAGGCGACTGACTGTGTGGAGTTTGCACATTCTCCCTGTGTCTGCGTGGGTTTCCTCCGGGTGCTCCGGTTTCCTCCCACAGTCCAAAGATGTGCAGGTCAGGTGAATTGGCCATGCTAAATTGCCCGTAGTGTTAGGTAAGGTGTAAATGTAGGGGTATGGGTGGATTACGCTTCGGCGGGTCGGTGTGGACTTATTGGGCCGAAGGGCCTGTTTCCACAGTCCCAGCCTGTTCAGCCTCTCTCTGTAGCTCAGATCCTCCAACTCTGGCAACATTCTTGTAAATCTTTTCTGAACCCTTTCAAGTTTCACAACATCTTTCCAATAGGAGGTAGACCAGAATTGCACGCAATATTCCAACAGTGGCCTAACCAATGTCCTGTACAATTGCAACATGACCTCCCAACTCCTGTACTCAATACTCTGACCAATAAAGGAAAGCATACCAAATGCCTTATTCACTATCCTATCTACCTGCAACTCCACTTTCAAGAAGCTATGAACCTGCACTCCAAGGTCTCTTTGTTCAGCAACACTCCTGAGGAGTGTATAAGTCTTGCGAAGATTTGCTTTCCCAAAATGGAGCACCTCGCATTTATCTGAATTAAACTCCAAATTCCACTTCTCAGCCCATTGGCCAATCTGGTCCAGATCCTGTTGTAATCTGAGGTAACCCTCTTTGCTGTCCACTGCACCTCCAATTTTGGTGTCATCTGCAAACTTACCAACTGTACCTCTTATGCTCGCATCCAAATCATTTACGTAAATGACAAAAAGTAGAGGGTCCAGCACCGATCTTTGTGACACTCCACTGGTCACAGGCCTCCAGTCTGAAAAATAACCCTCCACCACTACCCTCTGTCTTCTACCTTTGAGCCAGTTCTGTATCCAAATGACTAGTTCTCGCTGTATTCCATGAGATCTAACCTTGCTAACCAGTGTCCCGTGGGGAACTTTGTCGAACGCCTTACTGAAGTCCATATAGATCACATCTACTGCTCTGCCCTCATCAATCTTCTTTGTTACTTCTTCAAAAAACTCAACCAAGTTTGTGAGACATGATTTTTCACGCACAAAGCCATGTTGACTATCCCGAATCAGTCCTTGCCTTTCCAAATACATGTACATCCTGTCCCTCAGGATTCCCTCCAACAATCTGCCCACCACTGAGGTCAGGCTCACCGGTCTATAGTTCCCTGGCTTGTCTTTACCACCCTTCTCAAACAGTGGCACCACAATCAATTTCCCAGTTATGTAAGTAATTTGCCCTTAATTCCATAGGTTTCTTCCTTACTAAGCAGTCTCTCATGTGAGACTTAATGAAATGCGTTCTGAAGTCCATGTAAACAACATTCATAGACATTCTCCTGTCCCCCACTTCAGTCGCCTCTTCAAAAAATTCAGTGAAGTTTGTCAGGCATGAATCTATGCTCACTCTTCCCAACGAACTGAATATATGAGGGTGGTCAATTACGCCATCCCACCTCAGATGTTAGGTAACTGATCTGCAATTCCCTGGTTTTTCTCTTTCTTACAAAAGTGGAGTAATGTGCAATACTTCAAACCAGAGGGATGACATACGGTATCTTGGAAACTCTGAAAGATTATAGCTACAATTCAGAAGGGCATCTACAATTTAACGAGGAGAAAGTGAGGTCTGCAGGTGCTAGAGATCAGAGCTGAAAATATGTTGCTGGAAAAGCGCAGAAGGTCAGGCAGCATCCAAGGAACATGAGATTCGACGGTTCGGGCATAAGCCCTTCTTCAGGAATGAGGAAAGTGTGTCCAGCAGGCTAAGATAAAAGGTAAATCTACAATTTAACCCCTACTTTCTTTAACACCTGAGATGGAAATTGTCCAATCTTAAGGAATTATCACTCTTTACTTCAATTAATTGTGTCATGTCTTATGTTTTACTTAGGTTAATTTTATTCAGTTCCTGTTCCCAACCTACTATTCTTGGGACTTCTGGCAATCCTCCTTTTCCACTGTAAATACTGAGACAAATTATTCAATTATTAAGTCTGCCATTTCCGTATTGCCATTGGCAATATCCCCATTTCAGTCTTTATTGAGCCAGCAGTGCTCTTGAACACCCCGTTTTCCTTTAGGCAACTAAAGAATTTCTTCTTTTGATTTTGATGTTCCTGCAAAGTTTCCTTTCATAATCCCTGTTAGTATCTCTTATAAGCAAGTTACTTTGTGGTTATTTGCTGGTCTTTGTATCTTCCCATTCAGCAGGATCTGTGCATTTTGTTTTGCATTTGTCTTTTCGTTTTATGCTGTTCTGTATCTCTTTAGTTGTGCATGACATTTTTTGTGAAGTGGTGCTTTTCTCTCTCTGAGGTATAAACTGATTTTGTATTGCATTAAATGTTCTTTTAAGCATTCTCCTTGTATTTCAGTTGTTTTGCCGATTAGCAGATTTTTCCCTAGTTTACTGTGGACAGTCTCTGTCTCATCTCATTAAAGTCAGCCTTACCTAAATCTAAAACTCTAGTAGTTGACTCAAACTGTTCACTTTCAAACACTACATTGAATTTAATTATATTATGATCACTATTTGAAGAATTTTTGCACACAGTTATGTTATTAATTAAATTCAGCTTATTACTTATTATCAAATCCAGTATTGTTTGCCTTCTTGTTACATCTAGGACAAATTGCTGTAAAATAAAACTACTCCAGAAATGTATTACTTTTCTGACTGTCTGCCTCTTCCACTCTACGTTAAAACTAAAATTGCCCAATAATCTATGTGGCATCTTTGCACAACACCTGTTACAGTTTTAGATGCTTGACTGTTCTTCAGTTCCACCTGTATCGTATGAACAAAATGTTTTTCCTCATTATATCCTCCCTCACCAGTGAAGTAGTCAGTAAGGCGACTCCACTATGTTTTCCTGTCTGTTCTGTACACCTTATAACCTGGGATATTTAGTTCCAATCCTGACCATCCTGCACATTGGGATTTTTGATAGTTTTATTAAATCTGCAAATTGTTTATGACTCCAGGAATAATGGTGTTTGATTTCCAACATGCTACCCAGTTGTCACACTTGCTAGAGTTTTAGAAAAAGTAACAGAAAAGCTTGATGAAGGAAGTTTTGTTGATGTGATGTATATGGACTTCCAAAAGGTATTTGATACAGTGCCACACAACTATAGTTCATGCAATAAAAGTGACAGCATATGAATTTGGCTAAGTGATAGCTAACAAAAAGCAATGGTTAATGCATATTTTTCAGGCTGGAAAAGGCTTTCAGTAGAGTTCTCCAGGGATTAGTTTTGGCACTATTGTTTCTCCGGATATGTATTAATGACCTAGACATTGGTGTAGAGAGCACAGTTTCAGGGTTGGCAGACAATACAAAATTTGAAAGCATCATGAACTGTGAACAGAACAGTGTGGAATTTCAAAATAACATGGATAAATATGTAGAGATGGAGAAAGAACAAAGTAGAGAAGTGTCAGGGGGTTCATTTTGGTATGAGAACTGCAAAAATATGAAACAATATCCGAAAGGGATAGACGAACAAAGAGAACTGGTGGAAATGTGCATGAATAATTGAAGGAAGGAAAGGTTGAGAGAGTGGTTAATAAAGCAACAGTATCTTAGGCTTTATTAATAGAGGCATGGAGTACAAAAGCAAAGTTACGTTGAACTTGTATAAGTCAATAGTTTAACTTCATCTGGAGTGTTATGTCCAAAGAAATTGAGGAGAAAAGAATTTGTAGAGCACATTGCAAATAGTAGCCATGATGTGACAGTGAGTGGAGACAGGTTCAATTCAGATTTTCAGCAGAGATAGTCAAACAGGTCTCTAAAAAAAAATAATGTGCAGATTTATGAGGAGAATGTGGGAGAATTACACCAGGTGAGCTGCATATTCAAAGCAGCAGTGCAGACACAATAGGCAAATGGCATTCTTCTAGGTTATAAAAATTATTACACTTAATTTGTAAACAGCTTGGGTTTAATATTTGGAAGCTGTCCTTAAGTATTTTACTTCCCAGCACTCGGTGCAACATGTGAATTCAGTGCATGTGGGGCATAGCTTGGTTCTGCTCACAGTATTTCTGTTGAGTTTGGTAAATGGTAAAGAACAAAGATGTCACATCTCAAGATGCTCAAACTGCATACAGGGATTCAGGCAGATATAAGTTTGCAAATGTAAGTAGGTTGGTCCAATTGTATTCGGGGATGATCTTGCTTGGAGTGAAGAGAAGGACTATACATTAGTAGTTCTGTTATTCAGCTCTGTTTCTCTCACAGAGTCCGAGTGACATCCAGCATGGAAACAGCCCATTCGGTCCAAACAGTCCATGCCAAACATAATCCCAAACTAGGCAGAAGTGGGTACAGCAGTTGCTGGAGATTAGAGTCAAGATTAGAGTGGTGCTGGAAAAGCACTTGCACACATGTCATTTATTGCGTCCATTGCTCCTGATGCGGTCTCCTCTACATTGGGGAGACCGGACGCCTTCTTACAAAGTGCTTCAGGGAAAATCTCCGGGACACCCACACCAATCAACACCACTGCCCTGTGGCTCAACATTTCAACTCCCCCTCCCACTCTGCCGAGAACATGCAGATCCTGGGCTTCCTCCATCACCACTCCCTCACCACCCGACACCTGGAAGAATGCCTCATCTTCTGCCTCGGGACCCTTCAACCCCATGGCATCAATGTGGACTTCACCAGTTCCTCATTTCCCCTCCCCCCACTTTACCCCGGTTCCAAACTTCCAGTTCAGCACTGTCTTCACGACCTGTCCCACCTGTCAGTCATCCTTCCCACCAATCCACTCTACCCTCCTCTCCGACCTATAACCTTCACCCCCCCCCCCCCCCCCCCCCCCCCCCCAGCCACCTATTGGCACTCTCAGCTACCTTCTCCCCAGCCACAGCCACCCTCCCATTTACCTCTCCAGCCCCAAGGCTCCCAGCCTCATTCCTGATGTAGGGTTTTTGCCTGAAACATTGATTTTCCTGTTCCTCGAATGCTGCCTGACCTGCTGTGCTTTTTCAGCATCACTCTAATCTTGACTATAATCCCAAACTAAACTAGTCCCCACTGCTAACTCCTGGCCCATATCTCCAGACCTTTCCTATTCATGTACTGGTAGCTCAGAGGTTAGCACTGCTGCCTCACAGCGCCAGGGACCTGGGTTCAATTCCCGCCTCAGGCAACTGTCTGTGTGGAGTTTGCACATTCTCCCCATGTCTGCGTGGGTTTCCTTGGGTGCTCCGGTTTCCTCCCACAGTCCAAAGATGTGCAGGTTAGGTGAATTGGCCATGCTAAATTGCCCATAGTGTTAGGTGTAGGGGAATGGGTCTGGGTGGGTTGTTCTTTGGAGAGTTGGTGTTGGGCTGAAGGGCCTGTTTCCACACTGCAGGGAATCCAATCTAAAATAATGTCTTTTAAACGTAATTGTACCCACATCCACCACTTCCTCAGGAGGTTCATTCCATAGGTGAACCACTCTCTATGTAAAAAAAAATCCCTCTCATGTTTTTTTTATTTCTCTTCTCTCCCCTTAAAAATTAGCCCTCTTGTCTTGAAATCCCAATCCTAGGGAAAAGACAACTACCATTAACTCTATCTATACATCTCATTATTTTATAAACTTCTGAAGGTTGCCTCTCAACCTACCATGCTCCAGTGAAAGTAGTTCCAGCCTATCCAGCCCTCCTTTATAACTCAAACCTTCCATACTTGGCAACATCCTGATAAATCTCTTCTGAACTCTCTCCAGCTTAATAATATCCCTCCAATAACTGGGCGATCAGAACTTGACACAGTATTCCAGAAACAGCCTCTCCAATGTCCTGTACAACCTCAACAGAACTACCCAACTGCTATATTCAAAGGTCTGAGCAATGAAGGCAAACATGCCAAACATTTTTTTAACCCCCTGTCTACATGTGGCATAAACTTCAAAGAATGGTGTACCTGCACCTCAGGCCACTCTATTCCACAACACTACCCAAGGCCCTAAAATTAATTACATCGGCCCTAGCCTGGTTTGTTGGACCAAAATGCAATACCTTGCAGTTATTCAGATTGAACTCCATCAGACATTTTCAGCTCATTGACCCATTTGATCAAGATCCCTTTATAATTTTGGAAAACATTCTTTACTGCATGCAATGCAACCAATTCTGATGTCATCCGCAAACTTACTAACCGTGCCATCTGTATTCTCAGTGGCAAACAAAAGGGGTTCCAGAACCAAATTGCTGTGGAACATTGCTTGTCACAGGCTAGGGCCTCCAGTCTGAAAAGCAACCCTGCACCACCGCTCTCTGTTTCATCCCATTAAGCCAATTATGTATCAATTGGCAAGCTCATTCTGAATCCCATGTAACCCAACTTTACTAACGAGCAGACACTTGCTAAAGGCTTTACTTAAATCCAAATAAACAATGTCAACTGTTCTTCCATCATCAATCTTTTTAGTAACTTCCTTAAATAAACTCAATCAAGTCTGTGAGACACAGTTTTCCTTGCACAAAACCTACTGACTATCCCTAATCAATGTTTGCTTCTCCAAATGTCTATAAATCCTATCTTTTATAATCACCTCCAACAATTTACCCAAAACCGATATCAGAGCCTGAACCAAAGGTCTATAGTTATCAGTTTCTCCTTTCAAAAATAAAGATACAACTATAGCCACCCTCCAGTCATCAGGCACCTCACCCGTAGTACAGATGATACAAATATTTCTGCAAGAGGTCTCACAATTTCCTCACTTACTTCCCACAACATTCTGGGATACATGAGAATAGGTCCCAGAGCATACAAGAGCTTTAAATTTTCTGTGACCTCCCCAACTTCCTCTCTTTGAAGACTGAGACAAACTTCATAACCCTTACGTTTCCTGAGAGCCTTGTGCCATGTTAGATTTCCTGGTAATGGTTTGACACAATCTTTGCCAAACTTATACATCTCATCTGAAATTGTATCCAGTGAAGTAAATGTGCTGTTTTTGGCTCATGCGGCGACTTGATGAATTTCACCCTTATCTCACTTGTTACCTCTTACATCTCTCCATCTCTCTCCTTTTGTTTCTCTCTCTCTCTTTCTCTGTATTTAGGACATCAGGGCAAGTGTCCTCATTTTGAGGCACCATCAATATCCTTACATGGTTGTCTTCAGGCGGCTTAGAGAGATACCTGTTTTTCTAGATCCATTTTAGTATAAGGCTTTTTGCGTAAGCCTCAGAACATCATTAGATCATCAAATACTGAAATCATGTCTACTCAGGATTCTGCTTCGAGCACCAAGGGTGCATTCTTACTACTTTCCTTTATGTAGGTTAATTTATGACAGCTTTAATGGTCAGTAATGCATGTTGTCTCATTGAAATGATGAACAGATACCTCATAAAAGACAGAAAAAATGGGAAGACTCGTGGTGAACAAGAATAAATGGATTAGCATATGTTTCAATGTATAAGCCTAGATTTGGAAAACAAACATTAAAATGGACATGCTCAAGTAGTACCACAAACCCTTTTGAGATCAATCACTTCTAAACTTTGTAGATGTGCTGAGTAGAATCTCACATAGCTGTGCTGGGGTCTCAACTTTTTTATAATTCATAACAGTGATTTAGATGTGGAGAGAGAAAGCATTTACCTAAATTGGCAAATAACACAAAAATAGAAAGGGAAGTACTTTGTGGAGGGCATACAAGAGCTGCAGAGGACTAGGGCAAGGTTCAGTGTATAAGCAAAACTCAAGCAGATGGAGTATAATGTGGGAAAATATGAAGATGTCCACGTTGGCAGCAAGAATAAAAAAAAAGCACAGTTTTACTTCAACAGAGAACAATTGCAGAATTCTGAAATGCAGAACAGGATCTAAGTATTCTAGTACATATGTCACAAAAGGTTTGTAGGTACAGCAAGTAATTAAGAAGGTTAATTGAATACCATCCTTCACTATGAAAAGAAATGAACATAAAACTTAGAGTGTCATGCTTTAGACTATGCAGGTATTGATAAGACATATCTCGAATACTGAGTTTTAGTCTCCTTATTTAAAGAAGCGAGCAAATGCTTTGCAGGCAGTTGACAGGTGATTAGGACAATGCTGTTTAAATCTAGGGCTTAACGAGTTTAGGACAGAGATGAGGAGATCTTTTTCTCTCTCTCAGGAAGTTGTACGAATTTGGAACTCTGCCTCAAAAGACAGTGGAAGGGAGTGATTAAAAATATTAAATTGGAGGTAGAAATATTTTGCTTAGGCAAGGGAATCAAAGATTATCAGGGTGGATGGGAATTTAGAATTTGAAACACAAGCTCATTATCTTATTAAATGGTGGAGTAGCATTAAGGGGCCAAATGACCTACTTCTGCTTCTAATGCCTATGTTCATACTTCAGTGGGTTTTATGCCCTTTACAAACTATCTTTGTATTTTGACTTCTTTACTTCTTGTATCATAGTGTATTTGCAACTGTAAATTCTCCAAAAAAAAAGACTCCATCCACTCTCCAAGTATCACTGACCGAATCTAATTGAAATAAGACACAAATCTTAAAAGCCTTAAGCACAAAACTTCAAGCAACTTTACAAAGCACTATTCCAACAATGTCTGTTTTCATTTTCAAGGGCTTGTGTAAAACATTTTGTAAATCCTTTCATCTTTTCTAAGTGTTTCTTTTATTCCCAACATTTATTTTTGTTATGTAGGACTGTGTAGGATAGCCAGCACAGAAACAATGAGAAAGAAAGACTAAAGTAAATGATGCATCATCTACGTTTATCTAAAAAAAGTTGAGGATGACATCACATTAGAAGAAAGGCATACATCACTGTGAAGACATTGTAAGCCAAAATAAAGTTAGAAACCAGAAAGCTTAGCTAAAAGTAGGAAGAAATTTAGGAGAAAAACCTAGCATGACATATGAAAATATGGGGTAAAACTTTCCAGAAATATTTGAAAGGAGCTAAAGAAAGAAATGCCGCTTAGAGAATGAGACTGGGAACTACTGAAGAGAAATAAGGAAATTACAGATTTGACCAATTTTTTTTATATCAGTCTTCATGGTATAAGGCTACATAAGACTACTACTTCAAAGTAGGGAGGGAGAAACTTAAAATTATCATTATTGCTGGAGTAATGACATTGACCTGGAACTGCACAGCAAGGAGAATTTCTAAGTCATTGATAAAGTTCTGTAGAATCTGTTGTTTTTAAGAGAAACACAGTGCATTGTTGAGAACGGGAACGAGTCACTTCCTGGAAGACATCAGAATTACTGTTTGATAAAATAGGAAACTAGTACTTTTGGAGGCATTGTGCAAGGTAACTTTTAAGTCTGACACCTGGAAAGATGTGAGAATAGCTCAGAGACATTAAGCACCTGGGCCTTCGCAGAGATGGCTAAGCATTGAACTGTAGTGTTATCGATTGGTTCTTTGGAAGGGACCTCTAGCAAGTTACATCATCAGTACCATGAATCGATGGAGAAAATATTTGCAGAAATTGCCTTGCTGATGATAATCCCACACATGAAAACTTATTAGCCTGGAATGTTGAGCTACCTTGCAGCATACTGTGAAACTGTGCAGCTGTGCAGTGCCGCATTTGATGCATGGAGTGATACAGCTGCTTGAAATCTTGTTACGTATTTCTTCTTTGGGATTCATTTGGAAAATTGACTCCCCCCCCCACTCCATCAGCCACTGTAACAAAATTATTGGTTCGAATCTGGGATCAAACCAAATAACTTGAAACAATTCACTGGAACTTTTCAGCATTTAAACGTAGAATCATGCAGGAAGGAAGAGGCTCTTCAGCACATCAAGTCAAATTTGTTTGTAAACAAACAAAATTTTGTATTTACTGTTGTCAAATTTTAAACAAAATCAATGCGTGTAACTTTAAGGCTCAAACATTTGCAAAGAGAAATTATATTACTCTCAGAGACTCAGGTGCAAAAAAAAGATGACTTTCAGGACAAAGAAGACAATGGATTAACATGAAATCAGGAGCGAAGAGGGACTGGATTCTTGAAGAATTGGGTAGGCACTGGAGTTCAATAAAGCAAGGATAGGTGCTGTTAGTGATGACGTACAACCACCTGATGAAGGAGCAGCGTTTTGAAAGCTTGTGCTTCCTATTAAACCTGTTGAACTATAACCTGGTGTTGTGTGATTTTTAACTTCACAAGAAAGTGCACAAACCAACTGATCATGTGATGCTGAAGCAGAATCCAATCCTTCATGCCCTGCAACACCTCGTGCTAAGGATGACAATCATGCAACAGTGATACAAGAGAACTATCTGCAATTCACACATCATGTTACAGACAAATCGCATTTAATAAATGCACATTATATGAGAACTACCTGTATAGGAGGCATGATCAGTAAGTTTGCAGTTGACACCAAAATTGGTACTAATATGGACAGTGAAGAAGCTTATCTAAGATTGCAAAGAGATCTTGCATAACTGGAGCCAGTGGGCTGAGGAACGGCAGATGGAGTTTAATTCATATAATGCCAGATGTTACATTTTGGTAAGACAAACCATGGCAGCACTTTCACAGTTCAAGGTAGCGTTGGTAAACAGAGAAGCCAAGGATTGCAGGTATACAATTCCTTTAAAGTAGTGTCAGAGGTAGACAGGGTGGTGAAGATGGTGTTAGACACGTTTGCTTTCATCAGTCATAGCACTGAGTAGAGGAGTTGGGAAGTCATGTCACAGCTATATAAGATATTGGCAAAGCCATATTTGGAGTACTACATACAAATCAGATCACTGTGCTTTAGGAAAAGTATTATTAAACTGGAAAGGGTGCAGAAAAGATTTACAAGAATGTTACCAAGACTGGAAGATTTGAGTTGTAAGCAGAGACTTTACATTGAGATCTTTTCTCCCTGGGAGACCTTATTGAGGTTTATAAGATCATGAGGGGCTTAATAAGATGAATAGCCAAGGTCTTTTCCCCAGAATAGGGGGTCCAAAACTAGATAGCATAGGTTTAATATGAGAGGAGAAAATTGAAAAGGGATCCAAGGGGCAACTTTTTCACACAGAGGGTGTTGTGTATGTGGAAGAAGCTCCCAGAAGAAGTGATAGAGGTGAGTACAATTACAACATTTAAAAAAACATTTGGACAGATCTAGGAATGGGAAGGGTTGAGAGAGTATAGGTAAAGTGCAGGCAGATGGAAACCTGGTCAGCATGGACGCGTTGGGCCAAAGGATCTGTTTCTGTGCTTTATAATTCTGTGACTCTATAATAATGGATCAGTTCTAAGCTCTGTGGTCCTACTCATCTAGTCATGAATGGTCGTAGAGAAGTAAATGAGTCACTGTTAGAGGGGCCTCCACAAGCATCCCCAACCTCAATAATGGGGGATGGGTGAGGTGATGGTTGCTCAACAGGTCATGAATAGATTACAGAACATCAAACAGTTTCCCCAACTAGTAAATACATTAAACAGAGCCACTGTCCCCTCTAATGTCAAAACTGTGCTTCTGTAAAATTGCATGAATGAACGAAACTCACACCAGCACAGAGGAATCTCGATTATCCAAATATCAATTGTCCAAATTTCAGATTATCCAAAGAAGGTCTCAAGGTCCCAATAGAAACAATACATCACAGAGTTGTTTCCAACACTGGTTGTGTCTTTTGTTTCTAATGATTAAAAATGAACCCTGCTTACGGAAATGCTGCTGCGAACAGTCCTGGAAATTGATGGGAGCCCATGCACTGTCTGCAAATGACTGACCACCTGTCCCCCCTCTCTCCCCATACTTCCCCTGGAGTTCTACACAGGGGTGCACCTTAAACCGCACCCCCCCCCCCCCCTTCCTCAGATAATGTCTCCAACATTTTCCTGTATTGGGCAAAGGTGGAACCTGTCAAAATTTTTCAACAAAAAAGTTATGTATGTGGCTGTATGTGTGTGCTGTTTTGAGACTCACCCCCCAAAGACAGCAGCAGTCTTACTGTTTGTGTCCTGTCCGGCTGTCCGGGGGGGGAGGGGCAAGGGGTGTGTTGGCCAAGTCGGACGGAGGGAGGGCAGGGGCACGGATGGGTGGGCGGACGGTGTGTGGGTCTGACGGGGGCAAGGTTGAATGGGGTTGGGGGCGGATAGGGAGTGAGGTTGGATCGGCTTCGGGAGCAGATGAGGGCAGGAGCGGGGTGATGTGGGATGGGGTTGGGAGGTAGACGAGTTGGGGGCAGATGGGTTGGTGGGATGGACAGGGTGCGGTGTGCTGCTGCCTAGTCTCCTGAATGGGGAACAGACTTAGCAAGTGCTTGCTGTGTCAATCCCATTGAACTGGCAGGGGGTGGGGTTGGGGTGGGAGGATGGAGGCTTCAGCAATGCTTCAGGTCCCTTACACACAGATTTGTGTCTCTGCTCAGAAACAAACCCTGAGACAGTGAGAGGGAGCAAGGCAGACAGAGCGAGGAAAAAGGAAACTTCAGAAAACTCCAAACCCCAGAGGAGAGGCATTGAATCAATTAACCGAATAATCAATTATCTGAACAAAATAGTGCGGCCCATCTCGTTTGGATAATCGAGGTTCCTCTGAAGTAAACAAATCTCATGATTCAGCTGCGGTGATCAGTTTAATATCCTTTATTCTTTTATTAAGTATGTGTATACTTTCTAACTTATTTAGAGCATATAGACGTAATACTTTTACAGGCATTTATTGACTTAAAAGACAAAAGGACTGACACCTCTTAATTATGCCAACAGACTGGACAGGCACTCTTAATCCCATCAGAAGTAACAGCCATTATTTAACAAATGTTTAAACCATTTCCTGTTTCCCCAGGACAGAAGTCAACCAAACCTTTGAGTACAATAGATAAAATAATGTTAACACCATAGTGATAGAATTTTAAGATATGTAAGAACTATGTATGAAGAAGCGACTGTATTTTAGGATTCCATCGCCACCTCAATGTATTACTGCAGATGCTGAATAAAGAAGCTATTTCCACCACTCACTGATTTCAATTTTTATTTGAACACAATCCCAAAACTTGGCGTAGATGGACAGGAACGCTGTGAACACCATATAAACTGACTGGTCACTGACAGTTCTTCGAGAGTAAGAAGCTTCCTTCTTAGTGTCATAATCTAGTCCCTGAATGCAATCCCGAACCTTTTGTAAGTCCATCACCTTTTTGAACTCCCTGCATCCAGACTTCGAGCGGTCTAAATTGGCTGAAATACCCTACCGCAGGAAATTTCCCAAGGCAGGAAACTGCCAATGAAACATATATTCAAGTGACCATGCGTAACCATAGGAAACTCCCTCCTGACATAACTGAGGAAGAAATTAGATTACTTACAGTGTGGAAACAGGCCCTTCGGCCCAACAAGTCCACACCGACCCGCCGAAGCGCAACCCACCCATACCCCTGCATTTACCCCTTTACCTAACACTAAGGGCAATTTAGCATAGCCAATTCACCTGACCCGCACATCTTTGGACTGTGGGAGGAAACCGGAGCACCCGGAGGAAACCCACGCAGACACAGGGAGAACATGCAAACTCCACACAGTTGCCTGAGTTGGGAATTGAACCCGGGTCTCAGGCACTGTGAGACAGCAGTGCTAACCACTGTGCCACCGTGCCACCCATGCTGTAGCAGTTACAGTACTACCTTGAGGGTAAGACCCTAACCAAAATCGGGCAGAAGTATATTATGCCCAAAGGACTGTGGACCCTAGATTACGTGAAACGGGTTTGGGCAAATACCACACAATTGAAAGATGAAGACAGAGATAAATGGCCCCTTTTATTAATGGGACAAATTCACCAGTGAAATAAAGTCATGTCCTGATCAACCCATATCATGAAGTAACCCAAATGAAAGAACACTTAAAAACAGTGCATAAACAGTTGTAGAAAGAAAGATCAAAATGGGAAAATGCTGACCTTACAAAAAAGGAGCTTGAAAAGGAGAACAAGAAATTCTGGGATGAGATAATAATCCTGTCAGTTCCTTTCCTAGTTCCCAAGCCCATACAGAATTTGTATCCAACTACTCGAGACATACAGGAAGTGGTTAAGCAAAACCAAACTATCACCCTTGGGAAACAAAGGGTCAAAAGTGATGGGTCTTCAAGCATTGAAAGCAATGAAACTGTATATGCCTAGCACCACTTTTATGACCCCTTAAAACCAAGGAAGTAAAGATAGAGAAAGTGGTCAGGCAAAGATTACAGGATGGCACTGAAGTGGATTTTCCAGTAAAACAGACTGAAGTGCACACTGCACATGGATCTGCGACCCCTGAAAACATAGATAGGTGGCCTAAAGAAATGTCTCACCCTAAAAAGGGGCCGATGAAGACACAGGAAAGCCTAGAGTGGGTAAGGGAAACATACATGCTCCATCCCTGGGACAGGGTACAGATTCTGAGCATGATTATGACTAAAACACAAGGATGCCTTCTCTATGAGGCAGTCAAAGATGCCCTTGGAGAGTATGTGCAGGAGCTGCAAGGTGG